>NC_045634.1:12554915-13173898 GCF_009829155.1 Mustela erminea
AAGGAAAATTAAAGTAGTCATGCCATAGCCACACAGACTGGCTTAGTAGTATACAATATCTGTGTAATTATCATAACGTAAAAACAATTTGTTAATACAGCCACAACTTGAAATGTAATTCTGTTTTGGTCAAGGGAGGAAGTTAAGGAAGGGAAATGAGGGAAGGGCATATGGAAGATAAGCTACAATCTACCATTATAGGTCAATAAAAAAACTTCTAAAACTGATAGGTCCAAAAATAGGAATCTAAGAATGTCACTTAGAAATATGGAGGCAGGGGAACCTGGGTGGCTCAGTTTGTTAGGCATCTGACTCTTGATTTTGGCTCAGGTCATGATCTGAGGGTCATGAGGTTGAGCGCCAGGACAGGCTCCATGCTCAGCAGGAAGTCTGCTTGAGATTCTCTCTCCCTCTCCCTTTACCCCTCCCCCACCTTAAAATAAAAAAATGCAGGCAAATATCTGCAAGCCCAGCTGAAAGATTAGAGGATAACCACTTCTACAGAACAGAGCAAAGTGGATTTGGGAAGGATGTGAACTGGCTTGCTTTGTTATACGCCATTAAGTACCAACTGACTTTTAAAACCATGTACATGAATTATTTTAATGAAAATTCAAATGAACTTTAAAATAATAGTTATTGATATGTAAGCATCTTTCTTGCTCCTATACACTAAGCCCATATATTAAAATTAATTTCTGGGGCACTCCACAGGTATGTCAAACCCAGTATGTCTTTTACTAAACTCCTCATCCCCTAAATACCCAACTTCTCAAACCTGTGCTCCTCTCATGTTACCAGCGAAGGGAATGACAACACTCTCACCTGCAATCAGACACAAACCTAAGTGTCATGTTCAAGTTCTCCACTTTCCTAAGCCCACCTCTGTTTTCAATCACTTAGTCCTAACAATTCTAACTCCTAAATATCTTCTAGTCCTTTTTCTTTCCATGCCCACTGCCATTTCCCTTGTCTAAGTTCCCACCCTCTCTTGCAATAGCCTCCTTATTGTGTCTCTACACTCTGATCCTCCTGCCTTCCACTCCCTCTATGGCCAGAGTCATGGATCAGGGGTCGGCACACTAGGGTGCACGGGACAAACCCATCTGTTCTGATAAGGCTTGTAAGCTAAGAATGGTTTCTTACATTTTTAAACAGTCAAAAAAAAAATCAAAAGAACATTTTGTGACATGTGGAAATTATATGAAATTCAAATTTCAGGGTCCATAAATAAAGTTTTATTGGAATACAAGCCACACTTTCTTTACATATCAACTATGGCTCCTTTAAGGCTACAAGAGTAAAGTTAGACAGAGACCACATAGCCCTCAGAGCCTAAATTGTTTACTATCTGATCCTTGATGGAAATAGCAACCTCTGTTCTCAATCGTAAATTTGATGTCACTGTCCTACTGAAAAATCCTTCCTTAGCTCCCAACAACTCCTCTGCTTTTATGATCAAGTTGAGGGCTGGACAGGAAATGGATATTCTGGGCCCTATTTAATTCTTCAGTCTTAAATTTTCGCCACCCCTCTGCTTCCCTCTACTAGGTAACTGCTAGGACTGTTAAGTTCCTTGATCATATCACACCCTCTCTTGCTTTCCGGTTTTAAAAAGTGGACCATTCCTCTGCTCAGAGAACTTATGCTCACGTCACTTAACTTCTACCTAAAGTCTCAAGTGTCATTTCCAAGTGTGTTTCCAAAGTATTACAACTCTGGATTGTAATTTCATGTTCCCCTACACGTATATCCCACTAGAGTATAAACCCTGGGGAGGCCAGGGACTATGTCTCTATTTTCCCTACCAAATCCCAATGTGAAGAGTAATACCAGGCACAAAAATGTTTACCAAAAATGAAACAAATGTTTAAATGAAGAAATACTTCAGCATACTGAATGGATATCTTGTTTTATATACTCCTTAACCCTTTTGTTTACACACTGTAATTAATTAGCCCATATCTAAACAAAAATAAAGTGTTTTGAGTGAGAGACGGGTATTATGGTAAATATTTCTGTCAGATCGAAAGTAGTATTATCTAAGTGAGAAATCCACCAGAAAGTAACAGCATCAGAGCACATTAACTTCCGTTCACCTGATATGTATATAAACAAAATCCATTCAATAATCTGTATATAAGTCCTGACAAGTTTTTCAAACTCTCCATCTTTAGACCTTCTCTAATTCTGTACATTCTCCACACTTTCATTAAGTCAGCAAGTCAAATACTAAGCTCCAAAGTGTAATAGGTCCATTCACTATTTCTACCAACTCTAATATCTACCATTTTATGTTTTCATAACATATATTTTATATGGCCTTGGAATATATATTTTATACATATGTAGTGAGTGTTTAGAAGCTAAAGGTTGGGGGCGCCTGGGTGGCTCGGTGGGTTAAGACTCTGCCTTCAGCTCAGGTCATGATCCCAGGGTCCTGGGATCGAGCCCCGAGTCAGGCTCTCTGCTCAGCGGGGAGCCTGCTTCTTCCTCTCTCCCTCTCTGCCTGCCTCTCTGCCTGCCTCTCTGCCTGCCTCTCTGCCTGCTTGTGGTCTCTGTCTGTCAAATAAATAAAAAAATAAAAATTAAAAAAAAAACTTAAAAAAAAAAAGAAGCTAAAGGTGGACAAATATAGATTTGAAAGTCAGATCTGCCATACATGACTGAACAGTTAACTCCTTAACCCTTGGTATCTTCAACTGTTAAAATGGGAATAAATAATAGTAGCCAACTTACAGATTGTTGTAACAATTAAATGAGATGTTACAAATAAAATACTTAGCATGTAGCGTATGGCTTGGCAAATAATAATACCCAAGAAGTATTAGCTATTAAATTAATATTAATACTATCATTTTATAGGTCTTATTTAATAATTATAATTTATATATTATATATAATAATTTTATCCACATAATAATTATGATAGGCTTATGCTTTAACTTTAACTTCCTTCTACCAATGAAACAGTCTAACATCTGACAGACCTTTTTCTAGGAAAGAAAGAAAAAAGGTGTCAATATAGTTAACATAGAAAATAAACATTTTGAACTCTGTACCTTTTTTTAGGAATGTTTCTCCCAGAAGAAATTTTATCAGTTGCTTTATAAGAATACATCTTCTCCAAGTTAAGCTGCTTTTAAACATATAAAGATTCATTACAAAAAATCAGAAGTTTCAAAACTTTCAAATACAAAAAAATAGTAATAATAATAATATACAAAAACCTCACGATGACAACTTTTCCTCTGATTAACCAAGTCACCAAATAAAAGTCATCACCTGAAAATAGCTCTTGGATTATCAATTTCTAGGATTCTAAAGGAAGTTGGAAATGTAATGTCCTATTTCTCCCAAATCTAGAGAGAATACATAATCAGAGTAATTATTTGAGGCACAATAGAGGCCCAACTTATAAAATGATTCAGTTAAATTCTGCATACTTTAATAAAACAGAAAAACTCTGACAAAAAATTAATTCAGCACATTTTCCTGTTACTCCAGTGTTCCAATTAGTTTAAGTCTGCCTGTGGTTCTTTAACCTGTAACTGCTATCTAAGATCCAAAAACAAAGCAAGAAAGTATGTGCGCATGTGTGCGTGAGTATGCATATAGCTTTCATGAGAATACTTAGGAATCAGGGTTATTATTTCTCTTAGTTTTAAGTATCGTACTTTGTAAAAAAAAAAAAAAAACAAAAAAACTCCAGGCAAAATGAGTTATAAAACAGGTTTTAAAAAAATTAAAATAAGTCACTTTCTCAAGTATTTTTAACTGTCCTATTAGTCCCAGAAATCACATTCTGCATCTCTTATTCTGTTCACATCACTACTCTTTCCAAAGTTTATGTTTTATTACATATGGCATTTCGAAGGAAATCAGTAGGAACCACCTCTTTAAACAAACCAACCTTCTTGTCTGTCGTTGACTCAGCTGGTACTTGATTATAGGAACCCTGTTCAACGCCAGGTGGTACAGTTTTAGAACTGAAAAAATAATAAAATCAAATTATCTCAAATGCTGAAATATGATTATTCAATTATCTAATATCATAATGCATCCAGTCTCACAAAGACAGATGAGAGTCTACTGTTTTAAAACTGAAATTTTTTTATTTTTATTTATTTTTTAATTTTTTAAAAAGATTTTATTTATTTACTTGTCAGCGAGAGAGAGAGAGTCAGAGAGAACACAAGCAAGGGGAGTGGCAGGCAGAGGGAGAAGCTGAGCAGAAGCTGAGCCCAATGTGGGACTCGATTCCAGGACCCTGGGATCATGACCTGAGCCAAAGGCAGAGGCTTAAATGACTGAGCCACCCAAGAGTCCCCAAACTGAGATTTCTTTAAATTAATTTTTTTTTAGGACAAGCTCCAAAAGTGCATTTTAAGCTCTTTAAAATTTAAGTTTAAAGCTCTTTAGAGCTTTTTGACTTTAAAAGAAAAATTGATAATATAATGCACACTATAGGGATTACCATCAACAATATTATATTATAAACTTCAAAGTTGTGAAGAGAGTTGTATTCAACACAGAAATGATAATTATGTCACATGATAGAGGTTTTAGCTAAACCACTGTAGTAATCATATGACATTATATAAATCTATCACACTAACACGTTGTACACTTCAAACTTACAAAATGTTATATGTCAATTATATCTCAATTTTTTATAAAAGGAAAAAACCCATAAATGATCAACAACATGTAAAGATACAAAAAAGAAGGCAACAAGTATATTCCCTTCCCACCTTCTAACATAAGAAGAAAATTTGAGGGGTGCCTGGATGGCTCAGTGGGTTAAGCCTCTGCCTTCGACTCAGATCATGATCTCAGGGTCCTGGGATCAAGCCCCACATCAGGCTCCCTCAGGGAGCCTGCTTCACCCTCTCTCTCTGCCTGCCTCTCTGCCTACTTGTGATCTCTCTCTCTCTCTGCCAAGTAAATAAATAAAATCTTAAAAAAAAAAAAAAGACAATTTGATATATGGATGCTTCAACATTGATCTCAGTGCTGTTTCTTTAATCAATGGAAAAATAGCTTTCTAAATATTATAATACTCAACTACTTCTTATCAATCAAGAAAATGATCTATGATTTATCTTTCACCCACTAACTCCCAATTTCAAACTAGCTAAAAGATGTATGCAAAGCAATCTTTACTCACTTTATCTTTGTGGTGCCTGTAAATTGGTATGATTTGACATTTCACCAACAAAAATACAGAAGTTAAAAAAAAATGAAAAATGAACCTTGGTAGAAGAAACACCCGCGGACACAATTCTTCACTAGCTTGGAGGATAAGTTTCTTAGGAGACTCTGTACCGGCTTCATGAAGCCAACATCTGCCCTATTGAACACAAGAAGAATCTTTTAATACATAGCGAGAAAAATTAAATCAAACAGGTAGTCTTCTACATTGCTTACCTTTTCTGTAAGAGTGCAAATCCTTACAAATCTGCGCTTCCCAGAAACTTCTACCAAGAATCCCTCAGCCATGAGCTGGTGGGACAAAGCCTTCCACCAACTCTCTGTCTGATTCTTGCCACTGCCAAATAAATTGTGTCTGCGATACTGATCTGGAAGACGCTGGGAACTCTGAAATTAGGAATAAAATCAGTGTCTAAAAATGCTTTTTTTACTTAAACAGGATAAGTAAAATGGAACCTATTCACTTTTGGATTTAACACTAAATTTCAGCTTTAAATACCTACAAAATTTAATGCCCATCCTGCTTGTTCTGAGCACTTAAGTAATAAATAAATACATAATCAAAATAGTGTTCCTTTCCTGTGTGAAATAATGGCAGGTAATTTGATACACGTTTTCCAATGCACAGGATTGGATATGTTTGGCATATTTAACCTAGGCTATTTAGGCCTTTTATCAACACACATTACTGTCTGAAAACAGTACTCATAAGCTGTAACTCAAGACTAGAAGCAAGGGTGTTAAAAGGCAGGGGGACCCCACAGCTAGTCATCAGTGAGCGCACTGCAACGATTCAGTCCCCACAACGTGGCTGCATTCACTGTACTTTTGTTCACAAGGTACTACAAAGTTTACTTAATCATTTCTGATTTAGCTACTTCACAGAGAAACCCCAGGGAAAACAAGTGCATGCTACATAGGAACTGTTTTTGAGATTCTTTCTTTTTTTCCTAAGTGACGAGAGGATTCCAGTAGGAGATTCTGCACAGGCCATCGCATTCTGGCAATGTTGGGGAAGATAGTCTGCCACGTGCAGAGTCTCCTGTGTAACTCTCCTGCCCTCTGACGGAGGGGACTTCCCCCACCTTCACTCTCTGTAAAGTACTTTTCCATTCACTGTGCTTTCTTACTACCTCCTCTACTTGCCCTACACATGCAAGAACTGCCTTTAGAAGTCTATAGTATTTTATGAAAATAATGCTTTATGGAAAGTTGCTCCTGTCTAATGTACTTGTGGTGAATACGTCAGATGGTCATTCAAGGATCATTCTAACCTTCAGCCACTGTACCCTCTTTCACTGAAGAATCTGTGAAGTTATAAATATTGTTTCTCAAAATCCCTTTCCGCCAGAGTTCTGGGTATGACTTAAGAGGCATTTTTGCGTGACATCTCTAAGCAGGAGATGAGGTCGGGCTACTCTGCAGCTGTTCTTGCAGGGACACGTGCTTGTGGAGGTGTTCGCTTTTTATGAGAAAGTGTTAGCCAAGAACCCAGCATACGATTACTATCATCCTAAGTCTCAAGAGGCATATACTTTTTGGATACAGATTATAGCAAGTACAGGTGGTCACCAGAACAAGAAGGGGAACCTCCCTGGCTGTTAGAGCTCCCTGTTCGGTGCACTGTGGGGTCTGGTGCTATAGTGGCAGCTTCCCAGACTGACAGCTTCTTGTCACAGAAGAGGCAGCAGGTCTCATAATCGATTATTTTACAATACAATCTATAAGTTTTTTAATGCCCAGTAATACATAGCTTTCTGTTTAAATTATTTAGAGTGATTATGAGCAAATATAAATTCTGTATTTTAGGTTATATTTAGATTTCAAAAAGAGTCATCCCTTGACTATGTCAAGAGGTTATTCTAAAAATTTCAATATTAAATGCAATCTAAAATTTTTGAAATAGGCACAGCCCGTCATTCAACATTTTTACATTTTACCTATATTCCATGAAGGCTTAATAATCAATGCATATAAAAATCCAGGGGTCAAAGTCAAAACAATTCATAGACAGCAGATATAACTCAAGTACTAGAAGGTTCTCTATTATGAATGTACTGGTTTTATTCAACTGATGAAAATTGTTACAGCTACCAGTTTATCATTCTGGAACATTGAAACATGTGAATAAAAGTGAAAGAACCCTGGGAGGCCCGGGTGGCTCAATCAGGTGAGTGTCTGTCTTTGGCTCAGATCATGATCCCAGAGTCCTACGACTGAGCCCTGCATCGGGTTCCCTGCTCAGCTGGGACCCTGCTTCTCCTTCTCCCACTCCCCCGACTTGTGTTTGCCCTGTCTCTCTCTCTCTCTCTCTCTGTCAACACATGAAGGAAACCTAGGCTGATGTTAGATTAAAGTGGAACAAATTCCCATCAGAGACACTTCAGTGCCTAGAAACTGAGCTTAACACCCATCGGCTTCTGACAGGTTAAAGAGTCTATAACATGCATTCTACTTACCTTAAAAATAGAAATAGAATTCTTTTTATTACGATAGATAAGTAATGAGCTTTAGTATCATGGTGATTATATTTACCAAAATTTTATCAGAACAAGATTTAGAGAAATAGAAACACCCAGGTACAACATGGTACCCTTTTCCCTACCTAAGCCAACTGACTTGAAAAGAATGCTTAAACTCAAACATCAGAGAATTTCAGAGCTAGAACACTGGAGTTCTTTGATCCACATGGTGATTTTTTACTCATATTGCTAATAAATAGTTAGAGGCTCAAAGAGTTAAGCGGTACCCTAAGGTCGTAGAACTAGGAGTAGAACACAGGCCTCCAGAGTACTAGTTTGAAACTTTCATTATTATATCATGTGAATACACACATAAATATACATATGCAATACATACATATACAACAGAGATACCACATATCCATCCCCCACATATCCATATCCATAGACACACACACACACACACACACACACACACACACACACACACACACACACACTGTTTGTAGTTATTACAGCAAGACTACCTGGATTCAAGTTCCAGGAATGGTACTTTCTACCTTTTTGACCAGGCAAGTTACTTAACTTACCTGGGCTTCTAGTTCCTCAGCTGCTACCCAAGTATTAACAACACCTTCTATCTCTTGGACATGTTGTAAAGACTAAGTAACCAAGACAGAGCCTGACTCAGTAACATTAACTTTCTTCTGATTAGTTAACAGTTGATCCTTTAACTCAACCTAAATTCCCTAATCTAAAAGAAAAACCATTATAGGGGCACCTAGGTGGCTCAGTCGGCTAAGTATTGACTCCTGATTTCTGCTCAGGTCATGATCTTAGGGTCATGAGACTAAGCCTTGGAGCTACGTGTGGAGCCTGCTTAAGATTCTCTCCTTCTCCCTCTGCCCTTCCCTCCCACATAAGCACATGCATGTGTGCACTTTCTCTAATAAATAAGTAAATCCCTGAAAAAAAAAAAAGAAAGAAAGAAAGAAAAATCACCACCTAGTATCTAGTCAGATTTCCTTGTAACACTGGTAATGGTACTCTACATCTACTAGGGGCTTATCCTTGTAGCAGGAGATTCTACTGCTTGAAAACTAGTAACACCATAGGTATTAAATTGCCTAACTAGCACTTACTAGCAATCTCAACACTAAAATTATTCTTCTAGCTTTTCCTTTCATAAGAAAAAAAAAAAAAAACCGACAAAACCTAAAGGGAATGAACACATTCACCAGTATGAAGCAATAAGATTTTTTCCTAATCAGCAGGGAGTAATTGTCCTTCCCCTCATGATCAATCATTGCAAATACTATATACTGTGTGAATAAATTCACATTGTCTTGTTTCCATGGCAATCACCATGCCCAGAAAGCTGCTATAGAGTACACAGGGATTTGGGCATTGATTTTTAAGGAAGGCACATTTTACAGACACATCCTGTACCAACTGCATTCATTCTAGTATTTCCAGATCATTTAATCTAAAAATAAAAATGTAAAACTGCATGTGAATAGCATAATGAATAGAAAAGGCACTAGAACAGTAGTCAGGAAAGCTGCTTGCTCATCCTGATTCTGGCACAAAATAATGTGACTCAGGGAGGTCCTCTAAATTTCAGGGATTCAGTATCAACCACTGTCAAATAAGGCAAGAGGAATAAATAGGTTTTTTTTGCTCTAGGAGTCTACACTTCTATGGGACACACTCAAAAAGGGAAATTATCTCATTCTTTTCTTTTAAAAATCAGGTTGGGAAAATAAGGAGCACCAAACTGGTATCAGGCAATATGGAAACCCACTAACTATGGATAGGTGTGTGAACAAAAAGAGCAGACTGGCTAGAATCCATGACCCAAAGTATCACTTTCTGATAAAAGCAAAGTCCTTGAACCTTTATCTGATAGAGAAAAAAAA
This sequence comes from Mustela erminea, assembly GCF_009829155.1. Classification (NCBI taxonomy): domain Eukaryota; kingdom Metazoa; phylum Chordata; class Mammalia; order Carnivora; family Mustelidae; genus Mustela; species Mustela erminea. Next base: position 12,564,511 of record NC_045634.1, read on the forward strand.
ACAACACCACCACACAAATCTGCCACCTGTCTGAAGTAACTTCTTTAAAGATCACAATCGTTTTGTAAGGTAATCTTTCTGCTGGGAGTGCCACACTCCCCTCCATCTTTCTTTCTTTCCTCATCTCATGTCTGAATGCCAAAATCTACTATTATCTCCCACAAAAAAAGAAAGCTCCAACAATACTGACAGCATCACAAAGACTTCTCTAACTTGCCCGCTATGAACAAGCGCTCTCTCCAGAACCCATGTCTATTCCTACGTCTTTTATCTCTTTCAATGCTACACTATACTACTATTTTTTCCCAAGTAACACCTTTCATACTAGAGGATGAGTTTTGGTTTTTGGATTCCCTACAAAACACAGTGCCTTACGCACACATACACAAAAAAGAGGTTTAAGAACGAGTGGAAAAAAATAGGTATGAGCTCTCTCAAGCTTTAAATCTCTAAGTTCTTAAAGTGTAAAACAAGCCCACAGTTTCCGTCTACATTTTAACTTTTTTTGCCTCTTTCCCAACTCCTACAAGCCAAAGAAGCTTGGAGCTGCCACTTCAGGGCTTAACAACGTCACTTCCAGGGCTTTTATTCTAAATGCAAAATAAAATTAAAAGATTTTAAAAAATTATCTCTAGGAATATATTTCAATCAGACAAAATAGCTTATCCAGAAAATTAAATTGATAACCCTCTCCTGTTCAATACTTTGAAAATTATAAAGGGTGTTAAAACCACCAGTAGTTTTCTTGTGGCTGCCTATAGTCAAGCATCTTTTATCAGAAGTATTACCTAATTCTGGAGCCATGACAAGGCTCAGCACTTTGATAATATGATCAGGAATGAGGTTTCACTTAATGTCCTGGTTATGCAAATTAAGTATTGTGTTTCTGTTTTCGAATCTATATAGTTATTATTGTATAGATTCGAAAACAGAAACTTATTCATACAGGGTGTTTAAAAATATTTATGTAATGACCTATTTAGACAGCTAAAACAAAGTTTCTTAGGCAATATTTCTAGTATTTAATTACTAATTAAACTTGTACTATTTAAAAACAAAGTTTTAAACTCCATTTACATATACCTGGATGGGCTGTACAACTGTTTATACTATTTAGAAAAATCTTGTGTAAGAAATGAGAATCACATGCTGCTTAAATTATATTTCTTATATATATATATAAAAATATTATCTCTTTAAAACTCTAAAGGTTTTCAGTTTAATATATTTATCATCTTACAGATCAAAATTATCTACAGAGCTATAAATTTTACCTAAATTAGTTAAGGTGGATGATTTACTAAATTCCTAAAGGAATCATAATTATAATTTTTAAAACAATATCCCAATAGATACCAAGATCACTGAAAGGAAGGGGAAAAAAAATTACCTTATTTTTCCTTGTAGATAATGTCTACAAATTTTTGTTAAGTGGTACTTTTTTGAAAAGTTTTATACCTTTATCTAGCAAGGGTAGTATAAAATTTCACAAAGAATAAACTTCTTAATTTAAAGACTCCCAGAAGAGACTGTCAGTATAAGCAGTCTGACTTGGTTTTCAAATAATAGGTGAAATCTGATCCCTCTTGTGGCCAGTTCAAGTTTGTGTAGGAGCCCACTTACACTTATTTGTTGATACTGGATACTGCTGGCTTAATCCAAATTAAAACAAGGATAATTTTTATAAATTACACATTCAACTGGGATACACAGATTTTGAAGATGACAGAGACAGAAGAAACTTTCATAGATCCCAATTAAGCTTAATCTATCTCTTGTAACTTAAATTCTTTAATAAAAAAAGATACTAGCAAAAAAACAAAAAAAAAAATAGTAGCACTCATAGCAGCTAAAACCAAGTTCCTTAACTTGGAACACTACTTAAATAATAAACAGTGACAACACTTATTAAATTTCTAATCAAACTGGTGATTTAAAAACAAAATTATAGCGGGGCTAGGGAAAAAATAATAAAAAATAAAAACATAATATTTTAAACTCCATGCAGAATCTAAAACCATCACTATCTGAAAAGTTCACATGTTTTCAATATTTCATTTAAAATATTTCACAAATAATTTAACATGTCCCTTTCTAAACAAGATAAAAACTTAGAAAATAAAGATTTACATGAAGCATTCAAGTATTTAACAAATGAATGCTTAAATTATTTTTTAAAATTCCATGCAAACTGAGAATATTAATCTCTACTTTTAAGTATATTTTTAATAAATATACATATTTGTGAAGGATTCTACCTCCGACTTTGTTTTACTCAACTAATAGCAATGCATGACACTTGGCTTTGCTTTACAGACCTCTAAACCAGGAATAAAATCATATGAACAAAAGGACTACTGACTGTTAAGGGTCATGACTTACTCATAGTGTACTTGCAAATGTTAGCATAATTCTGGCATGCTAATCACTAAAACAAAAAAAAAGTAGCTGAATTGACTATCGCTATTTATTCAATGGTAAAGCCAAAAACGAAACAAACAAACAAAAAAAACTTGGAATTTTAAATACCTGAGATGAGAAACAGAAAAGATGTAAAAAGAAAAAGTATACCTCCAAATATTGTTACTGAACTTAGACATTTACAAATAATCACTGAAATTAAAGTTTTGCTCAAAGAATTTACTACTTTTCAGGGCACCCAAAGAGATACTTTTGTTCTACCTGTCTCCTGATACAACGAAAGCTAACTTTTCTTGATTATCCTAAGAAAGACCAGTTTAAGGATTTATCCAACTGTAATCTAATAAGCTAATACAATGCTTCTAGAATGAGCTGCAAAGCTGAACATCAACTTGAAATATGAAAACAGCAGTACATGTGATAACATGCAGGTTTTGTCAAAAGTAATGAATGTAGTGTTTGACTGGAGCTTCATAGGGCTGACTTCCAATAACTCATCTAAAGCCAAAGCTGCCATCCCAAGACAAACTTCTGAAGAAAAGTGTAACAGGAGTGCAAGAAGAATTATGAAGGTGATTCACAGGTATACTTACAGATCCTTGGAGAAATAAAATCGGAAGTCCAATTCCAAACTTTTCTCCTAAGATTTCTACAGCAGATAATAGCTGGAATGCTTGTGGACCAAAGTCCTTTGATGTCTCATCTGAGTCATCAATGGCACAGCAATGATCCAATCTAAGTAACAGTATAATAGAAAGTTTACCTAAGACATGTACCTTTAGAAAGAAAAAGATTCCGTGTAACTATTAGCTAAGTAAAAAAAAATCTCAAATACACCAACCGAATCATAAGCTAACAAAGTTCATTACAGCCAAGACCATGTGAAGTATATAAACCATGAAATATAAACCATAAGTATAGCTTTGTATGTTATGTTGATGGTTCTCAACCCTAGTACCTTGGAACCCAAATTTCACGGGAGGTATCTTAGACCATAAGCGGAAGATTAGTGAGGTTCAAGCAAGCAGAATTCAGAACAGCTTGAAAAGCTCCACTCGAATGATTATATAAATACTGGGCTTTTGGGTTAGGTTGTAATGGGAGAAAAAAATTTTTGCAAAAAAAAAGAAAGTTGTTAACTTAAAAACCAAATCTCCTATGCAATAAATTATTAACTTAAACTCCGATGTCTATAAAATATGACACAAAGATAAAGTGCACCTCATTTAAGTCCACTTGGAAGTTACATTCCTAAGCCATCCTTCAGGTAGATTTAGAATTATCATTAATGCAAATGAGAATTTTTTTTTAAGATTTTATTTATTCATTTGACAGAGATTACAAGTAGGCAGAGAGGCAGGTCTAGGAGGGGAAGCAGGCTCCCTGGTCACCAGGGAGCCTGATGGGGGACTCAATCCCAGGACCCTGAGATCATGACCTGAGCCAAAGGCAGAGGCTTGATCCACTGACCACTCAGGAGCCCCAAGAATTCTTTAAAGCTGCTTGAGAACAAAAGGACTCCTTAGAGAATATCAACTAATACAGTTCAACTACCTAATTCAATAGCTTTCTTTAGAACAAATAGCTTTGAAACAGCAGTAGGAATACAGTCAATATTCCAGCTATAATATGTTTTGGGGGAAAGAATACATTTAGGTTTATTCTCCTATTCTAGCTTCTTTAGTAGGAAACTTAGCTCATTATTTTTCTTTTGTAGTATGAATATTTAGCTATCAGATTCTCACAAAGTGCCACCTCTGCTGTATCTCCCAAGTTTTAATGTAATCATTACTAAAGTTCTAAAAATGTTTTAATTTCCAGTCTGATTCCTTCTTTGATTTATGAGTAAGTTAAAAGTGTTATTTTTAATGTCCAAGTGAATGAGAATTTTGTTTATCCTCTTATTTTCTTCTTCTTTTTTTAAAAAAAATTTTATTTATTTATTTGACAGACAGAGATCACAATAGGCTGAGAGGCAGGCAGAGAGAAAGGAAAGGAAGCAGGCTCCCTGCTGGGCAGAGAGCCCGATGTGGGGCTTGATCCCAGGACCCTGGGATCATGACCTGAGCTGAAGGCAGAGGCCTTAAGCCACTGAGCCACCCAGGTGCCCCATCCTCTTATTTTCTTCTAATTCAATTGCATTCTGATCAGATAAAGTGGTGTGTTTAATACCAATACACTGAAAACTTCCGAGACACTACAATCTAGTATAAGGGACAGAAAGCTTTTTATAAAGGGTTAGATAGTAAACAGTTTAGGTTTTGTGGGCCATACTATCTTTGTGTCACAGCTACTGGGCATTCAACTCTGCAAAAACAGCCACAGACAACATATAAACAAAAGGGTATGTTGTTTTCCAAGAAAACTTCATCCATAAAAACAGGCAGCAAAGTGGGTTTGGTATATAAGCCATAGTTTGCCAGCCCTCTGCTTTAACACGGAGGCAAATTTTTATCAATGTTCCATGTATGTTTGAGAAGTGCAGTCTCTAATTCAGGGCTTCCCAGCTTGTGTGCTATAAATGGATTATAGGGATGCTACAGAGTTAACCACAGTTCTGGACAGAATCTGGACCTAAGTAGTAAATAGTCTAGTGTGCTATAGTGGTATTATCATTAGTTTTGTCGATCATGAAGTCAAAATGTTTGCAATACATTGTTCTAAATGCTTAGTATAAGGGTTCTAAATAGCAAGTGTGTGATAAATCAAACTTGTTACTATGTTGACCAAATTTTCTACAGCTTACTCATTTCTGGGTTGTTTAACCTACCAATAACCAAAACTTATATGAAATTATTCTACTTTAATGGTGGATTTGTCTATTTCTTCCGGCTGTTGGTTTGTGCTTTATGTATTTGTAGGGTTTTGGAGTTTGATGCATAGAACAATTCTGTCCTTTTGCAAAAAAAACGTTTTGTCACCACAGAGATCATCTTCATCCCTAATAATTACTTCTTTGTCTAATAGTTACACAGCTACTATGCCTAGGTACCTATGGTTAACTCAACTAGTTATACAATTTGTTTTTATTTTTTCAATTAATATACAGTTAAAATGACTGTGCATCTGTGCATATGTAAAGTTCTACTAATTTAAATACATCTATTGATTCATATGCATAGATTCATCCAACAACCATAATCAGCTACTATCACAATGAGGACATACAACAAATTCATCAGAGTAAACACTCCCTTATGCTAGCCCTTTGTAATAATACCCTCCACCTCCCTCTAACCTCTGGCAACCACTGATCTTTTCTCCATCCCGACAATATAGTCTTACTTTTGTGAGATTACCATATAAATGGGACTGTACTGTAAAACTGGTATTATTTCTTCCTTTAAAAGTTTGGTAAAATTTGCCATTCAAACCATTTGGGCTAGGGAATTTTATTCCGGAGGTTTTTAACAGCTCTAATTTCTTTAACAGTCATACAACTATCCGGGTTATCTATTTCGTTGTAGGTGAATTTTGTCAGTTTGAAGTTATCAAGGAATTGGGTCTGTTTCCTCTAAATTACTGAATGTGCATGCACGGAGTTATTCACAGTGTTTCTTTATGACTCTTTTAATGTCGGTTGGGCCTGTAGTGAAATTACTTTCATTCCTCATATTGGTAATCTCTGTATTCCCTTTTTATTCTTGTGAGAAGTTTCTATCCATTTTATTGACCTTTTCAAAGAATGAGCTTTCGAATTCTTTGTTTTTTCTCTTTTGTTTTTATTTTCTATTTCATTTCACTTATGCTCTTACCTTTATTTCCTTCCTTCTGCTTCCTTTTAGTTTATTTTGCTCTTATTTGCTTCCTAAGGTAGAAGCTTAATTACAGCTTTGAAACTTTTCTTTTATTCTAAGTATTTAATGCTCTAAATTTCCCTCAGTATTGCTTTAGCTGCATCCCATACATTTTATATGTTCATTTCATTCAGTTCAAAATATCTTCCAGTTGACCTTGAGGCCTCCTCTTTGGCTCATGGGTTACTTAGTAGTGTGCTATTTAATCTTTGAGTGTTTGGAGGCTTTCCTGCTATCCTTCTGTTATTGGTTTCTAGTTTAATTCCTTTAAGGTCAGAAAACACATTCCATATGAGCCGAATTCTTTTAAATGTATTAAGGTTTGTTTTATGACCCAAAATATAATCCACATTTGTGAACATTCCATCAATACCTGGGAAGAATTTTTATTCCACCGTTGTTGGGTGGAGTTTCTATAAAAGTTAATTAGCTCCAGTTTGTTGGCAGTCCTGTTCATTTCTATCTTCTTACTGATTTTCTGTCTATTAGTTCCATTAATTACTGAGAGATACTGAAATCACTAACTATAATGATGGAATTCTGAATTTCTCCTTTCAATTCTGTCAGTTCTTTTGTTAAGTATATATACATTTAGGATTATGTGCTCTTGAATATGATGGTTAACTTGATGTGTCAACTTCCGTCAAACACTAATCTAGATGATGTTATAAATATTTTGTAGATAGGACTACCACCTCCAATCAGTTGACTTTAAGAAAAGGAGATTACCTGATAATGTTAAGTCTCATGCAATCAAATGAAGGCCTTAAAGAGCAAAGACTGAGGTTTGCTGCACAACAAGGAACTTTGACTCAAAAATATTAACACAGAAATTCTGCCTGACTTTCCAGCCTGCCAGCTTATCCTACAAATTTCAGCCTTGCCAACCCCCACAACTGCCATCAGCCAATTCCTTAAAATCAATCTCTGTGTGTATGTATGTGTGTGTGTATCTCTGGAGAACTATGATTCATTGACCCTTTTACCATCATGTAATGTCTTTCCTTATCCCCGGTAATATTCTTTCTCCAACGTCTCCACTGCCTGATATTAAAATAACAACCCAGCTTTTGACTAGTGTTTTCATGGTATATAGCTGTTATCCTTTTATTTTTAATCTACCTATATAATTACACTTGCAGATTTCTTAGGGTCAGCATATAGTTGGGTCATTTTTTTCCCCCAAGTTTACTTATTTATTTTTAAATAATCTCTACACCCAATCTGGGCTCAAACTCATGACGCCAAGATCAAGAGTCCCACGCTTCTCTGACTGAGCCAGCCAGGTTCAATCATATTTTTAAACCAATTCTAACAATGTCTGCCTTTAAATGGTGATTTTGGACCATTTACACTTAATATAATTATTGATACATTTAGATTTAGGTCCACCATTTATCTATTTGTTTATCTATTTGTAAAGCAAAATAATATTGCTTGCTTTGTCTTACATGTAAATAGATTAATTTGTTTTTAAAACTGTAATATGTATCATTCAACAAAAATTCAATTATGAATTATTTGAGGGGCCACTGGATGGCTCAGTCAGTGGAGCATCTGACCCTTGATCTCAGAGTCTTGCTCTCAGGGTCGTGAGTTTAAGCCACCTGTTGGCCATGAAGACTACTTAAAAATATATATATTTGAAAAGGAAGAGAAACAAAGACTTTTAGAATCTCCATCTAGAAGAAAAAAATCTTTACCTGGACCTGCAATTATCACAGCATTTTTCAGTTCCCATAATACCCACGGAGGCCTTTCGTAGTTGTTTGTCTTCAAAATGAGACAAGATGAGTCTACCCAAGAGAAAATTTAAAATTAAATAAAAGAACAAAACCATATATGTTAAAATCATTGTTTAAAATAATGAGGTGAAATCATCACTAATTGATTCACCTGGGATCTCATTATCTGGCTTCAGTTTACTGAGGCACAAAGAAAGTTACCTTAAAAATTCAGCACATATGTAATACCAACAAGATACGGTTTCTAAATATTTCTAATTATTTTGCAAAACATTTTCTTAAAAGAGCATCATTTTTTTTAAAAGAGCACCATTCTTAAATCTGTTATTGATTAATATAAAACAAATAATACCTACTTTCGCCTACACCTTCTGGAATGAAGATATTTTTCCATCTTTGCCATCATCTTTAATTTGTATAATCGAAACTTTTCATTGGGAATCTCACTAAGGCGATGCCTGTCAATTACAAATATCACAGGAATATATAAAATTGCATTAGTGATTTTGTTATTTTTACATTTATTACTGTTTACTTTTCACAACATATACCACCTACACCTTTAACAAGATAAAAAAAAATTTCTATCATCCCAGAAAGTTATATGTCCCTTTCTAGTCAAGTCAATGTCCCTAAGAGGCAAGCATTTTTCTAACTTCTATGAAAATTACTTTTGAAAGAATTCTATATCGATATTCAAGCATCAATTTTTCAGCTGCCTTTGAAAAAATTATTATAAACCCTAAAGTTTTTCATTTTGATTTATATGCTACCTGCTTTTTGGCAATATTCCCACTATATATGGATTTTTACATTTTTCCAGTAAAAGGTTATTGTTTATTTTATCTGAGAAACTAAAACATACTGAAAGAGGTTCAAATCCAAATATGAGCCTTAATCCCTATTTGCTCTTCAGAGGATTTCTCATCCCCCCCTAAAACTATCCCTTTATAGTTTATGTTGGGACACCAATAAAACATCAGAATTAAATTCTTCCTTGGACAATTATAACTCATTTTTCTATAATACTGAATTTATTTTAAAATTGTTAGCACTAGACATATTTGTCTTTAAAAAGCTAATTCTAGTTTACTGTGAAGAAATTCCATGAATATCAGATATCAGAAGATGATGCACATCTTTCCAAGAATTCTTTCAAGAATAAATAGAAGTCTGAGTTGAGTAGATTTCAGATATTTCAAAAGAAAACAATGTTTGCATGTAAGCTCTAATTGATAATGCTGCTCCTTATCAAAATGGATCTCACTAATATTATGACTATTCAAACTTCTGACTGACAAAAATACCTCCGTACAATTCTCAAAGATGACACCAACAGGGAATCCAGTTAAATGACTTCTGGAAAGTCTGAACATACAAATGATCGCTTATTCAAAAACATTCTTATGATTTGACACCACCATCCACCATGCCTTTCCTTATAATTTACCCCCAAATCTCTTCCAACTATTGACTCTAGTTCCCCATAATCTCATTCTTCCTAGGCCATCCCCTAAAAATTACAGTTGACCATTAAACAACACAAGTTTAAACTGCATCAGTCCACTTACAAGTGAATTTTTAAATAAATACAGTATAGTACTATAAATGCATTTTCTCTTATGATTTTTTAAAATGGCATTTTCTTTTCTCTAATTTATTTATGGTAAGAATACAGTATATAATAGATACAGCATATGAAATAAGTGTTAATCTACTGTTTATGTTATCCATAAGGCTTCAAGTCAACAGTAGGCTATTGGTAGTTAAGTTTTGGAAGAGTCAAAAGTTATATGTAGATTTTTTACTACCTGGGGGAGTCAGCACTCCTAACCCTCATGTTGTTCAAGGACCAACTATCGTTCTTTTTTTGCTTTATTTATTTGTTTAGCTCACCTCTTTCTCCTCAGGAAGGACAAAGAAAACAAACACCTACACTCTAAGTACTATAGCCTCCCTTGTATTTGGTTCAGATGACCTACATTTAACTTCTCATTATCAGTGTCAGTAACGAATCTGAAAAAATAAAATTACAAGTCTCTAAAAGCAAATCTAGTAAATATTTATTTTACTTTTGGGACTATTAAAGTAAAATATTCCACAGAATAAAAATAAGTTGAAAAGGAAAAAAAATTCTAAAAGCAACCAATAAATACAAATCAGATGGAACCAGATGGAAGAATTATTAAATTAAAATTAACCTGCAAATTATTCCCTTTTTAAAAAGTTTACAATAACATTGGGTTTGACTGTTTCATAGCCAATGCAGACATTGAGATGTTGCCAATGGTACTGCTTCTGCAATAAGAAATAAAAAATTACATATTTACACTGATGACTGGACAAGTTTCTTTTCTCAATCATAGCATTCTAGTATAAGATACACTCTAAAAGTTCTATTAATTACAGTAATCTTTCGACTGAGAACAAGAAACTCCATTTATTCTCAAACTTTGTTTCTTTCAACAGAAGGATCTGTCCCAAGGATGACACAGATCTGTCCTAAATCCTCACTAAATTCTCTTTTATCATGATTAACCCTGTAGGTTTAGTATTTCTCCTAGGATGGATGCAAAAAACAACCTGTCTTTACTAAAATTCAAGTATAAGTTTTCTGCCACCATTATTTGATCACTAAACACTATTACTTCTGTGAAATCTTAAAGAGATAACCATTTAAAATATCTTTTGAAACCAAGATGCCTTCAACAGACAAATGGATAAAGAAGATATGGTCCATATATACTATGAAGTATTATGGCTCCATCAGAAAGGATGAATACCCAACTTTTGTATCAACATGGATGAGACTGCAAGAGATTATGCTGAGTGAAATAAGTTAAGCAGAGAAAGTCAATTATCATATGGTTTCACTTATTTGTGGAGCATAAGGAATAACACGGAGGACATGGGGAGATGGAGAGGAGAAGGGAGTTGGGGGAAATTGGAGGGGAAGACAAACCATGAGAGACTGTGCACTCTGAGGAACTAACTGAGGGTTTTGGAAGGGAGAGGAGTGGGAAACTGGGTGAGCCTGGTGGTGGGTTTTGTGGAGGGCACGTATTGCATGGAGCACTGGGTGTGGTGCATAAATAATGAATTCTGGAACACTGAAAATAAATTTAAAAAATAAATTTAAAAAAATAATAATAAAAAAATAAAGTATCTTTTGAGACCCAAATAAATAGCAACTATATCTACTGATGAACCTGCATAGTCATAGTATAAAACTCTGGCTGTTAAGTGTTCAGCACCTCTAGTACAATAAATAAATAAATGAGAATTGGTAAGAATCAACATATGTTTGATACAACCCTAAATTTAATAGCATCAGATAGACCTGTTCTCTATCCCAGTTATTTTAGTTTATAAAAAGCTTTTACATAGGCAACCGTCAAAAGAAAAACAATAATTGTTCTGTTTAAGGGGATGGTTTTATTAACTCTGTGTTAAGAAACAAAAGCTATCACTATTCTTTAAAGACCTTAAGATTTACACCAAATGTTTTTATCTTATTAATCCCTGTTCTTCTTTCATAACTCACCCTATCACTTCTTGAAGGAAGACTTAACCTGAACTTTTTAACTTGGTAAATACGCAATCTAGTATATTCTTACTTACAATTCAACTGTCCATCAAAGTACTTAACACAGCTGTAATTTTTATAAAGATTTGCATAATCCCTTTTAAAAACTCTTTTGGTTATTGAAATTGTCAAACACAACGAATCCTATGTATCTAGAGTTGTGGGTACATACTCTGTATGTACATACAGAATCACTGAATCTGTGATTAAGATCTGCCATTTCCATTATATTCTCTGAGAGCTCTCTGAGAGCAGGCACCATATCTGTTTTTATTTATCACTGTATCCCCAGCATAGATCATAATGCTTAAAACATAGCGGGCACTCAGAACAAAACATTGCTGAATGATGAATAAAAATAAAAACTCTATTGGATAGGTACTCTCATCATTTTAATAATACGAGCTAATATGTCCATGCAAGAGCTCAATTTATTCAGCAACGTGGGGGGCGCCTGGGTGGCTCAGTGGATTAAGCCGCTGCCTTCGGCTCAGGTCATGATCTCAGTGTCCTGGGATCGAGCCCCGCATCGGGCTCTTTGCTCAGCGGGAGCCTGCTTCTCTCTCTCTCTCTGCCTGACTCTCCGCCTACTTGTGATTTCTCTCTCTGTCAAATAAATAAATAAAATATTAAAAAAAAAAAAAAAAAAAAAAAAAAAAAAATAAATAAATAAATATTCAGCAACGTGGATGTGAATTTTGAAAATAACTCATCTTAACAGCCACATCAATTACCATATATAGGGTTTTTTTCCCTGAGATTTTATCCTCCTATGGATAAGGGCAACAGTTGCTAAACCCTGCCCCTGAAATTTTTGCAAGATGAAGTTTTCCATTCCAGTATACATCTCATAGAACTCAAGTACCAATAAAAGACTTGCTTCATGTTTAAGTAGAACGATCTTCCTACATTTAACTGAACACTTAATGTTTTTCATGGCTGTCAATCAGTACAATGAATGGCTAGCTATAGTGCAACATGAGTATTCACACACAATCAAGGAGAGCTGTATGCTTTCACAGAACTAACAAAAGAAACAAATGGTAAAGAGAGTCAAATAGTAAAATTCACTTGGAATGAGCACCATTGTAGCACAGAAAAAAAGAACCAATAACAAAATAAATGCTATCTGAATAAAACTATGGCTGCAGACATATCAAAACTCGAGAGGACCTGGGGAGAAAAAGTTTGTCCATGCACAATATTAGGAAAGCTCCCATAGGATCCATGTTCCATTCCCAGTATAGTCCTGATTGAGTTAATTCTTCACACTAGATGAGGTATAGCTGAAATCAGGTCATCTCTGGGTGGCAACACTTAACCACAAAGGTTCTTACATGTCCTCTGTTTTGTTGGTTTTAAATGCACTTATACACATTACTTGGAATTTTGGATGCAGCTTCAAAATACTTTCAAAGCTTATACGGAAAGAAAGAAATCTGCAAAAGTAAAAGCAATAAATGGTTTTACCTGTTTAAGTTAATGTCTGCTGGAGCCCACAGTACATGACAAGAACTCTGAAGCCCATCACGGCCAGCTCTCCCAATCTCCTGGTAATACGATTCCATTTCTTTAGGAGCACCATAATGAATGACTTTGCGAATGTCGGCTTTATTAATGCCCATTCCAAAAGCTATGGTAGCTATAACACACTGAGAATAAATAACAACACAGTTTGACAAGTATGTAGCAGAACCCAAAGCTGACATCTTTACCTTTTGGCAAGAGTAATAATTAGCTCATTAACTAAAGTCCCTGACAAGAAACTGAATTTAATATAATTTCAATCAACACTTACAGATCAAAAGATTATCTGCCCAATTTATGAATTAGAGATTGGTAACCCTAAAATAGGATTTCTATTTCCTCCCTATAAAAAGTAGCAACTAAAGTGGTCTCCCTGAACACCTATGAGTGAGTACAAGACACAAAATAGATTCTTAAAATACTTACTATATTAAAAGGGACTTCATGTTATTATGAAGTTTCAAGAGTCCTTACCAAGTATCTAAATATCTAAAGTATCTAAATATTTTCTAGCATTATTCCAGATGGAAGGAAACTTCTCATTAAAGATGGTAAAACGGAACATGAATTTATCTCTGCAACTTTAAAAGATTCCTAACATATATGAGCATACTGAAATGATATTTACATCATTGGGAGAAGTTTTAGAGAAGAATGAGTGATAAGAATATTAAAAAAACTAAAAAAATTTTTAAAGTATTAACAGTAAAAGAAGATGTGCAATAAAAGTAACTATAATTTACTGCATGGCTTAGAGATAAAAAAAACATTTACAGAGAAATATATATACATCGATCTAACCAAATTATGTTAATGTTGGGAGGAATGGGGGTTAGAAATACATGAACAGGGCAGGAAGGGGTATGAAAGGGAGATAAACTCACTCCTCATAGTGGGAAGTCAATAGACGATGCCTACATCTAATAAATGAAAACTAATAATAAATTTTAAAAATCTAATAAATAAAAACTAAGTAGTAACAGTAAAAGCAAATCACTGCACAATCTAGTGGTGAACAGCAAAAGAATAAACTAAGAGAGATGAAAATAGGAGACAGAAGTGGGGAAGAAAGGAGGCGCTTATGTTCCCATTGTAAACACTGAGGAAGTAGCTAGTATTTTAAATGGTGCCTGTATAACCAATAAAAGTTAAAGTACTATTACAAAAATCTATTAAGATGGACCAAGAATATAAGAAAGACAGAAAGAAGGGGGCAGAGAGGAAGAAAGAAAAAGAAAATACTAAATAGATAAAAGGAAATATAAGAAAAGTGAAGGGAAAAAAACTTTGAAATAGAAATTTATTAAGAAAAAGCTTTAAGGGGTGCCTGGCTGCTCAGTTGGTAAAGCACTGACTCTTAATCTTGGGGTTTTGAGTTCAAGCCTGAAAATGGATGTAGAGATTACTTAAAAATAAAATCTTAAAAGAAAAAGCTTTGAGTGAATAAATCTAGGCCATTTTGCTGTATTTGAAAGTGAATAAGCAACACAATAATTTTAAGGTCTTTAAAAATGTATTTGATTCAATTTTCTTCCAGCTTAGTTGACATATAACACTGTGTAAATTTAAGATGCATAATCTGATAATTTGATACACGTATACACTGTGAAATGATTACTTATAAAGTAATAAAGTTACTTATCACATCCATCACATAAAGTTACTTATCACATCCATTACTTCCCATAGTTAGCATTTGTAAGTGTGTACATAGTATATGTGTGTGTGGTGAGAACTTTGAAGATCTAATTTTCACCATATGATCCTGGTTTGTTTTTTTTTTAAGATCTTATTTTTAAGTAATCTCTACACCTGACATGGGGCTTGGTATCTACAACTCCGGGATCAAGAGTCGCATGCTCTAGTGACTGATCCAGTCAGGCACATTTATGACACTGTTTTTCACCCTCTTCTAAAGACATGATGTTCAAAATACCATTATTAACTCTCCATTGAAAAGAAAGTATTTTATCAAGTAATTTATTTCACAGACTCGTCTCAGAAAGAAAAGAATCTGAGACCTTAAGAAAGCAAATGAAATACAAAAGAACATGTAACAAAATCAGGACTAAAAGTAAGAATGAATGGTCACAGTCTAAAAATGCTAATCTATATTTGAATATGGTTAGATTTGGTTAAGAACAGTAAGAAAAAAAATTTTTTCTAAAATTATAAAATAGAAAATAGTAAGATTCTACTTATCAGTCGACTCAAGATATGAAGAGCTTGGGAAGTGAGCTCTACTTTCAGGCCCACACCGAAGTATAAATCAACTTCAGAAAGACAGTAGAGTGAACATCTAGAATTCTATGCATATATGCATTTAGTAGGCACTCAATAAATACTCAATGGCAAGTAATCAATTCCACGAGCACCAGACTATTCTATATAGATGAGGAAATGTATTTTTATCATCTTCAGGAGGTGTCTGAGGACTCTTGATGCAAATGTGAAGCTTACAATTTATTATAATAGCAAAAAAGGAGTACATTGAGGCCAGTTGTCAGATACAACAGGACCCCTAATGTCGCTAGGGTGACAGCATCAATACTAATTTATTAATTTTCCTAATGTGCATAAAACTTTTTGGCATCCTGCCACAGAAAGGGAAAATACTGTGGCACATACATATAACACCTTTATAGGTATTAGGTATAACTGGTGATCACTGTGAGGTTTTTAAAGCCATATTTCAAAGCACCAATGTTTCACTGAAGCTGAACGTGGGTAGCAAAACCAGATGCATCCAACGAAGTCTCCCCTCACAATATAACAGAGAAAGTTTATAATCTCTTATATCTGTAAGAGATGCTTCTACCTAAATGAGTAATTAATAATAAATCAAGATGAAAGAAATCATTGATCAGTTAATGGCTCGAACATCAATTGTTAAGATTCAGTAAGCAACAGCCAATAAATTTTATCTGATAATTTTCAAACTCCTGAGATAATAAAACTATAAACATTTTAGAATTTAGGTAACTCTATTCTAAGCAACTGTGATAACTGTTCCTATCTTTAGAAAAAAGAGAAAGAAAAAGAATGCTTTTAGGTAAGTATGCATTATAGCATGATAGTGCATAGTGAACTTTATAGTGCATATGAACCATACTTGGGGTAAGTTGTTTGAACAATGTTGGTTTGAGGATCATTACCAACTACAGAACTGGACAGAAAAGAAATGGAAGACCTTCAGAGCAGAAAATGCAAAGCAGAAGTTAAGTTCACGTCTCAGCTTCAGAGGAGGCCTAGTCCACAGGCTTGCAATAATAGACTTTGGATAGGATACTGACAGCATGAAGCTGTAAACCTTCCAACATGGTCTGAATTTAAGTCCTCCTAAATATTCTGCATGACACCCACTAAACCAGGATTCCAATCACTTCAGATTGGAATTATTACATTATTTCAATCATTACAGCAATCTCAGCTAGAACACTTCACAGTGACTTCACTGATTCCCTTTCTTCCTTCAGTCTTTCCTCTTCAAATCAATCCTGCTTAGGGCTGTTAATCTAATGTTTCTATGATACTATGATCTTGCTCAAAAACACACATTAGTCTGTCATAATGGTTTTCAAATGCTATTCTGTGGAGCTCTGAGAATTATAGAATACCCCCAGGGACTGTCTTGGGAGAATGGAAGCCTCTTGGATCTCTTTCTCCCTCACATCAACTTCGACAAGAATTAATCCACTTTGATTTGTCTTACCTATCAGATAAAAATGAATTAAAAAATTAAATGAAAATTTAAATTAAAAATTCTACGGCTACAGTGGTCTAGAAAAACTACAGGTACATTACATCAATCCCAGCCTGCCTCTTTGCAAATTTTAAGGCCCTTCTCCATAACCTGGCGAACCAACCCATTCAACTTTTTTCCTGTGAGTCTCTAACAGTTCTTCCCTGCCTCTTCAATCTGTACTTTGTACCAATCCTATTCCATACTCTCTTTCTCTCCAACCATTTCAAACTATTCCCAGTTTCCTAAACCCAGTATGCACTTTCCTACCACAGTGTCTTTGCAAATGCTAGTCCCTTTCCTGGGAATTCCATAACCAAGCCCTTTGCCCTTATCACACACTGGCCTCACATACCCAACACGCTTCCACTTACTTGTTCAGATTCTGTGCTCAAACTGCTTCTTCCTGGTTGGATCATCACAACAGAAGCTACCTTAACAGCGAGCATTTCTTCCTCTATGTACCTACTAAGCACTATGTGCAGCCTGCTCTATGTAATCACCTGCAATGGTCTGTTCACCTGTCACCATATTATACATTAATTCCCTTTGAAAGAAACTTCTTTACACTCAACACAAACAAGATAGAAGATAAAGATATGGGAAATAAATATTAGAGAAACATCGGTTTCCATGGGGAATAGAGAGTAATGATGATGGATCTTCATACCTGAATTTCATCTCTCATGAAACTATGATGAACCTCTCTCCTTGATTTAACACTCAAGCCTGCATGGTATGTTCCACAGGCTAAGTTCAGTTTCTTAAGTTCAGCTGTAACTTGTTCTGTCATTTTTCTGGAAGGACAATAGATGATAGTTGGACCCTCAAATTCCCAGGTGGTACTAAAATCAAATAAACAAACACACACAAACAAAAGAACAAAAACATATAAATATATAAATATATATATAAATAATCTCAGTTTGAGATTACCTTATTTAATTTCCCCTTTCTTTTTAAAACTTTAAATTTCATTTGTTAAATTTTAATTAATTTTCTTTTCAGTAAAACACTATAAAAAGAAAGCATATAGAAAACAATGATACGGGCGCCTGGGTGGCTCAGTGGGTTAAGCCGCTGCCTTCGGCTCAGGTCATGATCTCAGGGTCCTGGGATCGAGTCCCGCATCGGGCTCTCTGCTCGGCAGTGAGCCTGCTTCCTCCTCTCTCTCTCTCTCTCTCTCTGCCTGCCTGCCTCTCTGCCTACTTGTGAACTCTCTGTGTCAAATAAATAAAATCTTTAAAAAAAAAAAAAAAAAGAAAAGAAAACAATGATACATTTAATTACATAAAAATGTGGAAAGTCAAATGTGGAAATGAATTATATTAAATCCCAAACACCTTCGACTCATCTTTTGTTCAACTTAAAGTTAAAACCAGAGACAAATTTATTTAAGCAAAACCTTGATAAAAACTTAACAAGCTACTGGAAATTCAATTTCCATACTTTTAGAATGCAAAGCACTAGATGAAGGATTAGTCTTCATTTACATAAGAAAGGTAAGTGAATATTTACATAGGAGAATAGTCTTACTCTTTCTCATGATCAAAAAATTGAGTTTCTATGTATGTTTACTAGAAAAACAGTAACTTTTTTGTAATATTAAAGATCATTTTTATAGTTCAAAGAAGCATTTATTAGTAATCTTGGGACTACTACAGACAACATCTGTTCGAAACTCTGTTTTAGAATCCTGTGCTTATTTATTAAAAATGCAAAGGATGGTTTCCAAAGAACATTTATTTAATGCCTCAATATATTCATTTACATGAATATATTCATTTATGCCAACTTAACCAATATTAAAACTGTATTATTTTAGATTTGGGAAAAATTTTAATTTTTAATGCATATATTCTGATATAATTTCAACTTTAGGAATTTATTTTACAAATATCTGCCAAAAGACACATATACACAAATATTCACAACAGAACTGTATTAGTGAAAAGTAAATGTTCATCATTATGTACATTCATACTATGAAATATTAAGCAAGCAATAAAAAATTACTGTATCTAAAAACCTTTAAGAAGGACTATGGCAAAAGTCATTGAAAACTTAAATAGAGGGGAAAAAATAGGCAATAATTTGACTCCACAAGTTTTACTGAATCATCTACTCAAAGCAATTTTTTACAGTGACCAAATGGGCTTCCATAACAAAATGTCCAGCAGTAAAATAAAAGAGAAAAATTACAAAGTTTTTTAATACACAAAACTATCATTTTTTTTTAAAGATTTATGTATTTGAGCAAGAGAAAAAGAGAGCACAAGTGGTGGGAGGGACAGAGGGAGAGAATCCCTAAGCAGACTCCCTGCTGAGCCCGGAGGCTGACAGAGGGCTGGACACCACAACCCATGAGATCATGACCACAGCTAAAACCAAGAGTCAGAGCTTAAACTGACGGAGCCCGCCCCGGCGCCCCTCACAAAACTATCATCATTTTAAAAACATTTCTCAAAGAAGAAAAATTTTTTGCTAAAATGTGAACACTGTAATATCCTACATATTAGGGCCCTAATTTTAAAAAATCACATTATGCAGAAAGATAGCAAAAATACTTTTTCTTAATAATGATAAAAGTTTCCATGTACTGAAGATATAAAAATCCTAAATATGTCTGTACTAATTAACAGAGCTTTTTTTTTTTTTAAAGGTTTTATTTATTTATTGGACAGACAGAGATCACAAGTAGTCAGAGAGGCAGGCAGAGAGAGAGGAAGAAGCAAGCTCCCCAAAGAGCAGAGAGCCTGACGCGGGGCTCAATCCCAGGACCCTGGGATCATGACGTGAGCCGAAGGCAGAGGCCTTAACCCAATGAGCCACCCAGGCGCCCCCAATTAACAGAGCTTTAACACATGAAACAAAAATTGATAGAACTAAAGGGAGAAAGAGGAAACACATCTATCTCTCATAACCAGAGATTTTAACCTGTATCTTAGCAAAGACACTTCAAATCAAAGGAAAATACTGTCTAAAATATGGAATTACTCCGTAACTACTCCCGCATAAAGTTAACAATAAAAACTGGAAGTGCATATCTGCACAGCACAGTTAGAGAAAAGAAGGGTATAAAGCTCAATGCCCAAATAGTGATCATTTATGAACAGTGATAAATGAAGAACAGAACCGGAAGATCTCAGTATTCTTACCTGACATATTTCTATAGTGTTCAAATTGATACTAAGACCATGTATCAAGTTTTACATTTAAAAAAAGTAGAAAATACACGAACATTTAAACTTAGTAGAGAAATCAGAGGAATAAAATTTTATCTCTATTACAAAAGGATTCATTACTTCACCAAGTGGTTTACTAAACATTGTTATTTCCTCCCAATAATTTCCTGCAAGGAAAGAAATCTATCTTCATCTAACCACCAAATTAGATGGATGAGAGAGGCTTGCCTATTCAATTTCAATGTATCCTGAGTATAGAAAACAAATAAGGTCAGAATTTAACAAACAAGTTGGCCCAATGAATAGGGAAAAAATGGCAAAATTAAATAAAGAGAAGAAATAGAAAGAAAAGGCAACACTCTGAAGTCTTAATAACCCTTCATCTAACTATTGCTTGTTAAGGGGATAATTTCTATTCCTAAAGTCTACGGGAAGCATTCTGACTCGCAGTGGTTGGTGCTACCATAACTCCTGGAGGACTGAAAATGGGTGCAAAATCTTTCTTGCTTTGATCTTGGAAAAACCACTGTCACAAATACAAAAGTCTCAGATGGTCTTGGATGTTAGGCTAAGGAGTCTTGCTGTTAGTCCACAGGAAAGAGGGAGGCACCGGAGAGGAA
Source organism: Mustela erminea (assembly GCF_009829155.1). Lineage (NCBI taxonomy): Eukaryota > Metazoa > Chordata > Mammalia > Carnivora > Mustelidae > Mustela > Mustela erminea. Next base: position 12,585,134 of record NC_045634.1, read on the forward strand.
TGCCAAGACTCAGGGCTGTGCTTTCAGATGATGAATCTGACAACTGTGTCTAGAATGCAAGGAACACTGAGGAGGAGGGAGGTCTAGTCAGGGACATGATAACAGTCTAGGCTAAGAGACCTCCACTAGTATAATTAACATGAAAAATGGTGAGAAGAAAACATAAAAGGACAATAGAGTCAGAAAAGATAAAATGTCACAATGTCACACACACAAAAAGGTAAACAGTTTCAAAAAGGAGAAGGTTATTAGGGGAAAGTCACAGAAATTGAAAATAATATGGACGGAAAAGGATCAAAGATTAGGATAAAGGGAAGTGAAGTACAATGAGTACTCACTTCAGAGAGATCACCAGAGCTGTGCAAGTACTCAATACAGCCATTACTTTCTTGTTTTATTTTTTATTTTTTTAAGATTTTGTTTTTAAGTAGTCTTAACACCCGATGAGAGGCTCAAACTCAAAATCCCAAGATCAAGAGTCACATGCTCTACCGTCAGAGTCAGCCAGGCACCCCCATTACTTTCTTGTTTTAATCTGAATATAGTACAATTATGCCAATAGAAAATCCAACATTTAAAGTCATCCTAAAGAAGCCCAGGAGTCCTTCAGGAAAATACTATTGATGTTATTTAAACTATTTGCCCAGACTTGTTTTGTGTTTGTGCTGGTAGGTCAAACATTATTCACATGTATTCATTTTTTTTTTTAAGATTTTATTTATTTACTTATTTGAGAAAGAGGAATAAGAGAGAGAGAACACAAGATCAGGGAGGGTCAGAGGGAGAAGCACTCTCCCCACTGAGAAGTGATCCTGATGTGGGGCCCGATCCTGGGACTGCAGGACCATACCCTGAGTCGAAGGCAGTCACTTAAACCAACTGAGCCACCCAAGCACCCTATTTTCATGTACCTGATTTAAAAACACATTTCGTAACATGACAGTTATAAGCTTTTCACCAAGAAGACAGATCAGGGAGATAAAACAAAGGAAAGCTTCTTAGTATACATATAAAATGTGTCCAAACAAAAGAAACAGGAAAAAGTACTAGAGACAGCTTCTTCTTCAGTAAAATGAAAATAGTATGGGGGCGCCTGGGTGGCTCAGTTGGTTGGGCAATTGCCTTTGGCTCAGGTCATGATCCTGGAGTCCCGGGATCGAGTCCCACATCGGGCTCTCTGCTTGCCAGGGAGTCTGTTTCTCCCACTGACCTCTCTCCTCTCATACTCTCTCTCTCTCTCAAATAAATGAATAAAAAAAAAAAAATAAAAAATAAAATAAAATAAAATAAAGAAAATAGTATGTAGCTTACTAAGCAGTTATAAGAATTACCAGATCATTTATATAAAGCACCTAGGATAGTCCCTGGCACATAACAAGGGCTCAAAAATGTTTATTATTAAGATGACTTTTAAAATTCCCTAATACTCAATTAGTCATATAATTAGTGAGCTAAAGAAAATTCATTTAAAAGACTCAGTTGTTTTTACTGTTTACTTGCCAACTGTTTTTTTTTTTTTTAAGATTTTATTTATTTATTTGACAGAGATCACAAGTAGGCAGAGAGGCAGGCAGAGAGAGAGAGGACACAGGCTCCCCGCTGAGCAGAGAGCCCAACTAGGGGCTCAATCCCAGAACCCTGGGACCATGAGCCGAGCCAAAGGCAGAGGCTTTAACCCACTGAGCCACCCAGGTGCCCCATACTTGTCAATTATTAAGAGTGCAGGGATGCCTGGCTGGCTCAGTAAGTAAGATATGCGACTCTTGATCTCAGGATTGTGAGCTCAAGCCCCATGTTGGGCGTAAAGTTTACTTTAAAAAAGAAAAAAAAAAAAAAAGGTGTGCATCCTGTTCAAGCAACAACATGAAGTACCAAAATACCAGAATTATTTTCTGCCTTCAAAATTAAGCTATTTTCTCAGTTGTTGTCTTGATTATATAACATCACACTTGACTTGAACCAAAGCTAAGCAAAATGTGAAATATGTTAAATATGCATTAGAAGGAAGTAATAAATAAATAAACAAATACGTTCATAAAACAAAGAAAGAAAAAATAAGGAAATAGTTAACCAAAATTTATCGACATGACATCCTCACTTTGTCTTTCGGATAAGAAATTGGACAAGATCCTGAACGATGTTTCCTGTTTTTCGCCCAACTTCTAAATACAAGTTTGGTCGATCAAAACCAGTACAGGTAATCTGAGGATTCTTCAGGTTTAAGCAGCGCACAATGTCTTCCCGGATTGAAGAACTTGCAGTGGCAGTAAGTGCAACAATCGGAACCTGAATGAAATGAAACTGATTTTTTAAAAAGTAGAGCACTCATTAATTCCCAACATTTCTACTGCCTTCTTACAAACAGACTGGATGACAATTATAAGAGGAATAATGTTTAAAATGCAACTTTAAAATTACTCTTTTTCAAAGAAGAAAAAGAAAACTTCCTATTTACTTGTTTCTCACCTTTGGAATACTTTTTTTTTTTTTTTTTTGAGAAAGAGAGAAAGCGAACACGCCAGAAGGGGTTGGGCAGAGGGACACTGGGAGAGAGAACCTCATGCGGGCTCCTTGCCCAGCACAGATCCAAGGCAGGGTTTGATCTAGGGACCCTAAGATCATGATCTGGGCCAAAAGCTGGAGTCAGATGCTTAACCAGCTGAGCCACCCATGTACCCTGGAATACACTTACTTTTTAAAAATCAGAAAGAGTTTAAATAAAACACTAAATCCATAAGATTTCTAAATACAATCTACCTACTTATTAGCGATCTAACTCTACACTATTTTTTATTTTTAACATTTATTACATTAGTAATAGTGCTGATATAAATGAGGGATATGGTATGCCTTATTTTTTATTAATCTATAATTCTCAAATTATAAACCTTTTCATTCACTGAAAATCTAACAATACTAAGCAGTTAAGACTTTTTTTGTCTTCTGTATTAAAGATACCGGTTTATGGCTTCTCAGATGTAGAAGCAAAGCTCTTAATAACCTGATAACCTCTGTCAAGTTTACTAAGTTAATCATGGCATACTATACATAAGAATGTATAACACAAAACATCCATTATTAACTGATTCCTTAAGCAACCAAGTCATGTTCTATTTTCAGTCTAGCAAAGACTTCTTAACTGGATTAGCAGCCAAAACAGGAGACACGGCAGTTACTAGGAAAAACAGGAATATGTAATCATTCCGAAATTCTAAACTAGATAATGACATACCTCCCATGAAACTCGATTCATTATTTGTGCTCCTATTATCATGGGGAATTATGATAAATTAAGTTATTATCTTTTTTTTTTTTAAAGATTTTATTTGACAGACAGAAATCACAAGTAGTAGGCAGAGAGGCAGACACAGAGAGGAGGAAGTAGGCTCCCCGTGGAGCAGAGAACCCGATGTGGGGCCCGATCCCAGGACCCTGGGATCATGACCTGAGCCGAAGGCAGAGGCCTTAACCCACTGAGCCACCCAGGTGCCCCAAGTTATTATCTTATATTCAGAAAAAAAAGGACTAAGTCTTCAAGTTGTTCCTAAATCGTTAGCTATTCTATGTCCAAGAACACACTTTCTTAAAATACTTTTTGTGGTCTATTACAAGTAAAGTAAATGACATCCTCATAAAATAGCTCTCCAGATGCCCTGTATCTACCTCATAAATCAGTCTAAGCAATTATCTTCCATGGAAGTGAAAATTTAGGTACAACTATACAAAAAGCAATTATAGAATTTGGAAAACAAGATACAATTTGCTAACACTATAAACTAGTTTTACAATCAATATGGCTTTACTGAATTAAAAATTATCTCAAAGCTCAAGTAAAAAAGTTAGGTTTGCAGTAGGTTTTTTTTTTTTTTTAAGATTTTATTTATTTATTTGACAGACAGGGATCGCAAGTAGGCACAGAGGCAGGCAGAGAGAGAGAGGGGAAAGCAGGCTCCCCGCCAAGTGGCGAGCCTGATGTGGGGCTTGATCCCAGGACCCGGGATCATGACCCAAGCCGAAGGCAGAGGCTTTAACCCACTGAGCCACCCAGGAGCCCCTGCAGTAGGTTTTTTAAAATGGAAAAAAAAAGGTATCAGAATCAAAGTGACCAGGTAATTGGCATTTTTGCATTCTATCCTTTCATATTCTGGGTACTTACTTAAATTGCTAAATATTATTTAAATATTTTATTTTTTTTTAAAGATTTTTTATTAATTTACTTGATAGAGAGACAATGAGAGAGTGAACACAAGCAGGGGGAGTGGGAGAGGGAGAAGCAGGCTTCCCACTAAGCAGGGAGCCCTATGTGGGGGTAGAACCCAGGACCTATTTTTTTTTTTAAGATTTTATTTATTTATATGACAGAGAGAGTGACACAGTGAGAGAGGGAACACAAGAGGGGGAGTGGGAGAGGGAAAGAAGCGGGCTCCCTGCCAAGCAGAGCTCAATCTCAGAAGGCAGGGCTCAATCTCAGAACCCTGGGATCATGACCCAAGCGAAGGCAGACATCCAAGCCTGAGCCAGCCAGGCACCCCAATTTAAATAAATTTATTTAAAAATTTTAATTTCATTATTTAAAAATGAAACTCCCAAATTAACTTCATTGATTTCTGGCTATCAATAAGACTGTTCTCTGAATTTAGAGAATGCCTACCTAACAACTTATAAAGAGACCAATTAATAGAGAAGTTGGTTTATCTAAAAAATCTTATACATATATATATATATACACACACACACACATATATATATACACACAGGTGTATATATACATACGTACACACAGAAAGTTTAAACATTAGAAGCTCTTAGGACATGCACATACTCACCCTCACAAAAACATTTTTTTTAACCACTCTAAGTGCTTTACTCAATTTATAAATAAATGCATTAACAACATCCTTGTTTAACTGCATATGCAGAGAAAAACCAAGGTTTTCAGGATACAAAGAGCAAGAGGGTTTGGCTTGTTTTTCTAAGCAGTATAATGTATGAGTGGATAGGCAATGTACTTACAAAAATAAACATGAAACAGGATACCTTTTAAAGAAATTAATTTAAAAAATCAGGCAATGCTGTAAAGTGTGTAAACCTGGTGATTCACAGACCTGTACCCCTGGGGTTAATAATACATTTTATGTTAATAAAAAATAAAAAAAATTTTTTAAATCAGGCAAAATAGCAGCATGGTAGTGAAAAATAACTGGCTTAAAGTCAGATGCCTGAGTTCAAAACCCACCTTTGTCACTAAGTAGATGTGAGATTTTGAGCTGGTGATTTCACTCTAGCTTTGGTTTCCTCATATGCAAAGTGATAACGATTACAGCAATCTCATAAAGTCATGGCGAAGACCGAAGGATGACACAATGTGTAACATGCTGAGCATGATGCATGGTACACTGTAAGCACTCGAAAAGTTTCAAGTATTGGGGCACCTGGGGGGGCTCGGTCAGTTAAGTGTGGGACTCTTGGTTTTGGCTCAGGTCATGATCTCAGCGTTGTGTGATGAAGACGTGTGATGCACTACTTCAGATTCTCTCTCCCTCTCCCTGCCCCTCCCCACTTGTACACTCTCTCTTTCTCAAATAAATATATAAAATCTTTAAATTAAAAAAGCTCAGGTCATGATCTCAGCGTTGTGTGATGAAGACGTGTGATGCACTACTTCAGATTCTCTCTCCCTCTCCCTGCCCCTCCCCACTTGTACACTCTCTCTTTCTCAAATAAATATATAAAATCTTTAAATTAAAAAAGCGTTAACTATTATTGATGTTGTTATCACAACCACTGAAAAGAATTCTATACAAGAATTCCAGAGGCATGGGCATCACTCCCAGATTTGCCACTGACTTTGGCAAGGGCTTCTTTTAGCCTCAGTTTTCTTCACTAAAATATGAGATGTAGAGGGTTACGTGATGTTAGACTCTCTTCTAACTTAAAAACTCCCACCTTGCCATTAGAAACTCCCTAAGTCCATGACCTGTAAGCAAAGAAAAATCAACATAAATGCAGTCTTTCACCCCCAACATTCTAGAAGTTTGCAGTTAAGAATGCTGCTTCCACAACTAGAAAACAGAATAAAGTAAGGGCATATATTAAGCTTAAAGGAACAATGGTTATTTATATTCACTTCAGAAATGAAGAGAATCTTTTATAAGTTTGTGGTGCCTTATGACATTTAAAATTATAAACTAGAGTGAAGCCTGGATATAACGCACAGGCCGGCTAGGAGAAAGATGATCACACATCCTGGTTTCCAGGGACACTCCTAGTTTATCCTGTCCTCACAGCAGAAATACTGACACCTTGCAGTCTCTAACTTTCAAGAACAAACTGATTTGGACAATAAACTTAGAGCATCACTTAGTTACATCAAGTTCTTAATTCACGAAACTCTTACTCTTTAAGTAGGAAAATTCAGTCTCTTTGGAAATAAGTACCAAGTTTTGTTAAAAGAAGCAAAAACCATAAATTAACCTTGTGACTATAAATTTAGGAATGGTTTAATCACAGGCTTCAATGGTGCAGCATCCACACATTCAGAGAACTGTAACTGTTCCATCTGTTTCTAAATTTGGGTCATGTTGCTAATTCTAACTCCGTACTACATAATATCATGCTTCATTCATTCGTTCACTCATTTCAAGAAGCTATCATTCACATTATTCAAGGAGTGTCTACATATGCTATCTATGGGAAAGGACTGGGGAGGGAGGAATGAAAAGAATCAACATGTCTCATGGATACCACAGTACATTTTACTAGAATTTTACAGAATCTTAAGACTGATACAGAGCTACAGAGCTTTCTGCATCGCTGCTCTTTCTGAAACTCACTTTGTCTGATTCTCTCCAAATGCGAATCTTTATGCCAAGTGGTTTAGTGATTTCTTTGCTATTTTTAAACCTCCTGAAATCATATGGTATGAAGCTGCAACAGTTGTCCCAGTGTAATCGCAACTGGAAAGAGGAGAAAAGCACTGAGAAGAGTGAGGAAAATAAGAGTCCTACAACCACCAGGTGGCATTTCTCACCACTTAGCTAATCAACAGGACCCATGAAAACACTAGGGGGAAAAGGTTTTCTCAGCCATTGCTTGACAAACACCCTGGGCTATACTGAGTCATTGCAAGAAATGAAAATGATCCAATAGACTTCAAAGCCAGACATAATAAAAGATTTAATTCACCATTGAAAAGTGTTTAAGAGCTGCATAAAATATTTAAAACTCCTCTAACACAATCCTCTTAGAATCAAAGGCCTCAGAAAGGATTACAGAAAGCAATCTTCCTATTTTCCAAAAGCTTACTTTAAAACCCTTCTAAATTAATGGAAAGCAGTCCTTGAGGCACACTGAGCCTCCTGACTTTCACCATACAAATATCTTGTTTCTCTATTAGGTGTACTATTAACCTTTCTTTATTATTTGTACTGTTTCACACACCATTTACTGTGTTCCACATACCATTTACTGTTTGATACTTTTGCTTCTACCTTTACAGGTATGAATCTAAATTCCTTTACTGCACCATGAGCTACTTCAGGGCAGAAACTATGTTTTATACTTATTTCTCATCACTTGCTTGAGATACGAGCACTGTGTTCCAGTGTGAAGCTATGGCCCAACTCTACCAGTCCCCGCTGGGAAAGTGACGTCTCTGATTCTTTGCTTTCTCGTCGGAATTCATTTATTCATTTACCCAAGTACTTACGGAGCTCCCATTATGTGCCCGGTCTTGTTCTAGATTATATGAACAAAAACATGAAAAGCCTGTCCCCCATTGAGAACATTCTAGTAGGGACCCACAGACAAGAGACAAAATTTGATATGGTAAGTTAAACAGTGATAAGTGCTATTAAAAAATAACAAAGGAATATGAGGTATATCGAATGCTGGAGGCGGAAATTAATTTGAAATTTTTAATAAGGTGGCCCAAGAGGCATAAATGAAAAAGTAATACTTCAGTAAAAACTTGAGAGAAGTAAGGGATCATCCCATGTGAAAAGTATTCAGGGAAGCGCACCTGGGTGGCTCAGTTAGGTAAGCGGCCAACTTCTTGCTTCAAGCTCAGGTCATGATCTCATGGGTCCTGAGACTGAGCCCCATGTCACTGGGCTCCACACTCAGCAGGGAATATGCTTGAAGATTTTCTCCCTCTGCCTTTCCCTCAGACTTGCACATAGGCACGTGTGCATGTGCCCTCTCTCTCTCTCTCTCTCTCTCTAATAAATTTAAAAAGTAAGTATTCAGGATGCCTGGGTGGCTCAGTCAGTTAAGACTTTGCCTTAGGCTCAGGTCATGATCCCACGGTCCTGGGATCAAGCCCCACATCAGGCTCTCTGGTCAACGGAGAGCATGCTTCCCCCTTTGCCCGCTGCTCCCCCCTGCTTGTGCTCTCTCTCTCTCTCTCTCTCTGAAAAATAAATAAATTTTTAAAAAAAAATTTTTTTAAATAAAAATAAGTATTCAGAGAGACGGAAGAGTGGGAACAAAGCCCTTCTGTAGGAGGATGCTCCGTGTCTGAAGAATATCAAGGAGAACAGCGTGGCTAGAACCAGTGAATGAGAAGACGAGCAATAGAGAATGGAGTCAAAGACAAAACCAAAGACCAGATCACATAAGACCTTTGTCATGGCTTCTGTCATTATCTAGAGTGAAATGGTCACTGCTAGAGGATTTTCAGCAGGAGACATGACCTATCTGGCTTATTATTCCAAAAGGATCACCCTGGATGCTGTACTGAGACTGAAGGAGGGCAAGAGTGAGAACAGGGAGACCAACGAGGAGGCTGCTTCAATAACGCACCCGCAAGGGCATGATGGCTTGTGCCAGGGCAGTGACAGGGATCGAGAGAAAGTATTAGATTCGGTATATAATCTGAAGACCTCAAAAGAGTTCCTCACTGTTTAAATGTGGGATAGAGTGTAAGAAAAAGAGAAGAATTGAACATATTTGGCCTGAGCACCAGAAGGATGATCTGTTATTAAATGACATGGGGGAAACTGAGGGAAGAGCAGGTTTGGGATGGAGAGACAATCAGAAAGCCTGGGTTAAGGTTAAGTCTGAATTGCCTATTAAGCATTTAAGTAGAAAGATGCCAAGTAGTCAGTTACATTGATGTGTGTATGTATGTGTGTGTGTATTCTATAGAACAGTGATAATACCAAATGCTAGCAAGGAGGCAGAGAAACTGGATCACTCATACGTTGCTGATATTGACTGAGGGTGGGGATATAAATTCGGGAGTTGTCGACATATAGATGGTATTCAAACCATATGTTAGATGAAATGACCAGGGGCTTAAGTGCAGATAGGAAAGGGAACAGGTCAAAAGACTTCAGTTTCAGGCATCCTAATGTTAAAAGTGCGGAGATGAGATGAAACAAGCAGAGGAGTCTCAGAATGAAGTGACAGGAAGGAAGGAGGAGAACCAAGATGATGCGCTACCCTAGTGAAGCTAACAGAGAGAATCATCTTGCTGGCTTTTTGTGCGGCTTAACCAAGATGAAAGCATCGAACAGGGTCAGTCCCATAACTGGTATTCAATTCAGTCTAGTTTGATTCAGTATAGACTTGTTAATTGGTACATTCAAGTTTTTTGTGTTGGTTTGTTTTATTTAGTCTGCTCTAACCACATCTCTATGAAAAGAGCTACCAAAAAAAAAACACAAAAAAAAAACCTCTCAATTTTGCTACCTATAAGCATAATCAATATGCAATGGAAATGAACTAGATAATTTACCAAAAGAATAACAATCTCTAATGCTTTTTCTTAGTTTACTCGTCCTACTGTTAAATCTTGAGCTCAGAGGAAATGATAACTTCACTACTAACATGAAAACCTAAACATAAATCAACCTTGTTTATTCATTCAAAACTAATACAGTAGACTAGAGAACCCAGAAACAGATTCACCCACATATACTAAAGTGATTTTTAACAGTGTCAAAAGCAAGAATTGCTTGGAGTAACTGGACATTATAGACAAATAAATAAATAAATAAATAACCTCAATATAAGCCTCACACCTTAAACAAAATTTAATTCAAAATGAATCCTGGACTTAAGTGTAAAACATAAAACTATTAAAATTTTGGGAAAAATCATAAAAGAAAATCTTCAGGACCTAGAGTTAGGTGAAGAGCATAACAAAAGTTGCAAGTGATAAACTAGACTTCATAAAATTAAAAATCTCTGCCATGCGAAAGACACCGTAAAGACAATGAAAAGGCAGCTACAAATTGAAAGAAAATATATATAAACCACATATCTGACTAAAGATTCATAGTTATAATAAAACACTTTCAATCGTTTAAAAAAAATTCCGATTAGATCAGGCATTTCACAAAAGAGGTAATTAGTACATGAAAAGATGTTATCATTAGCCATTAGAGAAATGCAAAGTAAAAACAACAGGATAGGGGCACCTGAGTAGCTCAGTATGTTAAACGTCTGCTTTCACCTCAGGGTCCTGGGATCCAGCCGCAGGTTGGGCTCCCTGCTCAGTAGGGAGCCTGCTTCTCCCTCTCATCCCTACTTGTGCTCTCTCTCACTATCTGTCTCTGTCTCTCTCAAATATGTAAATAAAATCTTTAAAAAAAAAAAAAAAACCAGGATATAGGCACTTGGGTGGTTCAGTCGGTGGAGCATCCAACTCTTGGTTTCGGCTCAGGTGTCGGGCTCCTCACGCAACAGAGTCTGCTTGAGATTCCTTCCCCCACCCCCCTTCCCTCTTCTCTTCCCTTTGCTCATGCTCTCTCTTGAATAAATAAATAAAATCTTAAACACACACACACACACACACAAAACAGGATAACACTCCACACTTAATCAAAATGGCTAACATAAAAAATACTGGTAACATCAAATGTTGGCAAGGATGAAGAGAAACGGAGTCATTCAGACATTGCTGGCAGGAATGTAAAATGGTATAGCCACTCTGGAAAATAGTTTGGCAGTTCCTTAAAAAATTAAACATGCACTAACTATAGCACCAGCAATTGTATTCCTGGGCATCTACCCTAGAGAAATTAAAACTTATGGTCACGTTGTCTCACCAACTGAAGGACCTTTGAGTTGTACACAAATATCACAGCAGCACTGTTCATAATAGCCCCAAAGTAGAAACTACACAAAGTTCCTCAACAAGTAAATGGTTAAACAAGCTGTGGTTAAACAAGCTGCAGCAATACAAAGCAACAAACTTGACTTACACTCCAACTTGGATGGATCTCAAGGGAATTATGCTGAGTGAAAAAAAGCCAATTCCAAAAAGTGACATACTGTATGATTCCATTTATACAATATTCTCAAAATAAAATTATGAAGATGGAGATCAGTGGTCACCAAAAGTTAGGGTGAAGGGTAGAAGGAGAGATGGGCGTGTCTGGAAAAGGACAGCTCCAGGAACCTGGTACTCATGGAGCAATTCTGTACCTTGAATGCAGTGGTAGTTGCACAAATCTACACACGGGATAAAACTATAGATAACACAAACAGACGTACTTATAAAACCAAAAAAATAAGGGTAATCTGTGAAGGAGCGCCTGAATGGCCCAGTCAGTTAAGCATCTGGCTCTCTATTTCAGCTCAGGTCATGATCTCAGGGTTGAGGGATCAAGCCCCTCATAGGGCTCCATGCTCAGCGGGGAGTCTGTTTGGGATTCGTTCCCTCTCCCATCCCCCCACTCATGACCCCTCTTTCTCTCTCAAATAAATAAATAAACTTCTAATTTAAAAATAAAAGAACTATAAAGACCATATCAATGTCATATTCCTAGTTTTGATATTGTACATTGGGGAAACTAAAAGGTACACAGAATCTCTGTACATTTTTTTTTTAAACTGCCTATGACTATAGTTTTTCAAAAAATAAAATGGTTGCCATTATTGTGAATTTACAAGGTGCTCATATAAAACATGCCATTCATGTAGAATACTCATGTAGAAATCCGCTATTCTTTATGATTAGGGAAGAAAGTAGAATTCTGGTACTAAAAACTTTATTAAAACCTCTCCAGAATAGTTCATTTCTCATGTTTTCAATATGATGTACGAAGAGGTAACCAGGCTTTCACAGCATCCGAGAGTAAAAGGACACACACATAAGAGCTCAACTGAGAAGGCATGGAATCTAAACATGGTTCTAAAGTCGAGTCTGTGTTCTACAGGTCAAAGTTGGTCCACAGACAGTTTTGTTACTGCCCACAAGACAACAGTTTTTACATTTTTAAAAGGTAGTGAGAAAAAAACAAAGAAAAATGTGACAGAGACCATACGTGGCCTATAAAGCCTAAAATATTTATTACCTGGTTCTTTCAGAAAAGGTTTTCTAACCCCTGCTTTATAGTATTCCTCAATAAATTACATGCCAACCTTAGAAGAAAGCCAAAATTAGAGTTTTTAAAAAGTCCTTCCCCTGCTTTCACAACCTGTTTGCCCTTTCATAGAGAAGTCTTCAGCCTTCTAGCAATTCCCCAATCCTGGACTCTCCTTTGATAAGAACATCATTTCAAGACGTTGCACTTGACAAACTTACCGATGGGAGTATCGCCTTTAAGGAGCCCAAAGTTCGGAATGAAATTCTAAAGTCATGTCCCCATTCAGAAATACAGTGAGCCTCATCCACAGCAATAAGAGTGATACCTACAAAAGTGAAAAACATAAAAATGGGGGAAATAAAGTTCAAAAAGAAGTCATAAATTCATCTAAATCAATATCACCTCCACTTAGAATATATAAATACTACAGAAAGGAGAAAAACTTATTCCAATCAAAGTATATGCTTCATATAAAAATATAAGCGTAAATGACATCGGGTAACACCAAAATAATCATCATGAGAACAGAGGATGGGAGATATATGGGTAAAGGTGTATGGATAAAAGGAAACATTTATATATTATTCAAACAACATTATTTATTAGATTTCAGCTTTCATCATTATTCCTCAAAGAAATGAATTACTTACTACTACAATGCCCTCAAAACGATCACTCATGAACCATTTGCAATGACAATGCCTTAAAAAAGAAGAGCCGATTTTCTTTTTCCCCTTTGGTAATACTTTCAATTTTATCTCATGAATTAGTTACCAAAAGAGATTAAAGAGTACATTCCTACTGAGATGAGGTGCATCATCACTGTCCATGACCATCACATATCAGACCGCCGAGAGTTCCTCTGGAATGCCAGTATTGGAAGACAGGATGATAGCTGCATTTTCTAATGTAAAATGGTAAGAACTAAAACTCGGTATGTACAAGTAGGTAAGAAGGAACAGAACCCATTCTTTCTTCCCCTATCAACCCCCCCACTCTGTCCCCATACCATACACCCACACTGAAACAGAATCAATAGTGTATAGTAATGCATTTCAGAAAAGGGCTTTATTGTACAACCGTCCATTAAAATGTCCAAAGTAATGACAGTAGCACTTTTGCCCTGTATTATCAAATTAATACTTGAGACAAAAATAATTTTTCCATTAATGGAGATGATCATTACTTTATAATTGAATATTAATGATTTTCTGCCATTAGGGGGGTGATGATGAAGATGTGCTCTAGAGTCAGACAACCTGGCTCCACCACCAACATTGTATTACCTTAAGCAAGTTACTTGCTTCCAAGTGTCAGTTTCCCACAAATAAAAGGTAATATAGTAGCACCTAACATTTTTTAGTCACTCTGAAGATTAATTTAGGTATCAAATACAAATAAGATACTAAGATAGGACCTGGCAAAAAAGGCAACTCAATAAAAACAAAACAAAACACCAAACAATTATTATTAGAGTCATTAAATGCCTACTATGATCCAAACACTTCTCTCTAGGAAAACATTAATAAGATGTACTCTATAACCTTGAGAAGCTCCGAATTCCAAAAGAGGAGACAGACAAGCAAACAAACAACTATAATTCACTGAGATTACAAAATATAATAGAGATGAAAGAGAAAGCAAAAAAATAAATAAATAAATAAACCTACTAAATATGAATACAGGCTGATTAGCAACAAAATTCTCTGGCTGCTGCTGCATAGCTGGGAAAAATTCAATGTTACCACTAATTTTGGCTTTAGAAACTAAATGACCCAAATTTTAAATTAGGTTAAAACAAACATGATGGCTTCTCTTTTATTTTAAAACCCTGCTAAAAATTACAGGTTTAACTACCTACCTCTTAATGAAGCTGAACTTTGTCCCTTAGCATCAAATGGAGCTTTTGCTAACTTTACTTTAAATTTGCAAGTCCAAGTGTCTGCCCAAGCCCTATGCATATTTCATTTTGGCATATCTGCCACTCAAGCCTTATTTCTAAAGTCAAAAGACAATTATAAGTGTCTTTGCTTTTAAGGAGTCTCCATATAAAATTATGTTTGCTGCTTCTGTTATATACTCATACTACTTAAATAATGTAACATAAAAAGCATAAATCTGATTAGCTAAATGTCAGACTACCATACAAATAGTATTCTGAGTAGATTCATTTTTGCAAGCACTTTACAACTTCCTACAAACAAAAGCCGAAGAAAAAAATATTTCAAAAAGAATTTATCCCTTTTTGCTCAACATTGAGAGTCAACCCTCCAAAAAAAAAATGTTCATCCATCCTATGCAGAGTATTCCTCTCTAATGATGGCAGTGTTCTTAATTTAATCCATTACAAAAAATAAAAATAGAAATTAGAACTAGCTGTCAAAGGATCTAAGTAAATACTTAAGCTAACAATTAATTAACCCCACCCCAGAAACAAAGCAAGTATTAAAATGGAACAAAACATATCCAGCTTACCAAGGACACAAATCCTAACTTTTGATATAAAGCCATAAAATACATATATCTAGGGTATTTGGGCTTAATCCAAAGTAAAATATCATTACGAACTTCATACAATCTTATAAGAGACATACCAAATTTGTCTTCCATTAAAGACAAAAATATATTATGCCAATTAGGGATAAGAAATTGATAACACATCACTGATAATGTATTTAATCAAATGTTAACTTCTGCTCTGATTCTTTTGTTCGTATTTAATATATACCAAAAATTAACAAATTTGTTTTCATTTTTATTGTTACAAAAATTATTAAATGCATTCCTAGAGTTATATGCTACTAAGCAACAATTAAATGAGATGTTGCCATGTTGAAAATTAACCTACCCAGAATATTGTAATATATAACTATACAATGAGATCATATAATATTAGGAAACTAAAACTGGTTGGTTCAACTGAATGTTTCAAATAACAGTACCTATGACTGCAATTTGTGGGTAGCTTAGTCTAGCCATCATGAAGGAAAAAAAAGACAAAAATTTCTAAAGTACAAAAAGGGAACCAGCTATGGATTAATTCTGTATTCACATTTTCTAGGAAATAAGCTCTGACTTACTATCTTTTTAAAACCATACTCAATAGTGGGAAATAATCAAAGGTAGTATGTTTTCCAACCCTAACTACACATCAGAATCACTCATGAAAAACTATAGGTGCCAGGGGCCCACCCCAGGCATGTTGAATCAGAATTTTCAAGGTTGGAGGACACTATATTTTTCTAAAGTTGTTAAAATGATTATCACAAACAAAGGTGGAGAACCACTACTGTGATTTAATTTAGATTCAGAATACAGAAAAAAGAAATTATCATTTTACAGAATCTAAGATTCAACATTTATTCAATAATACATGTAAATCCCTGCTATCCCTGCTATGTGCCAGGTACTGCATTAGGGCATTTTTTTCCCCAAAAAGTTTATAGTCCAGTGAAAGAAAAGAGATATATAAACACGCAATTTATAATACAGGAACCTGATTTCTACAGCAGAAGGACTTTTAGGTACTACGGAATAAAACTGGAAAGACATCAAGTTGGAAAGTCAGAGACTTCCTGGAGGAAATACTGTCTGAAATCAACTTTAAAAGAAGTGAAATCCAATATCCAACCACATATTTAACTTTAAAGGATAACTCAATTAAGTCAGTACTTACAAAAAGATCCTATGGTACCACTTACCAATATTAGCCTGAAGTTGCTGGAGTAGGCTCATGTTACCTGAACAGAATTCTGGAGTTAGGTATACAATGCGGTATTTGCCTCTGTAAAAATAAGCAAACAAAAAAGAAACAGGAAAGGAAATACGCTATACTAAAGGAAACAATCATCCAGTGAACTACAACTTAAAACTGTAACACCTGACAAATTTTTAAATGATACATTACACCACTTAAAACTAAACAAACGTTCTATGTATGTATATATTCACACATATTAGTCCTCTGACTCTACTTCAACAAAGCAAAATGAAAAGTGGCTCTCAGGGGGTACTCAGCACTAAGGTGACATTAGAAGCTATGTTCTAATTTCCAGCAGTCTAGCCCCAAAACTACAGTGTTTGAGTTAAACAATCAAGTATAGGGTAAGTCATTTATGTGCTGGCAAACCACCCACATACCACCCTCCTTCTTGGAGAACTACAACCCATTACCCTCCCACTGACTCCCTCCCCATGATTAAGCCCATAGCACCCATGTTTCTCCTGTGTATTTTGTTCTCTTGCCTAAATACATCTTCTTGGGACAGGGTTAGCAACTGTATCGATGTCAAATCCATTAGTCTCTGTCCTAGATTTTGGGGGTCTGACCAAGAAACAAGCAATCAGTCCCTGCCAATGGCAAGACCTGTAATATTTGAAAAAAGTTGCTGCAGAGTGGTCTTCTCCATCTTGTGACTAGAAAAGCAGAAAATGCTCATTTCCTCAGAAGAATAAAGAAGACACACAGAGGCTATAAATAAAAGAAAGCCTTATTGTATTCTTGATACCCAATTCCAAGTCTCTTCCTAAGGGGTAGATAACTTGTGTTCACTGTGATCCATGAGACATTCCTATATCCTTAATACAAAATTCAGTATTTGCTTAAGCTAGCTTGACTTTTTTCTGTTCTGGGCAGACAGAATCCTAACTAAGACAATGTTTGTAATAGAGGTTAGTAGGGCATTAAAAATATATAGTCTCCTTTTCATTCTACCAAGTGAAAACATAAAGTAAAATAGAATGAAAATTAATTTCCCTTATAAAAAGACTTCAAAAAATTTCATCTACTGCATGCTAGGCATGGCGCTTTCATTAGGAATTAGGAACAAAATAGATATGCTTTTAATCTCATGAAATTATTCAATATTCTAATTCACATTAAAAAACAGTATAAATAACAAGCTCTGATGTCAAACTGCCCAAGGTTTGAGTCTCAATTCAACTTCTTATAAGCTAAGTGATCTTAGCTAAGTACTTAACTTTAGTGTGCCTCAGTTTCTTCAGTGTAATATAGTAATAATAACTATAAGGACAGAGGCACCTGGGTGGCTCAGTGGGTTAAAGCCTCTGCCTCCATATGAAGTAATGTATTCACTAATTAAAAAAAAGGAACGAACTATTGATATATGTAACAAGATGGGTGAATCTCAAAGTAATTATGCTGTGTGATCTACACCAGACTAAACAAGAGCACATATGATAGGACTAATTCTGTTTATGTACAATTTGAGGAAATGCAAGCTAACCTAGAGGGACAGAAAACAGATTCATAGTTACCTGGTGAGTGGGGTAAAGAAGGTAGGAAAAAGAGAGGGGGATGGATTATAAAAGGAATGAGCATACTTTGAGGATGACAGATATACGTGCATCATCTGGAGTGTGATGATGGTTTTGTGGGTGTTTACATGCCAAACTCATCAAATTAGATATATTAAGTATGTAAAAATTATTGTATGTCAATTATACCTCAATAAAGGTAATTTAAGATGTTGAAAGAGAAAAAAAACATTCAAAAAAACTTATAGGAATGTTCATAGCAGCTTTATCATTAATAGCCCTAAACTACAAACAGCTTAGGCATCTACTGATAAGGAAATGAAAAAAACAAACTATCATATTTTCATACAATGACATAGCACTCTGATATATTTTTAAAAAACCACGGACACATACAACATGAAATATTCTCAAAACCTTTTGCTGAATGAAAGAAGTCTTACAGAAAAGTTCATATTGTATGACTCCATTTATATGAAGTTCTAAAACAGGCAAAAGTATGGTAGGAAAAAAAGACAGTAGTCTGCCTTAAAATGGAGAAAGAAGGACAGACTAGGAAGGGACATGTACAAGCTTCTGGAGCGAGAGTAATACTCTATACCCTGATAGGGGTTTGGGTGATATATTTGTATGAATTTATCAAAACAATAAATACATGTACTTATGTGTGTTTACTAACAAAATACATGTTAATCTATATAAATACACACAAATTTTTGTATATGTTCGAAATTTCATTCTTATTAGGAATTAAGCCATTTAGGACTGGTGGGGCAAGAGATCTAGAATCCAGTCCCCGCTCAGCCATTAACTCATCGAATGACTTTAAGCAAATTATTTTCTCTGGGCCTCAATTTGCTCCTCAGGGAAAGGAGAAACCTACTCTCCTAATTTTTGTTCAAAACCAAAATTTTAAAACAATATGACAACAATGCTAACTTCACAGTCCAAGAACTAAAAATAATAGATTTAAGTTTGAAAGATTCTTAAATTGAACAATTCTATAAATGTACTATAAAAACAAAGTATATTTTTAAATCATGAACATTTTGTCCACAAATTAAATAAAAATTTTTATATAAAATTTTAAATAAATTATATATTTTTATATATAATTTTGTATAAAATTCTCACATACATCAGAAACCATATAAATTACTCACGATTTAATATCTTCTAGAACATTTTTTGACTGTGCTGATCCCAGAAAACAAGCTGGAATGTTGGACATTCTATAAGAAGAAAAACAAGTATTCTTAGAGCCATGTACATACTACATAGATCAACTTCATTGTTAAGGACTAAGGAAATACAATGAACAGTCCTCTTCTTTATAATCCTCACTCTTTTTGTACCTCACTAATTTGATAAACAAATTCCTCCAAAGGCAGTATTAGAAAGAAGGTTGTTGGGGCAGCTGGGTGGCTCACTTGGTTAAGCGTCTGCCTTTGGCTCAGGTCATGATCCCAGGTTCCTGGGATCGAGCCCCACTTCAGGCTCCGTGCTCAGTGGGGAACCTGCTTCTCCCTCTCCCTCTGCTCCTCCCCCTGCTTGTGCGTGCGCGCGTGCACTCTCTCGCTCTCTCTCTCTCTGTCAAATAAATAAAATCTTTTAAAAAAAGGAAAAAGAAAGCAGGTTGTCAGGGCAGGTTTTTCAGAAAAATTGCAAGCTCACATTAAAGAGGTTTAAAATTTTTCTGTAACTAAAAATTATACTTCCATGTATATACTTTATACCAAGCTAAAGAGCAAGGGTAACTAAAAGAGAAAAGAATTTTGAGATATGGACGTAAACTGGCTTAGAGTTTGCGGTTACAAAAATTTTTATTGAGACCATCTGGTAGCCTTGGATTATAAAGAACTCAAGAAAGAAGATAAGTTCTTCCACCAAAGAGTCATTTATCACTAAAAAAGACAGAGCAACATTCACAGAAATGTGTTACTGGGAACTAGATTTTAACATACATGATAGGTCACATGTTTCCCTCATGAAAGAAAAAAAGGGTGATAATGTAGCAATGAAAACATTACCAGGGCAGCTGGCTGGCTGAGTGGATAGAGCCTGCAGCTCTTCATCTTGGGGTTGTAAGCTCAAGCCCCACATTGGGTGGGTGATGACGTAAAAATGGAAGGAAGGAAGGGAGGGAAGGAAGGAGGAAGAAAACATTACTTACTTAAGCTGGAGGACTTGGTCTTCCATCAAAGAAATAAGAGGAGAGATGACAAGGCCTATCCTGCCTGAATACACAGCAGGGTACTGGAAGCACAAACTCTTTCCATATCCTGGAAATAAAAATAATACACTGATAAAAATAAAAATAAAGCCTTGGTACTTTCTTCCTACAATGTACTTGTGTGAGATGAACGGTCCCTACTAACAAGCTATCCTCCTAAGAGCTAATTTCTGCATAAATTTGAGCATCTAATCTCAGATCACTCTCTTCTGTATTTTATACCATTTGCATTTGTATTTATATTTTGAGAGTGTAATAAAAGATCACACATTTAAAAACCTTTTAAGTTTTATATTTTAGAGGACTAAGTTATCGCTTATGTACAACTTACCAGTTGCCATCACAACAACATTATCTCTCCTTTCTTCCAAAACAGAATGAATCACCTTCCACTGAACCCTGGAGGGTAAAAAGCAAAAAGGCTATTTTGTTTTACTAACAAGAAACCCAAGGACAAGTGGAAAAACATTTAATTTTTTCACTACCTCTAACAGAATTTTTCTTAAAGACTGTATGTATTTATTTTATTTTATTTTTTTAAAGATTATTTATTTATTTGACAGACAGAGATCACAAGTAGGCAGAGAGGCAGGCAGAGAGAGAGGGGGAAGCAGGCTCCCACCGAGCAGAGAGCCCAACGTAGGGCTCAATCCCAGGACCCTGGGACCACGACCCAAGCTGAAGGCAGAGGCCTCAACCCACTGAGCCACGCAGGCGCCCTATTTATTTTATTTTAGATTGTATTTATTTGTTTTATTTTAGAGAGAGCATGCACATGAGCAAGTAGAGAGAGAGGGAGAGAATCTCAAGCACACTCCATGCTGAGCACAGGCCATCAAGGGGCTCAAGCTCACCACTTGAGGAGATCACAACTGGAGCCAAAACCAAGAGTCATAAGCTTAACAGAATGACCCACCCAGGCACCCTTCTAATAGAATTTCTTTTACATTTTTGAGCTTCAATATATAGACATAAATTTATTGATTAAAATAAAAGAGGGACAACTGGGTGGCTCAGTCAGTTAAGCATCTAACTCTTGATTTTGACTCAAGTCATGATGTCAGGGTTGTGAAATGGAGCCCCATATTGGGCTCTATGCTGGGCATGGAACCTGTTTAACATTCTCTCTCCCTCTCCCTCTGCCCCTCCCGGCACTTGCATGCGCAAAAAAGTGCACGCACCCTCTCTCTCTCACACCCTCTCTCTCGTATGTGTGTGCACATGCTTTCTCTCTCTAATTAATTAATTAATTAATTAAAGAAATGCTCCAGAGGCCAGGATTACCTGAAAAGGGGCATGAGGGAACTTTCTGGAGTTACTGTAATGTTCCATATGCACATTTAAGGTTTGACCATCTTCTTACATGTAAATTTTACATCAAAAGATTACACCATAAATATTTAACTACAGCTAATGATTTATACACTGAAGTACTTAGGGAGATAAATAATGATGTCCAGTCTACCCTGAGATGCATTTTTTAAATTAGGTAGATTAAGGAATGGATAGAGAGGTGATAGATGGATATAATGATAAAGCAAGTATACTAAAATGTTGAATATACAGGTATTCATAGTAAAAAAAATTCTTTCAACTTTCCTGTACCTTTGAAAATTTTTTTAATAAAATGTTGAGGGAAAAATCAATAGGAAACGTGATCTTCTGATGGGCTGATAAGGACCTATTTTTTTCCTTATGTGAGTCCTGGTTACACTGGGTGCTTGTAAAAGTTCATTGATCTGTACATTCATGTACACTTTTCTGTATGTAGGACATAGTTTAATTAAAAAAAAATTAAGATCAAAGAAGAAGAAAGAAATGTTTCCATGGGTTAAATTTTAAATTTGCAGAATAGGAAAAATGCAGTCTAGGTTTTAACATTCTTATTAGTTTTATTCAAAATCACTTGTTCCTCACCTCATTTTTATTCACCTTATTTTAATACTTATAAATGTGCCCCTTTAGACATAAATACATTTGAATATATTAAAACTGATAAGATTATCACTATTCTTCAAACTGTTATCTCATGAATTTCTATTATCTCAGCATGCTTTGTACAGTAAGTTGTATGAAATAGACAACACAGATACTTAATGAAAAACAAGTCAACATTAAGTTAAGATTAATTTATTAATGTGTTTAAACTAGTATCTATACAGAACTCTCTATGGTAAAGAAAATCACTTTCCTCTCATAAATATAATTTGTAGATACAAATTTTAAATAAATATTATTTTAAAATAACTTTGTAGTTATTTTAGTCACTTACAGGAAATGCAGTGTAGAATGTATAAACTACAGTGAAGTTTTGCTATTACTATTAAACAGATGGATTATTTGCTATTTTTCCTTTGTGAAGAAAATTGTAAATATGCAATTTAATTAACTGAAATTATACTCACGGCTTAAAATTGGAATGGCCAAAATAGATCTTGAGGAAATTAATTTGGCTTGCATTAGGTCCTGGTAATGAATGGTCTTAAAATAAGATGAAATAGTCATTTATGTTATAATACAAGTGATAGGGAATGAAAGTTTTATTTCATCGACTTCTTTTAAAGAATACAGTGATAAGTACCAGACATCACTGTTTCCTGTCTTTTAAATCCAACTAATTCAGTCCTCTGGATACCAGCCATGATTTTATTTACTTTGATTATTACCTAATACTAAGGATTATAATTTTGTACTTCTACTACAAAATGATTCACACTTTGTCAACACTGGAAGAGAACAATGTTTTAGAATTCGCTAGTTTGCTATAGTGCTAAAATCTAACATTCAAACCCAACCATGGCAAGCGACATACCAATGCGAATTTCACAATACATCCAACTTTAAATTAATAGTAATCAGAAATTACATTACTACCACAAAGAAATCCACAGATAAAATTACATCTTCATTTTAAGCTGTCCACCAAATCCTTGACTGCAACTCTAAAGGCATAGAACAATGGAGTTACGTTGATTTTATTCAACTAATTTTTATTTTCTATGCAGGTTGAACAGTTCATGAGTGGCCAAGGCAGAGCAAAGCAAAGAATCAAGACCACTAAGCTACAAACAAATGAACATTCATTATTAGATTTCTCAGCTTTTAACAATTCTAAATAGAGAGCTAAATTGATTTGGAGATGTTATGCCTTCATTTAATATAAGAAAACAAAGAGAGTAACATTTTCTTTAACATTTTCATGTACTTTCCACCTACAATATCTATTTTAATTTTCCCACACTGTAACATTGACAAATATAGCTCTTGAGGAGTGTTCTACTTTATGAGAAGACCCCGTGGTTTGCCATAACAAATATTGTCACTTACACTTAAATAATAAGAGGTTCATTTCATGGATTCCTAACTATAGTTAGCATACACAGTATGAATATCAGTCCATTTTGCTGCCTGACATTGTGCCATTTGTTTGAAGGAATAAGTTCCTAAAAAACAAACAGCATGTATCTATGCCTTTAGCAATAATGTTTAAGTAATTATTCTTAATAATGATTTTCTACTATTTTGACAAAATACAAAATTCAGGAAGAAAAGTTTCACGTCACCAAGTGCACCAAACACCACAATGCTTCTATCCCTCTACTTTCATAAATGGTAATTGTTGCTTTATAAAGACCAAACACCAAAGCAGCTAATGACAAGGTTTTAGGACCTCATTAATTACACGCCACAAAATCCTTGCCTCCAAAATGTTTAAAAACTGGATCCTAAATGTGAGGCAGCAGTAGGTAGGAGAGGTGAGTCGTTTCAAACATGTTCCAGCGCTTACCTGCACCCTCCTCTTCTTCTTCAATAGCTTCAATCTCATCTTCGTCATCTTCAAAAGGAACATCCGGATTTCTTTCCATGTCTCTGCATTTTGAATGAACTGGATCTGCCGTGCCAGTATTTAGGTTTTCTAAAGACTGAAAGTTTAAAAGCAATCTTAAAAGCAAAACCATTGACAGTGTCGCATCTTTTTCACCCAACACAAAAGAAGTATTATTAACAGAACCTACAATTTTGTTCAAAGCTGGCAGATGTGCAACCAATACCACAAAAGAACATGTGTGCTCTAGTTTAAATATGTGTTCAAGAATGGTTTCTAAGGCATAAGGCCAAAGATGGAATACTTCCAGCATAAACAGGGTTCGTTAATAGCATATCACAAACTGCCTGTGGGGCAAGTTATCAAAATTTTGAATAAAATTTGAATTTAGAACTTTTTTTCCTTTATCATACTTCAGTGTTTTCAACTGCCAAGAGGTACATGTGAGTTTTACTGATATTTTTGTAAGGAGTTTCTCCTATCATGTGTCAGCATAAGATTTAAACAGTAAGCAAACAATAAATGTGTTTCTGTGAATTATGTGAATACATTTATGTGAATTATGAAAACAATAAAAGATGCAAATTTTAAGAATGGAATATTACAAATGTGAATAAAGTTGCTCTTTATTTTGGCTTGACAATATTGGATTTTCTCCCCTAAATGAAGATTATCTGTTTAAAGAACATTAGGATATTTCAAAATTGTTTCATCTGTACAGTTTTTTACTGAAAAGAGACAGAAGGATTATTAAACCACAGTTCTCATTTTCTCTTTTTATTAAACCTTCCATTTAATAAACTTGACTTTCATGGTTTTCTAAAAAGTGTATTCATTTCAGGCCTGGGAAAGAAAAAGAGTGATTCTGTTTCTGATTTTTTATTCAAGTCAACAAATATACTTAGAAAAGCATTTTGAAAATAAAGTTCTCTCATATGGGCATCCAGATTGCCTTCTAAGAGGTTCAATATACAATTTAAGTTTGTGGAAGTCTGCAAGTGTCCTCTACATGTGCTACTTGAACAGCACTCCTCAGAGAAATGGTTAATCATAGAATATGATTTAGTATTTATGTCCTATTATTACTATTAGCTAATATTTATTAAACACTTAGGAAATGCCAGGCTCTGAACAAGCTCTTCACAAATAACACCTTAAATAATAACAGCTATTAACTGAGTATTGAAAAGACTAAGAAACATGCCCAAAGTCACAGAGCAAATAAATGGAGACGCTGGGATTTAAACCCACATCTAAATTCAGGCTCATATTCCTAGTCACTACTTAGTGACTCCTAATCATTATATTCCTAATCATATTAGAACTATGATTCCTAATCACTACCTACTATTCCAGTTCATAACGAAGAATAAGGAACCTAATCTCATTTCGTTAAAAAAAGAACAAAAATTTCACATCAATCTAAAGATGATGAATAAAAAGCATGAATAACAATGAACTTTTGTGTTTTTCTTAATTTTCAATTAATCTGAAATTTAAGATTTTCTTATTGTCCATCCCTGGTTCATCCCTGGTTCATTCCTGACAAAGAAACTGGAGGTTGTGTATAGTGGTAGAAAATTTATAATTACAGGGGCGCCTGGGTGGCTCAGTGGTTAAAGCCTCTGCCTTCGGCTCAGGTCATGATCCCAGGGTCCTGGGATCGAGCCTCACATCGGGCTCTCTGCTCAGCGGGGAGCCTGCCTCCTTCTCCTCTCTCTCTCTCTGCCTGCCTCTCTGCCTACTTGTGGTCTGTCTGTCAAATAAATAAAAATCTTAAAAAAAAAAAAAAAGAAAGAAAAGAAAACTTATAATTACAAAATAATATTTTCAACTTTGATAATAAATTAATGGAAAATGAAATAATTTAAAACATTAGAAAATGATATATAATATATCCATAGTAACTAAAGCCAAAAGAAGTAAAGAAGAATATTGAATGTATACCAACAGAACTCCCAAATAAAAGGGGATACACATGGATGGGAAGAGAAAGAAACCTATTTCAATAGAGGAGGGCAAAATCACTACCAACATTCCAGGAAGAGATTAAAAGAAGTGACCTGACAAGAATATGTTTTATAATATGTAAGAATTAGTATACTACTACTAAAACATTCATAGGCCATATAAAGATGTAAACAAATATGAAATGGAAACAATAAATAAACAGAAATAAATAAATGGAAAATAAAATCTAATGGTTATATAAATGATAGTAATCTCATTGTGGGGGGACATTTAGAACTAGGTAATATTTTACATAATTGTCCTTTTTGAAAGAACTGGAAGTAAATTTTCATAATTTCAAACATACCTTAATCATCTCCATTTCTAAATCTTCATCACTTTCAATTACATAAGATAGATCCTCTTCTTTATCCTTAGAAGATAAATGTTTTAAAAAATATTTTGAACATTAATTTTCCAATATAATTGGCCTCATACCCTGTTTTCTACAAAATAAAGTTCCTATACACTAGATATCTGTAGACTACTTCCTCTTCTTGCCTAATAGATAAATTTATAATACCTATTTACGTGGTTATATGAGGCATAGATAGGAAGAAAGGGTAGTAAGGAAGAAGAAAAAGGAGAATAAACAGAAACAAAGAATCAAAGAAAAAGAGAAAGAAAGAAATGTAATTGGAAAGATAGACAAGAGAGACAGACTTGATATAAAGCCCACAATCTAAGACAGAGTACAAGTGCTAAGTTCAACAATAGTTAAACAATATCAAACTGTGTGTCCCAACTTAAGTACAAGAACCTCTTTACTGTGTTGAAAATTTCTATTCTATTGTAAGACAGTTGGTTCTTTTATATCCACTCATTTTTAAAAGATCACAAAAAGCTCCTATGACTATAACAATACCTTTAAATAAATCATTATTTTACAAACGGCTTCTACAAATACTTGAAAAATAGTATCAGATAAGTTATTTATACAGCTGTTGTCAATGTTTGGATATGAGAAAACTTTATAATAATTTGGGAATCCCCAGGAAGCAAGTGTCCAACAGCATGGGACCCCTGAATAAAAGAAATGTAGAAGGACCCCAAAAGTCTAATATTTAAGTTGAAAGTAGGAAAAGGAAGCATAGTCATAATTTATCTGCAAAAACCAGTCTTTAAAAGTATTTTATTTTTATTTATTTATTTATTTATTTATTTATTTATTTGAGGGGCCTGGAAGGGCAGAGGGAGAAAGAATCTTAAGCAGGCTCCTTGCCCCAATGAGGGGCCTGATCTCACAACACTGAGATCATGACCTGAGCTGAAATCAAGAGTCAGACACTTAACTGACTGAGCAACCCAGGTGCCCCTTAAAAACGGATGTTAAGGGGCGCCCTGGTGGGTCAGTGGGTTAAAAGCCTCTGTCTTCAGCTTAGGTCATGATCCCAGGGTCCTGGGATCGAGCCCCGCATCAGGTTCTGTGCTCAGCAGGGAGCCTGCTTCCCTTCCTCTCTCTTTCTCTGCCTACTTGTGATCTCTGTCAAATAAATAAAAAAAATCTTTTTTTTTTTTTAAAGATTTTATTTATTTATTTGACAGAGAGAGATCACAAGTAGGCAGAGAGGCAGGCAGAGAGAGAGAGAGAAGGAAGCAGGCTCCCTGCTGAGCAGAGAGCCCGATGCGGGACTCGATCCCAGGACCCTGAGATCATGACCTGAGCCGAAGGCAGCGGCTTAACCCACTGAGCCACCCAGGCGCCCCTAAAAAAAAATCTTAAAAAAAAAAGGATGTTAAAATAAGCTTTATAAAAAAAGAAAAAAAAATTTTTTACTTTTAAAATAGGATCTTTGGGCGCCTGGGTGGCTCAGTGGGTTAAGCCGCTGCCTTCGGCTCAGGTCATGATCTCAGGGTCCTGGGATCGAGTCCCGCATCGGGCTCTCTGCTCAGCAGGGAGCCTGCTTCCCTCTCTCTCTCTCTCTGCCTGCCTCTCCGTCTACTTGTGATTTCTCTCTGTAAAATAAATAAATAAAATCTTTAAAAAAATAAAAAAATAAAAAAAAATAAAAAAATAAAATAAAATAGGATCTTTAATAAGTAAAGAAAAAAACTGCTAATTATCACACAATAAAAATGGCAAGAATTGGGATAAAAGATGACAGATCATGAAATCCTGGTCATAATTCTATATTATGATACAAAAAATACTGTCTTAAAATGTATACCTAATAAGAAATTTTCAAAAAGCTAAAGCGTGATGCAGACATTAGCAAATGATATTTCCTAAAAGGGGAATCTGTTTTAAAAGTGGTTGGTATGAGAATAGTCTGAAAATCATTTTTTTTAAATGCATTTATATATTGGTAGACGTGATTTCTAATATAGTTACCAAACAGAATTTCTCAACTACTGAGACTTTTGACTGACATTAGAAAACTGAAGAGGGAAACAGCCCTATTAAATGACTTTCAAATTTAATTTTAAAAACTATAAACTTAGTTATTACAAAATAAAATGTACAAAATTCTACCAAATACGGGCATCATAGGTAATTTCCGAAATTAATGAAAAACAAGTGAGATAAAAAAATACAGCTACATGATACCTCATTTTATAATGTGTCTTTACAATAAAAAAAAATACAGATTTCTTCTCTAATACAACTTCAGTATTTCAAAAAACATCCTTAACTTAGCCAGGAGAAAAACAACCTCACAAATTAAACTACTCAGAACATATTAGAAATCTAAATATGAAGCTGACAGATAATATAAAATGTTTCACAACAATCTATTAAGAAAAAAACGTAGGTCACTGACTTTCCAGATAACACTAAAGGTTAGTGTCAAGTAAAAACACTAGTTTATCAGAAACACTCTCACAATAAGTAAGCAAAGAAAATCTTGTATAGGGAAATATAACTACTCCCAAAAATCAAGTTTGGAAGCGTTAACTAGTAGGAATATGGGAAATCCAAAAAAGCCATCTTTATCTATTACATCTTTATCTATTATTTATTTTTATCTATCTTTATCTATTACATAAAAATAAGGAGAAATACTAAAATACAACAAATGTGTACTGGCGTTTTAAATCCTTCCATTATAAGACCATTAAGTTGTGCTTATTATACTAAGTCAAAAACAGCAAACTATAACTCACAAGCCAAATTCAGCCCACTTTTTGTTTTTGTTAATAAAGTTTCATCAAGGTGCACCTGGGTGGCTCAGTGGGTTAAAGCCTCTGCCTTCAGTTCAGTCATGATCTCAGGGTCCTGGGATCAGGCCCGGCATCAGGCTCTCTGCTCAGCGGAGAGCCTGCTTCCTCCTCTCTCTCTCTCTGCCTGCCTCTCTGCCTACATGTGATCTCTGTCTGTCAAATAAATAAATAAAATCTTTAAAATAAATAAAGTTTCATCAAAATACAAACAAGCTCATTTGTTTGCACTTGTCTATAGTTGCTTTCACACTAAATTTTTAGACAGAATTGAACAGTAATACCAGAAAACATGTAATTGATCTGCATAGTCTAAATGTTTACTATCTGCCCTTTCACCGAAAAAAATCAGCCAACCCCTACAAATGAATAAAAATTGTTTTCTATTTTTTTAGTACCTCAGGAGATTTGCAAGTCGCATCATTATGAAATTTTTCCTGAGCCTGCTGTTCCAAAATTTGGAGGTCACGTTCTGTAATATCTAACGACATCAAACAAATTCTTTCTGTGTTCTCTTTCAACTTATTGCCTTCTTCTAATCCAGCTTCAAGCCCATCTTCTTCTTGTTTCACTTCATTTCGAAGTACATTTCCTTCATCATGTATAATTAAGTTATCAAGTGTTGTGTCCCATAGATCATCTTCAACTTCAGTAAAAATTTTCTGTTTTCTAATTTGTTTCTGTTGTACTCTGTCAGCAGCTGGATCTTCCAATGGTAATAACTGAACAGTCTCGGCAGAACCAAGTATCATCTTCCTCAATGAATACAGATTTTCTGAAATATCACGTAATAATACAGAAATCCTAAAAAAATTAAGAAAGGGTAATTCAACTTTAACTTCAATAACTACCAGCACAGTTGTAATGCTTTTTTGTAAGTACAAGCTTTCTAAATTGACCTTCATTTAAAGGACACACTGGATTACAGTTATTCTTCATTCCCTAATAACCAAATATGCTTACAGCTATTGGCTACTCCCTAGTACAGCAAGGTACTTCTGCATTCAACTTATATACTTACTAAGCATATATGCTTATAAGCATGTTGACTTGTATGCTTCCTAATTGTCAGTAGTGTTTAGTCCCAAACTAATTCTTTATACCAGATATACTTTTTATGGTAATTGATTTAATTAAATATGTCAAATCAATGACACATGACCACAAAAAAAAATTTACACTGAACATGTTAAAAGACACAGCAATTTCCTTTTTTAAATTTTATTTTATTTTATTTATTTATTTGACAGAGAGAGAGAGATCACAAGTAGGCAGAGAGGCAGGCAGAGAGGGGAAAGCAGGCTCCCTGCTGAGCAGAGAGCCAGATGTGGGGCTTGATCCCAGGACCCTAAGATCATGACCCGAGCCAAAGGTAGAGGCTTAACCCACTGAGCCACCCAGGCGCCCCAGCAATTTCCTTTTTTAAAAAAAGTTCTGTCTGATTAACTATAGTCAAAACAACTATAAGAGGAGAAAAAATCTTAAACACTCCTAAGACTATGCCATCAGATTCTTTCAAGTGTCTTGTTTCCATTCCATTTTAAAGAAACTAAAACTAGAAATTGCCGGTGATACATAATGAGTGTGCTTTAAGCAAGAACCACTCTGCAGAATTCCAAAGAGTAGTCCTATATTTAATGAAGAAACCATGATGAGTATCAAAACATTGGGACACAAATAAACACTAATATATTAAGTTAGAAGAAAATTTTTATGATCCCACGTTTTAACTAAATGACTCAATTTGCCAATCAATTACTTGTTCCAACTGTAACATATAAGGGTTTTTATGTTATAATTCGAAAATGATGCTGTTGTGCATGTTCAATAATCACAAAACCCGACATATATTCTTTGGAACAGAAAATAAATTGAACAAAAAACTTCCCATCAGTGCAAAACTGTAAAAGGTAAGAAAATATGGAAAAGATGTACATCAATAAATACGAATTTCTTAACTCCTTAGTTATAATTGCTAATATAACATTTTAACTAAGTGACTTTATTTTTTTTTTTAAGATTTATTTATTTATTTATTTGAGAAAGAGAGCATGAGCAAGAGAGATAAGCAGGAGCAGGGGGAAGGGCAAAGGAAGAGGGAGAAGCAGACTCCTGCTGAGCAGGGAGCCTGATGCAGGGCTGGATCCCAGGACCCTGAAATCATAACCTGAGCAGATGCTTATCTAACTGAGCTACCCAGGCACCCCTAACTAAGTGACTTTAAACAGCTATTTAGGGACACCTGGGTGGCTCAGTTGGTTAAGCGGTTGCCTTCAGCTCAGGTCATGATCCCGGCATCCTGGGATCGAGTCCCACATCCGGCTCCTTGCTCGGCAGGAAGCCTGCTTCTCCCTCTGCCTCTGCCTGCCACTCTGTCTGCCTGTGCTCACTCTCTCTGACCAAAAAAAAAA
Source organism: Mustela erminea (assembly GCF_009829155.1). Taxonomy (NCBI): domain Eukaryota; kingdom Metazoa; phylum Chordata; class Mammalia; order Carnivora; family Mustelidae; genus Mustela; species Mustela erminea. The sequence continues at coordinate 12,616,367 of NC_045634.1, forward strand.
AAAAAACCAGCTATTTATAACAAACCTGGTTAACTGGAAAGGAAAACCACTGCTAGAGTGTAAAATAAAGCATACTATCTACTGGTTATAGGGTTTATTAAAGCAATTTTTAATTACTTCATAAAAGTATAAGTTCGATGGAGAGGAGAGAATAAAAGAAAAGAGACATTTTTCCTATTTAATTAACACTTTTGATTAGCTTTTCTAATTCTTCTGTATTGAAAAGAATACTTAATAAAATCCAATATGACTTTTAAAGTTTTATATTGACGATTCAAATAAAAATTTGGTCATTTATGTAACAAAACTATCAAAAATGTTGAGTTGTTTCATGATTTTCTTCCATGCTAAAAATAGCACCAAAGTTGGGCTCAAGCTTAAAGTGCCAAGTCTACATCAATATAAATAAAAACAAAATCAAAATTAAATTCAAAATCTAAAAACTAATTCTCACATTCTAAAATTTTCAAATCTTATAAAGAATAGTCAGTATTATACAGTTATTCAAATATAAGAACTTACATAAATACTTTAGTAGGAACAGATATGTGACACTATTTAATCGTTAAATGCATGGGAATGTTGTAATACATAAACATAGAGACAGTGACATACAGATTGATAAAGACTGTAAGGGCTTCTTTATTCTGTGCTATCAGAGAATGGCATGTCCCATTAAGATAACTATTTACTCCAACAAATATCAAACGATGTCTTCAGTAAGACATAATATACATTTCCTTCTTTCCTAGGATTGTTATTATGCATATTAGTAGCCTACAGAAAGCCTCAACACGCAACAGAATGTTAAGTACACGACAGCAATACAACAGATGTGTAATGAATTTAAATCAGTGAGTAAGTAGTATTGTATAATCCAATAGCTTCCAGGGCCACTGAAGCATAAAGCTGTTCCCTCTGTAACAAAACTCAAACTACTCTATTTTAAAGTTCTCAATTGTAATTTTTCTACTTTTGTCTACTCCTTCACAGACTGCCAGCTGTAACTGCCAGCTATGGTCATGTGCATAACATTTCTCATCAATACCTTGTTTTCATTTTAACTGGATAGCTAAGCTTGTCGAACTGTATCTATAAATGAGAAGAAAATAAGCTCTGAATGTGCCCTCATGCCCTCCACTGGAAATACAGTTAAATATGAGTTTGAATTCATGATTATGACATGTATTTTAGCATGCAGAGGTCTTTTTTGTTCCTCTCTGGTTCTGAGGTGTAAGTTAGGCATTACTGTAGACTTCTTACAAAGAACCTGAAATAAGAAATTTAACTAGTTCTTAATTGACACAAACTTGACAAGATCTTTCTTTACTAAAATGAATCAAGTATTTCCCATTCTCAAGTTTTAAGAAAACTTATCTTAGCTTTGTTATTACAAAGCAAAGCATTAAAGGAGATATAAATTACATTCAATAGATAGTTTAAGTGCTAGAACAAATTCTGAAATACATGTAAACATCACGTAAACAGTAATTATTTTTCTTTCATAGAGGAAAAATGTGAAATTGAATACAAAATGGCTTAATTGTTACCCATCCCCATTTGACAGTTATGTCTTTCAGAAATTCTCAGTTACATTAAAACTATTAAAACAAATAGGACAAAAAGGGACTTTGAAAAGAGCTAAATCTCTGTATCATATTTTGAAATATCAGAATCAAAATTTATCACAAATCTCATCTAAAAAAATACACTAACACTGCATTTTGTCAGAATCAGAATTCTATTTCAACTAACTGCTTGACATTCTACAAAGTATTTTTGCCTCAATATATAACTACATTGTAATCATTCTCTGTTCAAGAGCATTCCTGGTATTGGAAGAAGTCATTCAGCAATTACGGCTAGGGAAAGTCCTGGTTCCAGAAAGAGTTAGCTACAAGGCACTGATAATCCAATGTCTATTAATCCAAATATCTCAAATTATGTAGGGCTTCAAACATAAAATGGCATTTAAAATCTGAATTCCCCTTGTTCTAACAGCCTAGTGATTATATAAAATTCCTATTTAATAATCAGATAAAAACATGAAAAAAGAAGCTATTCAATATAAAAATTATTTGTATGTATATATTTTAGGTGACCAAACTATGAATATAATTAAATGAGAGATGCCTGTAAACAAAAGAAAAAGACAATTTTGAATCTAAAGTACTTTCCTTTCTGTGGACATCTGAATTTTATTTTGCCTTGTTTCATGAAACATCCTACGAAGCAGATAGAAAAGCCTTAAACTTCTTGATGGGCAATTTAACACACTGGAAAAATATTTCTCAAATTTATAGATCAGGCTGTGGGCATGTGTTGAAGCAAATTTCTATCTGTCAACGCACATGAGGCTGACAGCAGACTTGTCCACACAGACCTTGCAGGCCAGAAAGGACTGGCATAACATATTCTACGTGCTAAATGGGAAGAATATGCAGCCAAGAATACTTCATACAGCAAGGCCGTCATTCAGAATAGGAGAGACAAAGAGTTTCCAGGACAAACAAAAACTAAAGAAATTTGTGAACACTAAACCAGTCCTGCAAGAAAAATTAAAGGGGGGGCACCTGGGTGGCTCAGTGGGTTAAGCCGCTGCCTTCAGCTCAGGTCATGATCTCAGGGTCCTGGGATCGAGTCCCACATGGGGCTCTCTGCTCAGCAGGGAGCCTGCTTCCCTTCCTCTCTCTCTGCCTGCCTCTCCGTCTACTTGTGATTTCTCTCTGTCAAATAAATAAATAAAATCTTTAAAAAAAAAAAAAAAAAGAAAAAGAAAAATTAAAGGGGATCCTTTGAGCAGAGAGAGAGCCAAAAAGTAACAAAGACCGAAAGGTACAGAGACAATATATAGGAACAATAACTTTACAGGTAATACAATGGCACTAAATTTATATCTTTTGAGGCACCTGGGTGGCTCAGTCGGTTAAGTGGCTGCCATCAGTTCAGGTCATGATCCCAGGGTCCTGGGATAGAGCCCCACATCAGGCTCCCTGCTCAGTGGAGAGTCTGCTTCTCCCTCTCCCTCTGCCTTCCACTCTGCCTACTTGTGTTCTATGTCTCTATCAAATAAATAAATAAAATCTTCTTTTAAAAAATTAATTAACTAAATAAATTTATATCTTTTGATAATTATTCTGAATGTAAATGCACTAAATGCTCCTATCAAAAGATATGGGGTATCAGAATGGATAAAAAAAATAAGTTCCATCAATATGCTGCCTATAAGAAACTCATTTTAGATCCCCAAACACCACTAGATTGAAAATGAGGGGGTACGGGGAAAAAAAAGGAAGTAAGGAGGTGGCGAACCATTTATCATGCTAATGGAAATCAAAAGAAAGCTGGAAGGCCATTTTTATATCACAAAAACTAGATTTTTTTTTTAAAGATTTTATTTATTTATTTGTCAGAGACAGAGGGAGAGAGAGCGAGCGAGCACAGGCAGACAGAGAGGCAGGCAGAGGCAGAGGGAGAAGCAGGCTCCCTGCCGAGCAAGGAGCCCGATGTGGGACTCGATCCCAGGACCCTGGGATCATGACCTGAGCTGAAGCTAGCTGCTTAACCAACTGAGCCACCCAGGCATCCCAAAAAACTAGATTTTGAACTAAAGACTGTAATAAGAGATGAAGAAGGGCACTACATCATAATAAAGGGGTCCATTCAACAAAAAGATCTAATAATTATAAATATTTATGCCCCTAACTTGGGAGCATCCAATTATATAAACCTAACAAAATTTCAAAAACTCACTGATAATTATAAATAATTGTAGGGAACATTAATAATCTGCTCACAGCAAAGGACAAATCATCAAAGTAAAAGATCAACAAGGAAACAAGAGCTTTGAATGACACACTGGGCGAGATGGACTTAACAGATATATATAGTGCATTTCATCCTAAAGCACCAGAACACACATTCTTTTCCAGTGTACATTGAACATTCTCCAGAAGAGATCACATCCTGGGTCACAAATCAGATCTCAACCAGTACAAAAACACTGAGATCATATCATGCATATTTTTAGACCACAAGCTATGAAACTTGAAGTCAGCTACAAAAAAGAAATTTGGAAGGACCACAAATACATGGAGATTAAAGAACATCATACTAAAGAATGAATGGGTCAAACAGCAAATTAAAGAATTTTAAAAATACATGGAAGCAAATGAAAATGAAAACAGTTCAAAACCTTTAGGATGCAGCAAAGGCAGCCCTAAGAGGGAAAAATATAGCAATATAGACCTTTTTCAAGAAACAAAGTCTCAAATATACAACCTAACCTTACACCTAAAGCCTAAATCCAGCAGGAAAACAGAAATAATAAAGATCAAAGCAGAAATCAATGACAGAGAAATCAAAAACATAGTAGACCACATGAACAAAACTAGGAGCTGGTTCTTTAAAAGAATCAATAAGACTGATAAACCCCTAGCCAGCCTTATCAAATATAAAAGAGAAAGGACCCAAATTAAAATTATGAATGAAGGAGGAGAGCTCACAACCAACACCAAAGAAATACAAACAATTATAAGAGAATATTATGAGCAATTATACGCCAACAAATTAGACAATCTGGAAGATATGGATAAATTCCTAGAAACTTATAAACTACTAAGACTGACACAGAAGAAATAGAAAACCTGAATAAACCTATAACCAGAAAGAAAATTGAATCAGTAATCAAAAATCTCTGAACAAAAAGTCCAGGGCCAAATGTCTTCCGAAAGGAGATCTACCAAACATTTAAAGAAGATTTAATACCTATTTTTCTGAAACTGTTTCAAAAAAAAGAGAAATGGACAAAAACTTCCAAACTCATTTCGTAAGGCCAGCACTACCATGATCCCAAAACCAGACAAAGACCCCACTGGAAAGGAGATTTGCAGCCAATATCCATGATGAACACAGATGCAAAAATTCTCACCAAGATATTAGCCAATAGGTAGGTCCCAGAGTACATTAACAGGATTTACTCCTGGGCTGCAGGGGTGGTTGAATATGTGCAAATCAACTGATGTGATACACCACATTGATGAAAGAAAGAAGAACTATATGATTCTCTCAATAGATGCAGAAAAAGCATTTGACAAAATACAACATCCTTTCTTGATTTAAAAACCTCCTCCATGTAGGGATAGAGGAAACATACCTCAATATCATGAAAGTCATATACAGAAAACCCACAGCACATATCATCCACAATGGGGGAAAAACAGAGCTTTTCCAATAAGGTCAGGCACATGACAGGGATGTCTACTCTCACTACTGTTATTTAACATAGTACTGCAAGTCCCAGCCTCAGCAATCAGACAATAAAAAGAAATAAAAGGGATCCAAATCAACAAAGAAGAGGTCAAACTTTCACTCCCTGCAGACAAAATGATACCCTATGTAGAAAACTCTAAAGACTCCACCCAAAAACTGCTAGAACTGATAGAGGAATTCAGCAAAGTCACAGGATATAAAATCAATCCATAGAACTCAGTTGCATTTCTATACACTAACAACGAGGCAGAAGAAAGAGAAAGCAAGGAATCAATCCCACTTACAATTGCACCAAAAACCATAGGATACCTAGAAACAAACCTAACCAAAGAGCTAAAAGATCTGTACTCTGAAAACTATACAATGCTTGCAAAAGAAACTGAGGAAGACAAAAAGAAATGGAAAAATGTTCCAGCTCATGGATTAAAAGAACAAATATTGTTAAATGTCTACACCACCCAAAACAATCTACACATTAAATGCAATCCCTATCAAAAGACCATCAACATTTTTCAGAGCTGGAACAAACAATTCTAAAATTTGTATGGAACCAGAAAAGACCCTAAACAGCCAGAGTAATGATGGAAAAGAAAACCAAGGCTGGAGACATCACAATTCTGGACTTTATGCTCTATTACAAAGCTGTAATCATTAAGACAGTATGACACTGGCACAAAAACAGACATGTAGATCAACAGAACAGAATAGAGAGCCCAGATATGGACCCAAAACTATATGGTCAACTAATCTTCGACAAAACAGGAAAGAACATTCAATGGAAAAAAGACAGTCTCTTCAACAAACGGTGTTGGGAAAATTGCAGAAGAATAAAACTGGACCACTTTCTTATACCACACACAAAAATAAACTCAAAATGGATGAAAAACCTAAATGTGACATAGGAATCCATCATTGGACATAGGACATAGAAATCCTAAAAAAGAATTCAGGCAACAACCTCTTCGACCTTGGCCACAGAAACTTCTTGCTAGACAGGTCTCCAAATGTAAGGGAAACAAAAGCAAATATGAACTATTAGGACTTCATCAGGATAAAAGCTTTAGTGCAGCAAAGGAAACAGTCAAAACTAAAAGGCAATCTATGGAATGGGAGAAGATATTGACTTATCAGACAAAGGGCTAATATCCAAAATATATAAAGAATTTAGCAGTCCCAACATCCCCCCCCCAAAAAAAAAAATCCAGGCAAGAAATGGGCAGAAGACATGAACAGACATTTCTCCAAAGAAGACATACAAATGGCCAAGAGACACATGAAAAGATGCTCAACAGCACTTGGCATCAGGGAAATACAAATCAAAACCACACTGAGGTAGCATTTCACACCTGGCATCAGGGAAATACAAATCAAAACCACACTGAGATAGCATTTCACACCTGACAGAATGGCTAAAACAAACAACTCAGGAGATGACAGATGTTGGCAAGGTTGTGGAAAAAGGGGAACCCTCTTACACTACTAGCAGAAATGCAAACTGGTGCAGCCACTCTGAAAACAATATGGAGATTCGTCAAAAAGTTAAAAATAGAAGTACCCTATGACCAAGCAGTTGCACTACTAGGTATTTATCCAAAGGATACAAACATAATGATTCAAAGGAGCATCTGCACCCCAATGTTTATAGCAGCAATGTCCATAATAACCAAAATATGGAAAGAGCCCAGATGTCCACTGATTTATGAGTAGATAAAGATGTGGTATATATCCACACATATATCTATGAATGGATAAGGATGTGGTACACACACACACACACACACACACACACACAAGATGTGGTATATATCCACATACATACATTATGAATGGATAAAGATGTGGTACACACACACACACACACACACACGATGTGGTATATATCCACATATATATGTATGAATGGATAAATACGTGGTGTGTATACACACACACACACACACACACGATGAGGTATATATCCACATATATATGTATGAATGGATAAATATGTGGTGTGTATACACACACACACACACACACACACAGGAATATTACTCAGCCATCAAAAAGAATGAAATCTTTAGGAGCACCTGGGTGGCTCAGTGGAGTAGGGGGTCTGTCTTCATCTCAGGTCCTGATCCTAGTGTCCTGGGATCAAGTTCTAAGTTGGGCTCCCTGTTCTGCAGGAAAACTACTTCTCCCTCTCCCTCTGCCTCTTGTTCCCCCTGTTCATTCCCTCTCTCTCAAATAAAAAGTTTTAAAAATCTTTAAAAAAAAAATGAATGAAATCTTGCCACTTGCAACGACCTGGATGGAACTAGAAGGTATTATGCTAAGCAAAATAATTCAGTCAAAGACAGACAAATACCAGGTGATTTTACCCACCTATGGAATTTAAGAAACAAAACAGATGAACATAGGGGAAGGAAAGAAAAATAAAATAAGACAAAAACAGAGAGGGAAGCAAACCATAAGAGACTCTTAACTACAGCAAACAAACTGAAGATTGCTGGAAGGGATGTTAAGTGGGGGGATGGAGTAGTTTGGTGATGGGCATTAAGGAGGGAACATGATGTAATGAGCACTGAGTGTTATATGCAACTGATGAGTCACTAAATTCTACCCCTGAAACTAATACTATAGTATACGTTAACTAGATGGAATTTAAATAAAAAATTTCTGAGTCTACCTTAACAAACAGTAATTCTTTATAAATAGGAATGTGAAGTAAGAACAAACAGAATTGATAAAAACAGGTAATATTTAACCTCTGCGGATCTTCCACTTTTTTCCAAGTGTCAGGGAGATGCTTAGCCAGATCCATCATATTCCCAGAGATTGATGTCAGTTGTTTCTTCACATCACTAGGTAGCATTTCCTCCTCTGGACAAAAAGAATCAATGTTAATTTTCAAACCACAAAGCAGAGGGATTTATTTAGTCATTTATTTAAACAGTGTTAGGGTTCCATTTTCACTTTCTTTCCTTAAGCAAATTCCAGCAAAAGGAATTTCTTTATTTTACCTCCATGTCACCTCAGTCACTTTACTTCCCTTTCAGATTTTTGCTACTTGAATTTTAGAATAAATTCCAAATGATCTACATTCATACACATTACAACCAGCGGTTAGCAATCTAGACTGAGGAAGGCAGAAATGAGAAACTGAACCCATCTACACTATCTCAAAATCAGAACAGATTTCTGCAGGCTCTTACTTACGAAACATAGTTCAGTAAACATAACCTGAGCCAACAGCCAAGCCTCACTTCCCTTCTCATCAATCATGACCAAAATAAAATGCAAACCTTTCTAATCAGCGATCATCTTCCAAACTCTCAACTTCATTCTGTCTGGCACATCCTTCTCCATCAACACCACGCCTGCCTGCCTTCCTCAAACCCTTCTCCTGCTTAGAGTTCCTTAGAGCTCATCACCATTTTCTCTTGTCCTCAAAAGTCCAGCTCCGCTGAAGCATGTGACAAGTCCCATCTGCTATTCCTGATTGCTGCATACTTCGACCTCAAAATCACATTCTTTCATTCACTGAAGATTTCACTGCCTGGTTCACAGTCTTTCCCTTCACTGCTACTCCTGTGATAATTCCACCTAAAATTGTGGCCTTTTCAGTGCTTTGATCCTTCCATTTCCAACAATCTTTTCCTCAAATGACCTCAGCCACCCATTCCTAGACATTTGACCTTATAAATGCCAATAAAGTCACTACTTTCAAACTTCAATGGTAAGCATTCCACCCGCCCTCGGAACACCAGCATGCTGGCTTGCCTTCCAGGATGCCCTCCCCAACACAACTATGCTTTCACACTTTCAGAATCGAATCCACTGATCGCAGCACCTTTTCCATACACCTTATTCTTCCCACTCCCACTCCCCACCAAGTCTTTTTTTCCTTTCTTGCCCATATTATAATAATCATTCCCTTGTAGGACTTGGACCTCTTTTGCTCCTTCCTCCCTCCATGATACTTTTTATCTAGGAAAACCCCTACTCTAATTAAACCCAGCTCTTTTACCTACTTGATGCCTATATTCACACAGCTGACTATAACTGAAGATAAAACACAGCCAAGATGACTCAGCTCGCTTTAAATTCATGACATAGATCTCAAAGGAACTCTCAGTAGACTGTTAAATATTCTGTATTTCCCACTTTTCTACTATCAAGATGAATATTTCATATCTCTTTCTTTCTCTCCAAGCCTCTAACATCTGCTTTCTCCTCCTTTTACTCAAGGAACAACTTCACCCTTCATAACACTAAGAAAATAGAAAAAGGAAACTATCTCATCCCCCCCCCCCATCTGCTAATTAGTCTGTACTCACGGAACTACTCTTATTTACAGCAAAATTCCATGAAAGACTTGTCCACACATACGGTCTCAAATTTTCTACTCCCACTTTCCCCTAAGCCTTTACCCCCACCAGCACAGCATGGCTGCTTTGGGAAAGATTATCCCGTGACCTCCACGCTGTCAAATCTAATGGTCAGGTCTAGTTCCTCATCTCCTTCAGAATCTCAGCTATTTGAAAGAGCTGATAATTCCTTCCTCCTTAAAATACGTTCTTTCTGTGGCTTCTGGACACAACACATCTTGACATTCTGTCTTCCACCACCACCTCTTCTTAGACCTTCTCCACTGCACTTTCCTCCTCTCCCTGATCTCTAAATGTCAGTATGCCCTCGATAGCAATATGTGGACCTCCTCTGTTCTTTATTCCAGTCACTGCCTCTTTCATCTCATCTCCTTCTACTGCTTTAACTGCCATCTGTACCTTGATGTTTCCCAAAGTTACATCTCCAATCTCAACCTTATCCCTGAACTCCAGAATCACATTTCCAACTGTGATATCTGCCTGAATATCAATAAGCACCTAAAATTTAGCATATCCAAAACTGAAATCTAGATTTTTCTCACCCAATCCCCCTTTCCCATAACCTTTCCACCATAACTGATCCTTCCATTAACTCAGCTGATCCAACCAAAATATGTTTATTGTCCTCTCAGTCTCTGGATCTTTCCCCTACGGAGAATTCATTGGCAAATCCTTCACAATTTATACCTTCAAAGCATATACACATTCTACCACTTCTTACCATCTCTACTGCTACCAGCCTAATCCAAACAATTGTCATCTCCTGCTTGGACTACTAGAGTAGCCTAATAGACTTCCCTGCCTAAACACTTGCTCTTTTATAGCAGCCAAAAAAAAAAAAAAAAAACAACCTTTTAAATTAAAACTTAATCATGTCATTTTCCTGCTCCAAACTCTCTAAGGGTTTCCCATCACTCTACTTTGTATTTATTGTGATTAATAAAATATGAAGCCATAGTCACCTCTAAGGCCCTAAATGGTCCATCTGGCCCAAGCTCCTTTTCGAGCCTCATTTCTTCCCACTCTGACCCTTACTCATTTCGGCTCAGTTCTCCTCACTGTTCCTCAAATAAGGAATGCCTGTTACATTCTTCCCTCAGATATTCACGTGGCTCCTTCGTGCATTCTGTGAAATGAAGTGAAGGTGCTTGGTCTCCTGTGTTAAGGGCACTTTCCCCCACAACTGAAACTGTGTTTGATTCATAATAAACATCCAACAAATATGTCATATGCATGAATGAATATCCCCTCACAAACAAATCTTCTAAAAAAGAAGTTGTTTATACATGCTTCCTCACATTCCTCGGATCTAGTAACTTCTCTAGTCATGTTAGTATGACTTCTACTCATACCACCCCACTACTCCCCTCTTGCTCTGCTTATAGCACCTCCATGTTCCCAAAGCCTCTGACCCTTCTTTTTTTCTTTTAAGATTTTATTTACTTGATAGAGACACAGCAAGAGAGGGAACACAAAGCATGCCAAACAGAAAGCCCAATGCAGACTCTAACCCAGGATCCTGGGATCATGACCTGAGTTGAAGGCAGATGCTTAACGACTGAGCCACCCAGGTGCCCCAACCCTTTTCCGTTTTAATAGCACATGCCCCAAATAACCACTCTCCCCCAGAGAACACTCTTCTGTCACCTAGTACACCAAAGCTGCTGGAGTCAAAGGTTACAAATGATTGTCGCATTGCCAAAACTGATGATTAATTCTAAATCCTCAGTTTCTCAAACTCAGCAGGACTTAAAACAGGTTGATAACTCCCACGCAAAGCATGCCTCTTCACTTGGCTTTCTGCACACCATATCTCCTAATTTCCTTCTATGCCAGTGGTAGACAACTCCTTTGTCATCCCTTCCACCATGCAAAGACAAAAATACTAAGAGTTCCTCAAAATTCTTTGTCCCAGTTCTTTACCTCTAACTAAAGCTGTCCTCTGAGCTACCACCTGGATATCTGAGTCCCACCTGGCCCCCTCCACCTTTCTGACAGGCCTCCTTCCTTTAACATATTTAAAACAACAGTGACCCCTCAGCTCCAAAGCTTGCTCCTTTTCGTCAATGGTTTTCACCCATTGTTCGTGGTAACAACACAGGAATGATCCTTGACACATGGCTCTCATCATCACACCAAATTCTGCTGACTCTACTGCTCTATTAAATGGATTTTGAATCTATTCCCTTTTCTCCATTCTCAACACAACCATCCAAGCCGGGTCACCACCGCCTTTCCCTTGGATTGCTCTCACGGCCTCCTAACGAGCCTTCCCACTGTAACCCTTGCCCTGTTACAATCCATTTTCTACTCTACAGCCCAAGTTATTCCTTTTTTCTTTTTCTTTTAATATAATCCATGTCACTCCTGTGTTTAAACCCCCTAATACCTCTTAGGAGGAAATTAAACTCCTCATGTAAACATAGCCTATCTGCTCTCCTTGTTCTGCGTCTCTGTCCTGCACTCCATCATATTTAACAGTTCACCACGCTGAACTACTTTCAGTTGCCTATCGATCCTATGATCTCTTTTTGTGCCGGCTGTTTCCTGTGCCTATGACACTTTTCCTTTATTCTTCCACTACCTAACTCTTGTTCCTATTTCAGGTCTCGCCTTAAACATCACTTCCTCCAGAAAATACTGCAATACTTCCAAATATGCATCAGATGGCTCTCCTATGTGCTAACCACAGTGCCTTATTTTCCCGCATCATGAGACTCATCTCCCTATAGCCATGCCTCCTTTGTTCATCTCTATATCCCCTACAAACCTGTAGATTTCCCTCTTGGGAAGCAGATCATGAGTATCTTGTTCATTACTGTATCCCCTATCATAAAGTCCTCAACAATTTTTAATAAATGAGTAAGTGTATTTTTATCTACTATATTGTTCAGCGTTTATTAGCTACCATCCTGGAGTAAGCTAATATTTTAACAAGAAGAAACAATGTGTGAATATCCTTTTACTTCCTGATGTTATAATCCACTTTAATTCTTTAGTAAGAAGAAAAAACACAATTTTATAACTAAAAGTGGACATCTGAATACATCATGTATAAATACACCAGGGAAATTAAACAACAGTGAGGCTGATACCTCTGGCTTCCTAACAGGAAAGGAGGAAGGGAGGGAGGGAAAAAAAAAGAAGAGTGGTAATCTTTGTCACAATTCACTTAGGATCCTAGTCAATGTACCTCACTTCAGATGTCAAAATATATTCACACATATAATGCAATAAAGAATAAAAGTGTGTGTCAAACAATGCAGTACTGAAATGACAGGTACACAGATACCAGGACTTCTTGTAGCGACTTATAAACATATGGTCCTTTAGTGAGAAATACCTTAAACATTTCCTTAGAAGCATTTTAATCAGAGACAAAATTGTAAGTATAGCCCTAGAAGTAATATTGCAAACCACAGATTCAGAAAACCATGAATCCCTCTGTTGAGTTGATTTCTGTTATGACTTCAGTAAGTTCTATATTGTTCTCCAGATTAGCTTCAAAAACATATCATCTGCTCAATTTAAGCAAGATAATTTCTAGCCACAGTACCTTTAGTTATAGAGAGTCAGTAAGCTCTCAACAGAAGAAGTGACTTTCCAGGGAAAGAAAGAAAGCCTAAGGAGTCTTCTAACTTACTAGGTAAAGAAGGAGGGTCTATTACAAAGGACATGAATCCCTTCTTAATGGTAATCAAAAAGGGTACAACATAATTTTATATGAGGAGGTCACGCCTTATCTTTAAACTTATTTAGCAAAACCACTAATTTAATTAACATCTTAACAAACACAATTATTTAAAATCTCCAAAACAAGCTATAAGAATAGGAATAACAACTCTATATAGATCAATACAGGTGCTCAAAATAGTCTGTTCCTTAGTGCTCACTATTCTATGCACTAGATATGGGGCTATCATCTATACTCCAAGCACAGGGAAACATGTAAATCTCAAGTCACATGGCAGGGATTCCCCTTTGATTTCTGTCACAGGAAGAGCCCATGCTCTTTCACTCTACTGTGTAGAGTGTGTAGCTATCACTGACCTATTGAGGCATATGAGAAAAGCATGGAAGTGGAACAAAGTGGCCATACTTTTTGGAGAAAAACAGCAATTATCTTACCCTAGAAAAAATTAGAAATTTAAACCAGGACACTATAAAGTAACTTGTACATTTTAAATATTTATAGCAAGGATGTAATAATCTCCAGACTGGGAGATAACTGGTTGTGTCACTAATGTTTTCAAACCCACAAAGCCCCAACCAAAGAAGCCTAATGAAAAGCTATGTGACAAAGCAGTAGTAAGTCCTCCTCTGTCACGAGTAACGTGCCTGAAACTCCAATCTTGGGCCACAGAGATCTCACAACCCAATGTCAACATGGTTCAGACACTCAAGGAGTTGTAATACTAAACAGTTTGCACATGGGTGAATACTGACTTTTGGAGACAAACCTCACAAGAGAGTAAATTCAAATTTTATCTTGTATTTTTAGAGCACCACATACCTTTTTTATTTATAGCAAACCTTTGCACAGCATCACCTAAAATCTCTAATTTTTGATAAATGATGAGACCAGCCTATTAAAAAAAAAAAGCAGAAAAGTGAAAAGAGTTTGCTAAAGGTAACCAAAATAAGGCTTTATGTCCCATCTTTAGAAAAATCAACAGTGACTCCCAAAGCACCCAAAAGGCTGCATTCAACTTATTATGTTACACAAAGATCTATGTCTTCATTAAATCACCATACCAATTTTGAGAGTGGGTAAAATAAGCTACTTGTGCCTTAAAAGTTTTACATTTTTATCTTTTAATATTCAATATTCTAAGGAGTTATCCAAATCAAATAACTTATAAGTGGGACTCCAACAAAATACAATCAAGTACAAGAAGTCTGTTTTGGCGACACGTATCTACTCCCCTGTATCTCATTAAATCAGCTGTGAATGTCGGCTTAATGAACAGCCCTCCTTTCAGGCACTGTTAACAGGAACAACCAAATCACACTGATTTTTCATGAATAAAAATATTACAGAACTTGCACAAGTTCTCAACAAGTTCTATAATTTTTTTTAACAGAATGCAAAGGAAAATTATCACCCTATTTCCTGACAAGATTGAATTTTTTTGTTTTGAAAAAAAGGAGTTTCCAGGCCTAAAAATAGATGTGAAAAGGGAAACAGCAAGATATTCATTTACAATTGAAAGTATAATTTAAGGAAAAAGAAATCCACAGGGACATAAAATGTATTTCCTAGCAAAAAACAAAACTGAGAAATAAATAATGCTATACATTAAGCCCAAATTTCAGTATGTATGAATATGTAAATATGAAAATACAAGTGACTAACAGCAGTGAAAAGCTAAATTTGGAGGTAATTTTCCTAAATTTTTAGCATATTTTAAATGTAAATATAAGAAATAATGCCAGTCTCAATATAGGAACTATAATTATTTTTATTCTGAGTTGCTTATAAATCAAATACATCATCAATATCATTTGTGTTTGCTCAGCCTGTGTTTATTAGCTATCCATGTTTTCAGAGAGATTACATTGATTACATAGAAATTAGACATTATTTTGGCTTCATGACAATAAAAACTACTAGCAGTGAATAATCCATTGATTGGTACTTGCCAATTAATATTGGGCATTATCAGTTTCACTGTCTTCTTAAGCATTTTTAATGCCAACCTAATTTAAAATATTTGAGTTTGTACAACAATTACAACAAAATTTTTCTAAAGTAATTTATTATAAGTTTAAAAAACACATCATAGTTTAGAGATCTTTGATACATACATATGCATCAGTGGCTGCATATAGCTTCTGATCCTCAGTGAGAGGAAAGTCATTCCAATTGCTACAGCGGATAGACCTGTCTTTCAGAAGCTGTTTGCCAAAGAGATGTTTAACCAAACCATTCAGGCTCCAGATTTCTGTACATTTCAGCTGGAAGTAAAGAAAAATCAATACTGCAAAAAATTATTTCTTTCTATTTTCAGATATTTCTAAGTACCAGCAAATGCCCATGCCACAAATAAAGCCAGAAATGTTATACCAAAATATATGGCAGAGTTAGTCCTTAATAAATTTTCCAAATAGTGTAATATTAGCTTCGGGTGTCCCGACATGGTGATTCAACACTTCCACACAACACCCAGGGCTCATCACAACAAGTACATGCCTTATGTCTACCTTTTCATTGGCAACATCTGTCAGCTCCACAAAATTCTTCAAATCAATGTCAAAGTCACATAGAAGCTTCCGCTGATCACCTTTGATTCCTACACCTGCTTTTTTAATTGCTTCATTTTCAAGCAACATCTTTAATCCCTGAGGAAAAACTGTAACATTTTATTATTATTTCAATAGGTTCTATCAAGTATTACTGATTTATTTTCTACTTCTTACACATGCTATGTTTATATTTAAATTTATGTTTATGTTAAGATTAAATTCAGAAACACATTCACCTAAAAAAGTATTCCTTTTTTTTTTTTAAGATTTTATTTATTTATTTGAGAGAGTACAGAGGGAGAAGGAGAAGCAGACTCCCTGCTGATCAGAGAGCCCGATGTAGGGGTTCAATCCCAGATCCCTGAGAACATGACTCAAGCCAAAGGCAGACGCTTAACCAACTGAGCCACCCAGGTGCTGCCACCCTGAGCATTTCTTTTCTTCCCTAAAGCAAAGTCCTCACTGATAAATGACAAGAAAAACAACTGGTTTAACTACTTTCTCTGCTAACATTAACAGTATATTCCTGATCATTTAGCCCCTCTAAACTTCACTTCTCTACTATCTAAACCAGGAATAGTAACAATACCTGATGAAGATGTTGTAAAAATAAATAAAACAGGGATATGAATGAATCAGGTGGAACATGAATACCTCAATAAATAATGAGAAAAGCACGAGCTAATTCAAAAGCTTAATTTTGTAGGCATAAGGTTGACATAATACAACTATCAGCCATATAAAAATGAAACAAAGAGATACTAACCTGACATAGAAGAAATATGAAACAAATAACATTTGCTCTCTGACACACATAACTGAATCAGTGCAACTCTGCTCTGTTTCCCTTTACTGTACGCTGGTGGCCATTCCATGTCAAATCCTACCACACCTCCAGTACTCAGATCCGTGCTAAAGGGGAAAAATATAGTACAGATGAACTACATTAGTATTTTACCTTCTGTATAACTTCTGCATTCCAAAAATTAAAAGACAAGTCATATATGGTATAAGATATCTATGATACAAACACCTGATAATGAACAGCCAGAAAATATTAAAAATTCCTTGAAAAGCTGGTAAGAAAAAAAAAAAAAAAAAAACAGATAATCCAGTAAAAAGGAGGAAGAGGAGGAGGAGGAGCAGGAAGAGGAGGAAAAGGAGCACAGTATCAAGTACTGAGAAAGATACCTACCTGCTCAAACACTGGTGAATGTAAATTGGTAAAATCCTTTTAAAAAAGGCTTTGATAATATTTTGCTGAAGATGTATAAACACTATGACCCATAAGTTTTTTCTCGTAAATATATCAAACTCTCAGATGCGTACAGCCTGACAGATGTTTAAGAATGTTCACTGCAGGGACACCAGGGTGGCCCAGTTGGTTAGGCATCCAACTCTTGATTTCAGCTCAGGTCATGATCTCAGCATCCTAGGTCTGGCCCTGCATCAGGCTCTGTGCTCATCAGAGAGTCTGCCTGAGGTTTCTCTCTCCTCTTCCTTTGCCCCTCCCCCCACTCACACTTGCTCCCATGTATGCTCTCTCACGTTCTCTCACTCTCTCCAAATCTTTAAAAAAAATAATAATTTGCTTTAAAAAAAAAAGAATGTTCACTGTAATACTGTTCTTTCTGGCAAAAATGGAAACAAACTGTATTTCCATCAACAAAAGAATGGGCAAATTGTGGCATATGGAAATAATTAAATATTATATAAAAATTAAAATAGAACTACATATACCAAAAAGGAAAAATTCTCAAAAAAACATAAAATGTTGAGTGGAAAACACAAGTGGCAGAATATACATATAGTTTGATAGTATTTTTTAAAGTTTTTAAATGGGCAATATAACAGCATATGGTATTTGAGGGTATAAAAGTATAGATATAATAAAAAACATGTGAGGGAATGTTAAACACTGAACTCATGCTAAAAGTTATCTCAGAGGGCTGCAGAGGGGAGAATGAGAATGGACATACCTGGGGATTTAGCTGTATTTTACCACACCACTTCTTAATAAAGATTTAAAGAAAATAGATATTAAGATTCGCTAAAGTGAGGGTTTTGTTACATTATTTTCTATTTTTGTTTATATTTGCCTATTTTATAATTTTTAAAAATTAAAAATATATATCACAAAAGAATCTCAATTTCTGCTTTAGGCCAAGATGATAAGACATATCTTTCCTCTATGAACAAACAGAAAATTGGACAAAATAGGTACAGACACTGAACAATAGGCAATACAGGATGGTGCTCTCTGAGGGAAAGAAAACCATGGGGGAGCCCTACCGCTGCCCCCACTTTCTACCTGGAACACTTTCCAGACAACAGAACAGGGAGAAGTCAAAGCAGAGCACTGAGTTAGGGAGACAGGGTTCCCAGCCAGAGAGGCTGAGGGAGCTAGAAGTTGTTTCTGGAGAGGTGGGAGCTAGGCAAGAAAGGGGCTGAACAAAGACCAACCAGGGAACCATCGGATGAACAATTCCTAGGGCTTACTTAATGTAAGGAAGAGGCATTAAAGTTCTGAAAAGTGGCCTTACAGAGTCTTGATCGCCTGGGGCAGTCCGCAAAGACTCCATGAGGGCCACACCTTATTATTATAGGGCTAAATTACTCCCAGAGTAAAGACGCCTATCAACCTGCCCTAATAAATCTTAAAAATAATGGCTCAAAAGGTAAAAGCTGATCTTCAGGTAACTTAACTTCCTGACAGAGTGAAGCTCTTTTCTTTGAAGAAAAACAAGCAAACCCAACATTCAGCAAGGTAAAATCACAATGTCCAATCAAAACTGCTGGCATTAGGAAAAAATAGAAAATGTGACCCCTAACCAGGATAAACATCATTTCATAGAAAAAAATCAGTAAAATAATGGAATTAATAGACAAGCACACTGAAACCACCACTATAAATATGCTGAATATGTTCAAATATTTAAAAGAAAACATGAATATGAGAGCCAAACTGGAAGATACTTCCTAAAAAGAAACAAATAGAACTTCTAGAGAAGGAGACAAGAATAACAGGATGGGGGTACTAAAAAATTTTTTAAATCTGTTGAGACTAGAAACCCACAGGTCTGAAAAGGTCAATGAACCCCCAAGCAGGATGAAGACAAACCACACTACACAAAGAGACATCAAAATCAAATTGCTGAAAACCTGTGATAGCAAAAATCTTTAAGCCAGACAGTGGGGGGTAAGAAAAAAAAGCCTGCCTATCATAATGCACACAGAATTCATCGGAACTACATTCCTCAAATCACTTATGCTTATTGCTTTTACATATGACATGCTATGGCCCTGACAAAGGTAAGATGGTAGAGTTAATATATAATCATAACTGACAGATTTTACCTTCTCTGTGAGACAAATTTTGTTCTATATAAAGAGACCCAATAGCAGGGCCAGTTAACTGGGAGTGACGGCACTTGAATACTATTTCTAGAATTCATCTAGAATTCATTTCTAGAGATCATAATAGCTTAACTTACCTCTGTATCTTTTAACCATTGCAAATGTACAACAGTTTAAAAAAAACAAATAGGTATAATAACTTCAAAGAAGATCTGAATGAATTCCTGCCTTCTTCTTCTCCTTGTAAAATGCTTTAAGAGCCTTGGATTGCATTATTGCATAATCCTAATTTAACAGGGCAATTTTAAAAAATACTAACAGTCAATTCTAATGGTCTTCTTAGGAATCATTTGCTATAACTGTTGCAAACTAAACCCAACAGAGCTGATCACAACCACTATTCACTACTAATTTGCTATTTTTAATGAAATATAAAAGGGACATTTGGAGGTTGAATAATTCTTACATTTTTTTTTTTTGCCCTACATTGGTGAAATAAACAATGTGTTTAAGTATTTAAGTACTGAAAGTAACAAAAAATTAGCTAATAGAAAGGATTATGAACAACATGTACATTACACATTTAATCTAGTGATTTTAAGATTTTTTAACATAAAATTAGAACTTGTCAAATGATATTCTACATGTAGAAATGATTATCTGTAGAACACACATTAACTGTAAAATTCAATCTACTTACAAATATTGTCATAATAGTTATCTTCTAAGGATTCAAATTCAAATGAAACTAGAAAATTCAAATCTCTTACCTAATATCTTCTGATAGAAAAGAACAATCACTAGCTTCATAACTATAAACAATAGATCCAGTGAATTCTAAGAAAGGGAGGTCATCTTCGAAAACACTCTTCTGAACAGATGCCTTGAGTTAAGTAAAATTTCAAAAAGGCACAAATAAAGTTCACATTGAATAAGAGATATTTACGGAAAAAATACAGTTCAATGGAGCATTCAAATTATGGTTCCAAGTTCTATCAACTAATGTTTTACAGACTAATGAAGTCGTAAGGACAATGTAGCAACAATAAACTATCCACTATAAAATTATTTTTCTAAAAAGTTATTTACAAACTTTTACTCCTATTTTCATAAGAGCACTTATAGTATTAATTTTTTCTGTAATTATATTAGCATTCTAGATGTAATAATGTTGCCTTAAGTTGCTGAAGAATGGCTGGTAGATCTTTTATCTATGAAAACTTAAACATCCTTACCCACAAAAATTCACCGAAGTAAATACCTTTCTAAATTGCCTAAATTAGAACAGACTAATAAAGTCAACCCTACACAGCAAGAAAAAAGGTAAAATACAGAGTAAGAAATCCCATTTTGTAAACCCCATTAAAATTTAGTCCCATTCACCCAATAAATGACTAAGTTGGGGTTCAATTGCACAACAGCTATTCTAACTTAAATGGTGACCTGAAGTTTACAAGAGAAGACTGACTGATTTTATAGTCAAATGTACACTAAATTTCCCATTAACTAATAACTGGTGAACTGCATACCTTTCCTTCTACTGCAGGACAGGTCTCATTCTGCCCAGACATCCATTCAGGAAGTTTCCGCTGCTGTGGAGTTGTTTCCAACTTTTTTTCATTCATCTTTAATAGGCTCCAGTTGCAAAATCCAAAAAACAATTACTCTGTGAATAAATACAGTGCAATCTTTGAGAAAAAAAAAAAAAAAAACAACTCAGAAAGAGTCCTGTGGCTACGATAACTGAGGAATCAAACATGCAAATTTAAAGTTACAGCATTTGGCCCACCTATAGGTTTTAAGAGCTAGAATTGCAAAACAAAAGGACACAGATATAACATGCTGGATCTAATAATTATATACTCCGTAGTATTTCTTCTTTTTAAAATAAGTGAGCCAATTTTATTGAGTTCTAAGGTTCTAGAAGTTTCAAAATCCTATCATTTTATGACTTTGATCCTTTCAAAGAATAATCTTTATCTCATCACCAATGACAATCCTTGAGTGTGTAAATTCTTACAGATTTTGACATCTTTAATTTTCTTATCATCTGTCCTAAGATCTAAGTAAACTCAGCAAACTGTTGGACTTGTTCACAAGTCTACTTGAAAAATGAATTTTTAGACAGAGAACAGCTTTTCTATATTAAGGGTTTTCTTTTATTAAGCTCTTGGCCTAGTAAGTGAACAAGTTTCCCTAAGAATAAGAGTTTCGCAGAGGATATTTTTAAAAATCTGTTACTAGCTCTGAGGGCTCTTCTCAATGTAAACCACACGTAAAAAATGGTTATAGAAAACACAATGAATAGGACAACCATGACAAACTCTTTTTGTTTTTTTTGTTTGTCTGCTTTTTTTTTTTAAGATTTTATTTATTTATTTGACAGACAGAGATCACAAAGAGGCAGAGAGGCAGTCAGAGAGAGGAGGAAGCAGGCTCCCTGCTGAGCGGGGAGCCCGATGTGGGGCTGGATCCCAGGACCCTGGGATCACGACCTAAGCCGAAGGCAGAGGCTTTAACCCACCGAGCCACCCAGGCGCCTCCAAACTCTTTTTGTTAATGGCAAATGGATCCATACCCTAGCGTGACCTAACACACTAAATTGAAGCAGTTTTAATTTCTTCATAAAATCTTTCCAACTCCAACCTTAGTTCCTATTATCTCAAATTGCTAGTAAAGGAGCAGCAGTTTTAAATATATAGCTGAAGATTCTTATGATGAAAGATGTTACTATGAATTAATCACAGCAACTACTTATGATTTAGGATGATCTGTTATCCCTATTGATAGTTAGCAATATAAACCCAGAAGAAATTACACAGTATCAGCAGGTATCCATTTTAATAGCTCATTTTCTCAAGCAGAAAGCCCCCAAACTGAGAATACTGATAATTTATGAAGGAACTTTTTTTAAGGAAATTTTTAAAAGATTACTCTAGCAAAATTTTCTATATAAAACCAACTCTACCACTCTTATGCATTGGGAAGGAAAGGGTTAAAAACAGGCTAGTAATTTACTCTCCTTACTGGGAGAGAGGAAATGAAAGACCTCAACCAGGGATCCCAGTAATAACACTCACGATCTCAAACCAGATGGTAGCCTTGTAAAACTACAATGATATTTACTAGCAGAAAAATACCAAAGAGTACCTATCTAAAAAATGCTATTCACAAGATACAGCTCAACTATCTTGACTGCTCATCACAAATGAGCCTGGAATCAGGATTTATTAATTTATGGCTGAAAAATGGGGAGTAGTCAAGGAAGCTGTGTCATTAAAAACAATATAAAATAGAGGCATTCCAAAACGAACACAACTTCCTTTGTGCAATTTTTTTTTTTTTTTTTTTTTTTGGGCCCACATTGCTCAAAACTATTCTGTTAATCTAAAACCATAACATGTCCTATTGCAAAAGAAAAGGACATTTTTGGAATCCGTGTCTGACAGTCTGGGGATCCTCCAAAAAAAGAATATACCATCTGCACTTGGTGCTTGCTTGTATTCTTTGAATCATTAGCAAAGTTTGGCGTTGGGTAAGATCTATGATTCACTGAATCAGAATGGACAACTCAAGTTTGGGTGCTACCATTTACATTGTATTGGTAAGATAATATATGTAAAATATGTTTTTATAGTCATTTTATAAAACACTTTACAAATGTTAGTAGTTATTAATATGTTTATATGTGTCACAAATTCAAAACTCTCAACAGGAGAGTTAAAATTTGATCCCAAAGTGTACTTTTTATATATGCTCTGTTCTTGATCTTAAAATATTATTTTTATGAAGCTGGAAAACAAGTTTTGGCTATACACAAAGTAGATAATTTGCAAAACCGCCAGAAAATTGTGGTTTCTGCAAATAATAGACAACTCTATAAAAACACTATAAAATCTTAGAATTTTTTTTACGTAATTCATTCACACTGCCAAAACAGAAATAAACTTCAGTAACTCTTCCCTGAAGCCACCTATAACACTAAAATCATTTTAATTTGAAATGCTTAGTTTTCAGATGTAAAATACTCTCTTTCACACACAAAATTCTGTCTAGATGCTTCCAGGCAAAGAATTTGAAAGCAAACTTGTTTATGGACCTAACATCTTCCTCAAATTTACTTAGATCTCAGGACAGATAAAAAGCACACAGAAAATTAAGGTTGTAGAATAATTTGCAACAAGGAAATTCTTCAAGATACATGAGGATTTGATCAGATAAAGGTTACTCTCGGAAGGGATCCGAGTCATTGAATGATAGAATTTTTCATTTATATATTTAGCTGTTGTGTTGTAAAGTATAAACAACTTTGACATGTCTTTTTCTAAAATCCAGACTCTTATCATTTCGTAACACTTCATCTTGTACCATTAAAAGATCTTAAATTCCACTCTGAAATAAATACAGATGGTCCCTAACAATGGTTTGACTTGGGATTTTTCAACCTTACAATAGTGCAAAAGCAATGCACATTCACTAGCAACCACAGATTTTGAACTTGGATCTTTTCTTGTGCTCGTCATATGTGGTACGACCTTCTGTGGTGAGGCTGGGCAGCAGCCTAGAGCCACAGCTCCTGGCAACCGTTCCATAACCATGCAACCATTCTGGTTTTCACTTTCAGTATAACATCTAATAAACTACATGAAATGCTGAATACTTTATTATAAAATAGTCTTTCTGTCAGATGATTTTAGCCAACTGTAGACCAACTTAAGTGTTCTGAGGACATTTATGGTCAGCTAGGCTAAGCTATGATGTTCGGGAGGCTAGGTATGAAATACATTTTCAACTTTCGACGGTCCATCCGGAAAGTCCTAAGTCAAATAAGATTTGTAATATACTTTGATTTGCATTGGTTTGGACTTCCTGGAATCATTCTGCCTGTCTACCCACCATTACCGGCTACTTTTCAGTCTTGATCACTTTTTTAAAGGCTACCTTTAAACATTATACAACTGGGATTTTTATTATTTTTTTATCTTTCAATTTTTTGTTTTGAATAATCCCATTGAACATGTCTCTCAATAGGGTAATTCATCTCATTTGCATTTAGTATAAGAACATGAGTCTTCTCTCTCATTTTACTTTGATTAATATTTACCTTACTTTCTTCAGTTTTCTAACTTTTTTTCATTTTTCCTGATTGATTGAAATGACCATCCATTCTCTTTTTCCATTATCAATGACAAAATGTCAATTTTTTTCCATCCGACTATTACTATTATCCGACTATTACCATATTACCATACTATTACCATAGTCTCAGCAAAATACTACAACAATATCCCTTCCCCATCCTGAGCCTACATTTGCACTGTCCTGTTTTTTACTTCCCACCCTTCTAATTTCTGTTTTCTGCTGATATGGTTTTGGCTGCAGCCTGTTAGTCTTCTTAGTACTGCTCTTCTATTTCAACAATCCTTACCTTACTATTTTCCAAATATTTATTTTATAAATTTCACCATCTATTGTAATATAAATGTATTTATAAATTCAAATAAAAAATATATTGTTTACTATAGTTTCCTCTTCCCTTCATCTTATCCCTCTTGTTCTAACTCAACTGTTTGTTTAGCGAACTCTAAATTATTTTCATCAGGTAGAATATGAAAGTAATAAACTCTGATTCCCTGCATATGTGAAAATGTATTTCTTCAACAGATAAAATGATGTGTTTGTTGGTTGAGTAAAACAGTCCCTCAGTTGTCTGTAGCTATTCTCTTACTGTCTTCTACCTTTTGATGCTGCAAGTAAGAAATTCATTGTTTCTCCGATGCTTTTTCTTTTTTTTTTTTTTTTTTTTTTTAAGATTTTATTTATTTATTTGACAGAGAGAGATCACGAGTAGGCAGAGAGGCAGGCAGAGAGAGAGAGGAGGAAGCAGGCTCCCGCTGAGCAGAGAGCCTGATGCGGGACTCGATCCCAGGACCCCGAGATCATGACCCGAGCTGAAGGCAGCGGCTTAACCCACTGAGCCACCCAGGCGCCCCTGCTTTTTCTATTATGAGTCACCTATATCCCATCTGGGAACTTGAAAGACTTTCAAGGATTTTTAGATTTTAAGGAGCCTAAGTGTAAATTCTATTCTCCTTGGGATCAGTGAGTCCTTGGAAAAAGCTCCTTTCCAAGTCTTTTTCTTAAGAGCAGAAAAATTTCCCCTCAATATGGGTTGAATTGCATCCCTCCTCAAAAAAAAAGAAAAAGTGTCAAAGTCCTAATCTCCAGTACTTCAGCATGTGACTCTTTATGTGGAAAAAGCCATTACGGAAGTAATCAAATTTAAACAAGGTCATTACAGTGGTCTCTAATCCAAACTGAGTGGTAGCCTTACGAAAAGGGGAAACACGGACACAGAGATGTCTCAGGCATGCACTGAGAGAAGATGTTGTGAAGAAAAACATAGAGAAAGAGCCATCTACAAGCCACGAAGAGAAGGTCTAAAACAGATCCTTCCCCCACAGCCCTCAGAAGAAAACAACTCCACCAACAATTTGATTTCAGACTTCTGGCCTCCAAAACGATGAGACAATAAATTTCTGTCTAATCATGGAGTATGCAGCACTTAACTGTGGCACCTGCAGCATACTAATATACCCCTATTTCTAGTTTAGTTATTAATTGCCACTATCTCTTCCCTTTTCTCCTTCTATATTTATTCACATGCTGATGAATTTCTTCCTGCCTGGATTTCTTCTCCTAGACTCTATTTTTTCCTTCCTGACTACCATTTCTTGAATTTTGTTCTATGTATTATAAGACACTCCTTACACTTGACTTCTAAGATGCTAATTTCACTCCCAATGATGATAGCCCTTTTCAGTTTGTCTACTGAATTTTTATAATGTTAAGATCTTGATTGTTAGTTTCAGAAAGTTTCCTTATGCTCTAGTTGAGTCTCTCTAAATATGCTTATTATTTCTTTCTTTTGTAAAGTTTATAATCTAGTTCAAATATCTCTTTCAATAAAAGTCTCCTATTCTGGGTGTTCTTTGGTCTTTCCACTGATGCTGGCTTCCTTAGTTGGACCATTATTTTCCTTTGCCTATAAATTATGTTTATCATCAGCAGTCATCTGCTCTTAGGGTCCCTCAGGAACCTGAGAACAGGACAAAAACTGGTAAGTCTTCCAATGAAGTATTAGGAAGCAATTTCTCTATTAACGGGTCTTCCAAATTGTAATCTCAAGACCTAGACCACCAGCACACTGAGCTCATCAGTACAACTCCTCTGGAAGTGCTCTAAGACAGGAAAGATGAAGCAGGCATCCCTGGACTAGTTGTTCAGTTCACTCAACAAATACCTATTTCATTTTCAGCCATATTTGTTCTACCACAGTAATTCTACTGAGTATTTTATTTAGGGAATTATGTTTCAGTTCCTTTCCTATCCTGCTATTTTCCTTTTCAACCACATTCAATTTCCTATTTTTCTTTTTCAATTTTTTATTTAAATTCTAGTTAGTTAAGATATTGTGTAATATTGGTATCAGGAGTAGAATTTAGTGATTCATCACTTACCTACAACATCCAGTGCTCATCATAACAAAGTGTCCTCCTAATACCCGTCACCCATTTATCCCCTCCCCCACCCACCTCCCTCCATCAATCCTCTTCAGGGGTTTTTTTTGTTTGTTTTTTGCTTGTTTTTTCTCTTTGGTTCTTTTATTAACACATTTCCTGCTGAATCTATTGATAATACTTATAAAGACTTTGAGGGTTTCTTTGTTTAGAAATTATTTTTTAAGATTTTATTTATGTGACAGAGAGACTATAAACAAGGAGACTAGCAGAGACAGAAGGAGAAGCAGGCTCCCCATTGAACAGGGAGCCCTACCCTGGACTGGATCCCGGGACCCTGGAAGGCAGAAGCTTCACTGACTGAGCCACCCAGGCGCCCCTAGAAATTATTTTTTATCAAGGGTCAACTACTCAGCTAAGCAAGCTTGATAGCTATTGATTTTTCTCAAATACATGATGATTCTCAGTGCCCACTTCATTTATAAATGAAGGTCTATACCAGGAGTCTACAAAATTCCTCAACTTGATGGCACATTCAGAAAACGAAAATATTTTTATAGCATACTGGAAAGGCGATCTAAGACTGTGCATATGACATTTTGTAAAAACTGCATATCTTCATTGTAAAATTAAACTTTTTAAACAAGAAACTAAGTTGTTTGGTTGAATATAACTTTTGCATATTTGGCTTAAAATGACTACATACAACTTAAAATGACTACATACAACTCCTGATCAAAGCATTTTAACATTTTCTTAATATTCTATAGAGTCACCATCACAAGGAAGCTTTATTAGAACAATTAGTAACAAATGGCAGAAGAGCAGGCTTTACTCTAAAAGGCTGAAAACTTTTTAACAATTAACCAGTATTCCAACAACTCGACCTCTTTAAATTCTACTTCAAGAATGCTGAAGTTCTTAAATCTAACAGCTTCTCCTTTTCTTCTGTTGAAAACTATGTTAATTCCTTCTGATGATATAAATAAGTTTTGAATACAAATGAATTTTTTATAACAAGTATTTCAACATAGTGTGCTGAATTTGCTCAAGTATTATTAATTCATTCTTAGGATTGAAATGATACCAATTATATGTCACTTCTAAAACTATTTTAACTTCATTCTCCCAAAGCTGAATTATTACTCTGAATCCATAAACTTTGTAAGTACATGTTAATATATTTTTCCACATAATCGCTGCACTTTCAAATTAATTCAGGTGCTCAAAATGTCCGTTAAGAATACTGTTTATTGAAACCGATAAGTATACTTCAACAAATCTGTAAAGTAAGAACCATTCATATGGAATAACTTGAAATTTTCTTTTAGCATATAAATCTTCCTTTAGACTGTCAATACACTTCATTACTGAAATAGCCAACCACATTTCTTCACCTAAAGCTGAAAAGAAGGTACTACAGTAGCTTAGACTTCATTAGGTTCACCATTTTTATGACTTCATTTAATGTGAGCTCAGAACTACAGGCAATTTTTAATATACAGGACCTTCTCTGTGAACAAGACAAGTTATTACTTAGAATATCAAGGGTTTTTTAAATATATTGAACTAAATGTACAGCCTAAACCCAGTTATTACCAGTCCCAAACTTCCACTGTTTCCATAATATCTTGTATGTTTCAAGATATTTTCTTTGAATACTTCAGTTTTGAAGCTTCTTCGCCAAGGAAATAATGTTCTTTCAAGCATTTTTCTTCAAGGATTCCTATAGCTTTCTGAGGCCCATTATCAACATTTATGGATTCATATCTACAATGAACACCTTTTCATTAAATAATCTTCTGAATTAGTACTGTCTTCTTCTATGTCTTTGACAAATCTTGAACATACCTTCTAACAAAATAATTGAAAATGGCAACTTTTTCATTTCCTTTGCCTTACGGATCCCAAACACAGTGTTCCATACAGGCAGGAAAATAAAGAGCAAATTCGGCAAACTAGTGAAATATAGGCTTTACTAACTGAGCAATCCTGTATCTGGTTTCTTGAGCTCAATCTGATGATCACAACCTCTTAAAAGGATTTTGTTTTACAGGCACCTGGGTGGCTCAGTGGGTTAAGCGTCTATCTTCAGCTTAGGTCCTGGTCCCAGGGTTCTGAGAAGGAGTCCTGAATATGGCTCCTTGCTCAGTGGGGAGTCAGCTTCTCCTTCTCCCTCTCCTTCTGCCTCTCCCCAGCCAGCTCATGCTCTCTCTCTCTCAAATAAATAAATAAAAATTTTTAAAAAAGAATTTTATTTTGTGTTCAAAGATGATTTCAAAAGTTCATACTTTTTTTTAGTAAAATAGCTGTTTTATGAAAAGGTACCAGAGTATTTTGACACCCTTATTTCATTTGATTTAGCCTATAAAGAATTATGGAAACATCATAAAATTGAGATAATTCTTTACTTTAGAGCCTAATTATTGATGAAATATTTAGTGTTATATTTAACTCACAGATCAGATGACTTTACAACTTTTACCAATAAATTAGAGATTATAGTGGGAAAATAAATATCTGCAGAACTTAAATTTATTTGAATAAAAAATACTTAAAAAATAAAGTGCTTGAAATATTTTAAGTCCTTCATTCCTTGGGAAATGCTTGTCAATTTTTTAGTCTGTCTAAACTCTTACTTTTTTTTTTTAACAAACCTTATCCCCAAAAACTTCTTTAATGAAAAAGACTAAACAAAAAACAGTGTGCTGAAATATTTTCAGTTCTTTAAAAATTTAAATGTTTAAAGTAAGCAAAATACACTTGTAATCAAAATATTTTTAAATGAGGTTCTGAAGTTACAAAGGCCTATATTTCCCTTGTTAAAATCAATGGAATTGTATTATGTTCAATTATTGATTATTTTTAGATATAAGCACTATATATAAATTCTAAATGTAAATTCTAAAAACAAACATGTTGTGAAATTCTATCATAATCAGGGTTTGACAAATTGTCACATCAAAAGGCCATAATAAATAAATAATTAAAAGTTACATAACAAGCAAGAAAATAAAAAAAATTCATTGTTTTCTGTTAGAAAATACTGATAAGAATTCGCTAACAATCATGCTCTTTTCTGTTAGCAGTAAAATAATTATGAAAATTAAGACAAAAATGAAAGAATTTTGGGGTGCCTGGGTGGCCCAGTCAGTTAAGCAACCAACTCGTAATCTCAGGTCAGGTCTTGATCTCAGGGTTTTGAGTACAAGCCCCACATGGTGCCTACTTGAAAGAAAGAAAGAAAGAACGAGCTTATGTAAACACATATAACTTTCCCAATTATTAAATAATATACACATACAAAATGAAAATAATAATTAGATAGTAAATTATTTAACAGGAAAGTCAGGCAGAAGGGCTACATAATACAGCCACAGAACAACCTTGTCTGACCATGTTTCCTATGCACAACCATCCAGGTTACTGTATTGTGGATAGGAGTTCCTGTGACTTGACCAGCATGACAGACCACCCAGGCCTGCACGGTGGCAGGGAGGTTAAATAAGGCTGCTTATAAGACTTGTGCTACTGAAAAAAAAAAAAAAAGTGTGCTACTAAATAATCTCAGGAGCCTGGTTAGCTGACATCAGCTAGCCTCCAGGTCAGAACTGGCCCTTCTGGTCTAGACACCAAGAGCTGTAAACTTTGCCTTGCGTCTCCTCTAGCTCCAGCCTGGGAGGGCCCCAAGAAGAGAATCCAAAATGAGAGGCCAGCACATATGGCCCAGGCTCCTTGAAGATGTAAAGACAAGATAACACAGAAATGCTGCTCGCTCCTAACTGCACAGAGGCAAACAAATGCTTAACTTCACACCCGGTCATTTGCCCTATAAATACCACCCTTAATAGGGATGGTCAGTTGGAAGTCTCACCTGAGAGGAAGACGCTCCACTCAGGCCTCTCAATCTGGACCCCCGCCTGGCTGTCTCCACAGGGCTTCCCCAGCTAATGAGGTTGGACACTGTAAGAGCCCAACTGGATGTAATTCTTCCTTCTTCTCCTTTACTGCTTACTATTGCCCTCATTTATGCATAGATTTCCCTTTTCTTCTATTACCACTAGGTTTTTTACTTTATAATGAAGTATTTTCCTCCCCGCCTCCCAACTCGAAACTCAGTATGGCTGCTGTGAATCCTTTCTTTAGAAGTTACCTAAGTAGGGGCGCCTGGGTGGCTCAGTGGGTTAAGCCACTGCCTTCGGCTCAGGTCATGATCTCGGGGTCCTGGGATCGAGTCCCGCATCAGGCTCTCTGCTCAGCAGGGAGCCTGCTCCCCTCTCTCTCTCTGCCTGCCTCTCTGTCTACCTGTGATCTCTCTCTGTCAAATAAATAAATAAAATCTTTAAAAAAAAAAAAGTTACCTAAGTAGTTTACAAAAGGATCACCATATAGAATAATGTTCAAATATGATTTCACCTATTATAAATCTTTGAATGTTTCATAAAATGCTTCTATGTTTGAAAAATATAAAAAATATGCAGCCATCAAAATCTTGCCTTATAACCCACATCACCATACTACAGCACAAACTAGAAGCCACTAACTTTGCTCCAGCTAACTCTTGCCAGTAGTGAATATGGACCCAGTCAGTGTTCCCAGGCCTTCCAATTTTTCCAGATATGAAAAAACTGCACCATGCAATCTTCCATTTAATACCAGTATCCAAGACCCCTCCACAGGCCAAAATTTGGCCTGCAGTCCTTTCAATTTACAACTTCTGCCACAGACAGAGCAGTACTAGCAGCTGGTGTGGGTACCCATAGTAATTTTTAATGTCAATGTCCATTTCCAAATCATTGAGTGAAATACTTGGGTACATTTCTATAGGAACACTGTGGAGTTAGTGATGGCAAAAAAACTAGGAATATGCTAACAAATGGCAGTTCCTTTAAAGAAGCATCCACAGGACACAGAGCAGTTGACTGGAACAGCTACTTAATTAGAGCAGTAGCAAGTGAATTTCCCTAAGAATGGAGGACATCTCTTTTTATGCATCTCTGAGTCTACTGTGTCAACTCGCACTAGACCGGCGCATTACTCCACTTTCCTCAATGACTCCGATAATAATGCTAGGAGCAGGCACACAAGAAATCTACTTTCCCAAGCTGCCAAATTGTGAGTATAAACGATGAAGCCACAGTGAAGCACAGGCCCAGTTCCTTCAGTCCATCTACTATAGTATCAACTATATGCTTTGGCAGTCAAGTTATTTAAGGGCTGGTTTGATGGTCTAGTGTGAAAATTATTATGTTTAACCAGAGCTGAAGCTAAATGAAAGATAAGCCATCTATTTCATGAAGGTGGGCCAAGAAAGTATTTTCATGCACTACCAACATTTCCCTCAAAATAATTCTCTAGTTTTACACAAAGTTTCATTTTTAAGAATTAATCTTACAAAAAAAAAAAGCATTCCTCAGAAAGATTTATATACAAGGATAGTCATTCTTGTCATATATGGTAGTATTTAAGATATAAAATGTCATATACAATATTTACAGTGATAAAGAGTTGAAAACAGTGAAATATCCAACAATGTTAAGTTAAATAATAAATTGTTACATCCATAAAGCAGAGCACTATGTAGCCATTAAAAACATACTTGTAATTTATCAAGTGAAAAACCAAGTTAGACTCTAATTTTACATAATAAAAATGTGTATATTTGTATGTGTGTATATATATTCTATAGAAAAAAACATTTGTATACATACACATATAAAGGCAAACATTTACATATATACACATACATATTCTATATTTTTAAAGGTGTGGAGTAATGTATACCAAAATATTAGTGGTTAGCCCACAACTGCAGATGGCTTTTTATTTTCTTCTTTATATTTTTCTATATGTTTCAAATTTTCTGTAAGAACATGTGTTACTTTTAACAATCAGGAGGAAAGTATGCTAAAAAAAAGGGAGAAAGGTTGATTTTGTTTGTTTGTTTGTTTTTTAATGAACAATCAAAGCTACATTTTTTATACTCTAGAGCAAGAGTTAGCAAATTCTTTCTCTAAAAAGCCAGAGAGTAAATATTCTAGTGCTCATGGCAGATTGTCTCTGTTTGGAACTATCAAGTCAGACATTGTGGCGCAAATGTCATAAATAATACTTAAATAAGCATGGCAATGTTCCAATAAGACTTTATAGACAATGAAATCTAGATTTATGCAAATTTTGCAAAATTTTTCCTTTTGATTTCTTAGCCACTTAAAAATATAAAAACCATTTAGCTCAAAGTACAAAAACAAGCAGCAAGTCAAATGGGACCCACCACAAGTTTGCCAACAACTCCTGCTACAGAACAGACAAAATGGTCTAAGCCTGTAAAATGTCCAATGCTACTGGCATTAAAAACTACAGTTTTTTTTTAATCACCATAATACAATGATAAAACAGTTAATAAGATAAAAAATACCTAATAATAATAAAACTTCTTAGTAAAACCTTTTTGATATATTACTTGCAAAATGGACTTCATGATACCTGAATGGGTAGACTTACTAATCAGGGTTAGTAATATTACCTGATTAAATGTTAAGAGATTATCTCCTAAAACTAGGAATTAGGTTTAAAAAAAAATTTATCTTAAAAGATTTTATCTGACATCCATTAGAGGGAACACTGTCTACTGCAGGCACTTTTAGTGCCTTTTAGTCCATAGCAAAAGAAACACATCAGTAAGATTCAAGATTTAAGTTTGACCAAATACAGGAATTAAGACCAACTGTATCCCATATTAACTAAGAAGGGATAGCTTTTTAATTACCTAGCTTTTAGATCCTACTCTACTTCACTCTATCAGAGTAGAAATTCATCTCAAGAGCATATTTTTCTACTTGAAATGGTATCCTCTTCTAAAGAATGGACAAACTAACTCCTGTTCCATAGAAGCTGGGTTTCACTAGATTAGCTCAGAGATGTCTTTGCTCCTAAAACCTTTAACTAACCCTGGGGTGTCTGGGAGACTCAGTGGGTTAAGTCTCAGCCCTGTTGGTTTCAGCTCAGGTCAGGATTTCATGGCTCCTGGAATGGAGCCCTGAGACAAGCTTGCCACTAGACATAGTCTGCTTAATATTCTCTCCCTCTCCTCCGCCCCTCTGCCCCTCTGCCCCCTTCTCCACACTGGTTCTCCCTCTCAAATAAATAAATAAATAAATAAAAACCTTTAATTAAGGTAAGAAAACTAATACCTACTGTTACCATGGTAACTGACTTGCCTAATTGCTTGAGGGCTAAACTGAATAAAATATCCCAACCTTCTTAAAAAGCATAAAAAAATAAAAAACCCACTGGTTTTCAGGGCCAGGAAGAAATTATTAGTAAGTAGTGAAATATTTAACTGTTAGGCAATTACCTTGTTTAACATGAAGAAATTTTCACCTACTACTTAAAATGGTTCACCTCTATTTTTTTCAAAATACATAAAGACTAATCTGATCAAATACTTTTTTGGGTTTTTTCTAAGATTTATTTATTTATTTATTTGACACACAGAGAGAGAGAAAGAGAAAGAGAAAGAGAAAGAGAAAGAAAGCGCGAGCACACAAGTGGGGGGGGGGGGAGCAGGCTCCCTGCTGAGCAGAGAGCCTGATGCGGGGCTCAGTCCCAGGACCCTGAGATCATGTCCTGAGCCAAAGGCAGAGGCTTTAACCCACTGAGCCACCCAGGTACCCCTGATCAAATACAGTTTTATAAATTCTGATTATTTAGTCAAAAATCAAGAATGTTTACAGTGACTCTGAAATTTGCTAACAAAATGTCATAAAAGAGTAGTTTTAGTACATAAGCTATAATTTTAATTTCTCACTTTTGGTATTTATGCAAATTTTGAAATATCCATTGAGTTTCACAATATTCCTCTAAGGAAGAAAACTATCACCATCGCTGTATAACAAAGGAAAATGTGTCAAATAGAAAAACTAATAACAAAGAGTAGCTAATTTTGCAGAAGTTACAGACTACTCTAATGGTAAAAATTATGCTATGAAGAGGTAGGGAAGTAGAATGGAAAGAAATCTGTACTTAGAGTCAGAAAACTCATATTCTCATGTTGCTTTGTGTCAAGAAAAACTGTCCAAAATTTAAAAGACAAAGAGAGGCAGTATGTCCTTTCAATGACATAAAGGAGCACAATCTTAATCAAAGATGACTTCATTAGAGAATAGACCTTTATATGACTCGCTATTTACTACTGTTAAAAACTGAGGCTCTGTGAAGTTACTTGTTAACTTGCAAATTTTTGTCTAGTAAAGGTACAACTGAATTCTGCCCAGTAGAAAAAATAATCTCAAGGGCTATGCTTTTTACTGCTCTGTAGGGATGGTTTTTGTATCTAACCCAGCAATTTTATTCCAAAATTCTTTCTCCAATACGTATATGTACTGGTCAGTTTTATGTGTCAACTTAACTAGGGGGTTACCCACCCAGAGCTAGTCAAACACTATTTCTAGGTGTGTCTGGGAGGGTGTTATCAGAGGAAATTAGCGTTTAAATAGGTAGACTTTGTACAGAAGACTGACCTCACCAATAAGGGCATCATCCAATCTGCAGAGTCTCAAAAAAACTAAAAGGCAGAAAGAGGGCAAATTGTGTCTCCATTCAACTGAAACATCCATCTTCTCTTGCCCTCCCACATCAGCACTCCTCAGTTCTTGGACTGTCATACTAGGAGGAGAACTAGACTACTCGCTCCTCTGCTTTGTAGGCCTTCAGGTTTGGACCACAATTACATGACTGGATTTCCTGGACCTCCAGCTTGGACCAGCAAATTGTGGAGTTTCGGCCTCCACAACTGCATGAGCCAATCCCCCACAATAAATCTTTCTGTACATCTATATATATATCCTACTGGTCTGTTTTTCTGGAGAACCCTAATCCACTATATCTTTGTTCCTCTTTGAAACAAATTTATCTCCTGCTGGTTCCCTCATTAATGAGCTAAATAATGTGACATATGTTCATTCTGTATTTGTATGAGAACCAGTCTTTAATATTTTGGAAAATTGTACTTTGACGCTTTGCTACTTGGTATCCATGTGATCTTGGACAAGTCACTTTACTTTTCTATTTTCATTTCCTCATCTGTAAAATGGGGTTAAATTCCTACTATATTACTTGCTTTATTATATTATATTATTTTTTTTATTTTTTTAAAGATTTTATTTATTTATTTGACAGAGAGAGAGAGAGAGCATGAGCAGGGGGGAGGAGAAGAGGGACAGAAAGTGATGAAGTCCCAGAACCTAAGTCAGGTTCGGTGGGGTGAGGAGGTTCGGAGCCGACGACTAAAGAAAGAATTCTTAAGACGTCGTTGGTGCAAAATGGTGGTTTATTAAAGCACGGGGACAGGACCCGTGGGCAGGAAGAGCTGCTGCCCCGGGTTGTGAAGGTGGGCATGTTATATACCCCACGGTTGGGGGGGAGGTGGTGAAGGGATGGGAGATTTCAACAGAGTTCTCACATGTTAGGGAAGGCCTACAAGGTGCCGGGGGGAGGCCTTGCCCTTATGGCCTGATCAATGTCGTCTTTAGGTCAGGCATTAACATCAAGATAATTGGGAGATTCTTGGTGGGGCATTATGATCTGACTATCATTTACATTCCTTTCTACTCCGGTCTCCTCCAGGTTATGGTGGGAGGGGGACATTAGGGCTTCAGGAACCAAGAGTTATTTGCCTCTGGAAATTTGTGCTATTGATAAGGTAACCTCCCTGTTTAGGTCTCTAGGACATCTGTAGAGCAAGGGAGATTCCTGTTCTGCAGGATTGCGATCCCTGCAAGTTAACTATTTATCGTTTTATGGCAGTCAGGGGTGCCTGAGGAATGCTACACATATGGAGGGGAGCGGGTGAAGAGGGGGTGCAAGGCGCCAGCTTTTGCTTTGTCCTCAGCCAGCCTCCTGCTCCCTCATCAAAAGAATCAGACTCCTCACTGAACAGGAGTCCCGAGGGGAGCTTGATTCCAGGACCCTGGGATCATGATCCCAGCTGAAGGCAAACGCTTAACTGACTGAACCACCCAGGGTTCCTATATTACATTATTATTAAATATTATATTACCAGGGGGCCTGGGTAGCTCAGTCATTAAGCATCTGCCTTTAGCTCAGGTCCTGACCCCAGGGTCCTGGGATTGAGTCCCACATCGGGCTCCCTGCTCAGTGGGAAACTTGCTTCTCCCTCTCCCACTCCCCCTGCTTGTGTTCCCTCTCTCACTGTCTTTCTCTCTGTCAAATAAATAAATAAGATCTTTAAAAAATAAATAAATAAATATATTACTTGCCTTACTGCATTAATATAAACAGTGATAAACAGAATGTCACATCTTTTAATCTACAGTTATAGTAAGTTGGTATATTGAGAGTGTTAGCTAGGATATAATAGAAAGTTACTCAAATCAGAGGCCTGAAAGCTATCAGCAGAAGGGAGAAGGGGAAGGGACAAAAGCAGGGAAGGAACGTGTTTTGTTTTACAGAACCAGCAGTTGGACCAAAAAGATACCCAGCCAGATGGTTTTAGCTAATAGCCCCTTGCTAGGTGTTTCACCTAATAGCTTCTTACGTGAGACAGTTTGAGCCATCTTGGACTGGTTGAGGACCTGAGCAGAAGCCCCAAGTTGTCTTGAAGTTATCCTTAACTCATTATAATATGAAGATATCCTTCTCTTTTTTTTTTTTTAAGATTTTATTTATTTATTTGACAGAGATCACAAGTAGGCAGAGAGGCAGGGAGAGAGAGAAGAGGAAGCAGGCTCCCTGTTGAGCAAAGAGCCTTATGCGGGGCTCCAACCCAGGACCCTGGGATCATGACCTGAGCCGAAGGCAGAGGCTTAACCCACTGAGCCACCCAGGTGCCCCTGAAGATATCCTTCTACGGGGGTGTTTTCCCCCCTTTTTATAACATACTATGGGTACACTAGAATGCTGACATGCTAGGCATAAACAGTTGAACTGAAGTGCCTAGGTAACAGAATATGTGTAAGTTCCTTGATGTATATACAAGCTCCCTCCCTCTGCCCCCAAATACACTGAATAAAACCTCCCTATACCAACCCCACAGGGAGACAGTGCTTTGAGAGCAATCCCCCTCTCTCTTACTGTATGAGGTAATAAAGAGTTCTTTGCTTTCAATACTTCCTTGTGTTGTGTTCAATTTTTTTTTAAAGATTTACGTATTTATTAGAGAGAGAGAGCACGAGTAGGGAGAGGCAGAGGAACAGACGAAGAGGGAGATAATCCTCCGGCAGACTCCCTGCTGAGCATGTAGCCTGATACTGGGCTCAATCATAGGACCCTGAGCTGAAACCAAGAGTTTAACGCTTAACTGACCAAGCCACCCAGGCACTGTGTTCAATTTAATGTACCCCAAGGAGCGAACCCTTTGAGTTCAGTTACAATAAAAATTATGATAGATCTTTTACTACTATTATACCTCCTTCTCTTTAGTGTACTGAGAGGAATCAAGGAAAGACAACCAAATTCATACCAACTAGACAAAGTTTATAAATTTATCAAAAATTAAGCACTGAAGTGCTTCAGCAGTAGAATGTTCTTTTAAAGGATAAGTTCAAAGAGAGAAAATGGATTCATTTATCCAAGAAGACTTCATTCTTACCCATCAGACCTGACCCAAGGAGCAATGGATTTCAACATGAATCCACTTTTTTTTCACCTGTAACTGTACTCTACAAACTGTATTTAGGAAGTTTCCAAATACAATCTAAATTACAACAGTAATAATCATATATACTCATTTAACTTTCTGTGTATGTAGAAAGTAATAAGAATGAATTAAAAAAGAAACCTAACACAGCTTATAAAACCAAAGCAACTTAAATGTTTTAGCAGTTCAATTTGGTTATCTATGCCCTAATTTTGGTTAGATTCTTTGGGTTTCACCTGTACAATTATGTTCTTTTTACTGAGAGGCAAATTCTAGTCATGAAGTCTTTCGAATTTAATCAACAATGCAATGAAATTTAAAAATTCTGGGTCTGCATAAAACTTCTAAAAGAAAACAGGCCGTTAACTTTTGGACATCAGTCGTAGCTATATTTTTGGGATCTGACTTCTCAGGCAGGGCAACAAAAGCAGAAAACAAAACAAAAGAAAACAAAACTAAAAAACAATTAGGACTGCATCAAACAAAAAGCTTTTGCACAGTAAAGGGAAACCACCAACAAAACAAAAAGGCAACCTACTAAAAAGGCAACAGAACAAGATATTTGCAAGTGATATATCCAATAAAAGATTAATATTCAAAATATATAAAGAAATCATACAAAAAAAATCTGATTAAAAAAATGGGCAGAGGACCAGAATAGACATTTTTCCAAAGAAGACATACAAATGGCTAACAGACACATGAAAATATGTTCAACATCAGTAATCATCCTGGAAATTCAAATCAAAATTTGAGATACTACCTTACATATGTCGGAATGGCTACTGCCAAAAAGACAAGAAATAAAAAATGTTAGCAAGGATATAAAGAAAAGCAAACCCTTGCGCGCTGTTGATGGAAATGTACATTGGTGTAGCCACCACAGAAAACAGTATAGAGGTTCCTCAAAAAATTAAAAATAGGTATACTAAACAATCCAGAAATTTCACTGCTAGGTATTTACCCCCCCCCAAATGATAACACTAGTTCAAAACCAACTAGAGCATTTTATTGTATATAACGTTTATTGCAGCATGATATACAACAACCAAGATAGGGAAGCAACCTAAATGTCCACCTATGGGGGAATGAACAAAGAAGATACAGTATACAATGGAATACTATTCAGCAAAAAAAAAAAGAAGAATGAGATCTCACTACCTGTGACAAAATGGATGGCCCTGGCGGATATTTTGCTAGGTAA
This sequence comes from Mustela erminea, assembly GCF_009829155.1. Lineage (NCBI taxonomy): Eukaryota > Metazoa > Chordata > Mammalia > Carnivora > Mustelidae > Mustela > Mustela erminea. Next base: position 12,655,994 of record NC_045634.1, read on the forward strand.
AATAAGTCAGAGAGACAAATCCTATATGATTTCCCTTATATGTGAAATTTGAGAAACAAAACAAATGAACAAACAAAACCAAAACAAGACTCAGAAACACAAAAAACAAAATGGTGGTTGCCAGAAGGGAGGGGGGGTTCAGGAACAGCCAAAATGGACAATGGGGATTAAGAGGCACAAACTTTCAGTTATAAAATAATTAAGTCAAGAAGATGAAAAGTACAGCACAGGGAATATAGTTAATAATAGTGTAACAACTTTGTATGGCAATAGATGGTAACCATACTTATCATATGAGGTGAACATTTCATTTTGTATATACAGTAGACCCAACATAGGGGTTATGGGCACCAACCCACCACACAGTCAAAAATCCACCAATAATTTTTGACTCCCCAAAACTTAACTACTAATAGCCAACTGTTGGTGGGCAGTCTTACTGATTTTATAAACAATTAATATGTATGTTTTTAGGGCGCCTGGGTGGCTCAGTGGGTTAAGACTCTGCTTTCCGCTCAGGTCCATGATCTCAGGGTCCTGGGATTGAGTCTCGCATCAGGCTCCCTGCTCAGTGGGAAACCTGCTTCTTCCTCTCCCACTCCCCCTGCTTGTGTTCCCTCTCTCACTGTCTCCCTCGATCTCTGTCAAACAAATAAAATCTTAAAAAAAAAAAAAAAAAAAGAGAGAGAAAGAAAATCGTAAAGAAAAGAAAATACATTTATAGTACTGTGACTGAAAAACATTCATGCACAAGTGGACACACTCAATTCAAACCCATATTGTTCAAGGGTTCATTTTAAGTGTCAAATCACTATGTTGCACACCTGAAACTTGTAACATGTCAACTGTACTTCAAAAAATTCTGGGTTTGCTTTCTTTTAATTTATTATGTATTTTCTGAAAATATAACCTCACCCTTTATCTACACTTACCAATATACTAGCAACTACGTTTTTTTTTTATTAGCAACTAGTTTATACACACACACACACACACACACAATCTATAACTTATCGTAGAAAATATAATTTATAAAGTATTCTTCTGCATTGTTTTTGAGAATTCTTTCCACTTTTCAATGTACTAACAGGAATAGGAGGGGGTAGAGGAAAACAAAGAAGAACCAAAGAATCCGTGACAAAGCCCTCATTAAATCCCTAATTAAAGAGGCTTTTAAGATTTTCATTAAACTGTTGCTAGATTTCTGGTAATCTTAATTTCTTCCCAAACAACCCAGGCAAGCAAATTAGAAAAGCTAAATAAAACTACTTAGAGGATTTTTAAAAAATATTTTGTTTATGTATTTGACAGACAGAGATTACAAGTAGGCAGAGAGGCAGGCAGAGGTGAAGGGGAAGCAGGCTCCCTGCTGAGCAGAAAACCCCACGCAGGGCTGGATCCCAGAACCGGAGATCAGGACCTGAGCAGAAGGCAGAGTCTTAACCCACTGAACCACCCAGGCACACCTCACCTACAGCATTTGGTTTGGATAGTAAGTCACTGAAATTTGAAAAGTAATAGGATGGGGGTTTTTTTGAGATTATTTATTATAGATATCACCAAATGTTCCTAACTACCAAGTATTATATATGATTGATATTAATAAAGTATAAATAAAAATTTATATTAATAAAGTCAATTGAAATAAAATATAAATGAAACCAATCAAATAAATATAATAAAATGCCATTAAAACACTAGCAACAGGGAAAAAAGATAACTGCCTCTCTCTATGCTGTGCCACTGTGAGAAGCCACACTGCCCATAAACCAGGAACACAACTTGACCTGAACTGAATCCATAGCTCAGTGAAATGCTTTATAACTGAATTTCACTATCCAACTGAATAATTCATTATTTTTAGTGAATTTCCTCTGTTCTGTAAGTAGCTACAGCCAGTCAGCTGAAATCAACCATTATAAACTGGGAAACGGTAGAGAAAGTTTTAGAGTAAGTCAATTTAAAATTTGCTTTTAGGCTGCCTATTTTTTCTTTTATATTAATTACTGTCACTTCACATGGCCTGAGATGAAATTGTATAGGACTCATTATCAAGGGTACATTGATGGTTGCCCACCCACCATCCATTTCACCCAACACCCTTTTTATGGCCGTAAATTTAATTTAGAACAGACCAGTTATTTACCCACAAAGGCAGCATGCTTCAGGAAAGCTGCCCTCACTCCCAGCTCCCACGGTAAACCCAAGTGATCTCCAAGTAATCCCATTCCCTTTGGCACAGTGATGATTCAGAAACTCAGGTTAAACTCAGGGCATTCCCCCAAATTTGGTTTAAGAATAAAATATACAGGGGCACCTGAGTGGCTCAGTGGGTTAAGCCTCTGCCTTCAGCTGAGGTAATGATCTCAGGGTCCTGGGATCAAGCCCCGCATCAGGCTCCCTGCTAGGCGGGAAGCCTGCTTCACCCTCTCCCTCGGCCTGCCACTCTGCCTGCTTGTGCTCTCTCTCTACCTCTCTGTCAAATAAATAAAATCTTTTCAGAAAATAAAAGAAAAGAATAAAATATACAGGGGCACCTGGGTGGCTCAGTTGGTTGGGCATCTGCCTTCAGCTTGGGTCATGATTCTAGGGTCCTGGGATTGAGCTCCACATCAGGCTCCCTGCTCCAAGGGGAGCCCACTTCTCCTTCTCCACGGCTGCTCCCCCAGATTATGTGTGTATGTGTGGGGGCACTCTCTCTCTCTCTCTCAAACAAATACATTTTTAAAGAAAAAAATAAAATAAAATATACAACTTTTTTTTTTTAAGTAATCCCCACACCTGACGTGGGTACCCCTAAAATATGCAACTTAATTCAGGCCAATGAGACACAAAGAGGAGGGTTCCTCTAAAAAATACTATCTTGCAATGGTAAGAGATGCCCTCTGCTTGACAATGTGAAGTCTGGGCCGTCTACACCCTTTTTGCCACTATAATGGAAGTCAGCTTGAGGAGAAAGCCATATATACAACATACAGAAGAAGGCAATGATGAGAATGGAGCCATAGTCAACAGACAAAATCAGTCTACTAGTGAGTCCTGCCTCAGGCTTCAAGTTACATTTTAATAATAAATTTCCTCATTTTTTTAAGTCTGAAAGAAGTTTTCTGTTCCTACATTCTAAGTAATACACAAATATAAATGAAAATTAAATTGTGTCATTAATCCTTCCCTTTAGTTTCTCATCTTAAAATAAATTATAAAGCTAAAATAGCCACACAAAGCATACAATAACAAAAGTTTCATAACTTGGTATATAGCTTCAAAGCCTTTAAAAATCAGAGTACAAATCAAAAGTAACAGTAAATAGCAATTTAACAGAAACTTATAACAACTAAATGGGAGTAAAATTTAACTTCAGGATGCAAAGCTCTGCACTGGGTTGAAATGCAGCACTGCCACATAGAAAGAAAAAAAACGCATGAATTTTATTTATTTTTTTTGGAGGGGTAGGGAAGGACGAGAGAGAGAGAGAGAGAATCCCAAGCAGGTTTCAAACCCTGCATGGAGCCCAACACAGGGCTGGATCCCACAACCTGAAGATCATGACCCAAGCCAAAATCAGGATTCAGGTACTTAACTGAGTGAGTCGACCAAGGGCCCCAGAAAAATGCATAAATTTTACAACAAGATCAGTAAATATCAGAGGAAGAGTGAAAAATAAAAATAAAAATGGAGACTGGGTAAAAAAGAAATTGGGAAATTAATATACAATTCCAAAAGCAACCTTAATTTTATCCAACGAAAATCTCTTCTAAGAACCTATCTCTTAAGACAGGGTGAGTATACATAAAATGAATAAAAGGAAATATCAGCAATTTTGTGATTATACACCTCCTAGAAGGCAAAAGTTATCTTCCGTCCAACTGTCTTTCCACTGTACTTCAATGCCTTCATTTTTAAAAAAATAGTATTTACTTATTTAGGGGAGAGAGAGAGATGGAGGCGGGGCAGAGGGAGAGAATCTTCAAGCAGACTCTCCACTAAGCACAGAGTTCAATGAGGGGCTCACTCTCACCACCCACAAGATCATGACCTGAGCCGACACCAAGAGCTGGACACCTAACTGACTGAGCCACCCGCCCCTTCAGCAACTTTAGTTTATGAATGAACAGCAAAAGCAGATGAGGTTCCAGTAGGTGATGACCCATGCTGCATGTCAAAATTTCTAAGAGAAGCGTAAGAGGTTCAGTATTTTGTTCAATGGCTTCTATTATTGCTACCACACACTAGGAAGGTCCCACCCCTCTTTCTTCTTGGCTTCAAAGACCCTAAAGAGAGGCTGACTCTATGCTTTCCTCTGAAAAACTGGCCTATCAGACAAAAGATAGAAGAGATCATAAAATGTAGAGATAAGAACCTGAAAGTCTGAAAGAAACAAAAGTTTGAAGTAGGCTCAGGAGAGAAGGTCTCACTGGTTTCACTTATTTTGGGGAGAATATGAAATTAGTCCAATTGCTTATTTTCCCATAAAGAAATTATTAAAAAACCACCCTCTTTCTTAATTCTCCCATAAAATTAAGCATTTTCTCAAAAAAAAAAAGAAAAAGAAAGAAAGAAAGAAAGAAAATCACGTTTAGAAAATGCTGACTACTACTACTAACCAGCTTTTATAAGAGATAAGCATAACTTTTACCAAAGAGCTAAAGTCTCAGGGCACCTGAGTGGCTCAGTTGGTAGAGCATGCAACTCTTGATTTCAGGGTTATGAGTTCAAGCCCCATATTAAGCATGAAGCCTATTTAAAAAAACAAGAACAAAAACTAAAGTCTCCTAAAATAAATAATTTTCCCCCTGTATCTCTACGGCAGGTAATTAAGCCCTTCAATTAAAAGGAACAAATACTCTGACCGGATTCACAGTAAGCGTACCAAATTAAGTACTTTTCTGTATATGAGCAAGAACCAATTAGAAAATATAATTTATATTTGAACTCAGTAACAGCAAAAATGACAATCTACTGAAAAATAAACCTAACATAAAATATATGAGACCCAATTAAAGACAACTAGAAAAGTCTACTAAGATGTCCAAAAAGGGCTAGATAGGACACACTGAGCTCCTGGACAGTTAGTCTCAAAATTATGTTAATTACATCAATATGCTCAAGAAGCAATACCAAGAAAAAAATGTCAAGATGATTTTTCATCAAATCACACAGACTTATATTAAAGTTCTCTAGGAAGAGAAAATTCTCAGAAGTAGCAAATATTTTTTGAAAAATAAGACCAATAAGGGGAAGCTCACTCTAAATAGGAAATGGTAAAAAACAATAGTAATTACAATCATGTGGAATTGGTATAAAAAGAGATATAAAACAAGGAAATAAAATATACCATGTCCAGAAACAGATCCATGTAAATACAGAAATTTTATGTACAATAAAGGCATTTGCCATCTTTATTTTTTTTTAAGATTTTATTTATTTGTCAGAGAGAGAGCATAAGCAAAGGGAGTGGCAGGCAAAGGGAGAAGCAGGCTCCCTGCTGAGCAAGGAGCAGGATCTGGGACTTGATCAGAGGATCTTGGGGATCGTGACCTGAGCCAAAGGCAGAAGTTCAACCAACTGAGGCACCCAGGTGTCCCATTTCTCATTTTCAGAAAGAACAAAGTATTCAATGAATGAGGCCAACAAAACTGTCTATAATCCTGATATATCATTATCAGCAAAAATTTTAAAGATTAGTCATATATAATATATTTGCAAGAGAAGAAAAACTGGCCTTACCATTTTCAAAGACATTTCGTAGAAGTTATCAGCATTTTAAACTGCATACCCTTCAAGCCACCAATGGTATCTATCCTATGGAAGTACACGCACACATGGACCAAGATATATGCAAAGGATGTTCATTTCATTACATCAATCTGTAATAGCAAAAATACAAGAAGCAATTAGTAAGGTAAAATTAATAGTTAAGTAAACAATGACATAACCATAAGATGGCATAATAAGCAGTTAGTAAGAAAACAGAACTACATGTATTCAGATGACAAGTTCTATAACTTGTGCTAAGTCAAACAGCAAAAGCTAAGTGTCAACAGTAGTTACCATTTAAATTTTAAAATACAAAATGACATTCTGTGTACATATAAATGCAAAGAACAATCCAGGAAGAGATATATCAGTTAATGGGGGCCCCTACAGGGAAAAGAATGAAACTGAAGTCAGGTATGCAAATGGAGAGTTAGAACATTCTACAGTTTGTTTCTCAAAAAGCATCTCTCTCTCTCCCGCCCTTCCTCCTCCCTCCAGTCTACCTCTTTCTTGCAATCTGAGAGTAAAAGAGCTTCTGTAAATAATGAAATCAATAATGATTTATAGTTTTCCCATCTGGGGTCCTGAAGATAAACAAATTCTCACAGTTTTAGTAAAATCAAGAATGAGAGGGGCAAAACTAGGCTGATTATCCTAATACTAGAAAAGAGGGTAACAAACCCTTTTAGTCCATCCCAACCACCCACCTAGTGTATAATAGCAAAGCACTTTCAAAGAGAATGACCTCATCACCAGTACCAGGAATGAAACCCAACTGTTTTAAGGTCAGGGGGGAAGTCCTATTCCACCTGCCACACAACTGACTCAGGGGCAGGAATTACAACCTAGGTCTCAGTTCTCTCGTCTCTATCATTGTCTAACTATAAGATCCAAAGTGATCCTCAGGAGTCTCTTTCCATGGTATGGGAAGCGATGCTTTTGCTACTGCTACATAGGAAGGAAGAAATATATTATCAGGGTGGATGCACACAGCCATCTTACAACTATAAAAGAAATCACCCCGAAGGTAAAACACTTTCATGCCTTCTTTGTAGAAGAGGGTCAGGCATGGCCAGAAAAATAGAGCCCTGACTGCACTTGCCTGCAGGCCACTCTATTTCAGGGTGTATCAATTAAGCAGGCCAGTAACCTTTCATTGCTAAAGTCAACTTGACGTGGGTTTCTCAATATTTGCAATTAAAACATCTCTGCTGATGGGATGGAATAAGTAAAACTCAATGCTACTTTTTGAACTGATTTTTTCAAGACTATATAGAATTCCATTTTCTCTATCTACCATAATTTATTTAACTATTCCCTATTGATGACAGGTGGCTTACAAGTTTTATCACCAATAGCAGTCAATGAACACCCTTATGTATATCTTTAGGCATTCATATTATTATTTCTATAGGACAGATTCCTAGGTATGAAATTACTAAGTCACAGAAAACTCCTACTTCTCTGCCTGCCTTCTCACCAATAAATTATTCACAATCCTGAGAGAGAAGACAAGCCAAAGAAGACTACACAGAAAGCAGAATAAAATTTCTACAGAAGCTGCACTATAATAAGCCTTTGGTGAAAGATTTCAAACTGACAACTAAGAAAAGATGCCATATGTCACCTGCCACTCTTGTAAGAACACTTGGGTCAAAGAAAAGAAGTCCATGAAGGGCTTATGGGTTGACTATGAGTTGTAATATACCCATATGTAATTCCACATCTAACTTTTCAGGTTGGGTAGAGTTCAAGTTGATGATATCTGAGTTGCATGTTAATGGGCCATTATCATCACCATCAACATCAGTATTATGGCCATTTACATCTACATCCCACCTTTTTTTCCCCTCTACTTGTCCAAGGGCTTACAATCTTTGATGCAAAATTTCCAAAGAAGATAGTGCCTCTCAGTTTTCTGACTAGTTCTCCAATTACCTTGCCCACGCCCTGCTTTACTCATTTGTTCCCATGGGGATGCCATGTCATTACCAATGACTGAATCCCTCTATAATCTCAATTCTAAGCATCTCATTCCCCAATCAACATCTCCTATTTTTCAAGTTCATTCCCTCTAGAAATTAAATTCAAACAATCCTCTGACTAAACTAGAACCTAAAATCTAATGGTCCTGCTACCTTTTCACTCTCCTCACCAAGTAGTCCTTACTTCCCCCTTGACCAGTTTAAATTGCAAAATTTAACCACTATATAAAATGGTTTAATATAACCACTTCTTTCATACTCCTTTAACTTCGCTGCCCATCTCTGGCTTCATGTTTCTCTCCTATCAAAACTCTACCCCTGAATAAGAAAAATTCTCTGCCTACTCTGTGTCTATACCAATGCAGCTAAATGAATGCAGCCTGTGAAAAACAGAATCATGTTGACTGGTCTCACCTTAAATTTATGACCACCATCCTCAAGTGCACCCTCCAACTTCCTAGCAAGTCTACAACTTTTCACTTACCTATTTACCATCCTCACCTTCATAGCTTTTCCTCTCTGCTTAAACCCAACACATCTCCTCCCCATCCTCATTCTCAGCTAACACCTTGCTTCAGATTTCACTGAAAAGAAAAACAATTTAAAAAGAACTTCCACAGGTCCGTATCCTGTAGTTTAGTCACATAATTGTATCTATACCCATATACTCTGCCATGATGGTTAATTTTATTGTGTCAACTTGAATGGCCCACAATGTGCCCAGGTTTTCAGTTAACCATTATTCTGGGCATGCCTGTCAGAGTGTTTCACGATGAGATTAGCATTTGAATTAGCAGATTACATATGGCAGATTGGTCTTCCTGGGTGAGCCTCGTCCAATCTGTTGAAGGCCTAAATAGAATAAAAAGGCTGAGTAGGAAAAATTCACTCTCTGCTTGAACATATTCAGTCTAGGTTATTAGTCTTTCATCTTCAGAATCAGACTTGGAATGAAATACTTACTACTAGCTCTCCTGGTTCTCAGGCCTTCAGACTTGGACTAAAACTATGCCTTCAGCTCTCCTATATTTCCAGTTTGCCAACTGCAGATTACGTGTGTGTGTGTGTGTGTTTGTGTGTGTGTATAATATAGATAATATATAATAACATATAGTATATGTAATACACAATACATACAACATACACACATTATAGTATATATCTCTCACAATAAGGAATTGGGAACTAGCCCATGCTACTAAGGAGGCTGAGAAATATATATACACATCGATATCAAAATCGATATAGGTATCAGTATAGTGCACGTGCATACACACACACACATACATATATATCCCATGAGCTATCTGTGCTCCTAAATCTAGCCCCTCCCTGTGTGCACTAGATTCCATACTCAAGGGCATTTTTCACCTCTCTCATGCATCACCAATTTTTCTCTCTCTACTTGTCTCCCAGAAAAGTCCCAAAGTCCCATCAGTATATACACATACTGTGATTTCTTCCATTTTTAAAACACACTGTTGGCTAACTACTCCATTCTTTTCCCCCTTGTTACAGAAAAACTACTCAAAAGAGTCATCTGTACCAGCAATTCCATTTTCATTTCTTCCACTGTCTCCTAAACTCACTATAACCACTCCATCCCACCAAAAGGGCTCATACCAAGGTACCAATGACTTTCGTGTCACCAAATCCTACAGTCAATTCTCAGTCATCATTTGGCTCAATACATCAGCAACATATGACACAATCAGTCACACCTACCTTCATAAAACACTTTATTAAACTTCTGTGACAATTCTGGATTCTCCACCTACATCAGTAAGAATTCCTGCTCAGTATCTTTTTTTTTAAGATTCTATCCATTTACTTGATAGAGTGTACAAGCAGGGGGAGTGGAAGGCAGATGAGGAGAGAGAAGTGGACTCCCCACCTAGCAGGAAGTCCAAGGCAGGGATGCATCCCAGGATCCCAGGACCCTGGGATCATGACCTGAGCCAAAGGCAGACACCCAACTGACTTAGCCACCCAGGTATCCCCTTACTCAGTATCTTTTGCTGGTCCTTCCTTACTTCCCCAATCTCTAAACATCACGGCATTCTAGATTCAGGTTACAGATCTTTTCATTCTCTTCTCTTTACATTCACTTCCTTGAAGATCACAACCGGATGGCTTTAAAATAATCTACAGCACACTGATGACTTCCAAACTTCTATAAACAGCCTGGCCCACTGCTCTGAACTTCAAACTTGTATATCCAATTACTTACTATATACTTGATTCCTAATGGGCATATCATATCAATATGTATAAAAACTTCCCCCAACTGCTCCTTTTATATGTTAGAGTTCTCAGTAAATACACCTTCATCCTTCTGATTACTCAGGCCAAAAACCTTAGTCATCCTTGACTCTTTCTTTCACACTTCACATCCAATCTATCAGCAAAAATTTTACCTTCAAAATAAAGCTGAACCTACCTTCTATCACCACCTTCGCAACTAAAATCTTGGTTCAAACCACATTACTTCTTATCTCCCTGCCTCTACAATCTATTCCCAAAATAGTAGCTAAAATGATTCTGTTGAAAGATAATTCAACTTAAAGAATGATACACCATAACCAAGTGAGATTTATGCTAGGAACACAAGACTGGTTCAACATAAAATCAATCAATGTAATGTATCCCTTTAACAGAATGAGAGAAAAATACCACATAATCTTCTCAATTAACACAAAAAAGGCATCTGAAAAATCCAACACCCTCTCATAATAAAAGAGACTCAGAAAACTGGGAGTGGAAGGAACTTCCTCAAAATGATATAGGGCATTTATAAAAAATGCACTGCTAATATATTCAATGGTGAAAGACTGAAGTTTTCACTCTAAGAGCAAGACAAGTCTAGTGAGCATATCAAAATGTGTATGATTGTTGAGTCATGATGCTATACCACTGAAATTAATTTACTATTATATATCAACCATTCTTTGATATAAAATAGAATTATTTGGAGGGCACCTGAGTGGCTCAGGCAGTTAAGCATCTACCTTCAGCTCAAGTCATGATCCCAGAGTCCTGGGATCGAGCCCTGCACTGGGCTCCCTGCTCAGCGGGGAGTCTGCTTCTCCCCGTTTAATTGCTTGCTCTCTCTCTCAAATAAATAAATAAGAAAATCTTTAAAAAAAAAAAAATTCAGAATTATTTTTAAAAAGCAAGACAGGGATACTCACTTTCACTGCTGCCATTCAACACTGTATTGAAAATTCTGGCCAGAAAAATTAGACATGAAAAACAAATAAATAAAAAGCATTCAAACTGGAAATGAAGTAAAACTCTCTCTATTCACAGATGACATGATGCTACATACAAAAATCCCAAAAAATCCACAAGAAACTTACTAGATCTAGTAAGAAAATTTAGCAAAGTTGGAGGGTACATGATCAACACACAAAAGTCAGTTGTGTTTTATATACCAGCAATGAACAATCTGAAAGAAAATTATGAAAGTAATTTCATTTATAATAGCATCTAAAAGAATAAAATACTGGCACAAATTTATCCAAGGAGGTGAAAAACTTGTACACTGCCAAAACATTGCTGAAAAACAAAATGTGAAGATACCAACTAACGGAGGGGTGCCTGGGTGGCTCAGTCAATTAAGCTTCTGCCTTCAGCCCATGTCTGGATCTCGGGATCCTGGGATCAAGGCCCACATCAGGCTCCCTACTCAGTGGAGAGTCTGCTTCTCCCTCCCCCTTTGCCCCACCGCTCAGCTCATACTCTCTCGCTCTCTCTGTCAAATAGATAAAATCTTAAAAAAAATAAAAAAAAAGAGAAAGAAAATTATCTGGAGAAGATATGGAGAAATTGGAATCCTTGCAACATCGCTGGTTGAATATAAAACAGGGCCACCAATGTGGCTGTGCAGTTAGTTCCTCAACAAGCTAAACAGAATTATCATATGATCCAGCAAGTCCACTCCTAGGTATATCCCAAAAGAAATGAAACAGGAACTCAAGCAGATATCTGTAATGTCCAATGCAGAATCACTCACAACAGCCAAAAGTGGAAAAAACCCCAGTGTCCATCAACAGATAATTAGATAAAACATAGCATAATCACACAATGGAATATTATTCAGCCATAAAAAGTAATTAAGTTCCTACATGGTACAACATGGATGAACCCTGAAAGCATTATACTGACTGAAATAAGCCAGATGCAAACACACAAATACTTTTTTTAATTAATTAAAAACAAAAATAAAAATAAACTTAAGAGCCCTAATACTGTGATTCCAGAATAAGCAAATTCATAAAAAGAGATTATATTAGAGGTTACCAGGGGCTAGGCAGAGGGGGCAATAGGGAGTTATTGCTTAACTAACCAGTTAGTTAGAATTTGTTTGGGGTGAAAAAAATTTTTAAATAGTGGTAATGAGGACACCTGGGTGGCTCCGTGGGTTAAGCATCTGCCTTCCGCTTGGGTCATGGTCCCAGGGTCCTGGGATCGAGCCCAGCATCGAGCTCCCTACTTAGCAGGAAGCCTGCTTCTCCCTCTCCCACTCCCCCTGCTTGTGTTCCCTCTCTTGCTGTCTCTCTCTGTCAAATAAATAAATAAAATCTTTTTTAAAAAAAATCATTCCAGGGGCGCCTGGGTGGCTCAGTGGGTTAAGCCTCTGTTTTCAGCTCAGGTCTTGATCCCAGGGTCCTGCGATAGAGCCCCACATCGGGCTCTCTGCTCAGCAAGGAGCCTGCTTCCCTTCCTCTCTCTGCCTGCCTCTCTGCCTACTTGTGATCTCTGTCAAATGAATAAATAAAATCTTTAAAAAAAAAAAATCATTCCAATGATGGTGTTTCCCTGATAAAATTCTTCAACAGCCTCCCATCTCCCTCAGAATGAAAACCCAAATTTTCAAGTTACCCTACCAGGTTCTACACTATCTGCCCCCTACTCTTTCCTGTCTGATTTTATCTCCTACAACTCTTCCCTATTTCATTCTGCTCTTACTGGTCTCCTCAGCTGCTCTTTGAACACAAAAACAGGCTTCTTCAGGGCCTTTGCACCTTCTTTCCCCCAGACAGCCACAGATCTAGCTCTCCCATTTCCTTCAACTCTTTACTCAAAAATTCCCTTTCCAGTGAGGACTTCCCTGACAAGCTACTCCCACCCACAGTCATCATCCCTCTTTATTATTCTTGAAAGGATTTTCACCTTCTGACGTACTGGGCACTTAACTTACTGTTTATGTCTCTCCAAAATGTAAGGTCCAAAAGCATAAAGATATGTGCCCGTTTTGTTCATTGTTGGTATCCCCAGAGCCTGGGGGAGTGCTCAATAAATACTTGTTAAGTTAATAAAAGGAGACCACTATTCAATGACATCAAAATCTAAACTCCCCTATCCATCCCAATATCCCTAAAAGTAACGTGCCAAATGATACAAAACCTGAAGTACCATGACTTAAAGACCGCTAAATAAGCATCCTAAGGATGTCATACCATAGGGACTGGTAATTTAACATACTCAAATCTATCCAGAAAACAACTCAAATTCAGCCGGGGGTGGGGGGAGGAATACGGATTAAACGGTTTAAACTCAAGAAAACCAACTTAATTTGCTAAATTACACACAACAGTTTATCTCCCCTGACTCTGCTGTATAAATGGAGTGGGTCCACTTCTGCAGGAGTAAAGGCTGGATCCGAAGGGCACAATCCTAAGGCCCCACGACAGGCAACCGGTGGCACAAGACGAGGGAGGGAAGCTCTGGGCAGGCCAGCGGCAGGAGGCGGGGGGTGGCCTTTGCCAGTCTGCTCCGGAAGTGGGAAGGGGCAGAGGACACCCATTTCTAACGCACCTCCCACACACTGTCCAGAGGCCCGGTCTGCGGGACGGAGCACCTCCAACGCCGGAGAAGGCTGGAATGATCGAAAACCCGGGGTCTGGAGCTAGCTCAAACGGGGTGGAGAGGACACGTTACCCGGAGAAGAGACAGTTCAACCGGCCTCCTCTTTCAGCTGGATGACTCGGGAAGCGCCACAACAGCAGGGCCTGGAATCCAGGACAGGTAGCAGTTCGACAGACTTTATTCCCGCGCTGCGGAGCGCACGCCGCTGCGTCACGGCGCCCCCAACACACATGAGCTCTGGAAGGCGGACGCCCCGCCCCGTCGCCGTCCTCCGCTCCTGTGGCGCTGCCGCCCGGACACCCAGCCCAGCTGGCTAGGCGGCGCGCATGCGCAAAGCCCCTCGCTGCCGCAGAGTACTCCGGGAGGTGTAGTCTCTGTGCGGGCGCCGGTGGGCCGCCGGAGTCCTGCGTCCCGGCGGAACCTGGAGAAGTCTGAACACACTCGCCACCCCCGTCCTCATTCCCATCTTCACACCTGTCCCGTCACCTCGCACTTACGCTCCGTCCCCGCGCGCTGCGCTTCGGTCTCGGCGCGCCCGCAGGAAGAGCGCGAGACCTTGCCTTCAGCAGGCTGTGCTGGAGGAGGCGGGGTCCACGGCCCGCCCCCTGCCGCCACCCCCCCCTCCCCTCCCGGCGGGTATCGGGCCGGTGCCCGGAGAGAGGCGGCGGCCCCCGCAGCGGCCGCAGGAGGGGCGGCGGCGGCGGGCGCCGCAGGCGATGCCCCTGCCCGGCTGCTCCGGCGGGGGACGGTGCGAGCGGCGGCGGGGGAGCTGGCGGGGGGCAGCGGCTGCGGCGGCTGCAGCAGAGGGGCCGAGAGCTGGCGGCGGTGGCGGCGGTCGTGAAGGGCATCGGTAGCGGCGGTGATGGCAGTGTCGATGTGAGTGTTGGCTGACTGGGGTCCCCGGGGCTGCGCAGCCCGAGGCTGGCGGCCCGGCGGCGAGCGGGAGGCCGGGGCGGCGGAGGGATGCTATGTGCGCGGTGCAGAGCCGGGAGACGCCGCCTCTCGCCGCCGACGGTCGGGCAGAGGCGGGAGCCGGGGCTCTGCGGCTGCGGGCGCCGTGCACCGCGGCCCGGAGTGGGGGTCCCGGGCGGAGGCGGGGGCAGCGCAGGCCGAAGGGCGTCTGCGATTGTTCTCAACACCCCTCCCCCACCCCACCCGTGTGTCTGTTTGTCACTTGCAGCTGAAGATGGAAAGAGCCAGGCGAAGGGGAGGCGGCGGCGGCCGCGGCCGCGGCGGCAAGAATGTAGGGGGCTCTGGCCTAAGCAAGAGTAGACTCTATCCCCAGGCCCAGCACTCCCACTACCCCCACTACGCGGCTTCAGCCACCCCTAATCAGGCTGGGGGCGCAGCCGAAATCCAGGAGCTGGCCTCCAAACGAGTGGACATCCAGAAAAAGAGGTTTTACCTAGACGTAAAGCAAAGCTCCCGGGGCCGGTTCCTAAAGATAGCCGAAGTCTGGATAGGGAGAGGCCGGCAGGACAATATCAGAAAGAGTAAACTGACTCTGTCCCTGTCTGTGGCAGCGGAGCTGAAGGACTGTCTAGGGGACTTCATCGAGCATTACGCCCACCTGGGCCTGAAAGGCCACCGGCAAGAGCATGGCCACGGCAAAGATCAAGCCTCCAGGAGGAGACAGAAGCACTCGGCACCCTCCCCACCTGTCTCTGTAGGGTCCGAAGAGCACCCTCATAGTGTCCTCAAAACAGACTACATAGAGAGGGACAATAGGAAGTATTATCTAGACCTAAAGGAAAATCAACGGGGTCGCTTCCTAAGAATTAGACAAACCATGATGCGAGGGACTGGCATGATAGGTTATTTTGGTCACAGTTTGGGCCAAGAGCAGACTATTGTGCTCCCAGCACAAGGAATGATTGAGTTTCGTGATGCCTTGGTTCAGCTCATTGAAGACTATGGCGAAGGCGACATAGAAGAACGAAGAGGTGGAGATGATGACCCACTTGAACTCCCAGAGGGGACTTCTTTCAGAGTGGACAATAAAAGGTTCTACTTTGATGTGGGCTCTAATAAATATGGAATTTTCCTGAAGGTAAGTGAGGTGAGGCCACCTTACCGTAATACTATTACTGTTCCATTCAAAGCTTGGACAAGGTTTGGGGAGAATTTTATCAAGTATGAAGAAGAGATGAGGAAAATTTGCAACAGCCATAAAGAAAAGAGAATGGATGGCAGAAGGGCCAGTGGTGAAGAACAAGAATGCCTCGACTAGAGTGAAATTGAACTCCATCAGGCAAAATTTAAAATCATAAATTGGCTAAAAGTACTGATCCATAATCATTTGAAGAAGTTTTTCCTCTTTTTTTGGCCCTTTGTTATTAGTAATACCTCTGGTAGTTTATACTTCAAGGAGTCTGATTCTCATGTTATACACAGAATATTATAATTCTTAAGGGAATTCCAACCTTCCCAGAGCTAAATAGTTCAGCTGCTTCACCTGCTCCAGACTATTGAAGTATGCAAATCAGCACAAAATGTGATATTCTGACCTTCTAAATACCATAACTAAGATTTACATTGCACTATGACATGATCCCGAGAAAATATACATATACTTAATACGGAAGTGTGAATTTCTATTTAACAAGTTCCCCGAAAAAGTATTCCATCCCTACTTCTTTAAAAGCTGCTAAGCTTACCTGTAGGGCAGTTACCACAGAAACAGAAATTGACCTCAAGTATAGTATAAATATATTTCTTTATAAAAGTACATGTAGAAATATATTAGTTGTTCACTGGATGACTGAATATCAAAAGTACCATGAAAAGAATTAAATCTTACAGTTATGATAGTATTCTATAATTTCAAATTTTGTGGTAACCCTGCAGTTGATAGTTGCCATATCAAAGCCGTGGGAGAGTTTTAATTGGTTATTCTAAACTAGTTGTAATCCCATCTTTACCTCTATTCACTATACCCTATATTTTTATTGACTTTCCAAAGTTTGAGGAATTGTTTTATGTCACTGTTGAGTGGGAGGCTTCGTCCTATGGCTTTGCTATGGAAATCTTGGTGTTTTAGCCTTTCATGCTAATTTGAAGGTTGTGCGAGGTTTTTTCCCAAAATATATCATGGACTCAAGGTGTTATATTTTATGCTTCTTCTTTAGCACTATTTCAGAGGGGTTGGTGCACCAGTTAACTGATACAAAAATACATCTGTAATAATACATTTTAGTAGCACTTTTGCAATTGCTACCCTTAAAACCGTGTCAACACTTCCAATATAAACCTGGCTTTTACAGGTATTTTAATTCCAGAAAGAAAAAAAAAAAATCTTTTTCTAAAAAGCATTTAGAATATAAATTTTCAGCCTGGGAAAATTATTTAAGGATTGGTTATAAACATATTTGAAAGGAAAATTCAGGCATTTTCCAAGGTGCTCTTTATGATACTTAAAAATAAGGTTTACTTTACACAAGACTTACCCATTTACCTGTATTAAAAATTACTTTCCAGGAAGTGCCACAGCAATTTTTCAACACCTAAGCAATTTTTAAACAAGTGGTTATAGTGTATATGTGTACCAACCCACCGTGTATTAACTGACTGGAATTTTATCTGTTGAGCTGCATTTTATTCTGATTGAAATTATTGTCTTTTATCTTGGCTTTATTCACCTCCCACACAATAAGTCCATATAATCATCTTTAAGAGCCAGACACTGATTTCAACCCCCAAATATAGCTCTCATTGATGAGAGCTGGCTGCATGGATTGAGATCAGAATGTAGCTCTCCTTTTATATGCTATAAGTAGTTCAAAATTATTTTAATCATTTTTTCCTTCAGCAGTTTGTCCCCAAATCCGTTTAAGTAAGGTCACTAAGAGAACTTTGTGAGTTAAAATAAGAATATTTCTGGCTTATCTTATTTCAAAACAAGCAATCAGTAACCCAGATATATACACTGGTATTGGTTTTCAGATTGTATTTCACATTTCCTCAAGTAGTATGAAGGAATCTCATTAGTTCATTATAATTGTGGACCATCTGGATTACTATGGAACAACTGAAGGTTAGAAGATAATGTTAGTACTAGAGTTAATAGCACATGGTGGGTGTTGAGACTCTAAAAGTAGCAAGGATCTTTAAGCAGTCCTAACTGTAAAATAACCATTGTAGACTTGATAAAAAAGTAGTTCTTGGTATATGAAGGAGTGATGTGCACTTGAATTACTGTACTACTGATTGTTATTGCTGCCCATCATAGTGCCTACTAATAATTATCAACCTGTCAGATTTTGGCAAACTGGAGTGATGAATGTTCCAGTATTCGAGTGTTCCTATCACTATTGCTATGACTATATACTCTTTCTTAAAACCTTCCCTCCTAAAATATTTATATCCATTAAATCTACATGATTTTTGTTTTGGTTTTAGTCTGATAAGATTTGAGTGTTTATGTCTATATATATACATATGTGTGTGTATATATACATATACACAATATTATGTCAGACTTAAAGATAAGTATCTTTAATTCATTGTATATAAATATTAATTTTGCATTAATTATTTAAGTCAAGAATTAGTTAAGTAGCCAAATCTTCTACCTTGTATGTATACTTCAAAGTTATCACCATCTCAAAGCTATAGATTGGTAGATGCATATATACCGGCAACTGAATATAAATTAGAATCACTAAGCCTTCTGCCAGTCCTTTTGTTTCACTTTTTTATATGTATTCATTGAAAAATGAAATGTTATGATTTTTTGATACTTAAAATTCCCAATTATTCATTAGCCATAATCAAATAAGATCCAGTTCAAAACTCTGGTATTAGGACATGTATTGCCATGTATCTTATAAAATAAGCTACTATTTTTATCTGTGCAATATGCATTTTATTTATTGTCATTTGTAACATAAATGAAGCTGCAAGTGTACATGGTATTCTTCAAAATAATAGGATCTCAGCCTTGAGGATATTAAACTCTTAAGGCAACTGGATGTTAGAAGTCAAAAAGTGAGCATTCAAGTTAGTAACCAAAATTACTAGTTCACTGTATAATTCTAAAACACTGATGATGTTTGCACATAATAACCCAAGTATAATGTGGTATAGACTCAAAACTGTAATAATATAAGCTAATAGTATGAGATTTGGAAACGGGTTCCTCATAACGGTTGGCAGTGTGCTCCTAGCAATTGAAAGCAACACTAATCTGTTGCTTATATGCAAAAGATGCAATGTATTATAAAAGTATTAAAAGTTCTGCCACATTTTATAATTTTCCTTGTTAAAGCCCCAAACTGCCATGTCCCTTAAACTTGAGTCAAACACAAGCTTATTTGCACTAAAGAGCATGGCCAAAAAATAAACGACAGGGTGGAAAAGCTAGTTGGAACCTCTTGAAATAATTGGTTCTAATGGGAGAATTTCACATTTGTCTATTTGAAAGCTATATGGTCCAGGCAGACAATCTGTCAGTTCACTAATTTAATAATGCACTTTACCTTTTGTATATAGAAGATGTACATTTATGCCACTTGACAGGTGGGATGTGTTTCAATAACTATGTAGTTAGAATCTGTAGGGTGATCTCTTGCATGCAGATGTTTGTGTTGGAACTGCTATAATAACAAGTTTCCATTAAATCAGTGTAATGGAGGAGGATAGAAGATGCTTTTGAAACAAGTCCCAATACATTTAACGAACACTTTTAAAGTAGAGTTCATATTTGTATTCTTAAGACCTAAAATCAATAAAAAAAAAAAAACACCATATTTCTAGCCCAGCTTAGTATTACAGTTGAGACTATATCTAGTTGAGACTCCTCATAATACCCTGAAAGTTAATTTTGGGAATTTGTGCAGACAAAAAAAAATTTTTAATAATTCTGTTTCATTGTTGATGTGTGTTAAAATGACTAATGAAAAGACAGTACATTATACTGTATTAGAATTAAAAGTATGGTTGGCTGATATGGCGTCATTAAGAAGACACCCAGACTAAAGAAATAAAGTTTCAAATTAAGAAAATGCAAAGAGCCTAAGAACCATCGCTAAAATAAGCGTAGTATTATTTCAAAATTTGCAGAACTAACTTTCACCAACCAAAAAGGGTATTGGGAGATTTAGCATATCCTTTCATCCTAAAAACTTCCTGAGATGTACATTTGAAAACTAGATAATTGTTGCTTAATAATAGGTTGTATGTACTTTATTAAGAAACACTGTGTACTAATAATTCATTGAGAATATGCTATATTTACTGCATTCATTTTATATATATGGATAAGAATACATTATATATAGTCATTCTATCTTAATATATTCATGTATTTATATTGTAATTTTGCAAATATTTTCAGTAAAATAAACATTTATCTGAGCTGCACAATTTGAAGAGGATGAAATTGGAATACACCCTCAGTCACTCATTTTTAATAAGCAGCTACCATTGAAAGTTGATGTATGTACTATCACTCCTTCAGATTTTGTCATATGGTTTATTTTAATATTTAAGTGATTAGGACTTAATTTGAACTTTTAATGGTGTTCTGAAAATAACTTTTATAAGTGTGAGATATTTTTCCCCTGCTTATTTCAAAATGCCTTTCATTGGAACTATTTATAAAATCCTATTCCACGCTTTATGTAAGGGCTTGGCTTAGTCACCACATAGTTTGAAGTCTGTCTTTACCAAAACACCAAACATCTTTGGCAGGATAAAATCTAAAGTAAACCACGAAGAGAAGTTAAAATTGATTCTATGCCAACAAAATAATACAGGTACAATATTTATCACTGCCAAATAAGGTTCTTAAAGTCCTTCTGAAGTTTTCTTAAAGATTTCTTGAATTTCTCAGAGATATGGTGGCTAATGGCTAACCCATCGGAAGAGAATAAGGATGTTAGCATGCTGGTGAGACAATCCATAGTCCACAGTGCTGTAGCAATGAGGTACAGGGAAAATGTTTTTTTCCCAAGCTAAGGTCATGCAAAATTTGAGTTTTTATATCACAATTACTATCAGAAAGTAAATATAACAAAATTTAGGTAGGTGGATCTTGGGAAAACAATATATGCATTAGTACATTTTCTTGTATATTGTAAAAAAATTAGTCTTTTTTTCTTAATTTGACATGATTGTTAAAATTAATTTTAGTAGTGGCTTTTTAATCAATATTTTTGAATAGGGAAAACATATATATAGTACAAATTTAAATGCTACAGTTAATGAAAAATAACCAATGTTAACCAATTTCTTGTGTATCCTTCTAGAGTTACTCTGAATATACAAGCATATGTGTATATACATATATTCTTTTTGCACATCCAAATGAAAATATATACACTATCCTGTACCTAGTAATATCAATTTTTAGATCTGTCATTTTAAATGAATTTTTTTCCCTTTTATTCAGATACCATACTTGATCTAGTTAACATAGCACTTAATTTGAACTGTATTATTACCAAGGGAACCTCAAGGAAATTTTGAATGAATCCCCTTGATATTTACTTAAATGCAAATATATGTATATATTAATTTAAAATGTATAAATATTTAATTTCCCTTCCCTGTCCCTAACCACCTTGCCCCTCCTGTCTTCCCATCTTCCTTCCCATAGAAGAGTATTGGTCTTTTTCCTGAAGTAATAAGGTTCAGGACTGGCAGGATATTAAGCTATTTTACCAAGTGTTATTTTATCTTAACTGTGTTCTCCAATGAAAAAAAAACCCGTATTTAAAAGCTTTAACAAATTATCACTTTTAGTCAAGTTTTACTAACTCTGATATCTCATTTTTATCCAAAGACCTTGCCATTATGAGAGCAAGTGAGCACTAGAACTATAGTGGAAGTTTATGCTATGACTGTTGAAATCTTTTGATTTGTTAATATGAGCTTTATCTTTATGATGATAAGGTTATTAATGAATAATGCCTTTAGCAACGTAGTCAAATCCAGCCCTACACAAAAGGGTAACACTAGTCCTGATTGTTTAAAGCATTGATTCCCCCACAGAAGGACTCTGGTCCTTGGGACCAGAAGGGGTACTATGATGATTTGGAGAGAGATGAAAACTTTGGGGCTATGAGGTTTCAAATACAACTAAACCATCTCCATTCTCCACTAGAAGATTAAAAAATGGTATATTATTTTTTTAAATGAAGTTAGCATAGTGCTTTAATAGTTTTTCAAATCCCCCAATCCCCCAAAAAGATCATTATTCTCTTTTCATTCATATCAGGCATGTATTTTAAAGTCACCTTTCTAATAACCACCAAGAAAAAATTATATGACACAGCGGAAGTCCTGTACTGGAACCCTGAAGGATACCATCTAGTTATAAATCAAATCAACCAGAGTAAAAAATCCAGTACTATTAGAAATACCTTAAGATATATGAGGATTGAGGAGGAATTTTTTTAATGGATTTGTTTCTGTAAATTTTACAAAAATTTTAAGAGGCTTAAAAAAATTCAAATATTGGTTTAAACTTTAAAATAATATCTCCATAATTGGTTGCATGATTTTCTGTTTGTAAAATGACAGAGTTGTTCTTAGAAGACAGAATCTTCTTAAACATATATTTTTAAAGCATAAAAGAGTTCTTTTAACGATGAATAACTCATCATCCTTTGCAGAATCTATAACATTGGTAAAAATCTCCAGATATTTACTTGTTAAGGCTTAAAATGGTTTTTATGTTTTGTTTCTTATTTAAAGAAAGGGGTCAAAAGGGAGGTAAATTCTCCTGCAGGAATGAGTTTTGCTTAAATTCAGGCTAAAAAAGTTAGGAACTTCCCATACGTAATCAAGGGGTTTCCCATGTTAGTCCTTTCTGGTAAATTATGTTTTCCAAACTTTATCTTATTTTGAACATCCTTGGTGAGAAATTGCTTATTCTTATTGAGGCCAGTGATATTTACCAGTGAGTAAAAACTGGCTCATAATGAAATTAGTGCTGCTATAGTGAAGTTAGTTCGCAATGTGAATATAAAGAAAATACTCATTTAAATGGAATATACAGTTACTTCTGTTGTTGACTTATTTCTAAGACTAAATAGGAGTTGCTTGTTCTCTCATTTTTTCCTCCTCGTATACTTAGTTTCTGTGTTATTTTATTCAAAGTTTTCATCCTTCCCAGGAAATAGTATGGGTAAAGAAAAGGAAAAGTAATCCCTAAGAAAAATGTTCATAGTAGTTAAAAGTTAGAGTTGCTCAAAGTGTAAGATGGCGGGGAGAAAAACGCTTTTGTGCGGTTTTGTCTTTATCAAAATGATTATATAAACCTGTTTGCTTTATTTGATCTGATTAAAGACAATTTCTTTTGAGATGCCGATGTTAGAAATATTTAGTATCTTAATTTTCTTAGAGAAAATGGCTCAGTTGCATAATACATTCTTTTCAGGATTTTATTTATTACTTGTGGATTTGATGAGGCTGTTATGTAGAGGTAGCAAATGTACAAGTAAGAGAGAAGAGAAAGGTAGTGACTCATTATTTAATTTGCCTATAACAAGGGAAATCAGTATAACTGAAATGGGAGAAATAAGAAATTCTCAAAACCAAACCCCTATTTATTTAACCTTTAAAAGATAAGGAGGGCACATATTACTTGGAGCACTGGGTGTGGTGCATAAACAATGAATCTTGGAACACTGAAAAAATTAAATTAAAAAAATAAATAAATAATGACTTGAGAATGAATAAAAAGACCTAATTCTGCCAGTGGAGGGCCTCTCAGCAAACCATTTCCTTCAGTAGGAAGGCTTCCATTTATGAAACATGAGCAAGGGGCTTCTGGGTTGCTCAGTCCTGTAAGCATCTGACTCTTGGTTTCAGCTCAAATCATGACAGGGTCATGAGATCAAGCACTGTGTAGGTTTCTGCACTCAGCTCAGAGTCTGCTTGAGATTCTCTCCCTTTCTCTCCCTGGTTCCCCAGCAATCTCCCCGCTCCTGCTTACTCTCTCTCAAAATAAAATAAAGACTTAAAAAAAAAAAAATGAACAAGATCAGGCTGGAAGCTACTTCCCTCCTACTCTAAACTTCTAAAATTCTGTATCAATGGAGTGTGAAAGAAAAAAATAAGAGAGTACCAGAATTGGAAAATGTAAGACAGTCTCTCTCTCTATTAAAAACAGCTGTAAAAATGCAGCAGTCTGTGATGATACCCAAAGAACATGCAGACGTGGTGGTTTTTTATCACATGTATGTACTTCTTTAGCCACACAAAATGAAATTTTGTTCCTAGTCCTTTCTAAGATCAAATTGTTGTGCACTATCTACATAACTATCCTATGCTTTAATTTTTTTATGGAAATATTTTTGTTATCTATATGAGGTCTTATCCTTTGGAAGCATCACTTGTTTCTATATACTCTAATAATTTCTTATATTCTACATGGCAAAAGAATTTTAAAAATAACATCACTTCCTGAAATGTCATTGTACCTTAAATTACATTGCTAAATGATACACTGCTACTATCACTGCAGGGGCCCCTGAGAAGGAAGTACTACCCTTGACCCCTATTTCCTTGGTCTGTTGAACATAGTATGTTACAATAATGATGTTTAACAAAGGAAATCAGGAAGGGCACTGAACCGTGAACAGTAGGGTTCTACTTTAGAGGACCTGTAATTACTAGGGTGTACAAAGATAAAACATCATAATGAGTTTGTTTTGTTTTTAGCCTTGAGAAACTACCAAGGTTGATGATTGAAGGGGAAGAAAAAAACACACAAGGGTTTTTTTTGCCCCAGATGCATTTATTAGGTGCCCCGGTCCTCCAGTGGACAGTACGCTACCACCACTCTCAATAGAGCAAAGGTGAAAAAGAGAGACCTCTCCTACTGGACTAATCTTTTTGGTGCCCATTTATTTATCAAAGACAGTGCTTTCGAGTAACCAAAGTGTATTTTGAAGTGTGTGTACACATACATATTTTATTAATTTCAAAATATCTGTGCACATAAAATTTCATTACAGGCATATTCCATATACTAAACCAGCCTTTAGCCCGTTTCACACTAGCAATCTGGTTGGTCAGTTCTCAACAAATTCTATAGAGTGAATTGGCTGTTGTAGAAATGTTTTTCTCCCCCCTCTTCTCAAAACAACAGATACATTTTATTGTTATATTGTTTCTTCTTCAATGTTGCTTGAAATCTAAGTAGGATATGAGAGAATCATTTAGTTTTGTGATAATTTGCCGTTGCCATTTTGTAGAAATTGTCCTTAGCTTCCCATTTCAAACATTCTGAGCAACTTTACCAAAAGAACACACGCAAGGGCCAGAAGTACCCATTAAATAAAACAGCAGAACCATAAGGTAATAATTTAGAAAAAAAGGATATGTACAAGACACCTAGATTTAAAAAAAAAAAGTCCTTATCATTTGCTTCAGAAGCTGCTGTATTTTATTTCTAAGTTTTTCAGACTAGCAATGTGATTTATACCAATGGTTGACAGTCTAGAATCTCAATAGGATAAAATAGTTAGAAAGTTCAGTTGAATTTATTATGGAATTTTATCTATTGCTTTTCTCCAGAAAGGGTAAGCCATACTATAATCATATATAGAAATAGAGTTCTAAAATTCCACCACTCTTAATCTTCCTCCCTTCTTTTTCTCCCTCTGATGCACTGTATCCTGTTGGAAGTGGGTAAGAACACTAATTTCTCCCACTACCCCCATGACCCCACTCCATCCTATTTGTTTAGGTGACAGTTGAAACACAATAGAGAAGGCTAAAGAAATTGCCTTATGAACTAGATCTGTAGATTAAGAAAGAAGGGGTACTACTTCCCTCAATTATTCTCTTGCCATATTCCTTTACAGTAATTTAGGATGAATAATAACATTTCACTTGGGAAGATATGGACTGAAAGGTCAGTTAATCTAACTTTCAGTACACAGTGAATCTATAGGAAATAATTTGACTAGCATGATTGACAGGTAATTTCAGAAATGAGTTTAGCCTCTAGAAAAATTGCACCATGACCATTTTTAAAGAGAAGGTGGTGACAAAAGGAAGAGTCGATCAAGATTTATTAGTACTAACAACTATTACTTATTAAAGACCTACCATATATTAGGCATTGCTGAACCCCTTGTAACTATTCTAATCCTTCTAACAACCCTATTACTATCCCCTTTTTAATATGATTTTCTGGAGATTTTTGAAACTGATTCAGTATTTCAGATGAAATATTAGTATTTCAGAACTAATATATTTGAGCCCAAATTGACACCACGCCAAAAGATTGTGCTCATTCAATTAAGCCAAAGTATCTTGAAGACTTCCTCCAAAATGTAAGCCCTCTGATTAATAAAGCACAATCTATCCTGGAACATCACTGGTAAATCTGCCTCAGATTACTAGGAATTATTTTATCCAAAACTATTACCTATGGATGCGGCTACTACCACCAGGAGACACTCCTTATTGAAGGGTTCATCTAGTTCATTAAAGTTCAGTACTAATAAATGCAGTTTATTTGATCTTTAGTATAGTTTTGACGTTGAACCTCTAATCTCAACCAACTATGTCAATAATTTTGAAAAGAGATCAAATGATGAGAATATAGATGGATCATCCCAATTTAATCCTTAAGGGCAGAAAGGAGACGAATTACTATTTACCATGGATCTACAATTTCATTTTCATGAACCAAAACCAAATGGTCGTGTTGAATTGATTTGGATATAAGTCTTAACAATATTAATGAAAAGTTTATTTTTTCTTGCAACTCCTTTTACCATCTTATTCTTCCTATACCACTCTACTTATTTCCATATTTCATTACCAATTTTCCTCCTCTTATCCTTATCCCCAGCAGAATAAACTGGTATGACTACCCTATTTACAGATACACATTTTCTCCATGACTCCAGGCCAGTGTTTTTCAAATTTTGCTGTGATTAAGAATCACTCAGAGGGTTCATTAACACACAAGATTGCTGGCCCCACTTCCTGAGTTTATGGCCTGTACATCTGGGATGGTGAGGGGAGGACCCAAAATTTGCATTTCTGACACATTCCCAAGTGATCTGATGCTGCTAAAATGGGGGCCCCACTTTAAGAACCACTGCTCTACGTTGATGTGATTTTACCTTAGCTACAAAAGACCGTGAAAGAGAAATGTGGTCAAAATAACTACAGCATCATGGTTGGTAGAAGACTCAGAGCTATTCATTCTGTCTTGAAAAATTTACAAATCTAAAACAATATTTTTTATAAATTGCCTAGACGTTAGATAAAAACCATTTTCTCTTTTTATCCTTTCATTACATTTTATAACTTCTGATTTTTTGATAGCACTTTTGAGATAATTCTGGTAGGGATTAACAATTGTGAATTCTTATATGAAAAGTTTAGCATTCAAATTTATGAAGACTGAAGCATATTTTTAATTTGTTAAATAACTGATATATAAATCTTAGTAAAGGAAAGTAAGTGATTTCTATACTCAACAGTTATTAATACAAGTGTTAGTGAATATTAAATATTAAGTCTTAAAGGGACCCTAGGATTAGTTCAGTCCCTCAATTTTCTATTTTGTGACATATGTCATGTAGCTCAAATGGTTCATAATTACTAAAGTAAGCCAGGTAAGCAGAAAATAAAAGCTGAAGTTCAAAATGCTGATTGTTTCTTAAGATATATAAATGATAATAAATATACTAATTTCTTTTAAAAGCATATGTTTCACCATCTTCCTGTGTCTTATCTATATGTGTAGGAAAGAGGAACTATATATGTACTGTAATGTATTTATGATAATTTTTCAAATTAACAGTGGGACCCATTGATTTAAATCGAGAGATACTTCCCCTGGATGCTTGTTGAGCATATTTGAAAACATAACTAACATACTTAAAAATAATTAATACTATGTTTGCTAACCTGTGGACATTCCATAATTAATGTGTTGATCAAAATTAATAAAATGATATTTTGTATATAAATCTATATAATTAATATGTATGATATAACCTTAATAGCTGTCATTTTAGTGGATCATATTTTATCAGAAATACTAGGTCATTCATACATATACATTTGGCAGTTCTGCAAATTCATTAACTTCTCTTTCCAACTACTACACCTTCAATGATTAGTGCTCCAAAACAATGATTTCCCAGTTGTGAAAAAGATCAACGTAACAGAGATAGGCACCAAGTCAAAAAGATCATTACAGGCAATATTAATAACTTTTTTAAAAAATTCTCTGTCCTGTTTGCATTATAACTACAATTTAAGTTTTAGATTTGAAAATTTTAAGTCTTACAATTATAATCTGGGGAAATTTCAGGCAGAATGGAAATTTATAGGAAATTTCAGCTCAACCTGAGGGCAGACTTCAAGAAGTAGTACTGCTTCCCTGTTTCTGAAATTTTTTAAGGCAGAGAATAGACAAGCAATTAATTTAGGATGTGTAAAGGGAATTAATAAATCAGAAAAAATGGATTGTTATTACCTTGAATATTCTTTTCAACTCTGAGAGACAGGATTTTGAGAATTCTTAGAACTTTTGTATTCAGGTCTTCTATTAATGATCAAGTTAGATAAAGAATTAGGATTTCGATATTTCTAGCATTATTCTGAAAACATGTTAAGAAAAAATAATCATATCCTCCCTCCCCTTGTTACTGCAACACAATATAAGATAAACTTTCAGATATTTATGAGCTGTACTAATTAAATGAATTAGTTAAGATAGACTTCATGAGATTTGCCCTACAAAATTAGGTCTATTTTTTATGATTTTCATAAGAAATTTTGCACTTTTAATCATATTTTTCAGAAACAACCATTTGAAGGAATGAACATAGTACTTACGTTGCTTTTTCAAAAGTACCTGCTACAGGTTTATTTGGAAAGACGTAAGTGATAGTACAGTAAATTAGAAACCCAAATCATTGGATATTATCAAAGTTTTTCTCTGTAAAAGTCTAAATTAAATTTGTTTAAAGATTGAAGCAATTAAGTAATATTCTCCTTCTCTATTTTTTCTTGCACACTGATTTAAGATGGAAAGAAAACAACCTGGTTCGCTATTTCATCTTAAGGTTTCCATATCAGAGAACAAGATTCCAAGTAGGTTGATTATTGCTGCAAATAATATATGTGATTCTCTCCCAGAGAGTTTCAAGGCTTTATAAAAGGCAAAAGGGTGGCTGTGGCAATAATATCTAAATTCAGGGATCTTGTATGAACCAATACGGAACTCCGTTCTCACTTGCAGGGTCCACTTTTTCTTGTCCTTCTTTCAGGCATCTTGCGCTTTCTCATGATATAACAACATTTGCATATTTCGGTGGACAAATAATAATGCCTTTTAGAGAGACTGCTGAGTAAGTCAAAATGTATTACACCAAAGTCTATAAGCTATATCTGCATTACACATTTCTAAGTATTTAGCTAAGTGAATTTTACACTGCATGAATATTACACGTGTGTGTGTATAAAATTTTAAAGGGAAACCAGTCTTCCCCCACCCCACACCACCTCCATGCCCCCAGAGCAGTACTGACAAATTGGTTTCATCTTGTTCGTTACTACAATTGATTGGCTGCCCTAAAGTGGTATGTTGAGAATGTGAAATCTGCATCTATAGGGAAAGAGAGAAGAACAACATTCATGCCAAATATTTGCTATTTGTCATCCCTGCTTTAGAGCTATAAAAGTTCTCATTATAGCTCTAAACATTTCAAGCTTAGCCAGGCAGCTGGTTCTTGCAACACAGACTACCATTTGACTCACTTAAGAATATCTCTTCTAATATTTCAAAGAGATTGTTTTAATCCAATAATCCCTCCTTTAAAACAACAGAGACTCTCGGATGTGCCTCTAAGGAGCTCAAAGAATCATGGCCATGATGGTGTCATCAAGAATACCCTTAAACATTAAACTGTGTATTTGCCTCTAATGAGTTCTAACCTCCATTAAAATGACAGCAGTTTCTCCCTTTAAAATTTAGTCCAGTCATTCTCAAACACTCGTGTACATAGTATATTTATTAAACATGTAGATTCTGGTCCCCACCCCCAGAAATTCTGATTTGATTGGTCCAGAGTGGGGTTCAGAAACTGGCATTTTTTGTTCTGCTCTTTCTGAATGGTGTGGAGGCCATTCTTTGTCATGCATGGCCTTAGACTTGCATTCCTTCTTCCATATCATCTTTTCAGCTGGTGTTGTTTAGATTTTAATACCATCAGCCAAAACGATTTTTTTTTTGTTATCCTACCAACAAGTAATATCTAGGGCTCACTTTAAACATAGAGAGGCTAAACACATAAATCCAAGTATTTAATCTAGGACTTTGTATTATATTGTCTAGCTTTCTGGGCAATGATCACTGGGAATGCTAGTTTCTCCCCCCACCTCCTATGCTCAAATTCAAACTATTTGACAAGTAACCATTGGTTACTTTGCAAAATTCAAGATTTCAAAACCAAAATATTCTGTCTTTCCAGCTTGAGTCAAGTCCATAAGTGGTTGGTCTTTCACTTTGTCACAAGTTGACCTTCTAAGTCTCGAATGACTTTTCTCTCTTTTTTTTTTTTGATAGAAACTCACAATGTATTGGGAGTACAAAAAAATATCCTTAGTCAATCTGAATACCGCACTTTTCTGGTCTAGTTCAACACTTTTTTTTTTTTTTATTGTGGTTAAAAAATTTAAAAAAACATAAAAGTTACCATCTTAGCCATTTCTAAATATGCAGTTCATTAGTGTGAAGTATATTCACCTCGTTGTACAACCAACGTCCAAAACTTTTTCATCTTGCAAAACTGCAACTCTAAGCCCATTGAATAATCCCCTATCCCTCTGCCCCATCCCATGGCAACCACCAGACTACTTTCTTCTCATATCTGCTTTCTCCTATCAATAAAGGGTTTATAGTTATTGCTACTTAGCTCTCCAAGTATAATCTTTACAACCGGTGTTGTTACAGTTCTCACTTGTGAAAAGATTCACATTTGCAGGGCAACTGCGTGGCTCAGTCAGTTAAGCCTCCAGCTCTTGATCTCAGCTAAGGTCTTATCTCAGAATTGTGACTTCAAGCCCTACGTTGGGCTCCACACTGGGGGTGGGGCCTTCTCAAAAAAAAAAAAAAAAAGATGTATAATCACAAAGCAATTGTGCTTATATTAAGTGATCCTTATAATCTTTGGGTGACTGCAAATGAAATACATCTGGTCCTGGAAGCTTTCCTCTGAGTTACAAGGAAAGGGAAACTTTATTCCTCATGAGACCTAGGGAATTCCAGAGGGATACTTCTTGTATGTTTGTTTGTTTGTTTGTTTGTTTAAGGTTTGAGGTTAGAATTGCCAGGGCAGTTAAGCTTAAATCATCGAATTTCTGTAGATTTTTCCTATGTATATTCTAGAATTGGTTCCTCGTTATTTATGTAGTAGATTGGAAATTTGTCTGGAACTTGGCAGAGTTATTCATTAAATGCTTTCAAAGTCTTTGCTGAGTCCAATATGAAACTTTACTTTTAAGCAGCTTTATTAGAAATATAATTTGTAGACACCTAGGTGGCTCAGTTGGTTAAGTGCCCAACTCTTGATTTCCGCTCAGGTCATGATATCAGGGTCCTGAGATCAATCCCCAGGTTGGGCTCCACCCTGGGCATGGAGCCTGCTTAAGATTCTCTCTCACCCTCTGCCCCTCCCCCCTTAAAAAAAATAAATATAATTAGGGAGGAAATAGGCACAAATAAATATACATTTTCTGCAAATGGAGTGTTTCAAGCACTCTTTTCAAAATCTTTGGCAGTAAGAAATACCCAAACCCAAGAAACATTCTTAATACTCTTACTTCTCAAAAGTTTTTTTTTAATTTCTCTGCCTCTGTTATTAAAATTTTTCAAGAAGTTAATAAAGTTTTATTTTTGAAGAAGTTAGTAAAGCATTAAATCCTACAAGCAATCTTCATCTAAATAAACAGAAATGCTATAATTTTGAGTATTATGCTCATGATTTTGACATAGAAAAATATGTACCTTTTCTTGGCCTAAGTTATCTTGAAACTAACACAAAAACTAGTTGATAGTGATTCTTGGATAATGGTAACTGAAGCTTTCTTCATCTTATGAATTTAACAATCCATAATATGAATGTATATGATTTTTTCAGACAAATGTTATTTATTTAGAACAATTTTAAGTAATTTCATAATTTTGGTAGCACCCAGCTATTGCTTTAATGATCTCCTGCAACGTACTAATAATATTTACTTCAAAGAAAATTCTTTAATATTGAATCTCATTATTCCTTTGAACTCCATTAAAGAATTAGAAATGTTTTCTCAATAAGAGGAACAATTTTTGAGTTGAAAATATTTAGTGAAAGAGTTGTAGTGCATCCAGTTCAGTGACCTACTAAGCAATTACTCTTTTTCCTTTCCAGTGCCCCATCACTATTTAAGATCTTTCCTCATTGCACACCATTATCACACCTAAACCACAGAAATTCATCGAATGCTAGCCATGCAATCCTCAGGGCACACACTGCCAGCCACCTAGAATTTAACCTCTCCTCCGTAGTCACTAACATAAGCTTGGCACTAGTATTTTGCCCAGAAGACTCTTTAATACAGTAAAAACTTCAGGCTGAAAATTCCCCAAGTCCTGAGCCTTTTTTGATAATTACATACTTCATCAATTATAATTTTAAATTTACTTACAATAAAGAATGCCCACTTGATTTATAATAACTAAAGCTAGTTTGCATTCTTGTTCTTTGTGTGCTATTAAACTGTACTCCTATTTAAAGAATCCTTTGAGTCATCAGGTTACTACGTGCAATTTGGTTTGTTAATCACCATTTGCTGCTTGAATGATTTAAAAAAAAAAAATTACACTTAATGACATACCAAGCCGGGCTTCACGCAGTGCACATTAAAGTGAGTTGCTTCTGACTTCAGAAATATTACATAAGATCTATGTTTTATTTGATAGAAATTTTTTTACAGTTTATGTTGGAAAAAATCAATCTTAGGGAAATAGAGTTCGATTCTTACATCAGATTTTCAATAATTCTAAATGATTCATCGTAATTATTTTGTTACAAAATAACTACAAAATGAATGTGATGCCAAATTACTCACTGTATTCATGCTATAATTAATAAAGCCCCCTAAAATGTATTGTGTATTATTCAAACTATTGTTTCAAGCATTCATGGAATTTTAAGAATTCTAAGTTCTCTCTTTTTCCCTCCTGGTGGGTAGTGGGTGTGGTACCGAACAGAGGGCTTGGTACCCAATGGAGGTAATGATGCTCTGTGAGAAGCCTGGGCTCCCTGCCTTGTAGCTGACCCTGGGGCCAGTCATTTAATCTCTTGCTTATTCATCAGTTGTGGGAATTGGATCACAATAGATGATAGGAATCTTTCAATATCTATATTCCTGGGGGTCAGTGAAACTTCTCTTCCAGTACCTTCGGCTTCCTTGTTTGGCCTTCCCTCATTTCTCCCCGGATGCTCTTTCTTTCTTCTGACATTTATGGCCCATCCTGTCCTCCTCAGTATCCTTCATACTTAGCGATGGTTGCTTTAGAAAAGAGTTTCAGTGGACGGTTCCCTCTGTCTCATTTGTCCAGTCCCCTTTTTTATTAAGTTTAAAACCAGAGACTGTTTCTTCCTTTTTTCTGTTCCCCTCCACACCTAGCACTGTGCTGATTACTTCCATCATCTTTCTGCACATAATCACAACTGTTCCCCTTCCTGTTTTGCTTTGAAATCTTGCTTCAGGATTACAGAACTTCATAGACAAATCAAAATGATGCCAAGTGGGAATGAAAGCGGTAATTTTAAAACCCGGTAAGAAATACCATGTCATTTTATTTCAAGGATTGACTCAACAAATTAAGACGCGTAGAATATGGGATCTTTTGTTTCCTGCCTATCCTAAATTTTACTTCAGAAAATTCTTTCCCTTGCTTAAAGATCAGTGATCCTGTTCTATTCACTCAGTGGATGTCGAGTGGCCACTCTGTGCCAGGCTTTATGCTAGGGACTGGAGATAAAATAATTTACAAAAGAAAAATATCCACTCCCATTAACTTTAAGTATGCCATGTCTAAAGTTACTTGATTCAAATCAGCTTTTGGAACCTAATCAAACTTTTTTCATTCAACAGATATTCATCTGATTATCCACAGCATACCAGACACTGCGTTGGTATATGTGAGAGGTGTGTTTGAAGCTAGCGATTATAAAATGGGAATGTTATTATAAAAGGGAATGTTATTTTCCCTTTAAATATGATTTACTTACCTACATTACTTAATTTGAATATGATATAATTATCTACCTATGTTATAATGATCAAAGTGTATTTCACTGATGCAAATTTAGAGAGCCACAACAATACTGTTTTAAATAATGATTCTGTCTTCTCCGTTCCAAATCTCTTTTGATGTCCTAGGATGAAAATAATGATTCTGTTTCATCTCATGGGACATCTTCATGTGACTACTGTATTCAAGTGGTAATGATTTCCTAAACTCTAAGCTGGAGATGATTGTGAAGCCCCTTGCAGGCTCATCATAGAAGACTACTGTGGTTTCTGTGTGTGCATGGGGGATTGAGTGGGGGAGAGATTGAGGAAGGCGAGGAGTAGTGACATCATATCATATATTTGCCCTCCCTGCACTTTAATTTTATTTCACTCTCTTAGCACTTAACAATATCTTCACAAAATCCTTTTCTCTCCATATGTCTGGATTTATAGCAAACCATCAATGTTCTCAACTATGAATCTCACTGATACCTTAGCCAAATGAAATGAGCCTGATTCTACTGTTACCCTGTTAGTAAATCTGAAGCTAGAACAATTTTCTGTAGATGCATTTCAAAGAAGAGCCATTCATGGATAAATTCAGTTAGTTACTGATACAAAAGATTCATTTGTCCTGAAAGTTTTCCCATAGATGGAATTTCTAATCAACTTAAATGTAAAAATAATATCGAATTTTAATTACAATAATTTACATATAATTTCACAAATTTTTCAAAGTTCCTTCACATATTTTATCTTATTTCATTCTGATTAAAATACTGACTTTGTTCATTATCTCTGACCTCACTTAACAGATGAAGAAAACAGGCCCAGGCAGGTTAAATGATTTACTATAGATCACTTAGTGATCTAATAAAATACTAAGGTTTATAAAAAGCCCACTGCTCATTGTAGCCTTCATAATAATGTTACAGAAATTTTAAATGGTAAGCTTAAAATCAAAATTTCATAAAATTAAGCACATATTTTTACGGATAATTTCAATAGTTATTTTAAAAGTTAAAATTGGCATACAGTATTATATTAGTTTCAGGCGTATAAGAGAGTGATTCGGTATTTTTATACATTACAAAATGATCACTACACAATAGGTCTGGTTACCATCTGTCACTATACAAAGTTATTACAATACTGTTGACTATATTTCCTATGCTGTGCATCACTTCCGCATGATGTCTTTATTTTATAACTGGAAGTTTGTGCCTCTTAATTCCCTTCATGTTTTTGCCCATCAACCCGCACCCCCACTTACCCTCTGGCCACCACCAGTTTGTTCCCTATATCTGAGTCCGTTTCTGTTTTGTTTTGTTCATTTGTTTTTTAAATTCCAAATATGAGTGATATCACATTGTGTTTGTCTTTCTATGACTATTTCAGTTACCATAATACCCTCCAGACCCATCTGTGTTGTCCTTGTCATGTGTATATCTTGTTTGGGGAAATTTACGTCCCCTGCCCATTTTTTAATCAGCTTGTTTCTTGTTGTTGTTGTTGTTGTTGTTGTTATTGAGTTGTATGAGTTATTTATATATTTTAGATATCAACCCCTTCACAGATAAATCATTTGCAAGTGTCTTCTCCCATTCAGCAGCATGTTTTTTCATTGTTGGTGATTTCCTTCATTGTACAAAAGTGTTTTAGTTTAATGTAGTTCAAATCATTTCTTTGCTTTTGTCAGCCTTGTATAAGAAGACATATTCAAAAAACTATTTCTTAGGCCAATGTCAAGGAGTATTTTATGTGTTTTCTTCTAGGCATTTCATGATTTCAGGTTTTATATTTAAGTCTGTAATCCATTTTGAGTTATTTTGTACATGATGTAAGAAAGTGGTCCAGTTTCATTCTTTTGTGTGTATCTGTCTAGTTTTCCCAACACCATTTATTGAAGAGACTGTCTTTTCCTCGTTGTATTTTCTGTCCCTTAGTTGTAGATTAATTGGCCATAAAAGTACAGGTTTATTTCTGGGCTCCCAATTCTATTCCATTGATCTGTGTGTCTGTTTTTGTGCCAGTACCATACTGTTTTGATTACTACAGCTTTCTAGTATATCTTGAAATCTGGGATTGTAGTACTTCCAGCTTTGTTCTTCCTTCTCAAGATTGCTTTGGCTATTCAGAGTCTTTTGTGGTTCCATACAAATTTCAGAATTATTTGTTCTAGTTCCGTGAATTAAGCACATGTTTTTATAGCCAATTTAAATGGTTTTTAAAAAATGTGCTCTAAACATTTTCCTGTTTTCATCATATCTTTGGGCTCAGTTCTGCACTCAGTATACTGTGGGTTTTGACCCTAGCAGAAGGTATATCAAATCATTATTTTGGTAATCAATATATTTGTAATCAATATATTGATTGATTGGTAATCAATATATTTGCCTAAAGTCAACCTTTTTTCTCTAATTATTGAATCTTTGGCATCTCTATTCTTTAGTCTATTTCCTGAGCTCCCACCTTTTAAAAAATTTTATTTATTTATTTATTTATTTATTTATTTGTCAGAGAGAGAGAGAGAGCACAAGCAGGGGGAGCAGCAGGCAGAGGGAGAAGCAAGGTCCCCGCTGAGCAAGGAACCTGATGTGGGACTTGATCCCAAAGCCTGGGGATCATGACCTGAGCCAAAGGCAGACGCTCAACAGACTGAGCCTCTCAGGTGTCCCCTGAGCTCCCACCTTAGTGAACCTTCCAGAACTTGATCCTAATGACTAGAATACAGATCCCTTGCTGTCCTATCATCACAAGTCTTATCATGGCTCCTGCAATGCAGTGTAGCCTTCAAAAAGTGTTATTTCGAGAACTTCAGAGATAAAAATACTTCATTTTCCGTCAGGTCAGTTAATAATTAAAAACCGACTGGAGAATTTTTTCTTAAACTCTTATGAGCAAGAGTAAATGGCCACATAATAAGTTGGAAGCAGGTTTTTTTTTTTTTCAAAACCTATTTGAAGGGGAAGTTCTAAGTTTATACAAAATTAACTCAAGAACCTATATATTCTTCATTTACACCATTATATGGTGATTATAGTTTTGTTTTGTTGTTGTTTTTGTTTGTTGTCCCTGCAGTGATTATAGTTGTTAACAATGAAGATTATAAAGCATTGAAGTATTCTCATTCATACAAAATTTTATTGTGCTCTCTATATTGTATTCAATCAATATTCAATAGGAGTCAATTTCAATAGGATTAAAAGTATTGTAGTTAAAGGTCTGGTGCTAGAAATTCCTTTAAATAAATAACCTTGCTCCTAGCATTCCCAGTGAGCAGTGGCTTTGCAGCATCACTGAGGAGTTAGCAGGCTGAGCTCTAAAGTATATGTGCAGATTCAATTTTTCTGACCCCATATATCCATGGCCATAAAAGTTTCATATTGGCTCCATCTGCACAAGTTATCACATGGTTATAAATATAGAAAGATCAATATGGCCAAGATTATCAAGAAGGAGCTTAGGGGCACCTGGGTGGTTCAATTGATTAAGTCTCTGACTCTTGATCTCAGCTTGGGTCTTCATCTTGGGGTCATGAGTTCAAGTCCTGCATTGCGCTCCATGCTGGGCATGGAGCCTACTTAAAAAAAAAAAAAAAAAGAGGGGCACCTGAGTTGCTTAGTCCATTGAGCGAGGGTTGGACTCTTGGCTTCAACTGGGGTCATGATCTCAAGGGTCATGGGCTTGAGCTCTGTGTTAGGCTCTGAGCTCAGCCCAGAGTTTGCTTGAGATTCCCTCTACCCCTTCAGCCACTTGTGCTCTCTCAAAAAATAAACTTTAAAAAAAAAGGGAGAGGGGTGCCTGGGTGGCTCTGGTGATTAAGCCACTGCCTTCAGCTCAGATCATGATCCCAGAGTCCTGGGATCAAGTCCCGCATCAGGCTCCCAGCTCCACGGAGAGTCTGCTTCTCCCTCTGACCTTCTCCCCTCTCATGCTCTCTTTCACTGTCTCTCTCTCAAATAAATAAATAAAATCTTAAAAAAAAAAAAAAGAAGGGAGGCATGTTTAAAAGAAATTCCACATTTGCTTTTTGCTAGGAGAGGAATAAAACACAATAACTTTAAACCATTCCGTCCACCCCTTAAATAATAGCAGTAATTTCAGCTGTATCTTTAGGTTCTGGGTTCCCCCAGAGTTATCAGGCAGTCTTAGTGGCCTCAGTACAGAATTATAAAGAACACAGAATTTGGTGTCAGCCAGTCCTAGGTTCAAGTCCAAATTATGTCACTCTTATGAATAGTAGGCAAATTATATAACATTATAGACTTACTGTGTGAATTTATTAATTCAGCATTCAGTTTATACCTATTAATTACTCTGTTCTGGGACAATTTTCTTGGTCCAGAGGATGTATCAACAAACAGATAAGATTTCTTGACCTTACAGAAGCTATAGTCAGCCAGGATTCTCTTTAGAAAATTAAATGTTAAGTTAAGATATATGAAGCTGTTAGCAAAGTCTCTATCACATAATAAGCATTTGATAAATACTAATAACATCATTATTAATTCTTCCCAACCCATAACATGAACAACTCCCCAGAGAGTATAAAAAAATTATGCAAAATTAGAAGGGAACCTCCTTTTACCACAGGAAGTCTCAGACCCAGCAGTAGCTAGGGAGTTGGACTTGTTATAATCTCCTGAAGCTATTGTCAGTCAAAAAGAAAAGCACACAACTATGTAGGCAGAACTTTCTTGGACAGGAAACAAAAGGTACTAACTTTTATAAAAGAAAAAAATTAAAAATATGATACTGCGTCAAAATTAATGTGTTCTTTTTATCAAAAGATGCCATCAAGAAAATGAATAAACCATCCAGACTGGGAGATATCAAAGTATATGTGTGTTGCTGGAGAGAATCTGAACTGCTTTATTTCCTTTTTTAAAAAGAAGATCGTCAGTTTGCATGATTTGGGGATCAATGACCCCACTACTAAAAGGATTATATTCACCTGTTTTACTTCATGACTTGACAACATAAGATTTTCTTGTCTAAATCTGCTCTCAACTTTAATGTTTTTTTGCCTGAAGGAGTCTTTGGAGTCATTTAACACCCTCATAGTGAAACAGATAGGAAAAATATTAAAGAGAGTGTGTGACTTGTTCATAATCATCTAACCAGTCATTTCAGAACTTGAACTAGGTTTCAGGAAGTGCTCCTTCCGCTACTCCAATTCTGCTTCTCTGTTGCTTCCTTGAAAGTCAGCGGGAGATAGTATATGGGCTTTATTCAGGATATTTGTTTTCTTCTGTCAGCTGGAACGGTTTTCACAATCGTTTATTTCAAAGCTGAAAGCATTGCAAGATTATGGTTGTAGGTCATTTTTGACTGAAAAAATAGCTTTCTGATGGTTAATACATGCTTTAAAACATGGTTTCAGGATGGTAAATGTAGTTACTGGTCCCAGTTAACTGTCATAAAGAGGCCCCTGCAAACCGTCATCTTGATTTCTGAGCTTTTTCTCATTTCATATAATCTCAAGCTATATATTTTTTTTCTATCTTCTAGCACTTGATATTCCATTTATCTTTGGTACTGACAAACTTTTAAATCTCTATGTCAGAGATTTACGTGAAATATTTCACAACTATCCAGTCTGTTAATTATGAAAGTTTTTATTGTTCATCTAGCAAAGCAAACAACGTCCTTTAGTGTCATTGATTTAGTTGGGTTTTTAAAAGATTTTATTTATTTATTTATTTATTTATTTATTTATTTATTTATTTATTTACTAGCCCAGTCTAATCCGAGGTTCAGGCTCACAGCCCCGAGATCACGACATGAGCGAAAATCAAGAGTGAGACGCTCAAATGACTGAGCCCCCCAGGCACCCTTAATTGAGTTATTTTTTTAATTTTTTTAACGTTTTATTTATTTATTTGAGAGAGTGAGTGAGAGAGAGTGAGAGAGCACAAGCGCGGGGAACAGCGGAGAGAGAAGACTCCCGGCTGAGCAGGGAGCCCCACTCCGGGCTCAATCCCAGGACTCTGGAATCATGACCTGAGCTCTAGGCAGACACCGAACAACCGCACCACCCAGGCACCCCTTTAATTGATTTTTTTTTTGTTTTTTTTTTTAAGATTTTATTTATTTGACACACAGAGAGAGAGATTACAAGTAGACAGAGAGGCAGGCAGAGAGAGAGGGGGAAGCAGGCTCCTCACCAAGCAGAGAGCCCGATGCGGGGCTCCATTGCAGGACCTTGAGATCATGACCTGGGCCGAAGGCAAAGGCCCAACCCACTGAGCCACCCAGGCGCCCCTTTAATTGAGTTTTTAAAAGGAAAATTTTATTGCTAAAAAAATCTCATCTATCAATATAGAATTTACCTTCTATCAACTTGTTTCGCTTTCACAGTTGTGTTGGTTTATATTTATGTGATTTTTAGGTCAACAAAAGCTGGAGCAGCAATAATGACACATGGCGTAGGGGTTTCAGGGCAACTGCCCTCTTTTACTAAGTCAATGTCTATGCTTTTCCTTTTCCATCATACTGAATTTTTAATTTGCAGTAAGAAGCCACTATGTGAGGTAAGAAATGATAATCAAGGGAAAGGAAAACATTCATTCATTTATTCAGAAAATACTTATTGAGTTGTCAGAAGCCAGCCATTATGCTAGGGAAATTGGTTACTTTTTTTTTTTTTTTTCTGTCTAGTCTCGGGGGAGATCATGATGAGTAGTCAAATTAAGTGTTTTAGGTGTCGCCGTATGACATGCAGATTTAAAACAACATAAACCCTTGGTGGATTTGAATTGGAAATAAAAAAGAAATAAATTGGATAAGTAATTATCTGGCTTTTGATTATAGTTTTAACTGCCCATGAATCCTTGGCATTACTTGTAGGTAAATTCTATTCAGGGTATTACTACTTTCTTCTCAGAATTAATAGAATTTTTTCACTTATTTATTTTTAGAACTGTCAGTGTAATAAGGTTATTTCTGTAGGAAATTGGGACTTCTGTGGGTTTTTTATTCTGATTATACCCTCTTTAAAGCTGATGAACATATGGCCCCTTAGATTGAAGTGGCGAGGTAATCATAAATTAGGCCCCAAACACTGGCGTTCAAAATGGTTTTAAAATGTGATATTCAATATATACACTTGAATATGCACCAAAGTAACATAAATAAAATCTTGCTTTCTTTCCACCTAAATGTTTTAAGTTCCTCAGTCTTCTTTAGATACCAGTGGTATACTACTCCTCTCCACCAGTGTTCACTCATCCTTGGGGAAATAAAAAAAGAGTGAAAGCCATATTGCAATAATCACTGTTAAGTAGCATTTGAGCCAAGTTTTTTATTGCTATTTTTTATGCTTTTATAAATTAGTATTTTCACAAGGATAAATCAAACTTAAAAACCCTTTTTTGTTCTCGGGTATTTTTTAATGTAAGATGTTTTATTGTCCTTTCTTAGAGCTGGGTCCATAAAAGAATTTGTCTTCTTTTTTTTTCTTCCCAGCAATAAACTAAACCTGGTTTAGTTCAGTGCCCTGATATAAAATCCACATTCTGTGTAGAGTATTGGTCATGGGTCCCATTCTAGGATGTGTTGCTCTTTATGGGACCGTCTGAAGGCAGAAGTTCTGAAATGAAAACAAAAACTCCATCCTACACTAATGCTTCAGTAAGAACATTGTGTTCAGTGGCAATGCTTTTTCATATTTTCTATTAAGGTGTAATTTACTTACAGTAAAATGCTCAAATCTTAACATATCATTCAATCAGTTTTGACAGGTATCAAGACACAGAACATTTTTCTCACCCCAGAAAATTTGTTTCCCTTTCCAGTCAACAGCGCCACTCTTTCCCCAATCCAAACCTCCAAAAGCAATCCCTGATCCAATTTCTGTGACTACAGGTTAGTTTGGTCTATTCCGGAATTGTATATAAGTGAACATGTAGTTTCATCATTTGGCTTCTTTCACTCAACCTACTATTTTTGAGATCATCTGTGTTGTGGAGTTCTTCAATAGTTTCCTTCTGTTGCAGATAATTCTTTAGAAAAAACAGGCAAGAAATAATTAGATCTTCACTGAGCATCTTAAATGGCATGGCTATCATTAAAGCCAGGGCAGCAAAACTGCAGCAGGAATGAGGGGACAAAATACCCTCTAATATTAATATTCAGTGACAGTACTCCCACCTTAATTACTGTTGGATGCATCAAGAGGTACTGTTCTGGGAGATTTTATTAACCACAAAGATACTGGGCAACTAACTGCACCCCAGCAGTTACAACGGCTCTGCTACTATATGTTTCCTTCCCTTTGTATGTCTGCTTTGACCTCAGAAAGCAAATGTCAGAAATAACTCCAGGTGAGGAAGTACATCTTATGATATCTCCGGTAATCAAAGCATGCTGGAAGAGATGTTTTCACTGTTTATCAATATGGTGGTGATGGCTCAGTAGCTTTTATGCACTCTTAAAATTGTATAACATAGACTTTATGAGCTCAGTTTTATTATTACAAACTCACTTAGATCCATAATTTTTACAAATAGAAGGAGAACAGATACAATGAAACCAACATCTCCAGATTACATTTTTGGGGTTTTTCTGTGTTTTTTGTTTTTTTTTAAGTTCTAATTGAATTTACCTAAAAATTGCCAGTTTAAGCAAGGATTCATTGAGATTTGGGAGCCATAGTAAATTTAAGTGAAGATGATATCGTGACTCTAGGGAGTCACAGTAAATTGTGTACCAACAGATGTGAATTGTTACTATCTGCTGTTGTCTTCTCTCTCCCTTTTTTTTTTTTTTTTTTTTAAGATTTATTCATTTGTTTATTGGACAGAGAGAGAGAGAGAGAGCACAAGTAGGCAGAGAGGCAGGCAGAGAGAGAGGGGGAAACAGGCTCCCTACCGAGCAGAGAGCCCAATGCGGGGCTCCATCCCAGGACCCTGAGACTATGATCCAAGCCAAAGGCAGAGGCCTAACCCACTGAGCAACCCAGGTGCCCCTGCTGTTGTCTTTTTCAAGAGAACATTATTCTGACTGAAAAGGACTCTGAATTTTGACCTAACTACATAAAGGCGAGCACTGAGCTGGCCCTTGGCTAGTTTCTCCCAATCCATACCATCTCCATCTGTAAGATTCTTAAATAAGAAGCTGCAGAACCACAAAATCGCAGAACATTAACTCACACACCAACAGTACACACAACAAGCACCTTCTTAACTTTATGGGATGTTAGCATGTCATTTTCAGTGTTTATACAACTTTTCAGCCAGAAGAAGAATAACCGTAAAATACCATGGTGCTTCTATCAGTCCTATGGAAAAAGGCACGCAAAAAAAATTAGAATTTTTGCCAGATAACTGAGAAAATAATGTTTCAGATTATTCCCATCCTGTGACTCCCTCTTATCTACTGATTTTCTCATTTCTTTCTGTCTTCCACTAAATACAC
The DNA here is from genome assembly GCF_009829155.1 of Mustela erminea. Taxonomy (NCBI): domain Eukaryota; kingdom Metazoa; phylum Chordata; class Mammalia; order Carnivora; family Mustelidae; genus Mustela; species Mustela erminea. The sequence continues at coordinate 12,699,298 of NC_045634.1, forward strand.
CTTCCTTCTCCCCTCTCATGCTTATTTTTCTCCTTATGGTTCCTAAACTATTTTATTTACCACATTCATATTTCATTCTAATAATTCCAGAAATGTTGAAATGATACTTTCCTTATACAACCTACCTTAGTGTAGAATTTGGCTTAAGTTAAGCTTACTTCTCATAAGTCTTACTTCATATAAAAAAGGAGTTACATTTAAATCCTCAAAAGAATCCCATTAGTATAATTTAACCTGTACAGAGGACTTGCTGTGCTATCCTACCAAGCCTCAAGGATCTATGTTCTAAACTGTAAAGATGATTAACTACTTTTGAGCAGTATGCATGAATTCTCTCAGCAGTTTGTCACCATTTTAGTTGGAGTAATTAATTTTAATTAACTGCCAATAATGTTTGTTGCCATGTGGAAAAATGAGAATATGGCCCTTGTTCCCATTTTAGCATGAGTAATGATATCAGTTTAATGTTAGAAGGGTAAAGAGGTCTTAGGTTGTGAAATAAAGAATTATAAACCTGATTTCCCAGGGAGTACACTCTGCCTGAAGGGTTTTGAGAAGTCCTAGCTTAGCAAAAATTAAAGCCGATAGTAAATCATCTTTCCTCTGGCTTTTAAAAATTAGATTCTTCTCAAGAAACAAGGACAGTCTCAAGTACACAATCTAACCTTACACCTAAAGGAGATGGAAAAAGAACAACAAATAAAGCCTAAATCCAATAGGAGACGAGAAATAATAAAGATTAGAGCAGAAATTAATGACAGAGGGGAAAAAAAACAACAGTAGAACAAATCAACAAAACTAGGAGCTGGCTGGTTCTTTGAAAGAATTAATAAGATCGATAAACCCCCAACTAGACTTATCAAAAAGAAAAAGGAAAGAGAAAGGACCCAAAGCAAAACTTGATCAAGCAAAACTTGATCGAGCAAAACTTGATTTTGCTTCCTAAGCAAAATTTCCAGAAAAATGTTTTTTTAAAGATTTTATTTATTTATTTGACAGACAGAGATCACAAGTAGTCAGAGAGGCAGGCAGAGAGAGAGGAGGAAGCAGGCTCCCCGCTGAGCAGAGAGCCTGATGCCTGATGCAGGACTCGATCCCAGGACTCTGAGATCATGACCTGAGCCGAAGGCAGAGGCTTTAACCCACTGAGCCACCCAGGGGCCCCTAATTTCCAGAAAATTAAAGAACCTCTAGTCCCCAGTGTTTTTTGCTGTGATATGTCTGCCTTTTCAGTCCCTTTTGATATTCTCCATAGTCATGCTGATGATTACAGGGGTGAGGATTTTCTTGATTCTTTATGTCTGAATTAGCTTAAGAATAGTACAGTGTGTGCAGAACATAACTTTTAATTTAAATACTTGGCCAAAGAAAAGGTGAATAATGTAGTTTTAGGAGAAGTAGCAGTAAAAGTTGAGTCACCAGTATTCTGGAGGACACATACCATAGGGTCTTTGCCATCAAGGTTTAAGAGTGAGTAATACAACCCTATTAGGTAAGAAAGGTAATACCACTTACGTTACTGTGGTGGAGAAGCAAGAGTTGGGTACGCATGGCTTTTCACTTGGAAGTCAAGGGTGAGGGGCAGTATGTTAAGCTACTTTGTTTCATTTTTTTCAGTCCTATTTCTCATTCCTCAAATCAACAGATATTTATTTTGCATTCAGCATGAGCTAAACATTCTGCTAGATCGAGTCTTTGACCTCAAGGGGTATAGACACATAGCAGAGGGCATTGCTAGATATAACTGCATACAAAACAGAGAAGATACATAGGATCTTGAAAACCCTGTGTGGTTCCACCACTTCACAAGCCATTTATTAACTTTGCCCTCCTTCTGGAGTGAGAAATAACTATTATAATCAGTTGTTTGGCATTTTGGAAATGAAAACTGCTATAAAAGAGCGGAATAATAGAAAACAAGATTAAAGTATATGGTAAGAATGGCTCTTACAGGTTTGTCCAGTATTTGTCCTCACTCTAGGACCGCTACCAGGGTAAAGCTGTTAGGTAAATGCAATTGCCTAGGTTTTGCGAAGACAGGAGAATATCTGTGTGTATTGCCAAGAGGAATTATGCAATTTATATGACTTTGGATAATGCAGGAACTAAAGATAGTAGGAATCCCATGTGGAGTATGGGGTTTCCATTTGCCTACAGCTTCTATTAAGGATCTTCTGCATTTCAGTGTTCATTTGAAGTATTTCTTTAACAATTTTTAAACCTTGCCACTACCCAAAACTGTTACCCACAAGCGATTATATTTTCATATTCAGAAACTACAAGAAGATTCATTAAATTATATAGAACGAATATCTACCTTTCTGTGATTGACCTATCTGTATATTGGATTTGGGGAAGTCGTTATCTGTGATTTATCATGCCCGATTCTTTCTGATTTTACCTCTTTTTTTTAAAGTTTGCTAATTCTCTCAGAGGACTAGGATACCAATTGACATCCCATTCTCCATCCTCAGAAGATGAAGAATTTATTGAATTAGGCATTTCTTTCAAATGCTTTTATATGATCACATTCTTACACTGAACATGGAGATTCTTGAACTGTAGGAAAAAGAAGGGGTTCTTTTTTGATAGTCATTGAATATTCCTTGACTATGAACTAATCTTAATTTTATTATTTGCATTTTTATGCTTTTGTCATCACTTTCACCCTAGTTAAATGAGGCACTACACAATGTTTAGCCTGTCACATAGTACAATGCAGGTGACCTGTCACTGAGAATCATGATCTTACCTTCTCTTTTTCCTTGGTCTCAGTTTATAATGACATACCTCTGTAGTTTAACTTCATCACATTCAAACAACAAAAATATTAAAAATCTTACCTTATATATGTGCCACTGATTTTTTAAAAAGCATATTAATATAATTATTGCTTGCTAAACAGATCTTATTTTTTACTGTCCTCCCCCGATTTAACAAATGTAATGATATGGAAAATTTCCATACAGTTGCTTATTATTTTATTTGCTCCATATCTGTGCTCTGGTCTTTAACATCCTCATGTCCTTACATATTATCTCTATACATTTCCATTTAGAATAAACAGATAGAAGCATGAAAATTAATAACCCATGATCAGACCTTTTTGCCGTGCTTAATAGGAATAAGCAGTTAAGGCTAGAAACCTCAATATTTAATGCTGTTTTCAAAACTCACTTATTCCATATGTTGTCACTTCAGTGATTAAAGAGAGTAAGTAGAATATGTAGTCAGATTAAAACAGGATAACTAAACCAGTGTTTAAAAAAAAGAAAAAGCTATGGTGTCTGTGCATTGCATGGCAGAACTATTAAAATTTGCCTAAATAATTCTCATGATGTTTTTGATACTGTGGAAATGCTTTCACTATACTTGGGTTTGAATCTTCATAATGACAAAGGTTCTAACAGTTATTTAAAAAAAGAAAAAACACTATCCTGTTTTTAGAAAGTTATAACTCATCTTCCCGGTTATATTTATAGGTTTGTGAAACTATACTATACTATTATGAAAAAGGTAAAACTTATGTGTACTTAGATTTTGATAAGTAGCATTGTATGCGTTTAAAAAGATTTTTTGGTAACTTGTGGCACTTTGGTAAAGGAATGTGCAATTATAAAGGTTTATGCCATTTTGATTTTTTTTTTTTTTAATCGCCAGGAATTACTCTTACTAGGCTTTAGATTGAAAGCCAAACCCAATTTTAAGACTGGCACTTTTTTCCTACTGGTAGTTCCTGTTTCTCTAATTATGTAGAACATTCCGTTTAAACCATCCTTTTCAGTGAATTTTAACTTTCCTCCCCCCTCCTAACCTCAAAAACCTTTAATTTAAGGAGCATTTTAAATTCATCCAGTGGTAGTTAGATAAGCATTTTAGGTATCATGGACATTTAATCTGGTGCCTGGCTTTAGTAATCTTCTGATAAAAATAGCTAAACTCCTGAAAAAGAATATTCGAACATTTTAATTATTTTGTATGGGTTATAATCCACTGAGTAAGTTGATGTCCATATAGTCATAATTTATCTTAAAATCTGGGGCTGTCAACATAACTAACTACACAGATTGCTTAAAATACCCTCATGTATTCCAAAGAGAAATGACAAGAAGAAATAGAATTCTGTATGATTATAGCTATTGTATACACTTCTGTTAGGTTTCCAGTATTTTACTGTGATACACCCATGGGTAGCAGAAGCAAACCGAAAACAAATATAAATGCTTTAACATTGGATGTTGGCATACAGTTCAGATTATGCATAAGCTATTGCAATAAAAAAAATATTCATTGTGCCTGTATTTGAAGAATTTATCTTAGATTTCCTCTGGCCTTTTATACTTAAGGCTGTGCAATCATTTAAATGTAGAGACAACAGAATATATGAATGAATGAAATGAGGGCCCTGTTGGCCATGGGATAAATATTCTGTTGAATTTTTTGAGAGCATTGCCTGTTGTCTATTATGACATAAACTAAATTGTTCACAAGCCACATGTGAGTCTTAAGTACAAATCACAGCATTGAGAAATTATACACCTCTTTTTCCTCACAAAATGAATTCAGAATTTATAATTCAGATTTATAATTTTAAGCTGCTGATTATTAAAAAGCACCTAATATGAATTTAAAGATTAAATGAAATAAGACCTATGAAAGAATGCTAATTAATAGCATAATCCTGTATACTATCACACTTCTGATAATGTTAAGTTTCTTATAAAGCCTTAAAATATTTTAGTGAAAAATAAATTACCTAGAAATGAAGGCACTTTATTACCTTGAACTAGCTATTTGTCTGTATAGAATTTGTCTAAAATCCCATAAAATATTCTTTATCCTTTTATAAATTTATCCTACTTATGTGTTTTTCTAAAGCTTCTTATAATACAATAATTCAAACTATTTTAACTTAATAGAAAATTGTGTTATGTGATAGAACCAATGAACAATTCAGAAATAAAACTAGAGAAACAAAAGTGTGTGTGAGAACAGCAAAACTGTTAGTCTAAGTCTACAATCATTTGAGGTTAAAATGTAAAATTTGGAGGCTTTTTCATTGAGCGATTTTTAGACAGCTTTTATTTTTTTAAATCTTATCTTTAATTGGTTCTACCTTGTGTTGAAATGTTGGTCAAATTATAAGGGCAATCGAAAGTATTAAGCCAGCCTGTCATAACTCAATTTTCTTTATTTGGGTGTTTTTTGTTTTTTTTTAATGTAACTCTAAAGCATTAAGAAACAAGTCTTGTTTCTTCTATGTTCAAGTCAGCCCTGCCTGGCAAATTATCACATTGAAATCAGGAACGTGGATGTGCAGCTCTCTAGAGCTGCTGTACCCTCTTCAGAAAATTAATAGTTGATTTATACAAGGGATTTGATTCAGAGGAAAAGGCATAGGATCCTTTTTTTTTTTTTCAAAAGTTAACTTTTTTCTGAAATTCATCCTTACAGCTTTCTGATATTTTAAAAAAATAGACTAACTTTTATCCAAGAATGTTTTTTAACAGAAGAATATTTCACAGAAAACAAACTTTGCTTTCTTTTTTGTTTGGGGGAAGTTCACTTAATAAAAAAAAAAATTGGTTTATGATTACACGTATCTTTAGTTCTTTCTCTGTGGTGGCCATTTTTCTATCACCGGTTTTAAGTGTTTTACTAAATGTGCTGCTTCATAGATGCAGTTATCATTACACAGTACAGACAGGAGTCAAGTTTATCAGCAGTCTTCTCTTATCAAGGAGAAACTAAAAATAAATTCCATGTCAGTTCTTTGGTTTGTATCTTGGTATCTTTTTAAAATACAATATATTAACCCAAAGGTGTGTTAATGTCATGGCATGAACAATCTTAAATGTAGATCTATTGAGTATTTTGTGATGCTGAGTAACAAACTTTTCTCAAATCTCTGTGATGCTGAATATTTTCCTTAGGAGGTTTTGTTTCATGTTAGATTGTTGTTCTGAAAAATGTTGGTCCTAGTGGGATTTTTTTTTAACTGGGAAAACAAATAAACGCATGTATTACAATTATAGCAATGGTGAATTGTAAACTTACCGTATAATATTGATTCTATTTTCAAAAATGTTTTGCTGTTAAATATATACAACATAAAATTGCTGCCATACTGTAATTGAGTACTTTTTCTTAAATGACCCTGTTATCACTATTCCAGAATTAGAAGTTGGGCAGATACATGATTGATTCATGTGTCTGCATAGATGCGTCAAGGTATATTCTTCTCTTGGTGAGTAAAAATATATTTTCCTTGGCATCAGTGCATTGAGATTTGAATATACCTGTATCTATCTGTTCCTATTACACATTTCTTATACAGTATCTTTTAATATGCCAAAATTGGCCTCCACACAACTTAAAATTGAGGGTTTGTTACATGCTTTCTAACAGAAAGGTTTTCAGTGATATTCATTATGGGTTTGTACTGTGAAAATAGTGAAACTCCCTTTAAAATTTCATATATGCTAAATTTAAATTAATATTTTTTCTTTAGCTCAAATTTCCCTAAATCCAGAGAGAATATCAACCCTTTTCACTGTTGTCAAATCCAGCATAAGGAACAGCCCTATGACACTACAAAAACAGTTGAGGAATAAGGAATAAGTCTCTTATGTTACACTTCAGAATAAAGGCATTGTGCGAACGAAATGAACCGAAGTTCATCGTGAATGCAAGGCTTCTTTACTTGACATTCCTCCACCGAAGGGAAGACAAGTGTCAACACCATTGGCGTCATTTTTCAAACCGATCTTGCGTGGAATACCTTCCACCATCCTGGAGTACTTCTTGACTCTTACCAGGTTTTGGTCTGGGTTTGATTTGGTTCTAATTCATCGAGCCTTTCAGTTTTCCAAAAAAAAAAAAAAAAAAAAAAAAAAGCATCTGTCAGCACTGAGGTAGAGAGACATAGATTTGAAAATACTTTCTTAAGAGATCATGTAACTCTACAACTCAATTTCAAAAGAGGAGGAGGGTATAGTTTCAACCCACTGCCTCTCACAAGAAACATGTTTTTTGAATCTGTAACTGTTTTAGTGTTAACAGGGTACAAAGTGTTTTTGTCCTGTATTGTATTTAAAGGTTCTCATTGATTGGTGATTGTATTGTACTGTATGAAAACAAATCATAAATTGCCTTGTACTGTTTATAATAGACCATACCACGTACTACTTCAGTTTTTATGTTCCAAGTTTTCCAGTGATGCATGTTAACAGTTAGGTCCTAAAATTCTGTGGTGCTAATTCTTCCATATCCAATGGTGCTTTTGTGGATGCTAACTGCACACATGCTGAACAAAGCTTGAAGTTTAAAACTTTCCTCCCTTCCTCTGTTTATATAAAGTAAAATGAAATAACTTGAATTTGTCTCAAAGTATCACTGACAATCTAATAAACTGGTTTCTATGTGTGATTACTTTGGATTCTTAATTATTCTTCAGAAAGCAGATTAGTTCTCCCGGGCCCTTCAATCAACCAAAAGTTGATTTTACTATGTGCTTATTTCATTATTTCATTTGTGCCCCAAATTTTGGGGTATGTATGGGAATTTAAATCCAGTTGGCCTAGTTCCCTTAAGCAAGTTTATGTTAGATCTACAAAAACTAGACCCATCAGACATGGAAATTAGTATGTTGAAAAAACCAAAAATGTGCTGTTTGAGTGCCTTTATTTTAGTATGTTACTAATAAGGTTTTATTATCTACTTGAACCATGAGATAACATTTGCATGGAAAAAAGTATGCCTTCAGAACGTTTATTATTGCTCAGATGACATTGAAAAGGCCATTTCTGTATGATGACATTTAAAGTAAAAGTTCCACTTCTCGTGTATGAAAACATGGACAAAAAAATAAAATAAAATTGGAACTTTCCAAGACAAACTGATTCCATACGCCAGAATGGCATGGTCTTACTGGATTTTTAATTTTAGCATCAGCACTAAGAATCACAGAATTAGGACAAGTGAAGCTGCTATCCTCATGAGGGCAGAGGTCTGTTTGTCCCAAGCTAGAGATAAAGTCAATATTAAAAAAGTGTGCAAATTTGCATTCTAATCTTGGTCGCTTGTCCACCCCATGGGTAACCTTAAATTTCAAAAGAAAAGATCAAAATCAATCTATTAAAGCTCCTTAAGCAACAATCATTGATCTCAAATAGAAGACGAGCAAACCTGTCCATCTAATCTCATGGGTCCAATGACTGAAATGACATTCCCATGCTGCTGTGGTTTTTTATTTTATAAAGAGTGTAGGTGCAGCACTTTTGCCTCAAATAGTTATTGAATCATGTCTAACTTCTAATATCAGAAAATAAAGTTCACAGAATAGAGCCAATATGATTATCTTGAACATCCCCAAGACTATCTTGAACAAATGCAGTATTTACTAAATCACAACCTCTCCAAAGATATTTCTACTGTATATTTTTGTAACTATCTTTACAGCATTCCATTCTATGAAAACTGGCAAACAATAAATGTGCTACAAAATAATTTCAGGTCTTCTTTCATCAAAAAGAGAGAGAAAATAAGGAAGTCTATGAATGTTTTAGAATATCTTTACTTCTACAGTAATATTTTGCCTGTTAATTGAAAGAAAAATTAATTCTAATTTTATTAAAGATAAAAGAAAAAACTGCTTTTGGAAAAATATCTACTTTTCAATCTACATGAAAAAATCTCTAATTTTTATACCTACAGCCACCAGTTTTATGTATTATTGTTCACCATAATGTTTGTCCCACCTAAAAAAATTATTCTCACAAAATCTATCAGGTTTTTTTTGTATGAAATTATCTTAAAAAATCAGCCTTAAATAAAATGAGTATACTTTGTAAGTTTGGTTCATTTATGAAGATAATGTAGTCTCTCCCTCTTTAAGTTAATTATTTAAGCTTTTTAAAAGTTACATAAAATTATGTTTGTCTTTAGTTTTATCAATATTATTTTGGTAAGTTGTATTTTCTGTTTCTAAGATAATAATTTCCCTTGAAGATCTTAAGCTCAAGGTGTCATCTGTAAATCTGTGAATGAAAGTACTTTCAATAAAGATCCAGATATTCTCCATTGAGGGACATCTTTTGAAATAAATTTCATGTACATTAAAAGCCTAACCTGATTCATCTTAGGGAACTGACTTTTCTCATCAGGAATTGCTTTGAATTTGAAAATGGCCAACAATAATAATCTTGCCCTTATTAAAAAAAAAAAGTCAGTCTGTAACCTGTATCATTTCAGATTTGTCTTCTTCATGAATTTTTTTAAACCATTGAGGTGGGTGCATTCTGAGATCACATTGAGACTAAAGTCACTTTTCTTATCCTCCAGTTTATTGTTAGGGCAGTGAAAACTCATGCAAAAACAAATGAGTGGTAGTTTATAAGATTGCATAAGCCATATAATGCATGAGCACAGCATTGTACGTATTCTCCCAAATTAGTCTCATATTCTGTGAGTAGTACCTAAAGCTTACACTTTCTGTAGAGCATAATGCTTGCCATCATAAAAGACTTAACAAAAAACCAGCTAATGGAAATACAAAGGACTCTTAATGGAAGAACTGGCCCTCAGTTGGGGTATGTAAAAATGCAGTTTTGCTAGTTCATTCTAAGTAAATACACAAGAGATTTCTTTTAAACAAGATCATAAAGAAAACACCTTGAGCATCAGATACCCAGGGAAGAAAATTAATTTACAACAAAAAATAAAGTGTTATTCCCATTGAGTAGGACTGAAAGGAAACCATGTATAAGAAGTAGACTTCAAATTTTGCTTTATACAACTCTTTAAACTATTTATTGATAAGCATGTATTACTTTTATCATTTTTAAAATGATTTTTAGAGGAAGGAAATAAATGCTAAATAAATTAGAAGACCTGCATCAACTGGTTGCATATTCTCTTTCTGGAAGGAAAGTCTACTTATAAAATCTAATTAACGTCAGGACGTTGCTTGATAAGTATAAAATTAGGTAAAAGGAAATGAGTACTATTAATGAACAGCCTCCATCATGTTATGATGGGCTCCATAAGGAACCAGAAATCATTACATTAGCTCATCAGAGCAGTCATTCCAAGTCAGAGATGGAAATCACGAACACGCCCTTATGTTTTGTATCTTTTTTTCTGATTCCATCTTTCAGTGTGAAAATATTATTGCTTACCAATATAATTAAACTACATATTATATTTTTATCATTTTAGGCTCCTTAATGATATAATTATCATTCATCATTAAGCATTAACATTATTCGTATATTACATAGTCATTATGTATTAAATCATTATTACTAATGCAGTCATCATTATTAGTAATAATTAGCCATATTTGGCATTATTCATTCACTATAATAATACCACTCATCATTAACAAAAGTTTCATATACAACAGATATCCCTCAGGCTGCAGCCCGTCTTGATGGAGATTTTAGGAACATCCCAATTCACCAGTAGCAACTAATGAAGAATTAAAACCCTCTTCCCTTGCCCACAAGGCAGAACATATCAATAGGTCATGGAATTCTTTCCGAGGGACCAGATACAGCTCTAGAATCTTTTTCAGCTAAGCACTCCTAGCAGCCATTACCAGTTGACAAGACTTAGTGCACAAGGTTGGCATATATGACACTCTGCCTTTGACATCTCAGGAACATATAGAAGCCATCTGTGTAAGTCTGGGTCCTCCAAGAAGCAGATGCCAAGATGGGATTGGATGTAAAAATAGAGTTATTAGAGGAAAAGCCACTGAGGGAAAATGGAGGAGTTGATAGAGGCGTCACAAGGCAATGCAGGTCTATACCCTAGGAAAGAAAAGACAGAAGAAACCAGGAAGGGAGGGAAGAAGGGCAAAAGGAAATTACTTCTTAGACTTCAGCACAGTTCTGAGAAAGTTTCAACTAAATGATGGGCAGTCCTTGAGCCAAAGTGACCCTTCCGAGGAAGCCGGCATCTTACAGGTATGGGCTGGCTTAATTCCTCTGCCACACTCAATCATAAGCTGAGAGCCACCACGGCAAAGCACAACCTCAGTACCAACTTGGTGATGGATTGCAGAGCATAGCAGCTCATCTGTGGGTCACTTACGTGCCCTGAAGGAGGAAGTCCGAGAGATGCCTTTTCAGGGCCACCACAGGTTTCTGTTTGCACGGCTGAGGTCTACATGTCCTTCTAAGTGGGAGGGTCACCCTCTCCATGGTCCTCACAGGCCTTTCTTCGCAAGGGGAAAATTCAGTAAAGAGAAGTGAGGGAATCAAGCCCCGCCCCCGACGCTGCATTAGCTCTCAGGGTCACAAACGGAACGTCTCCTCTTCCTCCTCCCCCATCCATTCTAAATGACCCCTCACCTTAGCACGACTTGCCTTGGCAGGACTTGTCTGGTGGTAGGACTCAAACCTTCATTCCTGAGGGATCTGAGGGATCTAATCATACTCTTCTTGGGCTGTGGTTGCCGTCCAAGTCCACTAGAAGTTATAACGGGGCAGGGAAGTACCAAGAAGCTGCGGGAGTAGATCGTGCACACATTCCTTCCTCCCTGCTTCCATTGTTTTGTTTTGTTTTGTTTTTTAAGACTTTATTTATTTATCAGAGAGAGAGGGGAAGAGAGCGAGCACAGGCAGACAGAATGGCAGGCAGAGGCAGAGGGAGAAGCAGGCTCCCTGCCGAGCAAGGAGCCCGATGTGGGACTCGATCCCAGGACGCTGGGATCATGACCCGAGCAGAAGGCAGCCGCTCAACCAACTGAGCCACCCAGGCGTCCCCCTGCCTCCATTGTTTAAAGCAGCACTATCTCCTCCTAATGGTCGGGGCTAATTATCCCCGCCCAATTGGTGACTGCTGATTCCTAGGCACAAAAAGTCCCCAGTGCCCTGGCAGCAACTATAAGTTATAGTTCACTGGATACAGGCTGTGTCCTTTGCCAAAAATGTGCCCCATTTGGGGACCTCCAGACTGCAAAGCCCAGAGCTGCGGGGACAGGAGGCACCAGCCCCCAGTGGGCCATTAGTAGTGATGATACGTGTCGCAACACCTGCTTCCACACCCTTGATTCTCAGATTGATGTCCTCTTCCTATTAAGTGCACAGCACTACAGAGACAGGAGTCCCTGGTTTAGTGCACATACTGCATCTTGAAGGCTGGCATCCCATGCTTTCAGAGTATTGCCTCCCATTGGCCCTTCTGCTTTCCGTAGAGCTGACTTTCTCTGGATGGTGTGATAGTCATAGTCATAGCAGAGGCCAACTCCATCCACCTCCTTCACTGGGAAGTGGGTGTCCTGGTTGGATGTCTCTGTCTCTCCTACTGCATGAACATGCTCCGTTCATGTGCCCACTGTGCTTGTTCTGAGGTGGCAGTGGCAATCTGACCCATGTCCGTTGGCCAAGTCATTTTGTCTACTTGTTCGGGGCTTCTTCCATGATGGACACCTTCTGGTGGACATTCATTTACATAAAATGTCTCTACCCCAGACTTTTGTGTTCTGATCTTCCAGGTTTTTTTTTCCTTTCAGGCCACTGACCAGAGAGCCAGGCCAATGACCACTGTCTAGGAACTGTAAATACTTTCGCCTCAGGCCATTTCTTCCATATAGAGCTGACGATAAGGTGCACTGCTTGCAACTCTGCCCACTGGAAAGATTTTCCCTGTCCACTGTCTTTTAAGGCCACCTCACCCGCTTTCAGCTTGTACCCACATACCTAGTAACTTATCCATAAGCCAAGCTCAAGTTTTCTCTTTCTCCTTCATCTGGCTTTATGCGAACCTTCACATGAGCATAGGTGTGAGATGGGAGAGAGAGGGATGCTGCTGCATCTGTTAAGGATGCTAAGGATAAGGACCGCGGGCTGCCTGTTCAGACAATATATTCATAATCCCTGGTCCTACCCAGGCTTGATCTAGCAGGTATCATTTCCATCTCTTGGTGGACTACCCTTGGGTCCATCCAACTTCATGACTTGCAGGGTTCAACAGAACCTGAACAATGATAGGCAGTTTCTAGTCCACAACCCTCATCTCCACCAATACCCTACCCCTACCCTTTAATATCTGTTTCTCAAAAATTACAAATTTCCTGCCACTTGGCTTGGTCTTATTTCAGAATTGCAGGTGCCTGTCCTGTGACTCTTCCACTGGGGTTTGCCAAAAACTCTTACATTTTCTCACTGCATTTTTCTCAATCCTGAGACTTCCAAGGAGGTAGGGTCTGCATAATTGTAGGAACCAAAGAGAAGGACTGCTGTTCCTGCAGCAGAGTATTTCCTGCTCTGAGGCCTGCCCAGATCTGGCAGTTTTCTAAGTCACCCTGTATGCCGGCCAGAGTAATATGCCTATCTGTGGAATGTGTTATCTCCTGAGCCCTAAAAAGCCAACCAGGGTGCTGAACTTCCTCTATATTGTAGGGATGAAAGATGCACCCCTGTATCTTTTACTTTGGAAAAGATATGCTGGCATGCTCCTGATCATCGGACCCCCTAAAAACTTCACCAAAGTGGCAGGAGCCTGAATATTCACAGGATGCATAATGGAGCTCCCGCTTTCCACAGCCTCATTATTCCTTCCCCTGATCATAGGGATCCATGAGCAATGTGGGCTGCACCGCAGCCTGAGCCCCTTGCAGAATCCTTTCCTACTGAGAACAACTCAGAAATTCCCACTTCACTGAGTGTTGTCATTGCTCTTTCCAGACTTCTCTCAGAACTGCCTAGCAGTGAGTTTGCCCCATTCCCTGAGGCTTTTGAAAATCTTAGATCCTGAGAAAGTTAAATTCCAGGCCCCTTATCAAGTACTCTCAAAATATAGTCCAAGGTATATGCCTCTGGCTCCTGCTGGTATGTGCCAGAGAATTCTGGCAGCTTCTCTGGTGTGCAGTTTCTTTTCTTCTTCATCATTCCTAGCATGTGTCCGCCCAGGCTATGCTGGGACTAATGTTTAGTTATCAGACAGGGAGGAAGTGAGGCTGGCTGCAGAGGGGAACCTGTGTTCCTTGTGAGGGAGAGGTCTCTGCAGCATCTTCTAGGGGGACAGAGTGCTGGCTCTTGTCAAGGAAGGATGGGACACCTCTGCAACCCTAAAGGATGTGGCAGCATTGGGGTGGGAAAGGGAAACCTGCAGAGAAAATATACTCAGGAACATCCATCTACATGTCCTTATCCTAGCTCTCAGGGTCCCAGGGTCCCCCAACCAGCACCTTGACCTTGGCAGGAGAGATCTGTCTTGGCTGAACATTCTAACATCTGAGGAATCTCTGCAATTCTATCTGATTCTCAGTCTGTTCAACTGTGTCTGTCTCCCACACTATGAAGGTAAGGTCCTCTTTGTAAACTACCAAAGTGACCCTCTGGTTCTTACACTTAACCATTAACTGCTTATTAATGGCTCTGAGCCTTTCATTATCCTGCTGGTATCAATACAACTTAGCAGTCATCAGCCAACTCTGCTGTCTTTGAGGACATTGTTCTCACCATAACTTTAAAATGCATGAATCATCACATCTGCAACAGCATTCCCTCCTCAGGCGGGACATCTCCCTAGGTCACTATCAGTGAAATATGTAGCACTTGAGTCACCACTTCATGCTAGGGATTGTCCTTGCCCCATCTATCAATCAGGTTAACACCCTCTTTGCCCACTAAGTGATCAGTGGGTTGGTTCCAAATTGCAGTCTTTTCTTGGATCATTCTTTGGGACTCGTTGTGTTAGTCCAGGTCATCTGAAAATCAAAAGCCAAGATAGAATTAGGTAGGTGTAAGAGATTTCTTGGGCCAAAGGCTGTTGAGGGAAAATGGGGAGCTGGAGGAAGCTGGGAGATCCATCAGACCAACGCAGATCCCATCCGTGTGCAGGAGAGAAAGAACATCTCAGACAACAGCACTGGTCTAAGAAAGTTTTGGCAAGCCCAACAGGAGTCTTCAAGTCAAAGGTATCCTTCTGAGGACTCCTGTGTCTTTGAAAAATGGACCTGCCTTTGTATTCCTGCCATGAGAAGTCATTGGGAATAGTTCAGGGGAATGGAGCCTTAGCATGGATACAATGATAAAGGTCAGAGCACAGCAGCGGAGGCCTTTGGTTAATTATCTTCCCTGCAGTAGGTGACCTGGGAGGCATGGGCTCATGGTTGCCAGGCCATGCCATCCCCTAGGGGCATTTGTGTTCACAAAAAGTCTTTCTCAGCCATTGTTGAAATGCTAATGCTTACTTGGCTCAGTTCGAGAAAGGGATAATTTTGATCCTTATGCTGAAAACTGGGGAAGACAGATTAACCTAATTGGAGTTTGAGCTGACCATAAGCAATAAACTTAAAAGTAATATTAAAATATGAATGAATACTCTTTTTAAATTTTTTTAAAGATTTTATTTATTTCTCAGAGAGATTTAGAGCATGAGCAGAGGAGAAGAGCAGAGGGAGAGGGACAAGCAGACTCCGTGCTAAGAGCAGAACCCCACATATGGCTGGATCCCAGGACACTGAAACTGTGACCCGAGCTGAAATCAAGAGTCAGACGCTTAACTAACTGAGGCATCCGGGCACCCCATATTCGTAAATAGTCTTAAGTTCGGTAGTCAAATTTATACTAAAAAAAAAAAAATCAGAAGTTTTTTTGAGTATAAAAAAATTTAGAAGTTTTAAAAATATTTTGACGTACAAATGTCTCATGTGTATTGATACACATCTTATATTTTGAAAGAAATATTTTCAATACAAAAAGCCTAAATTTATACAAAAAGTAAATAATAGGGTGATTTTTGTGGAACTAAGGATTTTTTTTTTTAAAGATTTTATTTATTTATTGGAGAGAGAGATTGAAAGCTAGGGGGAGGATAAGAGGGAGAAACTGACTCCCTGCTGAGCAGGGAGCCTGATGCGAGACTCCCTCCCAGGACTCCAGGATCATGACCTGAGCTGAAGAGAGTTGCTTCACCACCTGAGCCACCCAGGCACCCCAAGGATTATTTTTATTTTTTTATTTTTTATTTTTTAAAGATTTTATTTATTCCTTTGACAGAGACAGATCAGAAGTAGCCAGAGAGGAAGGCAGAGAGAGGAGGAAGCAGGCTCCCTGCCAAGCAGAGAGCCCGATGTGGGGCTCGATCCCAGGACCCTGAGATCATGACCTGAGCTGAAGGCAGAGGCTTTAACCCACTGAGCCACCCAGGCGCCCCACCCAAGGATTATTTTTAAAAGATTTCCTATGTGATGTATTCATGAGAAAACCGCTAGTATATTTATTTAATAATTTAAAAGTATTTTATTTTACTTAATCACAAGTTATATGTATATATTATATCATTTTAAAGGATTTATTTATTTGAAAGAGGGCACACGTGAGTGAGTGGGGGGAGGGGCAGAAGGAGAGACTCTAAGCAGACTTCCCGCTGAGTGGGGAGCCCAAGGAGGGGTTTGATCTCATGACCCAGGAGAGCATGACCTGAACAGAAACCAAGAGTCAGATTTTGTTTGTTTGTTTGTTTGTTTTTAAACAATAAACAAATAGTTTATTTTTTTATTAATTTTTTTTATTATGCTCAATCAGCTAGCATAAAGGACGTCATTAGTTTTTGATGTAGCATTCTTAGCCTAATGTTTTCCAGGCTTATCCATGTTGCAACATGTACCAGTGTGTTGTTCCTTTGTAGGCCTGAATTACGTTCCGTTGTCTGGATATACCATTTTATGTTTATCAGTTGATAAACTGTTGTCTGTTTATCAGTTGATGGACATTTGAGTTATTTCCACTTCTTGGCTATTATATACAATGCGGCTATGAACATTTGTATTCAAGTTTTTAAGTGGACACCTGTTTTCAGTTCTTTTGGATATATACACTTAGGAGTAGAATATTTGAGTCATAGGGTAATTCTGTGTTTAATTTTTTGAGGATTATTGCCTACAATGGCTATACCTTCTCACCAGCAGGCAAATTACTTTTTTAAAAAATGATTTATTTATTTTGAGAGAGAGAGACCACCAGCAGGAGGGGCAGAGGGAAAAAGAGAGAGAATCTCAAGCAGACTCTGTACTAAGCCTGGAGCCCCACGCAGGGCTCAATCACATGACCCTGAGATCATGACCTGAGCTGAAACCAAGAGTCAGATGTTTAACCAACTGTGCCACCCGGGTGCCCCAAGGAAATTACTTTTACACTTCAAATATCTTAAAGCACCTTTCCGGGCATAGAGATTAATAAAATTATTTTAATAGCTATTTAGTAGTCCATTACAAGAGGGCATCAAATTTATTTAATTAATCTCCTGATAATGAGCATTGCATTGTTCTCAGTTTTTTACAATTTCAACTAGAGCTATATTCCATTTTACACATATTTTAACAAGTAAAGTTACTTGTTCAAAAGAGATAATTGTTCTAATTCTTTTATTGAGGCATAAGTGGCATATAATACACTGTACCCATTTCAGATATATAACCTGATACGTTCTGATTATGTTTACAACCATGAAACCATCAGTATGGTCAAAATAATAAACATACATATCATCTGCAAAGTTTCCTTCCTTTCTTACACCCAACCTCATCTTTATCCCTACCCCAAGCAAACACTGACCTACTTTCCATCAATATGGGTAAATTTGCATTTTCTAGAACTTTATATCATTAATTCATACATTATATTTTTTTTGTCTGCCTTCTTTTACTCAGCACGACTTTTTTAAGGAATCCAAATAGTCTGTATCAATAATTAATTCCTTTGTATTGCTAAATAGTGTTCCATTGTATGTACATAGTATAATTGTAAATATATTAATCACCTGATGGACATTGGAGTTGTTTCCAGCATCTGGCTATTAAAATCAAGCCGCTGTGAAAAGCTGTGTTCAGATATTGTCATATACATTATATACATTTGCTTTCATTTCTCTTTAGCAATGGAATGGAATTACCAGATCATGGTGAGTATAAGTTTAACTTTTTAAGAAACTGCCAAACTGTTCTCCAAAGTGTTTGTTCCATTTTACACTCCTTCACATCTTTGTCAATCCCTGGCATGGTCAGTTTTTCTAATTTTTGCCATTTGAATAGGCATGTAAGGGTAATTCATGTGATTTTAATTTGTATTTCCCTAATGCCTAGGGACATTGTGTCTTTCCCTATGTTTATTTACTATCCATATCTCTTAAGTAAAGTTGCAAATCTTTGCCTATTTACCAATTTTTTCTATTACCTTGTTTTAATTTTCAGAGTTCTTTATACAAGTCCTTTATCAGCTATGTGATTTGCAAACATTTTCTCCCATTCTGCGGCTAGTGTCTTGGTTCTCTTAGCAGTGTCTTTCAAAGAACAGAAGCTTTTAATTTTGACAAAGTTCAATGTATCAGTTTTTTTCCTTATAAATTGTGCTTTTTGTACCATTTCAAAGAACTCTATGCCTAACTCAAGGTCACAAAGATTTTCTTCAACGTTTTCTTTCAGAAGTTGTCTAATTTTATGTATCATATTTAGGTCTATGATCCATTTTTGTACATCCTGGAAGATATGGATCCAATTTCATTGTGTTACAACAGAATATTCAGTTGTTGAATCACTATTTTTTGCTAAGGCTCTTCTTTTTCACTGATTTACCCTCACATCTTTGTGGAAAAATCAGTTATCCACCTATGTGTGGGTTTATTTCTGTTCTATCTCTGTTCTGTTCCATCACTATGTGTCTATCTTGGTGCCAATACCACACTATCTTGATTAATAAGTCTTGATATCAGGAAGTGTTAGCTTCTCAATTTACATATTCTTTAAAAAGTAATTTTGCTATTCTATTTTCTCTGCATTTTCAAATGAATTTGAGAGTCAGTTTCTCAATTTCTGCAATAAAGCCTACTGGGATTTTGATGGGATTGTGTTCAATCGATATACCCGTTTTGGGAGAAATTACATTTTAACAATATTGAATCTTCCAACCATTTATTAAATTCTTCTTTAATATCTCTCATGAGTTGTAGTTTTAAATGTACAAGACTTGTACATCTTTTTTTCAAATTTATTAAGTAGTTCATAACTTTCATATTATTGCAAATCATGTTGTTTTTGTAATTTAAGTTTCTTATTGTTCATTCCTAGTCCATAAAAATACAAGTGATATTTGTATTTTTTGTATATAATTGACTTTTTATATTTTATATCTTGCCAAAATTGATATCCATATATGCATATGTATTATAGGACTACATATACTTAATAGTTAGTAGGATACCCTATTTTGGCTTTTTTTGTTGTTTTTTTGCTGGCTTTTTTTTTTTATAAGGAACCATATTTATCTATTCCTCAAGGAATTTTTTTTCTATTGTTAAAGTGTAACATACAGACAGAAAAATACAAGATACAAAGGCATATTTAAATAAAATACACAAATAAGTAAACAAATATGTGAAATACAGAAGTCCTAAGCTTGATAATTTACAAGAAAATGAACACAATTCAAAAAAAAATGAACACAACTATGTAACTAGTACACTGGCCAAGAAATAAACATTACTAGCCATCCTAGATAGACACTCCCTCTGAGTTCCCGAAGTCTGACTTGACTCATCTTGCCTCCACAGAGTTTATCACTTTCCTACATCTAACTGTAAAGACTAGCTTTATCCATTTTTTAAAACTTAAAAAAATTTTGTTTTAAATTAATATATAATGTATTATTTGCTTCATGGTTACAGGTCTGTGAATCATCAGTCTCACACAATTCACAGCACTCACCATAGCACATACCTTCCCCAATGTCCATCACCCAGGCACCCTGTCCTTCACCCGCCCCTCCATCAACCCTCAGGTTCCCGAGGTTGAGTCTCTTGAGGTTTATCTCCCTTCCCAGTCCCATCTTGTTTCTTTTTTTCCCTCATTTCCTCCCCATACCCCCCAACTCTGACTCTCAAATTCCTCATATCAGAGATCATATGATAATTGTTTTTCTCTGATTGACTTACTTCTCTTGGCATAATACCCTCTAGTTCCAGCCACATTGTTGCAAATGGCAAGATTTTGGGATTTTTGATGGCTACATAGTATTCCATTTATATATATACACCACATCTTCTTTATCCATTCTTCTGTTGATGAACATTTAGGTTCTTTCCACAGTTTTGCTATTGTGAGCATTGCTGCTATAAACATTCGGGTACCCATGTCCCTTTGGATCACTACATTTGTATCTTTAGGGTAAATACCCAGTAGCACAATTTTGGGGTTGTAGGGTAGCTCTATTTTCAAATTTTTGTGGAACCTCCAGATGGTTTCCCAGAGTGGCTGCACCAGCTTGCATTCCCACCAACAGTGTAGGAGGGTTCCCCTTTCTCCGCATCCTCACCAACATCTGTTGTTTCCTGTCTTGTCAATTTTAGCCATTCTGACTGGTGTGAGGTGATATCTCACTGTGGTTGTGATTTGTATTTCCCAATGTTGAGCACTTTTTCATGTGTCTGTCGGCTATTTGGATGTCTTCTTTGTTGAAATGCCTGTTCATGTCTTCTGCCCATTTCTTAGTTGGATTATTTGTTCTTTGGATATTGAATTTGATAAGTTCTTTATAGATTTTGGGTACTAGCCCTTTCTCTGGTACATCATTTGCAAATATCTTTTCCCATTCTGTTGGTTGTCTTTCGGTTTTGTTGACTGTTTCCTTTGCTGTGCAAAAACTTTTGATCTTGATGAAGTCCCAATAGTTTATTTTTGCCCTTGCTTCCCTTGCCTTTGGTGATGTTTCTAGGAAGAAGTTGCTGCAGCTGATTTCCAAGAGGTTGCTGCCCGTGTTCTCCTCAAGGATTTTGATGGATTCCTGTCTCACATGGAGGTCTTTGATCCATTTGGAGTCTATTTTTCTGTGTAGTGTAAGAAAATGGTCCAGTTTCATTCTTCTGCATGTGTCTATCTAATTTTTCCAGCATCATTTGTTGAAGAAACTTCCTTTCTTCCCATTGGACATTTTTTTCCTTTGTCAAAGATTAGTTGACCTTAGAGTTGAGGGTCTATTTCTGGGCTCTCTATTCTGATCCATTGATCTCTGTGTCTGTTTTTGTGCCAGTACCATGCTGTCTTGATGATTACAACTTTGTAATAGAGCTTGAAGTCTGGAATTATGATGCCACCAACTTTGGTTTTCTTTCTCAACATTCCTATTTGGAGTCTTTTCTGGTTCCATATAACTTTTAGGATTATTTGTTCCATTTCTTTGAAACAAGTTGATGGTATTTTGATAGGTATTGTGTTAAATGTGTAGATTGCTCTAGATAGCATACACAGTTTCACAATATTTGTTCTTCCAATCCATGAGCATGGAACATTTTTTCATTTCTTTGTGTCTTCCTCAATTTCTTTCATGAGTACTTTATAGTTTTCTGAGTACAGATTCTTTACCTCTTTGGTTAGGTTTATTCCTAGGTATCTTATGGTTTTGGGTGTAAATGTAAATGAGATCAACTCCTTAATTTCTCTTTCTTCTGTCTTTCTGTTTGTGTATAGAAATGCAAACGATTTTTCTGCATTGATTTTATATCTTGACACTTTATTGAATTCCTATATGAGTTCTAGCAATTTTGGAATAGAGTCTTTTGGGTTTTCAACATAAAGTATCATATCATTTGCAAAGAGTTCTCACTTTGACTTCTTCTTTACCCATCGGGATGCCTTTTATTTCTTTTTATTGCCTGATTGCTGAGGCTAGGACTTCTAATACTGTGTTGAATAGCAGTGGTGACAGTGGACAGCCCTGCCATGTTCCTGACCTTAGCATTAAAGCTCTCAGTTTTTCCCCATTGGGAATGATATTCACTATGGGTTTTTCATAGATGGCTTTGATGATATTGAGGTATGTACCCTCTGTCTCTACACTGTGAAGAGTTTTGATCAAGAAAAGATGTTGTACTTTGTCAAATGCTTTTTCAGCATCTTTGAGAGTATCATATGGTTCTTGTTCTTTCCTTTATTAATGTAAGTATCACACTGATTGATTTGCAGATGTTGAACCAAACCTGTAGCCCAGGAATAAACTCCACTTGTGGTGGTAAATATCCTTTTAATGTACTGTTGGATCCTATTGCCTAGTATTTTGGTGAGAATATTTGCATCTGTGTTCATCAAGGATATTGGTCTATAATTCTCTTTTAGGATGGGGTCCTTGTTGGTTTGGGGATCAAGGTATTTCTGGTCTCATAAAATGAATTTGGAAGCTTTCCTTCCATTTCTATTTTTTTTTTTTTTTTTGGAACACTTTCAGAGAGAATAGGTATTAATTCTTCTTTAAATGTTTGGTAGAATTCCCCTGAGAAGCCATCTGGCCCTGGGCTCTTGTTTGTTGGGAGATTTTTGATGACTGCTTCAACCTCCTTAGACCCTTTAAGTATGATAGTGTCCTTCTTTATCTCTTATTATAGTCTTTAGCTTAAAATCTAATTTATTTGATATAAGGATTGCCACTCCAGCTTTCTTTTGATGTCCATTAGCATAGTAAATTGTTTTCCACCCCCTCACTTTAAATCTGGAAGTGTCTTTGGGTCAAAAATTAGTTTCTTATAGACAGCATATTGATGGGTCTTGTTTTTTTATCCATTCTGATACCCTGTGTCTTTTGATGAGGGCATTTAGCCCATTTACATTCAGAGTAACTATTGAGAGATATGAGTTCAGTGCCATTGTATATCCTGTAAGGTGACTGTTACTGTATATTGTCTCTGTTCCTTTCTGGTCTACTACTTTTAGGCTCTCTCTTTGCTTAGAGGATCCCTTTCAATATTTCCTATGGGCTGGTTTGGTGTTTGAAAATTCTTTTAGTTTTTGTTTGTCCTGAAAGCTTTTTAACTCTCCTATTTTCAATGACACCCTATCTGGATATTGTATTCTTGGCTGCATATTTTTCTTATCTAATGCTCTGCCTATATCATGCCAGTCCTTTCTGGCCTGCCAGTTGTCTGTGGATAGGTCTGCTGCCAATCTATTTCTACTGTTGTATGTACAGACCTCTTGTCCTGAGTCCTGTCCCTTGTCTCAGGATTTTTTCTTTGTCACTGAGACTTGTACATTTTACTATTAGATGACAGGGTGTTAACCTATTTTTATTGATTTTGAGAGGGTTCTCTATGCCTCCTGGATTTTAATGTTTGTTCCCTTTGCCAAATTAGAGAAATTCTTTGCTATAATTTGCTCCAATATACCTTCTGCCCCCTCTCTCTTTTTTCTTCTTCTGGGATCCCAATTGTTCTAATATTGTTTTGTGTTATAGTATCACTTATATCTTAAATTCTTCACTCATGATCCAGTAATTGTTTATCTCTCTTTTGCTCAGCATCTTTATTCTCCATCATTTAGTCTTCTATATTACTAATTCTCTCTTCTGCCCCATTTATCCTAGCGGTAAGAGCCTACATTTTTCATTACACCTCATTAATAGCTTTTTAAAATTTCAACTTGGTTAGATTTTAGTTCTTTCATTTCTCCAGAAAGGGATTTCATTCCTCCAGAAAGGGATTCTCTAGTATCTTCCATACTTTCTTCAATACTTTCTTCAAAAAGGATCTTCCATATGTTCTTCAAACCCAGCTAGCATCTTGATAATCAACATTCTGAACTCTAGTTCTGACATCTTAATGTCTATATTGATTAGGTCCCTAGCCATTGGTACTCCTCTAATTCTTTTTTTTTTTTGAAGTGAGCTTTTCTGCCTTGTCATTTTTTCCAGATAAGAGTAGATGAATGAGAGAACAAAATACTAAAAGGTTAGCAACAATCCCAGGAAAATATACACTAACCAAATCAGAAGAGACCCAAAACCAGGGCGAGAAGAAAGGAGGAAAACATATATATATATATATATGATCAATCATAATATTTTATATATATTAGACTGGTGAGTAGAACAGAGCCACACACTTGATTTTGGGTATATTTTGGTCTGTTAGAAGAAATTGCCTCCCAAAGTTTTAAAGAAGGAAAAACTTACATATATACAAAAGTAAGGATAAACACAGTGAAGGGATGGAAAATGACTGTAAAGATGAAAATTAAAAAGGATTCTAAAAAAGAAATTGATAAGAAGTTGACTGAAAATAGAAAAAGAAAAAGGAAAGAATGTGATCAAACTGGAGACTAAAACAAAGCCATTCACTAGACCTAGGGTATATTTTGATCTGTTAGAAAAAACTGTACCCCAAAATTGTAAAAAAAAAAAAAAAAAAACCCACTATATGTATACCAAAAAAATAAGGTTAAATACAATGAAGTGTATTTAATGAAGTGTATTTAATGAAATTAAATACAATGAAGAGATAGAATATGACTATAACAATGAAAATTTTAGAAGATTTTTAAAATAAAATAGTTAAAATGGGTTAAAATAGGACAGAGGAAAAATTTTTTTAAAATAGAATAAGAAAAAAATAAAATTAAAACGAGTTTTAACTTTGGAAGACTAAAGAGTCATGGGGAAAAAGCCATGGATTCTGTATTACTTTTCCATAGCTCTGGAATTCTGCAGTTCTCATTGATCGGTGAACTTGGTCATGGCTGGATGTTCTTGCTGAGCTTCTTGGGGAGGGGACTGTTGCGGTGATTCTCAAATGTCTTTGCCCAAGGAAGAATTGCACCGCCCTTGCCAGGGGCCAGGCTAAGTCATCTGCTTGAGTTCGCTCTCAGGAGCTTTGGTTCCCTGAACGCTTCCTGTACAGCTTTGGAGGAGGAGGATGAAGATGGCGGCCTCTCAATCTCTGGCAGGGAGGAGCCAAGAGCTTAGGGCCCTACTCCTCAATGTGCCCTCAGAGAAAAGCAGTCAATCATTCCTGTCTCCCTGGTCTCCAACTGCAAGTTCACCCAGCCTGTGAGTGAGCATTTCTATCTCTGGTGCATGGCCCCTTTTGGAGTCTCCAAACCCAGCAGATTGCTGCAGTGCTCCAGCACCACTCCCTCCAAGGGAGGAAGGTGAGTCTCCCCAGAACTACCACTTGTGGGGTCCCTGCTTGAAGAGAAGTGGTCAGACTGTGCCTTGGATCATGGTTTAAGGTAACCCCAAGTTGAGAGCTCACTCCTCTGCTCTGTCTCTACAGTCAGCTTCCGTGCTCTGTTACCTGGGAGCTCTGCCACTCTCAAGCACCCCCTGGTCTTTCTGTGACCCTACAGGTCCTGAGACCACACTATTCCCATGAGGGCTCCACCCCCCCTTAGCCTCTGGAGCGATGTCCCTCAGTGTAGCCAACTTCTAAAAGTTCTGATTTTGTGCTCTCTGCTCTACTGCTTGCCAGGAGCCGGCCCCTCCCTCCGAGGTCTATCTTCCCAAATGTCACCTCAGATTCACTTCTCCACATGTTCTACCTTCCAGAAAGTTGTCGGTTTCTGTTCCTAGAATTACTGCTCTTCTTCTCTTCAATATCCTGTTGACTTTGTAGGTGTTCAGAAGGTTTGATAACTATCCAGCTGAAATCCTGGGACCCGACAATATTTAGGTCTCCTACTTATCCACCGTCTTGCTCCTCCTCCCTCAGGATACCCTATTTTGATTCTTTCATCTTTGGGATAAAATATATTAAAGTGGTGTCTGGGTAGCTCAATGAGTAGGGCATCTGACTCTTTATCTTGGCTCAGGTCTTTATCTCAGGGTCATGAGTTTAAGCCCTGTGTTG
Source organism: Mustela erminea (assembly GCF_009829155.1). NCBI lineage: Eukaryota > Metazoa > Chordata > Mammalia > Carnivora > Mustelidae > Mustela > Mustela erminea. Next base: position 12,724,915 of record NC_045634.1, read on the forward strand.
TGCTCCACACTGGGCATGGAGCCTATAAAAAAAAATTTTTTTTTAATGGTAAAAGGCAAGTGAAGTCTCTGAAACTACCCCAACTCAGCAAAGATAGTAAATCAAAAATAATATCATATTTCAGGGAGGAATGGCAGAAATTAATTCTACCCTTAAAGACCTAAGTGGTACAGGTATTACTGGACCCCATCATACATGTATTTAATTCTCCAGTCTGGCTCCTACTGAAACTAAATCATGAAAGATGTCAACTCAAACTCAGCAACATACTGGCCCAAATTGCACCTGAAGTGTCAGATGTGGTATCTTTGTTGGAGCACACAAACACTGCCTCTGGTATATGGTATGTGACCGTTCAGCTGTCAAATGCATTCTTTGTCATCTCTATCAGAAAGTTCACATAGACTTATGCCAGACAACATAATGCATTTACTGTCTTACCAGTGGTCTAAGTTAACTATTTCATTCTCTGTCAAAATATAGCCCAGAGGTAATTGAATTTCTGGACATTCTGCAAAATATTACCTTGGTCCCTTGTAGGGACATCATCATGTTGACTGGATCAGATGAGCAAGAAGTAGCAAGTATGTTAAAGGCCTTGTTAAGACACACATTCTGGGGGCACCTGGGTGGCTCAATGGGTGAAAGCCTCTGCCTTCTGCTCAGGTCATGATCCCAGGGCCCTGGGATCGAGCCCCACATCGGGCTCTCTGCTCAGCGGGGAGCCTGTCCCCCCCACCCCCACCTGCCTCTCTGCCTACTTGTGATCTGTCAAATAAATAAAATATTAAAAAAAAAAGACACACATTCTGAACAGTGGGAAATAAGCCCAGTAGAAATTCAAGGCCCCACCACACCAGCAAGAATTTGGAGTCAATGGCCTCAGGCATGAGAGGATATCCCCTCCAAAGTGAAAAGCAAATTAGTATCTCTTACACTTCCTGCCAGCAACATGGAACCATAACACCTAGAAGGGATTTCCAGGTTCTGGAAGTACCATACTCTATACTTAGAAATATGGTTTGGCCCATTTTACCATATAACAAGGAAGTCTCCCAATTTGAGTAAGCCCCAGAGTAGCAAAGGGCTCTAAAGCAAGTCCAGGCTGGAAGTAGCTCTGTCACTCTGCCATCTGACCCAGGAGACATTATGGCATTAGAGGTATCTGTGGTAGAAAAAGATGCCATATGGATTTTATGGCAAGTTCCGATGTAAGAGTCACAGTACCAGAGCACCTGGGTGGCTCAGTCAGCTAAGTACCTGCCTTCAGCTCAGGTCATGATCCCAGGGTCCTGCAATTGTCACATCAGACTCCCTGCTTAGCTGGGAGCCTGCTTCCCTGCTTCTCCTTCTCCCTCTGCTCTTCCCTGCACTAATCACTCATACTCTCTCAAATAAATAAAGTCTTTTTTAAAAAAAGGAGAGAGAACCACAATGCAGATCCCTTGGATTCTGGAGTATGATCATGCCATTTGCTGCAGGTATTATAAACCATTTGAGGGACACCTAGTTGGTTCAGTTAGTAGAGCATGCAGCTCTTTATCTAGGGTCAGGAATTCAAGGCCATGTTGGGAGTAGAGTTTACTTAAAAAAAATCAATTTAAATAAATCATTTGAAAAACAGATTCTGGTATGCTACTAGCTTCCATGGAAAAGACAGAAAACTTGACTGTTGGACATCAAGTGACTATGTACCCAGAAATGCCTACCATGAACTGTGTTCTGTCAAACCCACACAGTTATAAGGTCAAGTGTGTTTGGCCACATTCCATTCTGAAATGGAAGTGATGCATTTGGGATTGAGCACAAGAAAAGGCAAAGGGCAAAAGTAATCTGCACAAGCAGCTGCTCCAGGTTCCATGTCACTCACCACCATGGCACCATCGTCTGTCCCACAGCTCACCCAGGACTACATAGGGGGACCTTTACGAACAGCTCACAGAGAAGGAAAAAGACAGGACTTTGTTCATGAATGATTCCGCTCAGTATGTGAGTACAAGTCAGAAAAGGACTACAGCTATACTAAATGTCCACTAGGGGATGACTCTGAAGATGGGGGGCGGGGGTGAGCAGAGATTCCCTTGGAGCTCTTCATTCACTTTGTGTGAAGGGAAAGTGGCCCAGGGAAAGACTGTGTAGACTCATGGACATGGACATGTGGTTGACTGTTTGGTCAAGAGCTTAAAATGAGAAGGATTAGAACACTGAGGATCGGGAGGTCTGGGGAAGAAGCTTGTGGATGGACATATGGGAGAAGGCAAGAAGTGTGGAGATCTTTGTATTGCTTACTCATACCCACCAGAGAATAGTAATCAAGGAAGAGGCCCTAAGAAAATCAGTCACTAGAACAACCCACACACAAATCTTAGAGTCTCAGAGCCTTTTTCCCAGAGGAACCTACCCATGGCAAATACACAGCCTTTGGTTCTTTATCTGATTATATTCAGTACCAAACTGGGTCTTTTCTCCCAAAATCACAATTTTGATATCAGAAGAGTGTCCATATTTTTCATATGTATATAATATGGTACCGTTTGTACAAAGACAGGGAAAATATTATATGCTCATGATTGCTTTCATATACAGAAAATATTCCTGGAAGGACATACCAGGAACAATGAACAATTGGTGCCTTAAGGAAACAGAACAATGCGATAGATTAAGAAGGAGAACTTTTTACTGTACACTCTTACTTTTTCTGAAACCATGCACTATGAACTTCTAAATAAATTAGAGGGTGCCTGGGTGGCTCAGTGGGTTAAGCCGCTGCCTTCGGCTCAGGTCATGATCTCAGGGTCCTGGGATCGAGTCCCGCATCAGGCTCTCTGCTCAGCAGGGAGCCTGCTTCCTCCTCTCTCTCTCTCTGTCTGCCTGCCTCTCTGCCTACTTGTGATCTCTCTCTGTCAAATAAATAAATAAAAATCTTTAAATAAATAAATAAATAAATAAGAAAAAGTAAATTTGACCCAACAAGAAAATTCCAAAAGAGTGAGTCACTTTTTCAGACAAAATTTCTTTGCCCTCTTTCCTCATCATAATTCCATACTCACAGAAGTTGCCACAAAAGCCCTAATCCATCCATCTTCAGGAACTTCAAAATTAGTTTCAGGCAAACTCCACTTACACAAGCTCTTTGCTCTCCCTAGCTACTTCCCCTTTCCGTATCTATTCTTTGTCATCTTCTAGTAAAGCCTTCTTTTTTCTCATGCAGCCTCACTGATCTCCCCATGCTCTTCAGGCTCTTCATTTATTTGTTGTTCCACTCCAACCATTATCCACACGAAGTTAGGCTAGTAATAACATAAGCTTCTTCCTCCCAAAGGTGAGGCGAGAGATTAGAAACAACTAAAATCTAATATATTTTCCTTTCTCATTATGACATTCCTTCTTAGCATCACTATCAGTTTTAATGACTTGGTTTAATAGAGTATCTCCAGTGCCTAAGACAGGACCTGGCACATGATTGAGGCTTATAATTTATTGAGTTAAATGAAAGGACAGAATTCGTAAATAAACAATACTCTCTGTTCAGAGGTCAGCTCATTTTTTTCTATGCAACCTTAAAATAAATGTTGCCATTCCCAGATTTTAGGAAGTCTGTGGCCCCAGTGTCTGTCATTGGAAGTCCCCTAAAGGTGATCTAGAGAGACCCGACTCCCGGCTGGAGACATATGTTGTTAGATGCTTCCCACTGTGGGGATATTTTTGTTGGTTCTGTTTTTGTTTTACCAGATCATCAGTTTATGTGAAAAGTATATAACTTAGGAATAGCTACATGGAGGAGATAGATACTCAGGGCAAATATGGGAGCAGGACAAGGGCCAAGGGTTGGGACAGTGGAGACCTTTCACGCTCTCTCTGGACGCCCCATTCTTGCAGCACCTCCATGCATGCACCAAACCGTAAGCTCTCTGAACCTCACCCTTTCAGGGTCTTATGGAAACTTCCTCACATGGGCAGGATTCATTAAAGCATTGGCCATTAGTGATTGAACTCAATCCCTAGCCTCTCTGGGCAGGATGGGTTCCCCTGGCAGTCGACCCCCAGCCACAGGGGCTTTCCAAAAGTCAGATCATTAACATAAACTCAGGTGTGGTTAAAAAGGAACTTGTTGTGAATAACCAAAGACACCTTTATTACCCATATTATCACGCTCTTTTCACTTAGGAAATGTCAAGGGTTTCAGGAGCTCTCAGGAGCCAGGAGTAAGACAGACAAAGACCAACACCGTGGTGATATTTAATGATACTGCAGGGATGGCTTGCTGTGCTTCATGATTTCTCTGAATTCTTTAATCTCTCCGTCTCCTGTTATTGTTGCTGTTAAAAAAGCGTTTTGGCTTGGTGTCCGTGCACTCCACACCTCTCTCAAATCAGCTTGAAGGCTAGGGCTGCTAAATTGGAAAATGTCCTTGTCTCTCAGGACACTACTTCTATAACTGCTTGATTTGTAGGTCTCCAAGCAGAAGAGTGAAAATTTTTAAATTTCCTCACAGTTCTCAAAGGAGGCCAGAGAGTAAAAGATTGAAAACACCAACACCTACCACACAGATTGGATATTTTTTCCTCCATGCTAACAAAGTGGAGATGCTAACAAAAATTGGATCATCTGCTTTCTCTGTTCTGTCCTTTCGCTTCTGCCCAGGAAGCAAAGGTCTAAATACTGAAAAATCACTAATTATATTCTGAATCCTTCGTATAGCTGCAGCAATTATGTATTAGTGAAGAGCTTCAAGCTGAAGCCTGCTTTCTCTTTAGCAGAAAACACCCCCTCCTGCTTATTCAGAAACTACTATATCATTTATTTATCACACACCCGCCATATGCTAGACACTATGTTATTTTCTTTCACATAAGTGACTTCCTTTAATGTATCTCTTTGTGTGTGTATGTACATTTATTCATTCATCACACAACTGGTAGCAGGAGAAAAAAAATTCTAACAAGGATTTATCCTTCTTGACTTGCTGGGGTCCTCAACCATGAGGACAAAGCAAATGAAGGGTTAGTGTAATCAGCTTTGATTTTCTACAGATGGAGTATTGTTATTTAAATATAATTTCTTTCTTTATGTTGTAGTTCCTGGTTTTAAAAGACGGTTTCGTAGTTAAGCTAAAACTAGATACACAACATCAGTCATTTAAACTCTCACTTGTTAATTATATGAGAAAACATTGCACCCTGTGTATGGATTTGAAATCGCTGGCCATACTCCCACTTTGTGAAAGATGCGGTATAAACAGAAGTATGTCTCACCACCAAGTTAACTCCAAATGCAACCAAGTGATTTTGCTATGTCAGTGCTTGAAGTGATATATACTTCTGCATGCAAATTTACTGAGGCTTAAATAGAAATAAAAGAGAGTGGCTCACCAAAGCCCTACAATCTAATTTTAGGACATTTTCCTCCCTTATAAAAGAAACCCCATACCTATTTGCTGTCAATGCCATCCTTCCCCTATCCCCCACTCTCATCACTTCCCAGCTCTAGGCAACCCCTAACTTTCTGTCTCTATTGATTTTCCTATTATGGACATTTTATATAATTTTTAATTTTTTAAAAAAGATTTTATTTATTTATTTGACAGAGAGACAGAGAACAAAAGCAAGGAGAGAAGCCGACACAGGGAGAGGGAGAAGTAGGCTCCCCACTGAGCAAGAAACCCAATGCGGGGCTTGATCACAGGACCTTAGGTTCATGACCTGAGCCAAAGGCAGACACTTACAGAGCCACCCAGGCCCCCCTGGACATTTCATATAAAGGGAATCAAGGCTCATCCATGTTGTAGCATGAATCAATACTTCATTTATAAAGAAAGCTTTTTTAATATCTAAAAATCAAATAAATTCTTTGTGAGGTAATGAAAAGGGTATATGAAAGATAAACACATAATTCAGTTATGTACCAAGTATCTTATTTTGATCATGTCGAGGTCAGGATTTTTAATTTGCACATTTTGATAGACAGCTGTGTAGGTTCAGAAAAAGATAATTAAAGAGAAAGACTAAAATAGGACATGTTTTATTGTTAAATTTGGTGATATACTTCTCCATTTCCGAAAAATTCATAGATATTATGGAAAGATGCTGGTTTAATGCATTCACAAAGGAAAAAAATCTGAAGGGCTAAAGAAAATGGGTGCTTGAAAACTGACGCAGAGATTGCTCTTCTTTAATCAAATACCAAACAGAGGTCTGAAAACTCATTTTAGCGTAAGAATATTTAGTTGCCTCATAAATAAAGCAAGGTCATGGGGTTTCCATTGTGTAAAGGGAACATGAAAAATATCATGCCTATTGCCAGCTGCCCTTAGGGCACCAGGCAGCAATAATACCTTTCAGCAACTCACCCCTAATTCTTCTCAGTTTTTCATAGATCCCTTCACGGTTCTTTGCTCTAACCTTCCTTTGACTTTCAGTCACCTTCTTTCCCTGTTCTTGGTCTGCTTTCCTATCGTCAGATGCGTCTTACAAGGAGGAAGAGAACACAAGTCACCAGGCACAAAAATGTCCAACTGACCTTTCCTTCTGCAGAAGCCTAAAGTGACAGCCGCATTGTTGTGGACTTGCCCGGGCTCTATACGAGGCCAACTAAGCCTTGGTTAAGGTTTCAACATATCAGGGATGCCAATCACGAAGAAAAAATTAAGTAAGCCTATGTTTCATATTTTCAAAACTCCTCTGATGGCTACGGTGGTATAAATTTTAAAATAACTGGACTGACTGACACTTACTGTATAAGTTAATATTGCTTGTATTTTATATCACACAATGGTGAGGCGTTGCAAACGGATCTCAGCCCCTTTAGTATGCACGACACTTATGTTCTTTTGGAAAGATGACAGTAGCCACCTAAGAAGTTTGCCTGGAATAAAGATTAGCACTCCCCCACAACCTTGGCGCCTGGCTATGAAGAAAGGAGCCCGCAGACTACATTCTGCCAATACACACACATTCACCACCTAACCATTGCCTAAGCAGGCAAGCACAAAAGCCATTCATACCTCCTATTCTGAGCTCAAAAGAAATTCCTGCTTGCTCGCTTTTCTTTTCTTCCCTTTCTTCCTTCCTTTCTTTTTTCTTTCCTTCCTCTCTCTCTCGTTTCTTTTGTCCAGATGCTCTAGCCACTCTAGGCAGACTCTCCAGGACAGAACGCAAGAATCCTTTGAGCCTAAGATTACACACCGAAGAAAACCATGCTGTAGAAATCTGTTGATTTTATACCTTATACATGCAAGCATGGGGAGTGTCTCTAAAACACCTCACAAATCAATACATCAAAATTACCCATTTCTAACTTTCTTCATGCTATTTTACAAATCATTAATTGTACCATTAAAATGACCATGGTTGACCTTTAGTCTGCTAAGAAATAGAGTAACTACCAGTTGGTCACAGCACGGGTAATCACAGAAACACCATCTGTGTAGGCTAGCTGTCTGTGGCAATCTCTGGTTAGAATGCGAGCTGTACTTAGTTGTAGCTTAATCTTAGTAACAAACACATAGTAACAATCCGTCCATGCTAAATTTTTTTTTTAAGATTTATTTATTGATTTGAGATAGAGAGCAAAAGACAGCAAGTGAGCACAGTGTGGGGAGAGGCAGAGGGAGAGGGAGAAGCAGACTCCTCACTGAGCAGGACCCTGAGATCATGACCTGAGCCGAAGGTAGATGCTTAACCAACTGAGCCACCCACTGCCCCTGGTTCTAGAATTTTTTATGGTTTCAGGTCTCGCATGTAGGTCTTTAATCCATTTTGAATTTGGTTTTGTGTATGGTATAAGAAAGTGGTCCTGATTCATTTTTTGCATGTTATAGTCCAGTTTTCCCAACACTATTTGGTGAAGAGACAATCTTTTTTGCATTGCTATTCTTTATTGAAGATTAATTGACCATATAATTATGGGTTCATTTATGGGTTTTCTATTCTGTTCCATTGATCTATGTGTCTGTTTTTGTGCCAGTACCATACTGTTTTGATTATTACAGCTTTTGTCAGGTAATTTGAGGTCTGGAGTTGTGATGCCTCCAGCTTTGCTTTTCTTTTTCAAGATTGCTTTGGCTATTCAGAATTTTGTTTTGTTTTGTTTTAAGTAAACTCTAAGCCCGTTGTAGAGCTTGAAGTCATGACCTTAATTTAAGATCAAAAGTCACCCACTCACCAACTGAGCTAGCCAGGTGCCCTGCTCTTTGGGGTCTTCTGTGGTTCCATACAAATTTTAAGATTGTTTGTTCTAGTTCTGTGAAAAATGCTCTTGGTATTTTGATAGGGATTACATTAAATGTATAGCTTGCTTTGGGTAGTAAGACATTTTTATCAATATTTATTCTTCCAGTCCATAAGCATGGGATGTGCTTCCATAAGACTAACTTTAATGAGGACATATTCAAAATGTGTCGATTGTGATTGAGTCGGTACTATATGCTAAAAGTGCTAAGAAGTGTCAATGACTAAAATGGGAAATTCTCTGCTTTCATGGAGCTTACATAGATTTGTGTCACACTGTTAATACCTCTTTCTCCTATTCTTGGATCACTTTGCTTACCACCAATTCATTAAAAAAAACTGTTGGAAACCTAGAATCACTTTTCTTAAATCATGTTAAATTTCATAAGTGATATGCAAACAAAACTTGTGTTATGAAAATCTGGTTTCAAGCCAATTTTTTAAAGTGTAGATACTCTCCTGTCCTATTCGCAATCCTGAACTACCATGAGGACTAACTCATGCACTCACTTTTTAAAGACAATTATTTACTGAGTGTTTATTATGTTCTGGTGATGTAGCAGTGAACCAAACAAAGGTCTTGCCCCAGGAACTTACTATTCCAGGGCAGAAAGACAAACAATAAACAAACAAGAATGTGCTGGGTTGTAACAGGTCCTAAGCATGGAGGAAAAATAAAGCAGAATGTGAAGAATAGGGTGGGCCAGGGGTAGAACTAAGTCCTCATCCTTAGGGGAAGGTCTCTCTGATATGTTGAATTTATGCAAAAACTTGAAGGAAGGGAGGCAATGAGTCATATGGATATAAGGGGGAAGAGCATTTTTAAAAAATTTTTTTCAATTTAATTTACTTACTTGAGAGAGATAGCAAGAGAGAGCGAGCACTAGCAGCAGGAATAGGGGGAAGCAGGCTCCCAACTGAGCAGAGAGCCCGACGTGGGGCTCCATCCCAGGACCCTGAGATCATGAACTGAACTGAAGCCAGATGCTTACCTGACAGCCACTCAGGTGCCCCCAGAGGAAAGAGCATTACTGACAGGGGCAACAAGAGCAAAGACCTCCAGGTCTTGCCATTCCTGGCAAGTTGAAGGCACAGGAGGGAAGTCAGGGTAGTGGGAACAGAGTGAACAAGAGAATAGATAAGATCAGAGTGTTGAGAGGGGTAGAGGAGACAGATTCTGTGGTAGTGTGGAGGCCATCTTAAGGACTTTTGCTCTGAGTGAGATGAGAAGTTACCAGAGTGTATTAAGCATGTGAGGGTCGTGATCTGACATATATATTATTAGGACCAAATAAGCCACCAAGGGCAAGGTGGAAACAGAGAAAACCATTAGGAAGCTTTAGGAGTGACCCAGGCAAGTGATGACAGTGGCTTGAACCAGGGTAGCAGTGGAGACAGTGTGAAGTGGAAGGACTGTAAGTATGTCTTGAAGACTCATTTTGGATACATTTTGGATAATGTATGTGAGTTATGAGAGAAAAGTGGGACAAGGGAGACCCAACTGTTTAAAAGGTGAATCCCTTCCAAAAAGGAGATAATGTATCTTTAAAATGATAGTGCAATTTTACATGTCATGTGTGTGAACTAGAGCAACATAGTAACTTTGTATTTGACATTCTAAAGGCTTCTCACACTTATCTCCTTTTTCTTCATGTATCTGTCAGGTAACCCAAAAATCTCTGCTACTACATTATGTAAACATACATGTCCATATATAAAATACCTCTGCCTATCCATTGGTAAAACACCAAAACAGTGGGCTGGCTTCCTCAGGTTTATATGACACATTATTTCATACTCTCATTCCAAACATTGCTTTTTCTTTTCATTCCCATGCACAGCCACATCAGCATTATCCTCTAAAATTCTGTTATACATGGTATGAAGGTTCACATGAATGATGGGTATTACATTCAATTTTCAAGAACTTACAGGCAGAAAAAATGTCTCTTTCAGTCTTTAAAATGAGGTGACTATGATGTAAAAGTTTTCAAAAAATGATTTTTCAGGAAAAAACATTATTTAAATCTAATGTATTTTTGGTCTATTATTATTGGGCTTTTAATATCAAGTCACGTAATTTTGTAGGCATTTGCAAGTAAAATTTTCACAAGGTTGAGCTCTTCTCTGGCATGTTTTACACATCTTTAAAGCTCACCAACCCTTTTTACGTTCCAGCTCTGTTGTACATTAGCAGCACAATCTTGGACATTTCCTCATTGTATAATGAAGACAATAATAGTGCCTACTTCATTAGATTATTGGGGATTAAATGATGTGCAGAATAATGGATGGCACATTGTAAACACTCAAAAAATAATATCTTCAGCCACCACTGCTGCCATTCTCATCATCAGGCTACCACAGTCTGTTGGTTGGTAAATCTTAAAATCTTAACTTGTTTCCACTCAATGCAAAAAAAAAAAAAAAACATTCGTTGCAGTCAATACGTTAAAAATATCATGAAACCTAGTACAGACAAAACACCAGTTGTCCGTTAGATTTTTCCCCCACTGCCTTTTAGCTGATTGTTTTTTACATTCCAGAGGAACAGACAATGGAAAGAAACTTTGCTTTCCATCTAGCCAGTGTTTTTTCGGAAAATTGCTGCCAAGAGGTATAGTCACTTAAACAGCAAGGGATGGCTCTTCTCTTTCAGGGTAATCCCTTCTTGTTCCGGACATTAGCAGCCTGCTGGTTAGGGAGAAGCAGAAACAGGTCAGTGCCAAGTGCTTAACGTTGGCTTTCTCTCTTGCTCTCATCATTACCCTGTAGAAAGTTGTTGGAACAAAGCAAATTCATTCATTGCAAATAAAATTAAATAAAATCTTCAAGCTTGAGTTTCTGCCCATTTTTACCTTAAAAGGATGATTTCTAACAAAATTCACTTTCTCTACCAAGATAAAGCACATTTGTTTTGCCCTTTGCCCTGTATGTTCTATGGATTTCCCACACAAAATCTAAGCAATATCTTCCATCTCTCCTTAAGTTTTAAGAAAGCCACTCATCTTATAAATAATACTCCACGGTGGGGAGAGGGAAAAGGGACCAATGTGAATGATGATTATTTTAATCCCAAACATGAGGTACCTCTTTCTCTGCATCCTCACCAACACATGTTGTTTCCTGTGTTGTCAGTTTTAGCCACTCTGACAGGTTTGAGGTGATATCCAATTGTAGTTTTTTTTTTTTTTTAAAGATTTTATTTATTTATTTGACAGAGAGAAATTACAAGTACACTGAGAGGCAGGCAGAGAGAGAGAGAAGGAAGCAGGCTCCCTGCTGAGCAGAAAGCCCGATGCGGGACTCGATCCCAGGACCCTGAGATCATGACCTGAGCCGAAGGCAGCGGCTTAACCCACTGAGCCACTCAGGCGCCCCTCCAATTGTAGTTTTAATCTGTATTTTCCTGGTGATTGGTGATGTTGAGCATCTTTTCATGTGTCTGTGGGCCATCTGTATGTCTTAGAAAAAAATATGTCTATGCATGTCTTTTGCTCATTTTTTAACTGGATTACTTTCATTTCTTAATGTTGAGTTTTGTAAGTTCTTTACATATTTTAGATACTAACCCTTTTTCAGATATGTCATTTGCGAGTATCTCCTCCCATTCCAAAGGTTGCCTTTAGTTTTGTTGATTGTTTCCTTCACTGTGCAGAAGACTTTTATCTTGATTTCTTATTTTTTAAAGAAAGATATGTTCATGGGCGCCTGGGTGGCTCAGTGGGTTAAAGCCTCTGCCTTCGGCTCGGGTCATGATCCCAGGGTTCTGGGATCGAGCCCCGCATCGGGCTCTCTGTTCGGCGGGGAGACTGCTTCCTCCTCTCTCTCTCTCTCTCTCTCTCTGCCTGGCTCTCTGCCTACTTGTGATCTCTGTCTGCCAAATAAATAAATAAAATATTTTAAAAAAGAAAAAAAGAAAGATATGTTCAATGTAGGTATCAAAAAGAATTCTGAGAAAAATCACTCCACTTGAGGACTTTTAAGTAGAAAATTCAATCTTGCAAATTATTATTCTTTCACTTGCTCAGGAGAAGTGGTGATTTATTAAAGACAAAAGTAAAGAGATAAATTAGTACCCATGTTAAGCACTTGGTAAAATCGGAGATGATACCCTTTTCTGGCCTTGATTCTTTTAAATAAATCATAGGAAAAAGTTTTAAAATGCCAAAAGACTTAGAGACCAATAAAAATAATTTTAAACACCTGTTTATTCGCTAACCAAAACAGAATTAAGCAACAAAAAAAAAACCAGGTATTTTCATACCAGTTTTAGCCTTCTGTTTATGGGAGTTCTTCCTTTCTTCATATGTTTGATCAGATTTAGCCCTCCCCACACTCAACAAAAAGGCAAACACAATGGTTCTCACCTACACTGGTTTTCCCCTACTTCAAGGGGAGAAAACATCTGGACCTCAGGGTGCCTGACTGGCTCATTTGGTGGAGTATGTGATTCATCTCAGGGCTGGAAATTTGAGCCCCATGTTGGATGTAGAGATTGTTTAAAAATAAAATCTTAAAAAAAAAAAAAATCCTCTGATGCAGAAGAGAGGGGCAACAGCGACATCTGATTGTATTTCTATTACCTTAGTTAATAAGGGTTCAGTGGATGGGTTCCCTCTCTTTCCTTTCATACTGATATTAGCATTTTTATTACTTCAAATATTAGTACAATATTAATAAATTTCAGTTTATACTAATATTAGTACAAATATTAGTGATTTCCCATAGGAACTTTGAAAACATCACACATTCCATTTGTGGTGATAATGCAATTTTTTTATCCAAGAAGACTCCACACAGATCTTGACGAGACTTGCTTAAGAAAACAAGTTAACAGTCGTTTTTTTATTTCTATTTTTTTTTTTCCCAAAAGAGGAGGGGAAATGAATGTATAATGAGTATCAATAAGCTCAGGGCTATAAAAAGGAATTTTACCAAAGGTCTTCTAGAATAGAACTCCAATATATAAATAAAATCTTTACACTAAAAAGCACGTAAACTGACTTTATGTAAATAAGTTTACTTTCTAAGTGCTGCGAGGGTCATTCCTACTTAAGAGCGTCTATGGAAGACTTTTTCGAAATTAAAGAATCTCTTTGTGCTATGAATCTTCTTAACTGAACAACTTGGATGCATATTGAACTTTCTTAGTAGAGAATTCATCAAAGGGTAAGTGAATTGTGGTTCACTATAGAATGGTCTGCTATGTTGATTATAATACCATTCAGCAATGGAATGGACCAAACTACTGATTGAGAAATGGCCTGCCATTGCAGCTATTCCCCCAAAGACAATTACAACAAACACCCTGGATCCCAACTTTTTTTTTTTTTTTTTTTTTGTCCCAGGAAATGGCTGGCCACAGAACACCCTCCATCTAACACTGAACACTCCCTCCTCTTTTGAAATGTCCCCAAACTGTTCCCTCTTGCAGGATACCAAGGACTACCAAATACATGAAAACCAATTAGAAAGTCTCCCCACTTTCCCAAATCCCACCTTAATAGAATACTTCCCTGCCAGGGACTATGTCAGTATTTCCCCTTTTTCCTCCATAAAACTTTTTTTTCCTTTCTAATACATCTGAGTCCTTGCTGAAGCAAAAGTGATGACAGATGGGCTCCCTTGCCAAGAGTAAATGAATAAACAGTCTTTGTTAATTTTGTCTCAGATTTAGTTTTATCTTTGACATGATATACACAACATCATGGATGAATCTCAAAAACATGAAGTTGCTTGAAAGAATCCAGACACTGTATGTTTCCATTTATATAAAATTCTAGAGAAGGCAAAACTAAGCTATGACGATAGAAATCAGCTTAGTGGTTGCCACTGGGAATGGAATTGACTGGAAAGACCCAAGGGATCTTTCTGGAATGATGGAAATGTTCTATATCTTGACTGGGGTGGTACTTACACTGATAGATATATTTTTCAAAGCTCATTGATTTATACACTTAAGCCTTGTTCACTCTGTTGTATGTGAATTATACCTCAATTTTGAAAAGTGAGAATGTCTGATTTGGAAGAGTCAGAGATTATAACATTCAGTGTCCATCTATGATTGATTTAGAAAAACCAAAGCTCGGATCACCTGGGTGGCTCAGTCAGTTAAGCACCTAACTTTTTCTTTTTTTTTTTTTTTTTAAGATTTTATTTATTTGAGAGAGATCACAAGTAGGCAGAGAGGCAGGCAGAGAGAGAGGAGGAAGCAGGCTTCCTGCCAAGCAGAGAGCCTGATGCAGGGTCTCGATCCCAGGACCCTGGGATCATGACCTGAGCCGAAGGCAGAGGCTTTAACCCACTGAGCCACCCAGGCGCCCCTTGATTTCAGTTTAAATCATGATCTCAGGGTCCTGGGACTGAGCCACACACCTGACCCTGCACTCAGCAGGGAGCCTGCTTCAGAATTCTCTTTCCCTCTACCCCTCCCCCCCATCTCTGTCTCTAAAATAGATGAATAAATCTTTAAAAAAAGAAAAAAGCAAAGCTTATTTTGTGCCTTACAAGGAAATCCACCATCTTTCTAATGAACTCCAACCTCTGTACCCCAAAGCTGGCAATAGAGAAGGAATCCCCAGAATAAAAATCACAATCACTACTGTTTCTTGAAATCTTACTGTCTTCTTCACATATATTATCTCATTTAATTCCCACAATAGCCTTCTGAGGTAGTATTACTTTTATCCTCAGATAAGAAAAGAGAAAACATAGGCCCAGAGAGATTAACAAAACTTCCCAGTTAACTAGTAAGTTGGAACTAGTAAGTGGAGAATTCCAGTATGAAACCCAGTCAGTTGGATCCCAAAGTCTATGATTTTACTCATTGTGCTATATTGGCAAAGAGCCCTTGGCTTTGACCTCAAAACTCATTTTCTTTTGGGAATTCTCATTAATCTGCTGTTACAAGACATCAAAAAGTAATAAGCCATTTTAAGAAGGTTATTTCTGTCACTCACAACAGTCCCAGTGTTGGTCCACATTGGTAACCAAACCTGTCTAAACGTCCTTCAGGGACCCAGGCTAATAGCTGCCCTACAGTCTCAATGTGTGGTTTCCAAGGTCACTCTAATCTTCTTCTTTCCAGGCAACTGGCAAGAGAAAAGAACAGTTACTCAAAGTTAGGAATCTTTTCGTAAGCAAATGAAAAGTCACAAAGATCTCTTCTGTGCACTGCTCAGGGATACTGTAGCTATAGGGCATACCTAACTGCAAGGGAAGCCAGGAAATGAAATCCCTAACTACGCAATTGTGTGTGGTCTAGTGTAAGTTTTTTATTATGGAAGAAGCAGAGAATGGATTTTGTTAGTTAGTCATCTCTTCCATATTACTCTAGACATATATACATCATTCTTAATTTCCCTAGACATACCTAAGACAAAGCTGGAAAATGAGAAAATATTATACTTTTGGGAATAGTAAGAGGAAGAATTAATGCACAATATACTGCAAAATAATGCGTCCTAAAAGGTACAATTTGCTTGCTAATGTCTTTTCCCATCTCCTAGTCTATTTCTTGAGGCAAGAACTGCCTCGTTCTAGGCTCTTTATAGAAGTAAGAGGAGAAAAGAACTACAGTCAAATTTAGCTCCAGTAAAAAGACATCTTTTGAAAAGGATGCACAGGCAATCTAAAAGATATCTCCATAGGGTACCTGGGTGGCTTAGTCAGTCAGGCATCCAACTCTTGATTTCTGTTTAGTTCCTATTCTCAGGATCCTGGGATCCAGCCCCACATTGGGGAAGGTGGGGGGTCTGTGCTCAGCAGGAAGTCTGCTAGAGATTTTCTTTCCCCCTTTGCCCTTCCCCACCCCTGCTCTCTTGCTCTCTCTAAAAGAAATAAATAAATCTCAAAAAATAAATAAATAAATAAAAGATAACTTCACAAAAGAAATAAAGTAGAATTGATTAAACTACTTAGGAAAGAACTAGAAAAAGAAAGTTCTGGATATTATTCATTCATTCAACAAATATTTTTGAGTATTTATTATGAGCTACAGAGCACTGTTTTAAGTGATGTAAACACAACAGCAAAAAATCTCCCTGAACAAACCTTCTTAATCATAGATATGTCTGAATTGTAGTAGTGGAGACAGATCGTAAACAAAGTAAGTAAGTGAAATATATAGCATATTACATAGTCTTAAAATGTTATGGAGGAAAAAGAAAGAAAATGGAAGTAGAGGAGCATCTGGCTGGTTTGATCAGTAGAGCGTGTGTCCCTTGATCTCAGGGTTATGAGTTGGGGCCCCATATTTGTTGTAGAGATTACTTTAAAAGAAAATCTTTAGGGGTGTCTGTGTGGCTCAGTCATTTAGGCCTCTGACTTCAGCTTAGGTCACAATCCAGGGTCCTGGGATTGGATCCCTGCCTCACGCTGGGCTTCCAGCTTTGCGCTCAATGAAGTCTGCTTATCCCTCTCCTCTGCCCCTCCCTCTGCTTGTGCCCTCCCTGTCTCTGTCTCTCCTAAATAAACAAATAAAATCTTTAAAAAAAAAAAAAAAAGGAAAGAAAATGGGAGTAGAAAATATTCGAGTGATACTTTGCAATAAAGATTGGTCAGTTACTACTCAAACCCGCCTTTCTCTTCTTCCATGGCTAAATTACATTTCTCAACCTCACTTTGTAGTTCACTGTGGTCAAGTGACTGAGTTTCACTCCGTGGAACATAAGTAGACATGTAGTAGACATCTACATAAATAGATATTCACCATCTTTGCATTTCTTATCCAGGACACCTCCCTGAAAAACCCTCTGTAAAATCCAACAAGAACAAGACCCCAAAGAGGACATACATTCCCTATTATACATTTTAAGTTCTGGTTTATTGAGTTAAGGTCAACTGGATACATGACACCAGGAAAAATTGTTTCCTTCAGAGAAAACTGTCACTCTATTCATAGTGGGGGGGTGTATTCTACAACATCTGCAACACATTAACCAAATCTGGATTCAACATACTAATCCCAACATGACAAAAGAATTATATGTAGAGTAACAAGCAAGGCAGCTGTTTTGATCATGGTGAACCACTCTCAATTGCCTTTCATCACTAGTGCCTTCTATTGTCCTTAAGAATTGGGAGGGAAAGGGGCCCCTGGGTGTCTCAGTCGGTTAAGTGGCTGCCTTTGGCTCAGGTCACGATCCTAGGGTCCTGGGTTCAAGCCCTGCATTGGGCTACCTGCTCTGTGGGGGACCTGCTTCTCCCTCTGTTTGCTCTGCCTGCCATTCCCCCTGCTTGTGCTCTTTCTCTCTCTCTCTGTCAAATAAATAAATAAAATCTATTTTTTAAAAAAAGAATTAGGGGGAAAATACATACACCCGCTTGTGGTAAGAATTCTTGATGGGGACCATTATCACTTCTCCTGAATCTTCCATGAAAGATACCTGAGGGCTTGAAATAGCAGAACTCCTAAAAACACAATGATCTAAAATCTACACGGAAATTTCATGCCCGTGTACCAGTGAACATGGCTCCTGAACTCTATGCAGCTAACCAGGAGAACAGGGCAAATCTTTCAGAAAATCAAGGAGATTCTTGGCCTAAATGGACTCATTTTAGATTTCTAAAGGGCTTTGGAGACAGGCTGAAGTGTTACCGGCTGTTGCCTCTGGTGGTATTGCATGCAGGACTTAGGAAAAGGAGAAGAAAGGGGAAAGGGCACATGTGGGAGAGAAAGTGTGTCAGGAGAGAGATGGAGAGGGACAGTAGAGAGAGCAAAGGAGACAGGCATTTTTGAAGGATGGGAAATGAAAGATTGCCTCTGACATCCCCTTCAGATTCTAAGTGAAGGCCACCACTGGTTACCCAGTTGAGACTGAGACGGTTTCTTTTTCAGCTTTCTCTATATTCTGCACCGCCCCACCCCCAAACCCCCACCCAACTCCACTGCAGGCAGATACAGACGCACACACAGAGGCTGTTTTACTATATTCTAATGTGTACTTCCCATCACCAATTCACTTCGGTGCCTTGTGCTCTCTTTTCTCTAATTTTTTTTTCCAAGTTTTAAAATGCTTTCAAAATTATTTTTGTAAAGACTCAGAAAAGTGTGGGACGCCTGGGTGGCTCAGTTGTTTGGACGACTGCCTTCGGCTCAGGTCATGATCCTGGAGTCCCGGGATCGAGTCCCGCATTGGACTCTCAGCTCCACGGGCAGTCTGCTTCTTTCTCTGACCTTCTCCTCGCTCATGCTCTGTCTCACTTTCTCTCTCTCAAATAAATAAATAAATATTAAAAAAAAAAAAAGACTCAGAAAAGTGAGAACACGGTAAATCACACTACCAAGGACTTGGAGTGTTTTGATTTGCCAGTGGGAATCCCATAGTATTTACATGTCCATCAGCGTCTCTGATGATGAGTCTTAGTCTGCTTTCGTTACTTCATAAGGCTTTGCTTTTACTGGCACTGTCTATAATCCTAATATTAGTGCTGTGGACTAACAGGTCTGCCCAAATTCATACACTGATGCTCTAATGTCCAGTGTGATGGTATTTGGAGATGAGGTCTTTGGGAGGTAATTAGGTCATGAGAGTGGAGCCCTCAGGAATAGGACTAGTCCCCCTATAAGAGGAGAGACGAGAGATAATCTCTCTCTCTCTCTGCCATGTGAGGATACAGCAAGAAGACGGCCATCTGCACTGGGAACTGAATCACTGGGCACCTTGATCTTGGACCACCCAGCCTCCAGAACAGTGAGAAATTAATGTTTGTTGTTTAAGCCACTTAGTCCATGGTATTTTGTTAGAGCAGCCTAAACTAAGATAATTAGAGTAAGAGGCACTCAGGGAGCAGCAAGACTGTGTCCACTCAATATGAAATTGGGGGAAATAGCTCCATTGTGACTTGTGGACGGCTTATTTTCTGGCCCCCACGGTATTGCCAGTACAAGTTAATTTCATATAATGGTTTTAACTCAGCATTATTGAAATTGACTTGATCTCTTAAGATACAGATTATAAAGAAGAAAATTTACCTGAAATGCTGTTTTTTAAACAGGTTAAGCTAAATGGATAGGTTGATAGTTATACAATATTATGAATGTATTTAATATCACTGGACTTTAAAATGGTTAAAGTGGAAAATTTTATGTGATGTATATTTTACTACAATAAAAAAGGCTAAGCTTATACTAATAATAGACAAATCAAATAAAACAATGGAAAGAAAAAGCCATTGATCAATTAAAGGTTATATGAGCCAGATTTCCTTGGTTCTTAAGCACGAGAAAGGCAACTCAAATTTGTTTATGCCAAAAAAAAAAAGAAAAGAAAAAAGAAAGACACAAAGAATATATTGGCTCATGTAACTGAAAAGTCAAGGGATAATTTTGTTTTATTCTAGTCATTGCTACTTTGAAATATTCATTGTCATCATAACTCCTGTCTATATCTATTGGTTGTGCTTTCCTCTGTGGTAGTTTCATTCTCATGCAGGTTCTCCCCAGATGATGGTAAAAGCGACTACCCACAGCTCCAGGCTTATATCCCAGCACCTTAGCAACCACAGCAGAAAGAGAATGATCTCTCCCAAAAGTTCCAATAAAAATTCTGGAGCTAATTTCATGGTCTGGCTTGGATCAGGGCCATTCCCTGAGCCAGTTACCTTGTCTAGGGGGGATGAAATGCTCTAAGTACGTAAGCCTGGCATGTGTTCTCACCTTTAGAGCAAGGAGAGAAAACAAGCCCCACCTAAGCCAACTAAACGGAGCTGGGGGAGAGGTGACTCCCTAAGAAAATTATGTACTATTACCAAATAGGAGGAGAGATGTTGGGCAGGCAAAGAAGATAGATGTTCAAGAAGGGTACCGAATTGGCACTGGGACATGTTTGCCCAAAAAATGAAAATCTGGGCGCCTGGGTGGCTCAGTGGGTTAAGCGTGTGCCTTCAGCTCAGGTCGTGGTCCTGGGATGGAGCTCCCCGCTTCTCCCTCTCCCTTCACCTCACCTCCTCCCCCTCACTTGTGCTCTCTCTACCTCTCTCTCTCAGATACATGAATAAAATCTTTTTAAAAAAGAAAAAAAAAATCAATGGAGTCATTTACAGACTAAAGGTGAAGACAAAATTTTCTGACTGTATTTGGTAAAATCCCGTTAGGATAGGTGTTGCTTCCTGGACGGTTTGCTGGGTTTCGACCCTGCATTTCTCTATTAGCTAGCACTTTCTCTCTCTCCCTTCCTTTTTTGGCCAAGATGCTTGAAAGACTTGGAGAGGCTCCTGGAGAACTGCGGTCTGAAGTGATAAACAAACGACATCGCCACTCCCCTTCTCCTTTCCCCGCCCCGCGAAATTAGCATAATGGACTGCCAAGCGCTGCCGAAATGAGAACATTCTGTGAGTTAGAGATTGAATCTGCGTCTGTGGCCTCACACTACATCGCCTTCTCAGACTGTTTCCATGGGAGAAAGAGCTGACATTTGCAGGCTAGAATTTCGTAAATATGCCTCTGTGTCTTTTCTTAATGTTCATTATCACAATAGGGGAGTGCTCCCAAATCCAACAGTTCCAACATGAAACTCTCAGCTTTCAGAACTCCTCTGGGTAGGCTGATAGCGCACAATGGCTAGCACCCTCCAAGCTCATGTGACTTTGTCCCTGCATAATCATTGGAGGCACACATATGCTTTGTCATGTCTGACCTTGACCAGCAAGCACACGGATGGCCAAGAAGATAGCTGGACGATGGTAATCATAGTCACTCACCGCCTAACCATGTAGTTAACGGAACTATAACCTGAATCCTCCCCTACCACCCCAAATTCTTCTGTTTCTCTTCTTCACAAAACTTTCTGGAAATATAACCACATGATTAAATACTGAGCAGAAATACCACTGTCAAGATAACAGATCACCTGTGCCCCTGTGTTCAACTGACGATCTTGTCATCATTATTCCATTAGCCCTAACAATAGTCAGGGAAAGGAAGGCTGATTTCTGAAGCCATGTTTAAAATCCATTAATGTGGGGCAGCTGGGTGGCTCAGTTGGTTAAGGCTTCCTCTTGGGTCCTGATCCCGGGGATGGAGCCCTGCCCTGGGGTGGGGAGGGGTGCAGGGACAGGGGGTGGTCCGCACTGGATGTAGCAGCTCTGGTGCTCCCTCTACCTCCGCCCCTCCTCCCTGCTTAAGTTGTTCTCTCTCTCTCTCCCTCTTTCAAATGAAGATATAAATAAAAATAAATAAAAATCCACAAATGCTACCTGGGATACATTTGTGAGGCAGAACAGACAAGGATTGTCTTTTCTCGCTGTCTACTAACCCAAGGAAAAATTCACCTAGCTTCACCTTGGAAACCAGAAAAGAGCAGAAAATCTCAGCATTACATTAAAATCTCAGTAAATTTGGAGACCAGACATTTCCACAGAGGGGCAGTCATTATGCAGGCACTGGAATAGGAAGGAAAAGTCCCAGATGAACTCACAGTCCTTGGAAAGAATTTTAAAAGGGAGAATCAGGTTGAAAGTGGGGGGAGTGTGGAACACAAGCAAAGAAGTTAACAGGAGAAAAGCAGGTATATTTGTCATTCAATCTAGGAAAGATAAAGAAAACCAAACAAATAGATATTGTGCCTAGTGGGGAAGAAGTAATTGAAACATGGTGAAAGGGAATTCATAAAACAAGAGGATTCTGCCGTGGTCTAGTATGAAACCAAAGCCCTGTCACTTAGATGGGAGGCAGCGAAGCAGACTGGGGAATCACTCCCTCAGTCAAACCAAACTGAATAGAATACATTAAGACAGTTCAATGTTTTTCCATCTCAAGCTTAGAAATTTCTCTGTATCTCCTGTAATATTGTAGGAGCTTGAAGCAGATCTGAACTACTGAAGAGAAACTCATGATAAGAATTTATGCTTCGGAGAAATCACCCTATCTTCGTTATCTTGCAAACTTACACCTAGAAAAGTGGCAAGCACATAGTAGGTATTCAATAAGTGTTGAGTAGTCGAACGTTGTAGCAGATACAGCTAGAGTTTTGATTTTGTCCTCTTGGCGCCCCCACCGAGATCGTCAGCTGTCTTAATTGTGAAATCTCTTCTTGCTCAAGGCCTCTGTTGTGTTGGTCACCATCTAGGGACAGTGATGCTTTGAGCATTTTCTTTGGGCATGCCTAAACTGTTCACTTGGGCCCATACTACTCGTGGCAGCCCCCACAGCCATTTCTGACTAGAACCAATGTTGTGGCTGGACTGGTCCTTTTGTGGTTCTTATTATGAGCGCAGGAAGAGAGCACGGGAGCATGGACCTGGGTTCTGCCTTTGTTAGGATCAAGGGTAGGGTGCCTAGGGTTTCTCAGGTTTGCTCTTTATTGGCAAATGTAAAACATAAGAGTGGGGATTAAGGTACAGGAAGGGAGAAGTGGGGGTCACCCAAGCAGTCAGTGATCCATGTCACCCAGGGCCTTCTAAAAGGGGAACTTGATGGGGTGGGGTTCCTTATCTGGTTGTGTTACTAGTAAACTGTGTCCTACAGCTGGCAATAGATTTAATCAGGACGGGTGTCCTGGAAATAGATACCTTGGCAATGAAAGCTTAATATCAGGCACCTACACTACAGCTTCCTAGCATTTCTTGCCTGCAG
This sequence comes from Mustela erminea, assembly GCF_009829155.1. Taxonomy (NCBI): domain Eukaryota; kingdom Metazoa; phylum Chordata; class Mammalia; order Carnivora; family Mustelidae; genus Mustela; species Mustela erminea. The sequence continues at coordinate 12,747,721 of NC_045634.1, forward strand.
GAGCTTTCAGCCTGGGCACAGAGCAGACCACAAGTACCATAGGAATGATCCTCAACTAAAGATAGGCAGGAGTTGGTGAATTTAAAATCTTCCTTGTTCTTAGGTGAGACAAGTCTGAGGTATGGTCTACAGGGTCTCCCAGGGGCTTCCTAAAGGACAGACCATTGCCACCGCTATAACCAGCTCATTAAGGAACATTGATTGACTTTCCTCTCTTCTGTCTTATTTCTCCAACCCTCTACTATGGCTTCTGGGATACACTCTGAAGAAACTACTTACACTCAAATTATCGTCCTTTTTTTTTTTTTTTTAAAGATTTTATTTATTTGACAGAGATCACAAGTAGGCAGAGAAGCAGGCAGAGAGAGAGGAGGAAGCAGGCTCCCTGCTGAGCAGAGAGCCCAATGCGGGGCTTGATCCCAGAACCATGGGATCATGACCTGAGCCCAAGGCAGAGGCTTTAACCCACTGAGCCACCCAGTCACCCTCAAATCATCGTCTTAAAGTTGCCTTTTGGGTGGTTCAAAAACTAAAAACAAATTGCTGATAACCTATTAAGTCAAGTGACTTTCTCTCATTATTCCCTTGACCTTGTGATTCCTTTCACAGAGTCTTATGAACTCTGGGCTATAAAATTGTTAGTCAGGGAGAAACATGGCTTTGAATCCCAGGAGACAAATTTTGTTATTCATCGGAGTGAATAAAGTCTGAATAATAATCAGATTCTGTTGATTATAAAACCGAGGCAAGATATCCATTTATCAACATTTTTTTTGAGAAACCTGAACACCAAACTGTGTTCAACCCGTCATTTATAACTCATATCCGAGAGGCTTGTATTAATTCTAGTATTAATTCCCTACGTAGACCCAACATTTTCTCGTCCAAATTACCCTCTAAGCAGCTCCATTTTTCTTATTTGTGGAATGGAGATAATCAGGCTCACCAGCTCCTTCACAAGGACGCTGTGAGGATTCATGAGTTAATGCTGGGAAGCAGAGTTCTGTCTTTAGATGAATGTTGCTATATAAATGCAAATTATTGCATTACAGCGAGGCTTACATGTGCTAATGCAATAACTTTTAGATCCTAGATTCTTTCAGAATACGGAAAAACAATTCTGATCTGAACGCAGCTGCCTCAATTTTTTTGTCCACAAGAAAAAGCAATCCATCCACAGGGTAGCCGGGAATGATTGAGGTGCTCCCGGTACTTTTTCCCAGGCCCTCCCCCGGTCTGCTAATTGCTCCGTGGTGGTGTGCCGGGGCTCCTCTCAGCTACTGTGCAAGTGACCATCCCTCCCTCACCTGCTGTGTGACCAGGTGTTCCCATCACTCCTGGAGCCCTTTGAGGCTGATTTAAATGAGCTGTCTGCTTCTATTCTATATCTTACTTCTTTCTCCTAATTCACCTCTTTGAAGCCTGACTCGGTGGATTCTGGACAGTGGTCAAAGAGGAGTGGAATAAAGTCTTTAATATTCCTTTGATCAAATGATCCCCTGCATCACACTTGGGCAATTTTCCATGATCTGCGGGATGACGTCCACTCTCCTTCTTTTGGCTCTCTGCCTTGTCCATTCTTAATTTGACCACAAGGCTCTTTCATCCCTCTCTGTCACTATCATCCTACACAGAAAGAAAACCCAGGCTTCTCTTATCTACCTTACAGCTTTGAACACGTGGATTTAGTCCTTTTTTTGGCCCTTTACTACCTGTGTGACCTTGTGTAAATTCTTTTTTAGCTTTTTTTTTTTTTTATCAACATATATGCATGTGGCACAAAACTCTAAAGACACAAAGAGTGTAAAAGTAAGTCTAACGATCTGCTCTCTGCAAGCTGAAGGACCAGGAAAGCTGGTGGTACAGTTCAGTCCAACACTGAAGGCCTGGGAACTGGGAGGGCTGACAGCCCTGGAGTCCAAAGGTACAAAAATCAGGATCTCCAGTGTCCAAGCCTGCTTCTCCCTCTGCCTCTGCCTGCCATTCTGTCTGCCTGTGCTCGGTCTCTCTCCCTCTCTCTCTCTGACAAATAAATAAAATCTTAAAAAAAAAAAAAAAAAAAAAAAAATATATATATATATATATATATATATATATATATGCCTTGCAGAACCTTCCTGAGAAAAAGGGCTTGTGAGGTAAATGTTTCTGTCTGAGAACATGTTTATTCACCCGTCACCATTTTTTGATAGTTTATCTACATAGAGAATCTAAGTTAAAAATATTTTCCCTGGGGTGCCTGGGTGGCTCAGTGGGTTAAGCCACTGCTTTCAACTCAGGTCATGATTCCAAAGTCCTGGTATTGAGCCCCACATAGGGCTCCCTATTCAGCAGGAAGCCTGCTTCTCCCTCTCCCACTCCCCCTACTTGTGTTCCCTCTCTCACAGTGTCTTTCTCTCTTTATTTCTCTCAAATAAATATATAAAATCTTTAAAAAAAAATTTTTTCCCCTTAAGGTTTTGAAGACGTTTCTTCTCTGCTTTCTTGCTTCCAGTGTTACTGTTAATAAGTATAACATGTTTCTAATTCTTGACCCTCTGCAAATATGAGGGTTTTTCCTTATTCCAGTGAGGAGGATTCTTGGAAGACAGTATTAGCCGAAGCAGTTTGAAACTCTCCAAATCCTCACATAAAAACAGAGTAATTATAGTGCAAAACAAAAACAAAAAAACTAAGTAATGAGATATCTCCCAAGCCCCAAAGTAACAAGCAGGTGAAGACAAAAGACAGCAGTCATAGAATCTGCAGTGCTATCTGCGTTTAAGCAGTAAAAATGCAAAGGGAAGCAAAACAGGAGAACCCTGAGGCTAACAGGTAGTCACTGGAAAGTGCAATGGGTCAAATTTAGACCAGCATCTGAACATGAGAAAGGTTTTGTCCACTCCAGGAGCAGGTAAGATCTCTCCTTGTAAAATAAGCTAGACAAAACAAATATTAAATCTATAAATCAAGAAATCTTATCTTAAAAAAAAAAGAAACTTAAAACTACATGTTGAAAGCGTATACCACAGACATATTTATGTCAACCTGAAAATCACCAACCCAGGACACTTCTAATAAAATTACTGACCTTGAAAGAAAAAAATTATTGGGCATCAAGGCACAAACAGCAAATGACATAAAGGAAAGAAAATTATACTGTCATCAAACTCTTGTCAGCAGCAGTTGAGGCTAAAAGAAAATGGAGTGATAGTTTAAGATGCTCAAGAGAAGAAAATGTGAGCCAAGGATTTTATATCCAGCAAAAAAGACTTTCAAATATAAAGGGGCAGAGGCAGACAATTATTAACACACACAAACTCAGACTTCTTGCCTGTTGTTCCCATGGGCCCTTTCAGGGACCTACTAAAGAAGAACTTTGAACAACCAGGGTGACTAGAAAGACAGAGACAGAAGAAATGACTGAGAACACGGGTGTGTACCAACTCCATATGTACACTCCAGGTAGGTGTTTCTTCATGCATTGTCCTGGGAATTTAAAGGACAGTTTCAATCTTGAAACTTAGTTCAGAGAAATGTTCTTGTATTCTTCATTTGGGAATAACCTCCTCTAAAAACAAAAGGGAGCGGAGAGGGGGTTGCGCATCTGACTGGATCAGTCTGTAGAGTGTGTGACTCTAGTTCTCAGGGTTGTGGGTTTGAGCCCCACATTGCATGTAGAGATTACTTAAAAATAAAATCTTTAAAGAAAAAAGAAAGAAAGAAAGAAAGAAAGAGAGAGAGAGAGAGAGAGAAAGAAAGAAAGAAAGAAAGAAAGAAAGGAAAAAGAAAATCCTCTCCCCTATATTTTTTGTTTTCTCCTTCTGAAACGCCTATACATCAGATTTACTGTGTTTCTCTCTTTGCCTTTTTGTTATACATTTTGAGTTCCTGACTTTATCTTCCAGCTGTTATACTAAAAGTTTTCATTTAAAAAAAAAATTTTTTTTTAAAGATTTTATTTATTTACTTGAGAGAGAGACAGTGAGAGAGAGCATGAATGAGGAGAAGGTCAGAGAGAGAAGCAGACTCCCCATGGAGCTGGGAGCCCGATGTGGGACTCGATCCCGGGACTCCAGGATCACGACCTGAGCCGAAGGCAGTCGTCCAACCAACTGAGCCACCCAGGCGTCCCCATTTTTAAAAAATTTTTAAAGCATTTTGTTTTTAAGTAATCTCTACACCCAGTGTGAGGCTCAAACTCACAATCCCAAGATCAAGAGCCACGTACTCTACTGACAAAGCCAGCCAGGAACCCATGAAAATCTCTCATATTTTTAATTTCCAAATGCTTTTTCTTCTATTTTTTTTTTTTTTCAGAATTAGGTATTGTTTCGTGGATGGAGTATCTTCTCCGATTTCTGTGAGGATATTATAGTTACAACGTTTTTCTTCTGCTCTTTATAATATCTGTTTCCCCTGAGTCACTTTCCTAATCTGTATTTCACGATACTGACTTTCTTCCAATGTATGGAGACCCAAAATTGTCCACTCATATTAAATTGAACATTTTTTTTTTAAGATTTTATTTGAGAGACAGAGAGAGATAGAAAGAGACAGATAGTGAGAACAGGAGTGGGGAGGAGAGGGAGAAGCAGGGAGTCTGATGTGGGGCTCAATCCCAGGTCCCTGCGATCATGACCCAAGCTGAAGGCTGATGCTCAGGGCTGACTAAGGCTTGAGAGCATAGACTGGTTTGACCAATGTAGGGCATTTAGGCAAGGACCCTGGTGATTTAAGAGACCTAAAAATATCTCTTTTTGTAACTTCTTTCCTCTGAAATCATTCCGTTTCCCTGGAAAAGTATCTTGCAGGGGGTTTTTTTGTTTAGTTGGCTGTTTGTTTTGTTAGTTTTTTGCCTGTTTTTGTTTTTTACCTGGAAGGCATAACCTTGATTGCTACCATCTTGGGAGATGAACAGGGAAGGGTGATTGGTTGGGGGTGGTGGGTGCTCTGACTTTCAATTGTGCACATTATTATTATTATAGATTTTATTTATTTATTTGACAGAAAGAGCACAGCAGAGGGAGAAGCAGGCTCCCACTAATCAGGCGGCTCGATCCTGGGACCTGGAGATGGTGACCTGAGCCAAAGGCCGACACTTAACCACTTAACGAATGAGCCAGCCAGGCGCCCTCAATGTGCAAATTCTTATACTGCTTTCTGTCAGTCACACACCTGACTCTCCTCCATGCTGTCTAGTGTCCTCAAGAAGGGAACTTCTCTAATTCAGTTTCCCCAGAGTATAAACCTCTGCTGCCCTATAGAGACTGGAGAAAAGCTTCTTCCTACAGAGAAAGGAGGAATACAGAGACTTAGCTATGAAATGTGGTGGTGGGGGGCGGTGGACCTGGACTCTGTCTTCTATACAGACTTTCAGTTATTCATTTAGCCCCATCACTTACTCTTACCTTCCACTGTTCCTAGAGCTTCCAGGAACTGACCCTTACTGTAATTTGGGGGAAATGGGCTCTCTTTTTTTTGTCATCCTTTTTTTTTCTTTTGTTTTAAGATTTTATTTTTTTGACACAGAGAGAGAGAGATACAGCAAGAAAAGGAACACAAGTGGGGGGGCGGGCGGGGGGCAAGGGGGAACAGACCTCCCGCTGAGCGGAGAACCCAGACTCAGGGTTTGAGTGGGGGCTTGATCCCAGAACCCTGGAATCATGACCCCAGCTGAAGGCAGCCCCTTAACGACTGAGCCACCCAGGCTTCCCCTTTTTTGTCACCCTTATGCAAACATGTAAGATTTCGGCTTTCTCTGTTCTGTCAGTTATCAGTCACTCCTCTCTGTGCTTACTATCCTCCAAAAATTCGTTGATGTACTAGTCCATTGTTGTCTCTGTTTCTCTTTACCCTTGTGAAATCTTCTCTTTCAAATGTATTTTCGGTCATTTTATTGGGGCGTTGGGAGGAAGCAGCTATAAACAAACCTATTCAATGTATGCTTAAAAGGAAGTCCTCCTTTCTATTCCTTGAATAAAAGTATTGTGCTACTTTCAATGGCTGAGTTTTCACACATGCTGTTCCTCTCTATAAAAGGCTCTTTGTCCTTCCTTCACTCCCGAATATCCATTCACCTGATGTAGGGGGTTGAATTGTGTCCCCAGGCAAAAGACAGATCCAAACCCATACCTGTGAATGTGACCTTATTTGGCAATAAGACCTTTGTGGGTGTAATTAAGTCAAGGATCTCCAGGTGACATCTTCCTGGATTTAGGATGGGCCCTAAATTCGAGGACTGATGTTTTTATGAGAAAGCAGAGGGAGGTTTGTGACACATACACACAGAGAAACCCAAAGAGGTCCCTGTGAAGACAGGGGCAGAGATTTAAGTGATGCAGCCACAAGCCATAGAACTCCAGGAGCCACGAGAAGCTGGAAGAGGCAAGTAAGTCATCTTCCTCTGAGACTTCACAGGGAGCACACTCCTGCCAACATCTTGATTTTGGACTTCTGGGCTCCAGAACCATAAAAGAATAAATTTCTGTTGTTGTAAGTCACCACCTTTGTGGTTATTTGTTGTGGCGGCTCTAGGAAAGCAATACTTCTGGATAATTTCAACTCATTCTGCAGGTCTCTGCATAAACATCCCACTAACGTAGGTGCACCAAATTCAGTCCCTCAGCTGAACAACCTCACTGCAGTCTTTTGTAGTTTTATGGCAATTTCCATTGTATAATCATTTGTGTACTTTTGTTTTGTATCCACCTCTCATAAAGGGCAGGACTACATTAGTCTTGTTCACTCTTTATTTTTTTTTTTTAAGATTTTATTTATTTAAGAGAGAGAGAGAGAGCAAGAGAGCACAAGCAGGAGGAGTGGCTGGCAGAGGGAGAAGCAGGCTCCCCACTGAGCAAGGAGTCCAATGCGGGACTCGGTTCCAGGACCCTGGGTTCATGACCTGAGCCAAAGGCAGACTCTTCTCTTTTTTAAAAATTTATTTATTTATTTAATTATTTGACAGAGAAAGAGAGATCACAAGTAGGCAGAGAGGTGGGGGGTGGGGGGGAAGCAGGCTCCCTCCTGAGCAGAGAGCCCGATGAGGGGCTCAATCCCAGGACCCTGAGATCATGACCTGAGCTGAAGGCAGAGGCTTAACCTACTGAGCCACCCAGGCACCGGGAAGGCAGCCCCTTAACTGCCGTCCTGACACTCGTATCTTTCTGATACAGTGCATTGCATGTAATAGATGCTTCATTCATTTGTTAATTCACTCACTATTCTGCAATATATTCCCTCATTTTTTTTTCAGTTCTACCCATTTTGATAGGTATTGCTGCAAAGCATTTCTTTATTCCAACTATGTTACTGATGACCTAGACCTGAACTATTATAATCACTTTCTCATGTGTACATAATTTATCTTCCCAACTCCACTATGAGGTCTTGGCATTCCAATCACTCATTCATTCACTTATCCATGTACATTGAGTAAAAAACCACCTACATGTAAGCTAACAAGTGACACACAGCCTCTACATTTAAAAATCAAACACTGGGAGCACCTGGGTGGTTCAGTCAGTTAAGTAGCTAACTCTTGATTCTGGCTCAGGTCATGATCTCAGGGTTCGTGAGACCAAGCCCTGTTTTGGGTTCTGCTTTGGGCTCCATGTTGGGCTCAGAACCTGCTTAAGATTCTCTCTCTCCCTCTCTCTCTGCCTCTCTCTTCTTTCCCTCTCTAAGGAAAAACAAACAATGAATTAGAGAGACAGAACAAACTATAATATGTAGTATGATAAATGCCAAAGAAGAGGTAAAATGTACAGGGAAAATTTTAGCTGGAGAGGCCAGGAAATTATTTGTAATAGAGATGGGGTGATAGAGGCTCCCTATCACCCCAGCAACCATAACATCTATCATGGTGGGAGCAAATAGACATTTGCTGGTGGTGGTCATAATAAATCCTTCAAAAGTTAATCATTTATTAGACAATATAGTTAAGTTGTCCTCTCCTCTGTGTAATCATCAAGAATTTAAAAAGTCAGAAGCAGATGCAACATACTTTTCCCACCATATCTCTGGTTGGGAAAAAAGAAAAATCAGTGACTCTGTGGGCTTCCGTGTTTATAGTCTTTTAAAAGATTTACTTATTTGAGAGAGCAAGAGCAGGGGGAGGGGCAGAGAGAGGGAGAGAGAATCTCAAGCAGACTCTGAGCTGAGCACAGAGCCCAACCTGGGCTCAATCCCATGACCCCTTGATCATGACCAGAGCTGAAACCTAGGGTTTCAACTGCACCACCCAGGAACCCCTGTGTTTATAACTTTTGATCACAATTTAGCCAAGTATTCCTGAGGCTGGAGCAAGATGTCCTCTAGCAGCTTTATTCTATACCTCTTTTAATTTGTATAGACCCTTAGTTTTATATCCAGCACAACTATATGATGTAGATATATGTGTGAGTTCATATTATGTAACTATACATTTGTGTGCTTCCCTAACTAATATGAAAGACCAAAGAGAAAGACTATGACTTACTCATCACTACATGCGTCTCTCCTAACAAAATGCCTGGCATACAATAGGAGAGCAGTATATGTTTGCTAAGTAAATGAATGTCACTTGGTGAAACTTGCTCTGTACCTGAAAGTTCTCATTCTGGTTAATTTCTAAGAGTTGAACTTTTTAAATACTATAATTGTATGTGCAGACATCTAATGTGCCTGCAAATCAGGGCTTAAACCAGACGGCTGCTCTTTTGGAATTCCTGGACCTAATTTCAACGTGTGTATGGGGGCGGAGGGCTTTCCATGCACAACACCTAGCAAGTCTGGAACACCAACAAAGTGTCCAAGACAATTCTGACACTGTCTACCTGGAGATAACGTCAGATTCCACAGATTAAGGGCTCACACATACTAGAAGGCCCCCTCTCCTCCATCATATACAGTCACCAGCTCCAGGATCCTACCTGTGCTTCTGACCAACAGCCTACCGACTGGAGGTTCCAACCACTTCTTAGGTTTGATTAATTTGCTAAAGCATCTCATAGAACTCAGGGCACCATGCTTACCAGTTTTCTAAAGGATATGAATCAACAGCCAGGCCAAGAGATACACAGGGCAAGATCCTGAACAAAGAAGCTTCTGTCTTTATGGAGCTTGGGTGTGGCTTGGTGGCATGTGGAAGCATTCTGATCTTGAAACTCCCTGAAGAGAACCAAAAAGTTGTCATCTTGAATTTTTTGGAGGCTTCATTACAAAGTTGTATTGACTAAGTTATTGGTCTTTGGTTGATTCAACCTCCAGCCCTCTTTCCTTCCCAGAATTTGGGGGTATAGGAGGACTAAAAGTTCCAACCCATTAATCACATGGTTGGTCCTCCTGGCCTCCAGCCTCTTGCCTTGGATGGGGTCCAAAAGTCACCTTCATTAATATCAAGACATCCATTTCACCTTTATGGCTCTGAAACAGTTTCAAGAACTGTGGATAAAGACTAAATATATCTGAGAAATCTATTTCGGTCATCTGAATGATTGAAAATAAGTATTTTTTTTAGAATTTATTTATTTATTTGACAGAGATCACAAGTAGGCAGAGAGGCAGGCAGAGAGGGAGAGAGGAGGAAGTAGGCTCTCTGCTGAGCAGACAGCCGGATGTGGTACTCGATCCCAGGACCCTGAGATTATGACCTGAGCCGAAGGCAGAGGCTTAACCCACTGAGCCACCCAGACGCTCCCAAAATAAGTATTTTTAATAAATCATTATATCATGGGTGCTCATTAATGCTCAAATTGATTCCACTGTTCTACGTGCTTTGTGTCCCTGTAAATAGGCATGGTGTAGAAGTCCATCCTACAGTGAGGCAAAGGACAAGAATAGTTACATCCTTCCTTTATACTATTATCACTAATATTAGAATGTGTACGCATTAATCCTGATGACAGCTAAACAATGGGAGACACACGCATGTGCCCAGATGAAACCTGCTAGTAGTGAGGAGTCACGAAGCATACTCATACAGACACACGAGAAAGAATTCTCATCTCTCCAATTTAACAAATAATGTAAAAGGCCTACCTGTTTGGCTATGTTGTTGTCCAACTGCTGTGTTTGCTCTCCTCTTCCAGAAGTCCAACTACCCAGGTAATCAGAAAAATCTCTTGGGGGCGCCTGGGTGGCTCAATGGGTTAAGCCTCTGCCTTCGGCGCAGGTCATGATCTCAGGGTTCTGGGATCGAGTCCTGCATCGGGCTCTCTGTTCAGCAGGGAACCCGCTTCCCCTCTCTCTCTGCCTGTCTCTCTGCCTACTTGTGATCTCTCTGTCAAATAAATAAATAAAATCTTTAAAAAAAAAAAAAAGAAAAGAAAAATCTCTTGGAAGAACTGACAAATGTACCACTACAACTCTTCAATCAGTGACATGGACATTATGGGAATTGCATTTACATTCCCTTCAAACTCCTTGAGAACTTTGAACTCTCAGGGTCTGCAGAAGTGGCCTTAGTGTCCCTGGCTAGAGGATAGCAGCCTGCTCCTTGCCTAAAGACTACATAAGTCCTCAAATGAAGCAGATGCCCTGTGCTCCTCAAGACCCAATATGCGCTTGACCTCAGGTGTGGCAAACTCTTCCTCTCCTGGCCACAAATCTTACTGCAACCTGACTGGAGAGGTGCTGGCCTTGCCGCAAAGAGTGTTTACTCAAGGAGCTTCAAGGCCTGGCTAACATGTCTGGGAATGGTTGTTGAGGATGTTGGACCTGAGTGTGGGACAGTATACTAACCTGGATAAAGAAAAGTTTAATATGAGGCACTATTAGATCACTCAGGATTTAATACCCAGGTAATGGAACCAGTTTTAATGTGCTGTTGAGCTGGCTTTTAGAAGTTTATGGGGGGAAATAGCCCACATTAAAAGAAGTAGAGATGCCAGAAATGCCTTTGGCAGAGTGTTAGGGATGGTATTTAAAGGCTCAGAGATAAGAGCATGTCAGGGTGAATCAATTATTTAAGACTCAAGTACCCATTCTATTCCTTGTAAGGGCCCAAAGAACACTCCTTTCACTTATGCAGTAAGGAAACTTCTAATGAGAGGGACATAGCACTCTTGAGACATTCAGTTGTGAAGTCCTTCATTACCAAGGGCTGATGGTTCCAGATGCTGTTATGGAACCATTTTCCTTAATGACAATGGGGATGGTGGGATTCCGGAATAATAGAGGCCAAGAGGCAAATCTTAACTACCAGAAACAGAGTGAACTTCATTACTATAATGTTTGGCAAGGTTGGAATTGTTCATGGATGGTCAGCTTATTGGAGGAAGCTGCACATGAAATGGACTGCACCACAGCGCATCCCATGCGAAAGTGTTCTTGAAGACAGTGGTGAGGAGAAATCCTCTTAAGAAGCTGAGTCAAGTAGTAGTATGTCTGGTCCTCTACAAGTATGGAAAGAAATGATCCAGAGTGAGGGTATTATATGGACTGTTGGGCAGATATCGTTGGGAGAAGGGGCAGTGGGGGCATGCCACCCCAGCATGGAGGGATAGTTTAATACGTACATGGTTTAGAATTGTCACTATACAGTGACAATAAAAAGTAAACTGAATTTTATCATTTTTATTATTGTTTGAAAAATCTCTGCTGATAACACACAACCATCTTACCTACACAGGAGAGGACCCATTTTGCCTCTGTCTCCCTAGTTCACCACTGCTCATAGCAGTGATGATTAATTTAGTTGATTAGTTAGAGATCTGGAAGGAGTAAGACTGGGGACATGACAGCCTGGGGGCCAATGTATAAGGATTTCTGTATCCCCCGTATGCTCACCAGAGTGGATCCATTGCAGAAGTTGTGTTAAACAACAGAGGACTTGCCCAAAATATCAGTCTTCTGTCACTAGCCACTTGGTGCCTGCACAAAGATGGCCAAGAGGGAAGCTATGCAGGGCCTATCCGAATGGACACCCCTCCACCAGGGCTGATTTATTAGCTAATGCAGCTGCTAAATGTGTCTGATCTATCACTAGCAGGGACCGACATGGAGCCTGCAGTATGGTACTTTCCCCGAAGGAGGCCAATCAGTGTCATGGTGGAAAGTTAATTACATCAGATCCCTTCCACCGAGGAAGGGGAAGTGACCGCTCTTGACTGCAATTGACACATTTTCCAAGTTTGATTTCCTTGCCCACAGTATCTTGGAATCCCACTAACAAAGCCTCACTTTACATACAAAGGGAACCAATTAAGAGCAAAGGAGTCACAGCAAGGACCAATGGTCCTAAGATCCATTGAGCCACCCACAGATGGCATCACGTAGGCACAGCTTGCCTGATAGTTAGAATGATCTTAAAAAAGCTCTTAAAGATACAGCTCTGACACCAGCTTAGGGATGACTCCCTATAAGATTAGGTCACCGCCTTTCAGAACCTTTCAGAACCACAAGCCTTTCTTTTATTATTATTATTATTATTTATCTATTTATTTTTAGAGGAGGAGAGAGAGCAGCAAGTGGAGGGGTGGTGGCAGGTGTGGGGGCTGTGCAGAGGGAGAGGGACAGAGAGAATCTTAAGCAGACTCTATGCTCAGCACAGAACCCAACATGGGGCTTGATTACATAACTCTGAGACCATGACCTGAGTCAAAATCAAGACGCTTAACTGACTGAGCCAGCCAGGCACCCCACCCAACAGCCTTTATGTGGTGCTGTGTGCCTTCCCTCACAATCAGAACACAGGCCCAGACACTGAGGAGTGGAAATGGAAGTGGCATTGCTGGAGACAGACCCATTTGGAGAATTTATTCTTATTTTTACAGGTATAGGTTCTGTGAGTCCACATATCCTGGTTGCCAGAGAAGAAATGTTTCTGCCATGGGACACCATATAAGACTTCTAATAAACGTGCAGCTATAATGCCACATGGTCTTCCAGTGTTCTTGCCTTTAGAGTAAAAGCCAAAGAAGAGTTACTACACTGACAGGGGCAGGTGACCCCGTTCATCGTGAGAACATAGGGCTGATGCTACAGAATGGGGAAGGATGGATGCCCTCTGAGTCCCACTCAGAGGACCCACTGGGGCAAGGTATGCTGTCCCCATGCCCAGGTTTAACTCAAAAAGGGGAACTGCAGCAGAAATGGCATAGGGGCTTAGGAACTAGGGGCTGACCTAGCAAAGATCAGGGTCTGGGTCACATCAGTAGGTAAGCCCTCTGTGGCCAGAAGAAATGTTTTCTAAGGAGGAGCTAAATGAGAATGGGTAGAGGAGGGAGATGATGAATATCAGTTATGACCACCAGGCTGTCAGTACCAGTGGCGTTTTAGCTGACTTCACCAACGGTCTTTTGTTAAGTTTCATCCAGGAAACGTGGCCAACCACCATCCTGAAGGAGGTAAGACAGGATGGAATGAACTTAGAGACTCAAGTAGATCTGAGTGTTAGAATGAGGGGATGGTAGGGGCCACTGTTGGTATTTTACTGGACACCCTATAATTCCTTAATTCTTTCTATGTGACCTCTCTCATTTTCTGTGTTTTTTTGTTTTTAATGGTTTGGATATGCAACTTTCTTCATACAACTGACTGAGAGTTACTGGAGCCTCTGCCCATACTTGCTGAGAGCCCAAAATACCTGGGAGCTTACACCCCCTGGAGAGGTCTTAACCAGTAACTGACCGGTGGGAGAATATGCAAGTCAAGCTTCCTTGCTTTAAACTCTGAGATATAATTTATACTCTAGAGCTCCCCACAGCATCATGTTAAGGCTGGTACTATTCCCTGTGGTAGGCAGAATTCTCAGATGGTTGCTATTGACCCATAATACCCTTGTATAATCCCCTCCCCTTGAGGGTAGACAGGACCTATGGGATATCAGTCCCGTGGTCATATTGTATTACATGGCAAAGGGGAAATGGTTTTGCAATTGTAATTAATGTCCTAAGTCAGTAGACTTTGAATTAATAAAAAAGGAGATTGGGGCACCTGCCTGGATCAGTTGGAAGAGCAGGTGATTCTTGGTCTTGGGGTTGTGAGTTCAAGCCCTATGTGGGGTGTAGAGATAACTTAAAAATAAAATATTTTTAAGGGCGCCTGGGTGGCTCAGTGGGTTAAGCCTCTGCCTTCAGCTCCAGTCATGATCTCAGGGTCCTGGGATGGAGCCCCACATCGGGCTTTCTCCTCAGCAGGGAGTCTGCTTCCCCCTCTCTCTCTGCCTGCCTCTCTGCCTACTTGTGATCTCTCTCTCTCTGTCAAATTAAAAAATAAAAATAAAAATCTTTTAAAAAATTTTTTTAAATATTTAAAAAAATGAAAATAAAAATTGGGCACCTAGGTGGCTCATTTGGTTAAGCATTTGACTTCGGCTCTGGTTATGATCTTGGGGTCCTGGGATGGAGCTCCCCATTCAGCAGGGAGTCTGCTTGTCCTTCTCCCCCCACTCACGCTCTCTCTCAAATAAATGAGTAAAAATCTTTAAAAATTAATGTAAATAAATAAATGAGATGATCTCATTTATGCCAGGATTTAAACAGGTGAGCCTTTCAAAGAAAGCTCAGGCCTTTCCTGAGAAAGGGAGCCTAGTATGGAGGTGACTGCAGCAGTCCAGGCAGGTGTTGATGGCAGGGGGCTGGAAATGGGGTGAGGGTAAGTGGTCGGATTATAGATAAATTTAGAGGCAGAATGATAGGTTTGCTGATGGCTGATAGGAATTCTCTCAAAAGCACCTTCCTAGATCTTCAGACAACTCTAATTCAACTAACAACTGATAAAAAAAAAAAAAAAAACCTCATTTTTTTGTTCTGCTATCATTGATAGAACGTTTCCTCTGATGCAATAAGTTAGCTTCATAGGACTCTACCATTTGGTCCTACTCTCCACATAGTGTAAGCACCTGAGAGTTAGCCTTTTAGATTGCAGTGCAAATGCCTGACATAAGCTTTTGACTGTGGAGGCATCTACTTCCCAGACCGCTTTCTCAAATAACCACATTGCCAGCTACCAGACTGAAGAGCTAGGCAGACCTGCCTCTGAAGTCTTCTTTGTTTTAGAGATCTCTGAGTCAGCTACCCATTTGACTATTTGTTTGCCCTTTTCCACTCTTTAATTCCCATTCTTATGTATAAAATTTACCAATTAAGAGCAAAACCAGAGGCCCTCAATAAAAGCAGAACAGCAAGCCCATGTGCACTCTCTCCCTGAGACCTCTCGGTGTGTCCCCAGGCCTGCCATGGTCCCTGCAAGGCCTGTGGGAAATAAACCTTGTTTTCCTTTCCAAAGTTCCCTGGTGGTTGATGCTGAGGTGTTTCTTTTAATCAGAACAAGAACCACAAAGTCTATTCTGGCCACAACATTGGCCTTCACTGTGGGGTCTCACCTTGGGCCTAGGTGAGGGCCTCCAGGCATTCCTAGCCAATAGCATCACTACCAACAGGCTGAGCTCGGCACAAACACCCAGTCTCTGAAATGGTCCCAGAGAACCCTGCTCCCTCTTCCAATTTGCCAAATATCAGCCACTGCTTACTCACGTCCTATGCTTGGCAGGATCAGCCCTCCCTATTTTTCAAACCCATGAAAAGCTAGCTTCTTATGAAGCTTCCCTCAATAGTTAAGTAGTGGGGGTATGGACATAATGGCTATTCCAAAGGTGAAGAGAGTCCTGGAAGTCTGTGTAAGCACGAAGCCGCATCCTGCCTACAATTTTCACCTCCAGGAAGTAAACAAATACACTCCCATGCTCATGGCTTCCAGAGATAGCCAGTGTGTCTGGTTTGTCTACTAGGGTTCTCTATCCCTAAGCAGCTTTCTCACTGGAAGTAAAGCTTGGCCCTGAATCCCAGCTTGGTAAATATAACCCAGATTTCCTTCACTGAGTTTACTCCACTCTCTTTGTTCCAGAACTCTTGCTCGTCCTTGAGTCTTCCCTGACTTACAATTCTGGAAACCCATCTGCACAACCCTATGCCCATTGCTGTCAGAATCTAACTTTCCCCTTGGAGAGTAATGCTGACTTAGAGTCACCTAGCGTTTGCCACATCCTCATGAACTTGCTGGTTTGAGACTGCATACCTTTCCCTCAGGCTGAGCTAATGCCCCCGGGGTTTCTCCACAGCTCTGTCACTTTCCGATCCTAGCTCCCTGATCCTGCTTGGTAGAATGTCCCAGCATGCCATGCAGCTGGGACTGTGAATTATGACATATGACAGAAAGAACGTTAGAACTTGAAGGAATCTTACAGATCATCTTGTCCAGTGCCTCTCAAACTTTTCTCTAAACCACTCATCTCAGGAAAAAACACAAATAATCGCAGTGAATACCTTCTCTCTACAGACAAAAAAACAAACCTAGAAGCTAATTGTCTCACCAAAGGTCTTACAACCAGTAATGATTAAGAACTAATTACCTGAAAGGTAGTATTCAGCATTTATGTATCATTAAGAGTCGTGTTTGTCTGGATCTTTTTTCTGCTAACTTGGGTTTATTACCAACCTACAAGAATTTTCAGGATTAGTGTGTGCACAGTTCAAATAAACTAAATTGATCTAAATCAGGGATCCTGCGGAAATCCTGAAAATATTAAGGTGGAATTCTTTTTTAAAAAATTTCCCAACTTTATGGTGTTAGAACTGACATATTGCATTGTTTAAGGTGTACAATGTGATGACTTGATACATATATATAGTAAGAGATATTTACTACAGAAAGAATAACACAATCTTTTAGCTCATGTAATTGCCATTTTGTTGTTGTTGCTATTGTCCTTATGGTGAGATAAGAGAGACTTCTTTACTTCTGACGTCCACAAAAACATAATAGTTTGCCAACTCTGCTTGAATAGAAATGGAAATCCTGATAGCCTGATAGGGAGGGTCACCATTTTTCAAATGGATTCAGATGAATAAAGTTAATATGTAGGGCATAAAGGAGATAATAAAATGAGTATGGAAATTAAGGTATTTTGGAAATTTAATTCTAAAGCAGAGTTATGAGCTGTATTTTTCTTAACTAGTCAGTTCAAAGAACAAAATCACATTGTACTGCATTTCCCTCAGTTTCTTATCTAACGAAAACAAGACTCTATTTTAATAAAATCTGAGCAATATGAAAATGATAAGGGATGATTGAGAGAGAAAAAGATTGAGGACAATAAAAAAAGATGAGATTGCAAGTTTGAATCCTTTGAAAAAAGTCAACAGGGGATCTTGGTTAAATGAAAGAGTCTTAGAGAAAGATGCTAGGGCGCTGTATTAAGCCTGTCAGAGCTGTCATAACAGAAGATCATAGCCTGAATGGCTTAAACAATAGAATTTTATTTTTTGATAGTCCTGGAGATTGGAAGCCCAAAGTCAAGGTGCTGGTAAGATTGGTTTCTGCTGAGGCTTCTCTTCCTGGCTTTTAGACAAGACACCTTCTCTCTGTGTCCTCGCAAAGCCTCTCCTTTGTGCTTTCATACACAGAGAGAGAGGGAGATCTCTGGTGTCTCTTCCCCTTCTAAAGAGGATACCAGTCCTATCAAATTAGGGCCCCGCCCTTATGACCTCATTTAACCTTTACCTCTTCCTTAGAGTCTCTACCTCCAATGAAGCCACATTAGAGGTTAGGGCTTCATCTGAATCAGGGAAGGACATGATTCAGTCCATAACTTGTACTTCCTCAAGTTTTTCTCAATATTATGCACTAACTCGCTCCTTTTCTTGAAAGTTATCTCATGTGTTCACAGAAGAGACCCAAGAAAGAATTAGTATCTGCCAAGGTAGCAGCTTTGCCACGGTGATACAGTGTTTATTGTGTGAGTAATGGGCTTCTCAGTCTCCAGAGAGCATGTCATACCTGAATTCACCTCCTAGCTGATGTAAATGGAATGCAGAGGATTTGGCCACTCTTCATCTTCTGGTGACAACTCATTCTGCACTGATCAAATCAATTATTAACAACTCCTTGCCATCCTCATAATTTTGTTCAGGCCTTTGCTGTCACAGGATAGCTTAGTTTTTTCTTTTCTGGAAATACTGCTGCAAGTTTTCTACATATGACTACACTGACAGCATATATATTAAAATTGGCTCAACACATTGTTGATATCTGATATGGTAAAAAAGGAAAATATTACAAAGCCATGGATATATGCTGGACTAAATTTCTCCTGTGAACACTAAAGTTAATGGTGACAATAATATCGACTGATTTTGTTGATTCTTTAGGTAAAATGCTTTCCTTTATTTTTTTTTCTGCTTATTTTAGTTGTAAAAGCAATACATGATGTTGTTCAAAAAAAGAAAACTTTAGGAGCATAGAGTAAAAAATTAAAATCTCACCTACCAGGGACGCATGGATGGCTCAGCCAGTTGGGCGTCTGACTCTTGATTTTGGCTCAGGGTTGTGGGATTGAGCCCCAAAACTGAACTGGGCAGGGAGACTGCTTAGGATTCTCTCATTCCCTCTCTCTTCCCTTTCTCTCCTGTCCCCACCACCCAGCTCATGCTGTCCCTCACACACAAAAAAATTTTAAAATAAAATCTACCTACCTTTACTCTTACCCATCTCACTCGCCACACTAGAATAATCACATAAGCCTGATGTGTTTTTTTTCTAGATCTTTTACTAAATACACAAATACACGCAAGTGTGCACACACATACACGCATGCACGCAGAAATACACTCTTCCTCTCTGTGTATGTTACTTCTAGAATAAAAACTGGATGATACTTTATGTACTTGTGCATTTCACTCCTTAAATATATCATGATCAAGAGAGAGATGAAATGAAAATTGCAGAATGCTTATAATTGTTGAATCTGGATAATGAATACATGGAGTTGCGTTATTCTCTTTATTTCTGGGCTAAAAAAAAAATATGATGAACTTCCATTAAAAACAAAAAAACAAAACCAGAACCAACCAACAAAAAAAAAAAACCTCATAAAAGAAAAATCAGATTTACAGAGGCAAGGGGTAGAGGGTAGAAGAATTGGATGAAGTTATTCAAAAGGTACAAACTTTTAGATAGAAGATAAATTAGGGGATGTCATGTACAATATGATGACTACAGTTAACGCTGTCATATGGTATATTTGAAAACAGTAAATTTGAAGACTTCTCATCACAAGGGGGAAAAAAACATTTTCTTTCTTTTTTTTTTTGCATCTATATGGGATGACATATTTACTAAACTTACTGTGGTAATCATTTCACAATAAGTCAAGTCATTATACAGTACACCTTAAACTTACACAGTGTTATATGTCAATTATAGCTAAAACTTGAAAAAAGTAATGTTCCACTGAATAACATTATTTACAGAAGGAGACTTCTAACGGGGTAATTGGGTTTTCCATATGTTATGTCAAATGATGCCTAATCTCTCTCCTTTCTGCTACCGTAAACTAGGAGATACTTTATCAGTAGGGTCAGTTCTAATCTTTGGAAGGCACTGAGGGAGTGCTAATCCCCAAATACTGGACTTGATACCATCACATCTACACTTTCACACTTCTGACACTTAACCTGAATTAACCGTGACCACCATTCTTCTATCTTGTTCCATATTCCTTAATTCTAATCTTGGTCACCTTTCTAGGTCAGCCATCTTTTTTGGATTGGAGACCTGAATTCTTCTCAGTTGTTGATTCCAGGAGTTGATCTCTCTGGCTACCTTTTTTTTTAACTAGGCTCTGTGCCCAGCATGGGGCTCAAACTCACAGCCCCAAGATCAAGAGTTGCATGCTCTACCAACTGAGCCAGGCAGGCCGCCCTCTCGCTTACCGTTTGAATCTGTGATTTCCATTGCCTCAAGAACTGACTTTTATTTATTCCACAAGACTCTTCAAGCACTCCCTACCTTATTCTGGACCACCTTGAGATCAGCCTTGTTGCTTTTCAAGATCTCTCAAAAACTTTGTTCTGCCTGTTGGTCTGGACCTCCTCCTCACCTCGCAGGACATGTTGTACCTCATGTCACAGGGCCCATTCCACCTTGTAGGTCTAGTTCAAAGTCTTTATAATCTCCCATCTAGCTGTGGTCTGGACCTATAAGAGTCTTCAAATGCAAAAAAGATCATTTTCTATATACCTCTATATACCTCAAAAAGGTTCATACATTTCTAGAAATGTAAAGAAAGTGTAAAGGAAGAGTCAAGCCAGTAAGGATCAGATTATAATAGCTCAGGTGAAACTTGGAAAGACCCTCTCTATGAATAGAGATGATGGTGGGAATGGCCTCATGAGATTGGTTAAATGTAGTTTTTCAGAATAAATGAAATTGCATAGAGATTAAGGGATCATATTGTCAATAAATAATAAATTCTACAAACTAGAAATCTCTGACCAAAATAATACTAAAAATAGAAGTTATCAATAAAATGAAAACTTTTTAAAAAATCAATTGCCTGGAAATGTTAAATGACACCTCTAAATAACTCTTAGGTAAAGAAGAAATTAAAGCAAATTATACAATAAAACTGAAAAAACTCTGAAATTACAGACTAGAATAGAGAAACTATGTCACACTATTTATAAAAACTTTTAGAATATAGTTAAAAATCCTGTTCATGGAGGAGTGCCTGGGTAGCTCAGTTGTTAAGCGTCTGCCTTCAGCTCATGGTCATGATCCCAGGGTCCTGGGATGGAGCCCATGTTGGGCTCTCTGCTCTGTGGGAAGCCTGCTTCTCCCTCCTCCAGTCCCCCTGCTTGTGTGCCCTCTCTAGCTGTCTCTCTCTCTGTCAAATAAATAAAATCTTTAGGAAAAAAATCCTATTCAGGGAAAATTCCATGCTGTTTAACATTTATATTAATAAGCAAAAAAAATTATCAATTATGCATTTACCTCAAGAAAAAAAGGGGGGGGGGAACCTGGCTGCCTCGGTCAGTAAAGTATATGACTCTTGATCTCAAGGTCATGAGTTCAGGTCCCACATTAGGCATAGAGATTACAAACAACAAAAAAAAGTAAAACAAGGGAATGTTCTAAGTATTACACTAAAATTGGAAACCATGAAGGAAAATATTAACATGTTTAACTGCAAAACTTATTTTTAAACTTCTAGAGAAAAATCGACCATAAATAATAATAAAATACAAATGACAAACTGAGCAAGATCCATGTAACATATGGCAGAAATGTTATTAATTCATCAAGGATTAAGATACATTTCAAATCAATAAAAATCACCAAACACTTAAGTAGAACAATGAATGGACTTAACAAACTTCGCAGAAGCAGAAGCTAAGATGGTATTATACAGATGAAAAGATAATAAATTCACTGAAAATCAGAGAAATACAAATCAAAGAAAAAGAAGCTATTTTGAATCTATGAAGCTAAGAAAAATCTAAAGAAGCAATTTAGCCCAGAGCTGGCATGGGAACTGGAAATTGGCACTCTTGTCTCCTATTGATAGAAATGTAAACTGGTACAAATTTTATTTTGAAAGATTGATTCTGACAATATGTTTTTGAAATTTAAAATTTCCATATTAACTTGATGGCCTAAGCAAATATGTTTATCTCTCACCCTTGCCAAAATCTCATTGAAGTCATAGAAAAATACATCAAAGGAAGTTCTTGGGGTGCTTGGCTGGTTCAGTCAGTGGAGCGTGTGACTCCTGATCTTAGAGTTGTGAGTTCGAGCCTCACATTGGGTGTAGAGATTACTTAAAAATAAAATCTTAAGGGAAAAAAAAAAGACATTCTTTGCCTGATGTGGTAACCGTAAACTAAGAAACCTGAAACCCAAAATAAAGGTCTAATACCCAGTTGTGCATGACTTTCACCAGTACTTTCTAGAAAGAACACCCAAGTTCAGAGTGAGGTGCCACATGTCCTGTAGAAGGCAAAATTGCCCTGGATTGAGAACCACAAGGCCAGATGTAGGGATGAGCATGGCCCTATCCATATTATCTTAACAACGATCTTTATGGTATGGAATTACAGAGTTTGATCTCTGATATATTATTTGAATATATGGTATATATTCACATATGGGTGCCCATGTCATAGCAGTCAATATTACTATCACTAAAAATATTCTGAGGAGATAAAAGTACCCATTCAATAAAGATAGGGGTTAAATGAAATCTGAATTATCTGAATAAGTTATTCTGAGTTTAAGGGTAAAAATCCAAATTCCAGATGAGAGAAACTGGGCCTAGTCAAACTGAATTATATTTTTAAAATTTATTTATGTTCTCATTCATTCATTCATTTATTTTAAGATTTATTTATTTACTAGAGAGTCAGTGAGCACGACCTGGACAGAAGGGCAGAGGGAGAAGCTAACTCTGTTTGTGAGGAGCCGGACGGGGAACTGGAGCTCACAACAAGATGGTGACCGGAGACAAAACCAAGAGTTGGTCACTCAACCAAGCACCCCAAACTGAATTGCACTTTAGGAGAGGATTAGAAATAGCTCCTGAGAAAATATGACTGTGGCATTTTTGTGAGTGACTTGTTTTCTGAAGAGTTTCAATGTGAGATCACCTTTGAGTTTTACCTTTAACTTAAAGAGTTTGTACCACAGCTGAGCTAGGCAATGCTTTCCTGAGGAGCCAACCAGAGGATACACCACTAAGTTCATGTGTTACCTTCTCTTAGACTCATATTTATTTCTCTAGTCTCTTCCTTCATAGATATAAGGTCTGATAGATTCATTTCTTTTTTAAAAATATTTTATTGATTTATTTGACAGAGAGAGAAAGCACAAGCGGGGGAGTAGCAGGCAGACGGAGAGGAAAAAGCAGGTTCCCACTGAGCAGGGAGCTGGATGTGAACCCAGGACCCAGGAACCTGAGATCATGACCTGAGCTGAAGGCAGATGCTTAATGACTGAGCCATCCTGGTGCCCCAGGTCTAATATATTTCCAGTGACTTACAGGTTAGACGAGGAATTAGAGAATCAGTCAGGAAAACAAAATGTTTTCTGAATGGCAAGTAAATGCTTAGTACTCTCGATAAGAAAAATCACTCAGCTAGCAGCACCCATACAAAAGGCCTCTTTCTAAAAAAAACAACCCTGTGGAAAAAGAAATCCTGAGCTAAAACTTTAATAAATCTCTTGTATTACCTTATCATGGTTTGGTAGGTAAAAGGATAACGTGCCTCAGAATAAGAAATTTAACTAGAAATTTAACTACTTCTGTCAATTTTTTAAATTAATCCAATTCACACATCATAAAAGTCACCCTTTTAAACTGTCAGTGATCTCTAGTATATTCACTGTGTTGTGCAACTAGCCCCGGTAGGTAATTCCAGAATATTTGCATCACCCCCAAAAGAAACCCATATCTGGTACCAATCATTCACCATCCTCCATATCCCCTGGCAACCACTAATCTACTTTCTGTCTCTATGCATTTGCCTATACTGGACATTTCATAGAAATAGGATTATACAATATGTGACCGTTTGTATGTGGCTTCTTTTGTTTAGTGTGATGTTTTCCAGGCTCATTCGTGTTGTAGCAGGAATCAGAACTTCGCTTCTTTTGATGCCTGAGGAATATTCGATTGTTTGGATATACTGCATTTTGTTTAGTATTTATTAGTTAATGGATATTTGGTTTTCTGCTTTTGGGCTATTGTGAATAATGCTGCTATGAACATTTGTGTACACATTTTTGGGTAAATATAGTTTTCCCTTCTTTTGTGTATATACCTAGCAGTGAAATTGCTGGACCAAATGGTAACACTATATTTAACTTTTTGAGGAATTGCCAGACTGTTTTCCATAGCACCTGCACCATGTTACATTACCACCAGCAGTGAATGAGGATTGAGTTCTCTACATCCTTACCATCACTTGTTATTTCCTTATTTTTTTTACAAAGAAATATAAATTTAAGCCTGTTGGATATGAATTTAAGATGAAATCTCAAAATGCATGCATGTAAATATTCTTCAGACATATACCATGTTGCTCATAATGAACCCAAGCTAGTTCGAAGAGATAAAACAAACTGATCTCCAAACTGACCTTGGGATTTCAGGTCTGAGTTTGAACCCCATAAATTCTGTGGCTTCAGGTAAGTTGTTAATCTGAACCTCAATGTTACTTCCCTAATATGATGATTCCTATTTCCAGTATGGGAGCCAGGATTTGGGGTCCTGAATCTTTTTTTTTTTTTTTAAAGATTTTATTTATTTATTTGACAGACAGAGATCAGAATTAGGCAGAGAGAGAGAGAGGAGGAAGCAGGCTCTCCGCGGAGCGGACAGCCCGATGCGGGGCTCGATCCCAGGACCCTGGGATCATGACCTGAGCTGAAGGCAGAGGCCTCAACCCACTGAGCCACCCAGGCGCCCCTGGGGTCCTGAATCTTAAACAGTTTTGAGGACCCAAGTTTAAGGACAAGAATAAAAAATTATGAACACAAAATTGGGTATGAGTATGAAAAGATATCATAACAAAGTACAGATTTAAGTGGTTGACAAACATCAGAACATCACTAAATGCAGGAAAATAATGTATTTTATTAACTACCTGACACCCCTTCTATATACTTTCTCTCCACATTTTGTCTTCATTTTCTCTAAATATCTCTTTCTGTGATGTAAGGTTGCAGTACCATTTTCAGAGGTGAAACTAGGGAAAAAATTTAGTCTTCCACTTTGGTTGGATGATTTTTTCATTTTGCAACTGATAGTTGGGATATTAAAAACATATGCATTCCTACATATATACTTGCTGTTTGAAACTCTATTACAGGTTTTTGTCCTGCAAACAGGAATTCTGATAAATATTGGCTGAGTATAATAGGATCCACTTAAGTAGTGATGCAACTTCTCAACATAGATGCTAGACACAGAAGTGGCAGTGAAATACAAAATTATATGACAAACTCAAATGTATTGCTAATTCAAGATGCCCACAGTCACATCCCTAACTTGCCCACAGCCCTTTTAACGCTACTCCAAAGGAGAACGGAAGTAGAAAAGAGGAAATGAAGCTGAATCTGTGGTCTTAAAAACTACTATTGGGGCGCCTGGGTGGCTCAGTGGGTTAAGCCGCTGCCTTCGGCTCAGGTCATGATCTCAGGGTCCTGGGATCGAGTCCCACATCGGGCTCTCTGCTCGGCAGGGGGCCTGCTTCCCTTCCTCTCTCTGTGATCTCTTCCCTTCCTCTCTCCTACTGTGATCTCTCTCTGTCAAATAAATAAATAAAATCTTAAAAAAAAAACTACTATTAAAAGATCTTCTAGGGGCACCTGTGTGGCTCAGTTGGTTAAGCATCTGGCTCTTTTTTTTTTTTTTTTAAAGATTTTATTTATTTATTTGTCAGAGAGAGAGAGTGAGAGCGAGCACAGGCAGACAGAGTGGAAGGCAGAGTCAGAGGGAGAAGCAGGCTCCCTGCGGAGCAAGGAGCCCGATGTGGGACTCGATCCCAGGATGCTGGGATCATGACCTGAGCCAAAGGCAGCTGCTTAACCAACTGAGCCACCCAGGCGTCCCTAAGCATCTGGCTCTTGATTTCAACTCAGGTCATGACCACTGAAGTGTGGAATCTGCTCTAGATTCTCTCCCTCTGGCCCTGACCCCAATTGCCCTCTCTCTCAAATAAATAAATCTTAAAAAATATAAATATATTTTTGTAAATTTTAACCAAAGCATACAGCCATGCAAACCGCACTTCAGCAACTCCTTTCCAGATTTTGGGAGGGGTCATGCAAATGAGGATCATGAAACTTAAATTTCTTTAGCTTCCTGGTAAACCTGCCCCTGCATATTTCATAGAACAGCTAAGGGTGAATGAAACAACATGCTAACTATTCACTTTTGTTTTGCACAGACCTTTACACAGTTCCAATCCCACCAGAATAGTCCATTTTTTATTGTCATAAAATCAGTGCATCTCAGTGGGTATATCTTTTCCTTTTGAAAAAAACAAGAGGAATCATATTCCTCCGCCCCCACATACTATATAAAACTATACTAGAAACAGAATGCCCTTTATGAACATGATTACTTCTCTTTTTCTCTCTAATAGGCAACTTAGTACATGATATGAGCCAAAAAGTCATATGGAAATAATTTATTTAATGGTCTTATTAATGTAACATAATTAAAGGATAATGACAACACCTAGAATATCAAGAAGTCTTTATAAATATATCAAAGCACTATTGTTTTTAAAAAGAGATCTCCCATGTGGGGTTTTTTAATCAAATTTTTTCAGGTAAGAGATTCTGCATTTCTAAAGAAAATACGGATTAACTGAGATTTTTCAACAGAACAAGAAAAATTCTTCAGACTAACTTTGATCTGGATTCTGTGTGTATTGGCACAGCCCGGAGGTGGGGTGGGAGTGGGGGAGTAGCCTGCACAGCTGTAATTAGAGAGTGGGAGGAATAGAATTTTTCAAGTTCAGAAGGCTGGTTTGTTCAGTCCTGATGTAGGGATTCCTCTGTACAGTAATGTGTGCACAGCTGCCCTCTGCTGGATGGAATGACAATTTGCCCAAGTTCATTGAAACTGAATTCTTTTACTAAAATGTTCACTAAGCATTTAACAAATATGACTTTCTTAAGTACTGTGTTGAGCTTCAGGGATACAGACATGGGGAAAACACGGTGCCTTTCCTCAAACAACTCACAGAAAATTGGAGGAGACTCATAAGAAAATCAGTGATTGCAATATAGTGGTAAGTGTTATAATAGTGCAAGGCATAAATACTACTAGATTACAGAGAAAATACTATTTATAGTCTACTTTGGTTTATTAACTGGTATGACACCTGTTTGAGACCTCATCTGACAAAACTATACAGACATTCTGTAATTTTTACCTTAGGGTTGGGGTTGACAGATAAAAGCCGGCACACAGTTAAGAGATGACATACGAAATACTTATAGCATTGTTTCTTTTGCAGGAAAGCATCTCTCAGAACCAAAAGATTTAGAATTAAGTATGAAAATATTTACGAGGATGCTTGGGTGGCTCAGTCGGTTAAATGTCTGTCTTTAGCTCAGCTCATGATCCTAGGGTCCTGAGATGGAGTCTTGCAACTGGCTCCTTGCTCAATCAGGGAGACTGCTTCTCCCTCTGCTAGCTGCTCCCACACTTGTGTGCTCTCTCTCTATCTCTGACAAATAAATAAATAAAACCATTAAAAATATATTTAAGAAAATTTTGGCATTTTAATATGTCTGGGTAATCTTTGGAATCTAGTTGAAATTGTATAACTAAATCTATTTACACTATAATTTTAAGCTTAAATCTTAAGCTTACACTGTTGGAACACTTAAAAGATCTCAAGTATCACCATATTCATGCTTAACCTTTTAGCATTATAAATAATTTAATACTTTGGGAAATTCATCGGTTGGACAACTAATGCATACAAATAAAGCATTGACTATAATAAATTTATAAGTGGAATTCAAAAAATAAATTCAATTATCTAAATTTATAAAAAGGACCGAATATTTAGAAAATGCCTTTTTAAAAATTTTTCAGAGAGGGAGACGTGGGGGGAAGGGGAGAGGGAGAGAGAGAATCTTAAGCAGGCTACATCCCCAGCATGGAGTCCAACTCAGGGCTCAATCTCACAACCATGAAATCATGACCTGAGCTGAAATCAAGAGTCAGACCCTTAACTGACTGAGCCACACAGGTGCCCTGCAAACGCCTTTAAAGCAATTATTATACTTTAATACATTTATAAATCAAATAATAGATTTGTAAGGTGGATTTAAAAGCTTTAGGAGGACCCAAGCTTTAAAATGTTTAACCTTAAGAAAAAGCACATTAATTTTACAAAAGCTAAGAACACTAGAATAACCTTTTCTGGGCATAAAAGCAATCCTCAAGGATTCCAAATACATATATTGAAACCAGTCGTTCATTTCATAAATATTTATGGAGCATTTACTATGTGTCAAACACACAGCACACAGTATGGGGTCTGAAGATACAGCAATTAACAAAACACGAAAGGGCTCAGTTTTGTGGATAAAGCGTGGAAGCGTGGTGTGTGAGAGGATATGGGAATTTGTATTTAGTGCAAGTAAGGAGACAAGAGTCAATGGGTAGAAGGAAGGGAAAGTCCTTCTACAAATGAAATAGCTGAGTATTTCTATTTGGAACCCAGATCCTGCAGTATAAAAGGAGGAGGGAAAAGTAATGTTTTAGATTCAAAGGAAGTGTGTACATCTGAAAGAAAAACTAAGGGACACCTAGCGGGGTCAGTTGATAGAGCATTTGACTGTTGATTTCAGGGTTGTAAGTTTGAGTCCCACGCTGGGTGTAGAGATTATTTAAATACAAAATCCTTAAAAAAAAGAAAGAAGAACTAATAGAAGAAACATAATTTTTAAAAAAATCTTTGTATTTGGAAAACTCAGAAAATGTAGATAAGCCCAGGAATGAAGGATGAGATTATAAATCAGTAGACTGTGATAAAAAGGAAGCAGGTAGAAACAGAAATTGAATTAGGTGCCAAGGGGAAGGAATGCCAGAGTTAGAAAAATCATCATTTTGTGATCATTACAGTAAAAATTGATTGAGACTGGAAAAAAAAATTCAATGGATACTAAATTTACCAAGTGAAAGTTTGATGGGGAATAGGAAATGTATACAGTCTTAAAGTATATACAGTCTCAAATGATATTAATTGTAGGGAAATAAGTAACTTTATCGTGGAGAGATCTGGTAGAAACCACCTTAAATGAGTGATCAAAGTTAAAATCACCAGTCATAGGACAATTGGACATAACATTCTTCCAGATGTGATAGACTGAGAAGGACCAACATCAGGTATGTTGCATTCCTGCTAAAACTAAATACCTGATTCTAATTACAGAAAACCCGAATTAGGACACACTGCAAAACAACTAACTGGCCACTATGCTCCTCGAAAATGTCAGTCGTGGGGGGGGGGGGGGGCGCCTGGGTGGCTCAGTGGGTTAAGCCTCTGCCTTCAGCTCAGGTCATGATCCCAGGGTCCTGGGATCAAGCCCCGAGTTGGGCTCTCTGCTCAGCAGGGAGCCTGCTTCCCTTCCTCTCTCTCTGCCTGCCTCTCTGCCTGCCTCTCTGCCTACTTGTGATCTCTCTGTCAAATAAATAAATAAAATCTTACGGAAAAAAAAAAAGTCAGTCGTGAAATACAAACCAAAGCTGAGAAAACATTCTACATTTAAGGAGACTAAAGAGCCATGATAACTAAATGGAATGTGTGGTTTTAGCTTGGCTCCTGTATTAGAAAAAAATTTACGCATTACTGGAATGAATGATGAACTTTGAATGCAGACTATATCGTCAGATAATAGTACTGTAACAATGTTAAATGGGTTATGTAAGAAAATTTCCTTGCTTTGAGTTGATAGAAGCTAAAGAGTCATGACATATGTAACTACTCTCATGTGTTTCAACGGTTATACCTGGAAAGGGTTTGCACCTCATTTTAAAAAAGAAATTAAAAAGCAGCGTTCCCTGGCTGGCTTAGTTGGTAGAGCATGGGACTCTGGATCTCAGGGTTGTGAGTTCAAGCCTTAAAACTGGGTGTATGTAGAGATTACTTAAAAAAGTAAAATGAAATAAAATCTAAAAAAGGAATATAATGTAATTACACATTGTTTATTAAAATGCAGGTAAACCAAGTGGCACAGAAGAGTAAAAGATTGGGTTAAGAAATTGGATGCAAATGCAAACAGAAAAAAGGAGTAGCAGGGGTGCATGGGTGGCTCAGTGGGTTAAATCCTCTGCCTTCGGCTCAGGTCATGATCTCAGGGTCCTGGGATCAAGCCCCTCATCGGGCTCTCTGCTCAGCGGGGAGCCTGCTTACCCCTCTCTCTCTGCCTGCCTCTCTGCCTACTGATTTCTATCTCTGTCAAATAAATAAATAAAATCTATCTTTAAAAAAAAAAAAAGAAAAGAAAGAAGGAGTAGCAATAATAGTACCAGTTAAAGGAGAATTCGAAGGAGGGGGAAAAAAAACCATTAAATCTGATAAAGAGGGTCAAGGGATGGATGAAATAGGTGATGAGGAGTGCAGTTGTGATGAGCACCGGGTGCTGTATGGAGTGTTCAATCAATATACTATACACCTGAAACTAATATAACACTGTATGCTAACTAACGAATTAAAATAAAAACTTTAAAAAATGGGGCACCTGAGTGGCTCAGTAGCTTTAGCATCTGCCTTTGGTTCAGGTCATGATCCTAGGGTCCTGGGATCCAGACCCAGGGCTCCCTGCTCAATGGGGAGTCTGCTTCTCCCTCTGCCCTCTGCTTATGCTCTCTCTCGCTCACTCTTTATCTGAAAAAAAAATCTTAAAAAATTAAAGATTCATCCTACATAGATAAAAGGTCTAATATACATAAAAATATAATCATAAAGCTTTATGTACTAAATAATATAGCTCTACATATATAAGGAAAAAGCCGTAAATCTGAGGAGAAATTAATAGAAACACATTTCTCTGAGTGCACGTTTCTCTAATTTCTTGGAAAGGTCAGAAGGCAAAACATTAAAAGTAGGGAAAAAAAAAGATTTAAATAGTCTGAATAATGTGAGTAGTAAGACAGATATAATGTGTGTATGTTAAATTTTATGCATTACAGAGAACAGCAATGGGAATTTTATAAATATCAACACATTTCAGGCTACATAAGAACCCCAATAAAGCAAAATTGCACAGATCACATTTTCTGATTACACTGTAATTAAACTGGGAAATAAGAACAGAAAATACAACATCTAAATTCCTTGGAAATTAAAAAGACTTTTCCAAAATAACTCTTGATAGAAAGAGAAAAATAAAAATGTAAATACAAATCTTTAGAAAATAACAATAATGAAAACACTAAATATAAAAACTCACCAGATGATGCCAATGTATGACCTCAAAGGCAGACTCATAGTCTTACAAATGATTTCTTAATATGAAAAAGATGAAAATAAAGTAATCAAACCAAAAAGTTAATTTAAAATGAAGTATATCTAAGAAGATAATAAAGAATAAACAAAAATTAATTTTTTAGATAATGGAAAATAAATGGTAGATTTTTTTCAGAATTTCAAAAGGAAACAAAAATGAGAATAGAGGAAATAGATACTGATGTCATAGGTTTGGTGTAGTTATATAGTGCTGCTCACAAGATAATTCTTTTGCTCAGTTTTTTTTTTTTAGTATTTCATTTATTTGTTTAACAACAGAAGAAAGAGCAAGAGAAAGCACAAGCAGGGGGAACAATAGAGGGAGAGGAAGAAGCTGGTTCCCCGCTGAGCAGGGAACCCTGGGATCATGACCTGAGTGGAAGAAAGACAAACAGCTGAGCCACCCAGGGACTGCTCTTTTGCTCAGTTTTATCATGACATTTTACCTTTGACTTTTTTATACAGAGAGCAAACGAGTGGTTGCCAGAGGGGAGGGAAGAGTGCGATAGGTGAAATAGTTGAAGTTGATTAAGATATGTAAAATTCTGCTTATAAAATAAATCACAATGATGAGAAGTACAGCATAGAAAATATAATCAATAATATTGTAATAGGGGTGCCTGGGTGGCAGTAGGTTAAAGCCTCTGCCTTCAGCTCAGGTCATGATCCCAGGGTTCTGGAATCGAGCCCCTCATCGGGCTGTCTGCTCAGCCAGGAGCCTGTTTCTTTCTCTCTCTCTGCCTGCTTCTCTGCCTACTTGTGATCTCCGTCTGTCAAATAGATAAATAAAATCTTTTAAAAAATAATAATAATATTGTAATAACTTTGTATGGGAACAGAAGATGACTACTTTTACCATGGCAAGCATTTCACAATACATACAATTGTCAAATCAGTATGTTTTACATCTGTAACTAATATATGTCAACATACATCAATTTTTTTAAAATCTATTTTTTCCTACTGATGACATATGTCCATTGTAAGAAATTTTAAAGTTACAGAAAAACACAAAGAAAAAAATAAAAATCACCCATAAGCCTGCAACACACTGACTTTCTTGGAAATCACTTTTTGCTTTTCTGTACACGTTAACCATGCAAGTATGCATCCCTAAACGTGCACTTAGTTTTGCCTATTTTTGAACAGTATATAAATGGCAACTCACAATATGTATTTTTTTCTGCCTGATCTCTTTCCCTCACCATCGTGTATTTCTTCCATATCATTGCATGTAAGTGTAAGTAGTAGTTTGTTGTTTTCATTGTTGTTAAAAATGGCAGCAGATGAATATGCCACCCTTTTTTTTTTTACTTTGAGAAAAAAAATTTATATACAGAGAAAATAGTCCAGAAGAATATATGGTATAATTAGGGGTTATGTTAATTTTCTTCCTTCTTTTTTTAAAAATTAACATATAATGGGTGGCTCACTGGGTTGGAACCTCTGCCTTTGGCTTGGGTTGTGATCCCAGGGTCCTGGGATGGAGCCCCGCATTGGGGTTCCCTGCTCTGCAGGTAGCCTGCTTCCTCCTTTCTCTCTGTGCCTGCTTCTCTGCCTGCTTGTGATCTCCATCTGTCAAATAGATAAATAAAATCTTTAAAAAAATTAACATATAATGTATTATTTGCCCTAGGGGTACAGGTCAGTGATTCATCAGTCTTATACAATTCACAGCACTCCCCATAGCACATACCCTCCCCAGGGTCCATCACCCAGCTACTCCATCCCTCCTCCCCCCTCCACCAACCCTCAGTTTGTTTTCTGAGATTGAGTCTCTTATGATTTGTCTCCTTCTCTGGTTTCATCTTGTTTCATTTTTCCCTCCTGTCCCCTATGATTCTCTGTCTTCTTTCTCAAATTCCTCACATCAGTGAGATCATATGATAATTGTCTTTCTCTGATTGACTTATTTCATTTAGCACAGTATCCTCTAGTTCTACCCACGTCATTGCAAATGGCAAGATTTGGGGGTTTTTGATGGCTGCATAGTATTCCATTGTGTGTACGTGTGTGTGTGTGTGTGTCACACCTTCTTTAACATTCTTCTGTTGATGGACATCTAGGTTCTTTCCATAGTTTGACTATTGTAAACATTGCTGCTACAAACTTTCGGCTGTACATGCCCCTTCAGATCATCACATTTGTTTCTTTGGGGTAAATACCCAATAGTGCAATTGCTGGGTCATAGGGTAGCTCTATTTTCTACTTTTTGAGGAACCTCCATACTGTTTTCCAGAGTGGTTGCCCCAGCTTGTATTCCCACCCACAGTGTAGGAGGGCTGCCCTTTCTCTGCATCCTCGCCAACATCTGTCATTTCCTGACATTAATTTTAGCCATTCTGACTGTTGTGAAGTGGTATCTCCTTGTGGTTTTGACTTGTATTTCTCTGATGCCAAATGAGGTTGAACACTTTTTTCATGTGTCTGTTGTAAACCACCATTTTTGTTGATAGGTATTTGGGTTGTTTCCAGTATTTGGCTATTATGAATGGTGTTGGTATGAAATTCTTATACATGTCCCTTGGGTGCAAATTCCTAGGAGTATAAGTGCTATGTACCCTAATTTTTTTCTTTTCTTTTTATTTTTAAGTAGGCTTCATGCCCAGCACAGAGCCCAGTGCAGGGCTAGAACTCACAACTCTGAAATTAAGACCTGAGTTGAGCTCAAGAGTCCAACTGAGTCACCCAGGGGCTCCTGGCACCCTAATACTTAAGTGTAAAAGGATGGATAAAAGTGGCACCTGGTTGTCTCAGTTGGTAGAGCTTGCCACTCTTGATCTCAGGGTCATGAGTTCAAGTATCTTGCTGTGTGTAGAGATTACTTTAAAAAAATAAAAAGAAAAGAAAAGGAAGAATAAGGGTCAATGGAGGAGGAAAATGAGAAATAGATCAATTTTGAACTTTTAATATCAAAATAAGTTTTTAAAAAATATTGTATTTTTTTTCATTATTTACTTACTTCATAGAGAGAGTTCATGAGTTAGGGGGGAGTAGCAGAGTGGGAGGGAAAAGGATAGAGAATCTCTAAAAGACTTTGTGGGCCAGTGCAGGGAGGGGGGGACCCTCCATTTCATGACCCTGAGATCATGACCTGAGCCAAAACCAAGAGTCTATTGCTTAAGGAACTGAGCTACCCAGGCGCCCCTCAAAAGAAATGATTAAGAGTAACAATAATATTTTGTTAAAAAAAAATTTTTAAGTACGTTTTATAGGGGCACCTAGGTGGCTCAGTCATTAAGTGTCTGCCTCAGACGCTGACCTGTCAGGTCATGATCTGACCTGCTCAGGTCATGATCCTGGTGTCCTGGGATCAAGCCCTGCATCAGGCTCCCTGCTCAGCAGAGAGACTGCTTCTCCCTCTGCCTTTCCACTGCTTGTCTTCCCTTTCTCGCTGTCTCTCTCTCTGCCAAATAAATAATAAAATCTTTTTTAAAAAATACATTTTATAGGCACATAATCAAAGAGCAGTTCTCACCACTTTGGGTAGAGTCACATATCTGAGAGTCTGATAAAAATTACAGAACCTTTTCTCACTAAATTGAATTTAAACATTTTCATATTGCTTTAGTGTATTCACAGATTCCTGAAGCTCCCTTTTCATCCATATTAAAACGAAGGAAAAAAAATTTGCTGTGTACCGATTTTTTTAAAAAAATCTGTCTCATGATATGCAACAATCAGGTTTTAAAGTACATTTAAAATTTGCCTTATAATAAACGACTATTGGAAAACGAGATGTTGTATCATTCGGATTCGTTGCCCCAAAGTCTTTACCCATAAATACTGCAGGATGCTTCAGGTGTTCAACTGCGGAATTAAATCCAAGTTACTGTACTAGAGTACCTGGGTTCTATGGTCTACGGAATCCTTGAAAAGGGCTGTAAGACCCACGTTACAAAAGAATTTTCTGGATGAAAGGAGTCTTAAAAATCTATTTTAGATCCCCCAAACTTGTAGTTAAGTTTAGCTAGCTTTGATAAGTTTAGTAAGCCTTAGCTAAGATAGTTGGCTATGACCCCTGAAACATAAAAAGTCTTTCCAAAATTTTTTAAATTATAAAGTCAACTAAAAATGTATCAGAATGGTCCCTTCATAAGAACTGAAGAGGACAGGAGGCTTCCTTAAGCAGGGCACATTCTGTTCAATTTAGGGAAGAGAACCCAGTCTTCCATCTGAATCTAAAGAATGCCAGTAACAGGCATATTCCATTCATGTAGTCATTCAACAAATGTTTGTTGAGAGCCTACTAAGTGCAGATTAAGAACGCACTGAACACACATTAGGACACCGAACTGGTCTATGAAGTCCATTCCCACCCAGCAGCCCTAAGTCCTCAGCTCTTCAGAATTCCCCAGAAAAGACCTCGTGCTCCGCCCACTGCGCAGGCGCAGAAGCGACCTACTCCTCCCCTTCCCAGAAGCCTCTGCGCCTGAGCTTGTGCGCACGTGCCTGCGGACTTTGTTCCTGAAGTTTCCTAGGCAGGAGGTGCGAGCAGGTTTGTTTCACGGTGAAGATTTAGATTTTGAGGAACTGACTGGACGAACAAGGATGCGTAAGGTTTGTGGGGAACATGGTGGCGAGGCGGTTTAGAAGCTGGCAAGGTTCTTGGTGAATTAGGGAAAGAATGTTAATGATCACGAAGCTCAGGGATATTTCTTCTAAAAGAATTTTTTTTTTTTTTTTAAGTAATATCTACACTCAGCGTAGTGGCGGGGAGGAACTCTATAGCTTGGACGTGGCCAGGATTCCGGCCCCCTTGATTCTCGGTCCCCAGAAGACCGAAGGGAGCAGTGCGAATGCTGCGTGCCTCAGCGCGGAGCCGGACGCGTCAAGTGTTCGCTTAGCCTTCGTTCAGGCGCCCCCGGGGGCGCTTTCGCGGGGGGCGGGGCGGGGCCGCTCTCGGAGGCGGGCTTCGTCGGGGGCGCCGCCCACTCCGGCCGCAACTTCGGACTCGCGCTGGATCCAGCCCCTCACAAGCGTGTCGGCGGGGATAGCCGAACGCCGCCCGGTGACTGCTGCTCTCGCGGCGTCGCGAGTCGCTGAGCCGCCCGGGTCACCCGGGCTCCCCGCGCGCCGCGTCGCGGCGGAGCAGAGCCCGCGCTCGGACGATGTCCGCCGGCGCCGGCCGCCCGCTGTCTCGCTGCAGGAGCCGGTGGACATCGGGGCGCTCGGGTAGGCGAGGGCGGCTCGGGAGGCGGGCGTGCAGGGTGAGCCCGAGGTGAGCATCCCCCGACGGCCGACCGGGCTGGCGGGCGGGCGGACCTACGCGCCTGCCGCGTGTCCGTGGCGCTTTGGCCGTTGTAAGGGCTGAGTGGAAGTTTTGCGAGGCTACTTCGCCTTGATAGTCCTTGACTTCTTGGGTCACCTCTTTGAACTGATTGAAACTTTTCGGGTCCCACAGTGGTGTGGGTGCAGAAACAGTCTCCTGACCGTCAGGTAGTTGAGTATGAGCCACTACCTAAGCCCGTCCCTACTCAGATCTCTTAAGGCAGTGTCCATCATTTCCACTGATGATTGAATTTATTTGGAATGCTCAGCTTGAGGTACGTACAGGGCCGCTCTGGTGGCCGGGAAAACTACTGCTTAGTAACGTTACAGAAAGCGGAAAGGTCGAAGGCTGTCTGTAACTCCAGGGCTTTAAAAGAGAGCGCAGTTCCCCCTCAAGTTTTAAAAATTGTGGGGTCCAAGTGCAATGTAAAGCACCCCAACACCGTAAGTGCATTGTTTGCCTTTTGGGGTGACAGCTGGATGTGGG
Source organism: Mustela erminea (assembly GCF_009829155.1). Taxonomy (NCBI): domain Eukaryota; kingdom Metazoa; phylum Chordata; class Mammalia; order Carnivora; family Mustelidae; genus Mustela; species Mustela erminea. Next base: position 12,784,255 of record NC_045634.1, read on the forward strand.
ACTATTTCGAAGTAGAAAGTGGAAGTAACACGAAGTTATAATTCGCTTATTTAAGTTTTTGAGTTTGCTTTTTGACAATTATGTGTTAAGTGTACAGAGGGAATAGAAATGGTACAAGCTTTAAGAAAAGGGTGATCGAATTCACGTTTTAAAAGTAGTTAATTGTATTTATTAGATAGTCTAAAAAGGTTTTGGGCTTCATTCAAAATACGTCGTTCATTGGAAAGGAGGTTACATTTTAACCTGTCAGTACATGACCTACTAGGGCACTTTTATAAAGTTATTTTCTATTATTCTGAAGGATGACATACTGTACCTGGATTGCAGAATTTTTAAATTAGAGAAAAAAATCATTTTCACAATACCTGAAGATTAATTTTAGAAAATCGGCAATTATGTTTTTTGATAGATGTGTTACTTTGGTCCGCTTTTACTGTGTTCCTGTTTTTTCTCCCATTTATTTCTAAATATTTTTGCTTTCACGAAGGATTTAGGGGATTTGAAGCGCCTACATGTTATGCTGTTTGTGTTGGAATCTGATTAACTGCAAACAGTGAATGTGTTGCACAGTTGGGATTAGTTTTCCTTTAACTCTTACCATTTTTAAAATTAATATTTGTTACTTGTTTTTATTATCGGAAAGGAACTTTTTTTAACAAATATTTTCAGAATACCAGTGTTTTATTCATTGATTTTTTGTTGTTGTTGTATATAAGTGATATTCTAAGGCTGATTTGTTTTTACTTTGTAATACTTTAAGTTTTATGAAATTAGTCCAGGTGTAGACTTATATTGTCAGAAATTGACTTTTTAGGAATAGTTCTATTTTACAAGGTGAAGTGAAGTTGCATAGTAAGCTGAGCAAACTTCAGAAAATTTTAAACTCCTGTACAGAATAAATTTGATGTTTGCTTTAATGAGAACTTTTGCCTGTTAAGATGGTCCCTGAAGTCCGGTAGCAACTCTATATCCTTGGAATGTATAATCCACATAATGCAAAGCCTTTCTAATTACGCTCTTTGAAATTAATGATAGTTGCTTCTGAGAGCCTGTGTCTAATTACAGCAGCTGAGACTTTGGCAAAGCTGCAGCTACTGCTTTAACTAGTGTGGTGGTGGAGATATGTGAACAATTAAATCCTTAACAGAACATAATTTCCATATTGGATGGTTCAGGTAGTACTTATTAGACCCTAGATATATAAAAATATTAACTTTTTCTGACAAGTTTTTTAACCTACTATAACTCAAATTGAGGATTTGGAGGACAATATTGTGATAGAGAAAAATCACTGTTGTATCTAGCTTGTCAGGATACCAAAAAAAAAAAAAGCTAATCCTTTGCTGCTTTCATTAGTCCACAGTTACTACACCTTGTTGTGACCTCTTTTTTTTCTGCACTGTGTGACTTACAAGTAAAAGCATTTAGAGAGACATTTCAAGTTCATGTAAGCATTTTAATGACAGGTGGGTTGTCATTTTAATGACAGGTTGTGAAAGCTGCACCCACAACTCAAGGGGGGAAATACTTTTTTCCAGTGAAGGTAAAAGTTTCTTTTTCACTTTTATAAGCATAAGCTTGTTAGCACTGGTATGTTTATAGGTAGAGCAGCAAAACTGTGAAGTGTGTGTGTGTGTGTGAGAGAGAGAGAGAGAGAGAAAGGAGGGGAATGAGTAAATGGCACTTTTTATATTAAATCAGCAGGAACTATTGTAATCTTCTTGTCTAGAGGTTCTTAACTGAGGATACATGGACTTCAGTGGTTACTTGAAGCCTCTGAGTGTTTGCAAAAAATTTGTGGATTGTGTTGTTTTGCTGAGTTAAACACATATGGCTTCATCAGATTCTGAAAGATGTGAACCCCTCTCCCCCAAAACAGGTATAGTAGTAATAAACTCGAGGTTGTTTTACAGGAACAGATTACCAATTTTATAAACTGAAATAGCTAGATATTAGCAGAAGTAGGACTCAAACTTATGTTTTTGACTGCCTATCCTGCGCTGCTTTCATTAGTCTACAGTTACTACACCTTGTTATAACCTCTTTTTTGATAGGCCAGTGTTCTGTACTCTGTGGCTTACAAGTAAAAGCTATTCAAGACATTTCAAGTTCATGTAAGCATTTTAATGACAGGTCTTAACAAACTATGAGCAAAAAGTGAATTATCATACATAAAGATAGCAACAAATCTTTCATAATATAAATAGATGAAAGCATTGCCACAGTTCTGTGCCATTAATATAAAAGAACAAATGCAAAAGGGACAGAGATTTTATAAAATCAACAAATTCTTTGTTAGAATTACATACTGTAATAGCGGTCAGGAAAGTCTAAGCCCTTTGACCTTGGATTAATACTTTTTTAAAGTTTCTATTCAAATTCCAGTTAACTAACACACAGTGCAGGTGTATAACATAGTATTAACAACTCCACACAACACCTGGTGCCCTCCACAGCAGTCCCCATCACCCATTCCCCGCTCCACACCAAATTCCTCTACACACCCAAGTGTCTCTTGGTCCACCACTCTCTCCCCTGACCCATTTGCTTGTCTGTTCTGTCTCCTAATTTTCACATGTGTATGAAACCACACAGCACTGCCCCTCTCCAGCTGACCCACCCTGCCCAGCAGAACTCCCTCCAGGTTTATATATCTTTTATATTCTGTGGGGGTATATTGCATATGATGACATCTTAAGGCAAGGAATAGGAAGCAACTTCAACAAATAGCAAAAGGACAAATTTTAAAGATAAGTTCCACAAATCCATCTTCCTCTCTCAAAAACCTAACCTTTTATTTTTGCATATCTTTCAAGCCCATTTCAATCAACTAAACTTAGTATTGTAGTTTTTCCAGATTTATTATGTGCCTGCTCATATGAGGCATTTAGTACATACAAATACATGCACTTTATATATATTTGTTCTCTCTTAAAGCTAAAGAGAGAATAGGGTTTCACAGGTCAATAAAATAGCTATTTGAAAAAACGAGGATGAATGTTAGATGATTAACTTTAAACTATAAGAATTTAACCCACTGAGCCACCCAGTTGCCCCAAACTATAAGAATTTAAAAATTATATCTCTCTATGTAATTAAACATACATGAATAATAGTGGCCAACACTTAGTAGCACTGTGTTCTGTAAGTTAGTGTTGTATGTATTGTACATATTAATTTAGTTCATCATACAGCAGGAGAGTATTGATTAACTGAATTAACTTGAGTAGATATTTGTTAATTTTCCAAAGTTTAATATACGAAGAAACCAAAGCATAGAGAGATTAGGAAACTAACTGGTCTGGAGTTGCCCAGTTAAAAAAGGGGCAGAACAGGATTTGGAACTAGGTGATTTGGCTTTACCAAACTGCCATTAAAAATATTTATCTCTGGGGGCGCCTCTGCCTTCGGCTCAGGTCATGATCCCAGGGTCCTGGAATCGAGCCCCACATCGGGCTCCCTGCTCAGCAGGGAGCCTGCTTCCCCCTTCTCTCTCTGCCTGCCTCTCTGCCTACTTGTGGTCTCTCTCTCTCCCTCTGTCACATAAATAAATAAACTCTTTAAAAAAATTATCTCTGATCTATGGCATGAACGAGTCAAGTAATTTTCTTTTAAAAACAGTTTATCTGAACCACTTATGCTTTTTTTTTTGGAAAATTAATAACTGAAATTTTTCTGAGTCTGAAAAAAGCTAATGGCAAATTGTTCTGTTTTGTTCACCTTATATTTATGGACTACTGAAAAGTGGTACTAAAACTTTTAGTCTAACAGAAGACTAGCATAAGAAAAGCCAAGAAAAATGATCTAAGTTCATTTCTTTGCTTAGGGTGCTATAATCAATGATGTTCTAGTTAGTTTGCTTCTAGAGACTCGTTAATACTTGCCTACAAGTTTCTTTGAAGTCTCCACTCTGTCTACTTGGTATAATCCCCATCAGGCTTATTTCAGTATCTTTTTTTAAGAGAGGGAGGCAAAATGAGAAAGAGAGAGGGCTGGGGGAGAGGTGTGCAGAGGGAGAGAGTGTCCTAAGCAGGCTCTGTGCCCAGTGTGTAGTGTAGGCGGAGCTCTTGAAACAGGGCTCAATCTCAAGACCCTGAGATCATGACCTGAGCTGATTTCAAGTGTCAGATGCTTAACCCACTGAACCACCCAGGTGCCCATTAGACACTGCATTATTAAACTGCTTCTATGGAATTTTTGAGAAGTCTGCTTGTCAGGTAGAATCTTAAAATGAATATGATGTTAGAAATAGACAAATTATATTAAAGTCCATTCTTGATATTATTGTTGTTATTTTCTCAAATTTAACTTAAATATGAAAAAAGTAATTTTTAAAGGAACACCCTGATTCTTTTATTAGAGGGATAAATTTATTTAGGATTATAACTGCATATTAGTGCTGGGTATGACTCCATTACAGATATACATGATCCAATATTAAATCGTTATCTTAAAAAAATTATTTTACTTTAACTTTCTGGCCTCAGCCATGCCTTTTTTTAGGTTCAGCAGACCTGGAATAGGTGAGTAATGATTGGTGGCTACATTTTCTATACAAGTTGTGTAGAAAGGTAATTGCTGTTGAATTCTTTGGACCAACAAAGAGAGATAATTTAATATTTTAAGATGAAAAGAACACCTTGAATAGCAAGAACGATTCAGTGCACCATTCATTGAAGTTAAAGGGCAATCTGAGGAATACTGTTGGTTTTTAATTAAAAAACAATCCAGTGCAAGAGGAAAAGTTGATTCAGTGTTGGTTAGTCCTAGTTAGAAATTTTATCAGTATTTCCTGTATTATCTGTATACCTTAATAAGAATGAATATTGTGGGTTCTTAGATAAGACCAATTTTAGAGATTACTTTGTTGTTGGAGAAAATAACTGATAAATTTTCTACAAGGATTAAGTAAGGAGCTCTTTATTATTATTCTTTCTCCTTCAAGAGTTTCATGTGTTTAATTCCCTTGAAAATTGTATGTCATTATCTTTAATCCTCTGATTATTCCTTTGTATTTCCCTAACGCCTTTTTAGAAGTCTCATAGTGGTAATAGATTAGGTACTAATCTTACGCCTTTGCTTTTACAACAATTCCCTAACTCCTTTTATATGTAATTTTCTTCTACACAGAGAATATGCTCAGTTTGGAGTTCAGTTGATTGATTGATCTACTCTTCATCTTTCAGAGCCTGGTAGCATAATTAATATCCATATTTTACACCCTTCTGGCAATACATCTCATTTCTAAGAATTGTCTCTGTTTATATATGCATAGGGAGAAAAGAAGTGGCTTTAGGCTGGCAAGGTGGTGACTTAATGATATCTCATTTGCTTTTCAGTAGTTTTCAGTACATTAACTTGGAGGAAGGCATTCTTTGTATTTAATAATTGGACTCAATAGGTAGTAAGAATTAAGCTTTCATTGTGTTCATCTATAAATTATAGAAGAGGTTGATACATAGAGATAGGTAATCCAGGTTTTCTTCCATGTTGTATGATAGGATGCAAATGATCCTTTGCTAGTTTACTTTATGGTAGAGTGATTCTGTTTTGCTTAAGCCAGTCAGAATTTGGGCACTTGAGAAGGTTGAAAGAAGAGCTAGGACTTGAGGATTGAGTTAGTAAGACTTAATAAGATTTTCTTACCTTTCTGTGTGGCTAGGATGACCCTGGCCTCTTTGTGGAACCTGATCTATTTTTACCAAAGCTCCTAGACTCCAAAGGGAAAGAAACCAGGGGAGTCCTAACCCTTGGGGGCCCCTTAACTTTAATTATTCCCCTGATGGAAAGCAGCTGGACTAGAAGTATTCTTTCCCATAGCCTAGACTCTTGGGATAGTCTTTTAAAGCATATAAATTACTTTTAACTTTACTCTCATTTGACCATGTGTAATTAAATAGATACAGGATCCTCCTTGGCCTGAAGGGGGAGAGTCTTCCCCAAATTTTTAGAGAAATCCATTCATATAGTATAGGACATTAAAACAAAATTCAGAAGTTCTTAGTTACCAAAATCATGGAAGGGTGTGAGTACTAACTTTTGCTTCTAGTTTAGGAAACCCTTCCTTGTTAGAGGTTGGCTGAGGCAACAGACAAGTGAACATGGGTTGTGATAAAATAGTTAAACCACGTAGTTTAAAAGATAGTTCATCTGTTCCCTATTCTGTTTGCTTTCAAAACAACAGACAAAATCTCAGCAACAAATGTACATGAAAAGAGCTTGAGAAGTGAACTGGTAATTCTTAGATCTTTCTTTCCTGGAGTGCCCAGCCCCAAATTTTATGATGCCTGATTATCTGGATTGTTGATTATCAGAGTATGGTCCCTGGACCATCAGCATCACCTGGGAATTTATTAGAAAAAAAATTCTTTGGCCTCAGTTCAGACATACTGAATTAGAAATTCTGGAGGTGGGACCCAGTAATCTGTGTTTCAATAAACTCTCCAGGTGGTTTTGATACATGTCAAAGTTTGAGAACCACTAATCCTAGATCATCAAGAATGGGACCATATTTTTTTGCTTTGCTAGTCCATTGCTTCAGTGTACATACAATTACTACTTATTGCTTATGTGGTATTATTGTTTATATGCACAACAGGAATAGGCAGTTACGTTGTTAATTACATTGGGTTAATTACGTTGAGTGGTACCCAAATTAAAATTATTGGAGTTCTTTTTACTTCCTTATCTTTCCTTTTTGGTGAGTACCTGTAACAGCATAGCTGCTTGATGAAAACTTATTAAATGAATCGGTTGCCTGCCTTCTTTCTGACCCCAAAAAAGGAAAACCACGTTCTTTTTTTCATTTCTCTTGAGTTCTTCCTTTGCAGGAGCATTAAGACTGAAAATGGCTTCCAGTTAAGCACACTTCTTTCTCCTAATAGTGGCACTGTTTGAAAGAGATTGATAATACTAAAAATCAAAAAGAAGAGAAAAAAAGAAACAGTTTTTATGTAGCTGATTGCATATTTTCCTCTTATCTACCAGTAGATTTCAAACCTAGCTTGCTTCAGAATTTATCAGATCACAGATTACTGGGCCTAATTCCTAGAGTTTCTTTTTCTTTCTGTTTTTTTGTTTTTGTTTTTGTTGTTTTTTTAAGATTTTATTTGAGAGAGAGAGAGACTTCTTTAAAAACTGATTCAGGGGCACCTGGGTGGCTCAGTGGGTTATAGCCTCTGCCTTCGGCTCAGGTCATGATTCCAGGGTTCTGGGATCGAGCCCTGCATAAATAAAAACTGATTCAAAGCTCAGCCACCTAAATAATAGAATTTGAGAGGAATATATTGTTTACCCAAAGCTTGCTACACTGATCATTTCTCTGCTTCTCTGCTGCTTTTCATCTCAAGCTTTGTTGATTTTAACTAAGCTACTCCATGGTATTGCTGCCTCACCAATCATTTTGTTTGGCCAGGCAGCTTTGGTGGCCTTAAACTGACACTAGCCCCCTCATGCAAATGCATGCCATAGATACTAGCCCTCAGAGTCACAAGCATATGGAAGTTTCTGAAATGACTTCCCCAGCAGCCCTTCTGATCAGTAGCATCTCTCCTGTCTCCCATTGCTTTTCTCTTAAGCACACTTAATAAGCCCCCAGCCTAGTTTAGCAAAACTCTTTGTTTTTTTGGTTTGAGTTCATGAACCCAGCTTGGGCCAGAAACCACAAAACACTCCACCCACAGACCCTGATAAAGGCATGTGCTTGTCTTGCCTTTCTGCTTGCACTCTGCCTTGATCTTCCCCTCTGGTCCCTTTAGGCATGTCTGGTGCTATCTCCAGGTCCTGTCCTCTTGTGGTCTGTTGAACATTGACTCACTATTCCGACATCCCATGCTGCACTTAGTAACTGTTAATTTGACAAATTCATAGCAAGCATACTTAACTTCCATACCCAAACACATGTTGCTTGTTTATCCTCTGAAGCTGAACTGTTTCTGTATTTTCTGTACTTTAATGCAAGTTCAGAAAGAATGGGAAAAATGACATTTCTTAGGGGTTTTCTCTCACAACTCAACAGCTTTGTAGACTTGACTCCTTGTCACTTTGATTCTTACACATATACCCATTCTTAGCATCTCCTGAAACAGATTAAAATGAAGTGAAACTGAGACTCCCCCCCCCCAACTCTTTTATAAAAGTCTTTTTTTCCTGGCTAAATGGGTAGTTCTAAAGAAGAAAATCTGAAAAATATATCAGTGAATATAGAATTTTCATATTTATTTATTTTTATTTATTTGACAGAAAGAGGGGTCACAAGTTGGCAGACAGAGACAGAGGGGGAAGCAGGCTCCCCGCTAAGCAGAGAGCCCGATGCAAAGCATGATCCCAGGACCCTGAGATCATGACCTGAGTTGAAGGCAGAGGCTTAACCCACTGAGCCACCCAGGTTGCCTCTAGAATTTTCATATTTAATAGAAACTTCACGGGGTGCCTGGGTGGCTCAGTGGGTTAAAGCCTCTGCTTTCGGCTCAGATCATGATCTCGGGGTCCTGGGATCGAGCCCCACATCGGGCTCTCTGCTCAGTGGAGAACCTGCTTCTCCCTCTCTCTCTGTCTGCCTCTCTGCCTACTTGTGATCTCTGTCTGTCAAATAAATAAATAAAATATTTAAAAACAAAAAAAGAAACTTCACTTGCATATTTTCAACCATACCCATACAAACATGTACATCCCTCTGCAGATTAAATTCAGAATTACTGTACTCAATAGGTTCTTGTAGAGAAAGGTATAAAAGACAGGTTTTTTTTCTATTAATGGAATGTCTCACATGAATTTATGGAAAGGCTTACCAAATCCGTACCTTCTTTGTTAAAACTGTAGTTGGTGTTGCTCTATAATTTCACTGTTCCCATAGCCAGTCCTCTATATTCAGGGGTTTGCCACTGTTTGTCATTTCAGAAAGTCTGGAACAGCTCTGTGCAAGTGTTTTGTATTATTATCCTTTCTTGAGCAACTTTCGTGATCGAATTACGAGTATTGGTAACTTCTACCTCCTTATACATATTTTTTATACACTCTGGTTGTGTTAATTTGCATGTTTGCTTCAGATTATTATTAATATACTGACTTTAAAAAATATCTTTTAGTTTACTACAATTATAGTAGACATGGAAATGCCAGTAATCATCAATTTCCAAATGTACATATTATCCTCCTAATTATTACTGAATATTTCATGCTATTATTGATATGTTTATCTGGATAGACCATCACTATTAATTTCTCAGAATTTTTAGTTTCTAAAGTGTCTGGGTAGCTCAGGGGATTAAGCATCTTCCTTTGGCTTAAGTCTATTCCAGAGTCCTGGGATCGAGCCCCAAGTCAGGCACTCTGCTCTGGACACCTGCTTCTCCCTCTCCCACTGCTCCCCTTGTTTGTGTTCATGCTTTCTGTCAAATAAATAAATGAAATCTTTTTTAAAAAAGAATTTTTAGTTTCCAAATTATTTGGCATTTTATTTTCATGTATCAGTCTCTTGTCTTTATTACCTTGATTATACTTACTCCTGATTGCTTCTTTATATTCTCTGCTTTTATTTCTTTGGGTCGCTTAGACGATGACACTTCATTAAAGCACTTTACCAAAACATAGTCAGAACAGTAAAGGGTAACATGTTCTTTCGTTTTTACAGAGTTTTAAAACGGGTAATAGTAACATTTTCTTTTCAAAAGTAAATCTACTATGTCTATTTTAAATACCTTTTTCAGGGCACCTAGGTGGCTCAGTTGGTTAAGTGTCTGCCTTCGGCTCAGGTCATCATCTCAGAGTTGTGGAATCGAGCCCTGCATCAGACTCCCTACTCAGTGGGGAGCCTGCTTCTCCCCCTGTCCTCCCACTTGTGCATTTGCGCTGTCTCTCTCTTTCTTAAGTAAATCAATAAAATATTTAAAAGATAATATATTTTTTATTTTCTTGAATGCTCACTTGGAGAAAAGAAAAACTCTAGAATTTGGAGTCAGTCCAAAGTTTTGTCGGATGTTTCACTAATTAAAAAAATACTTTTTCTTAAAGAATGTGTGGCATTTTAAATTATGTTTAAAGATTTTATTTATTTGAGAGAGAGAATGAGCGGTGGAGAAAAGAGAGAGGAGAAGGAGAAAAAGTGCAACGGTGTGAGAGAGAAGGCACTGAGACTTGTGGCAAAAAGACTCCTTCCTCCCCTCAAATGAAATAGCACTAAAAGGAAAGCAGAAATCGGGAGAAAAAAAATGAAGGGGACAATAAAGTGCTTATTCTGGAGGGTACTTCCGACCATAATTCTCTTCTTGTCTTCCTTTTTCTTTTTTTGTAGGTATTCCTTTGTCATTTTTCATGTATAGACTGAATCCTGATCATAACTGTATGATGGTCGATACCATTGAGGAGTGGTAAGTATCAAATAATGATTTTGCTACTGCTGTTATTTACAATACTGTATTGACTTTTTTTCAACCCACTATCGATAATTTACTTTGTAACTGACTTATAAATAATTGGGCAATAAAAAAGATATGTGAAAAATATGTATTTTTTTCACACATTGGAGGAATACTTTTAAAGTATCTTTTGCAGTAAATATTTATTGGGTACTTATTTTATGAGGATCTCTGATTGATGCTGGAGATCAAAAGACGGATAAATATTGACCCATACAAAATTGACCTTAATTTAGCATAAGTATTCAGTTTTTGAATAGCTAAATTGGAAAGTCAAGCCAATATGTAGATATTGCTTAGAACATATGTGTTATTTGAGGTTTGGAATTACCTTTGAACTAGTACTTAAACAATAAGAAACTTAGTTATTTTAAAGCCAGATTTTTTGCATTGCTCTATTTTTAATCAAAAGTAGTATTGTGTGCATGTCATATTTGTGTTAATAAAACCATAAAACTACCAAAAAAATGGAATTGTTACATTTGGTCACCCATCTGTTAATCAGATGGGTTTTAAATTATATTTGCTTGATTCTAAAAAAAAACCATCTCCGAGGATGGAAATTAGATTAACTGTTGACATTTAAAAAATAAAAGTGCCATTATCATAGAAGTACTCTAAGGAAATAAGTTTTCTAGTAAGGCTCTTTAACTTGTGAAGCTGTCAAACTTTTATGACATCAACTTGCATACATGGTACTATTTCTTGCATAGGCCTCTATGTAGAACCACAGAAAGAATGTAAACAAATAGAACCTGAAAGTGGTAGAAAGAGGGATAGGTATAGGAGGAAGCAAAACATTTTATAGTTTACAATACAGCTTTAGGTCTTAGTGAAACACAGATGAGAAGAGTAACATTAGAGCACACATTTAGTGAGTGACAGAATCAGGACAAGAAACCATGTCTGCTGATTTCTTATATAGAGTGCTTTCTTAATTGTATCATAAATACTTAGAAATGATTCTTTTTCAAGCTGATTTCATAAAGACAATTTGGTAGGAAAGTGAGAAGTTGGATTGTTAAGTCACAGGAGTTTTTAACTGTAGCCAGGTGAGCCTCAGCTACTTGTAACTGGGCCTGAGAATTTAAGGTGTTTTTCTGTGAATGTTTTAACTAATTGCTGTGATCAGTTCCTGACTTTTTTGCATTTGGGGAAAAAATTGCTTGTTCAATCTTAGCAAAGTCTTCAAAACAAATCTGAGAGCTTTTCTTAGTTTTTTTTCTTTTTAAAAAAAATTTTTTTAATAAACATATAATGTATTATTAGCCCCAGGGGTACAGGTCTGTGAATCACCAGGTTTACACACTTCACAGCACTCACCATAGCACATACCCTCCCCAATGTCCGTAACCCCACCACTCTCTCCCTATCCTCCTCCCCTGGTCACCCTCAGTTTGTTTTGTGACAATAAGAGTCTCTTATGGTTTGTCTCCCTCCCGATCCCATCTTGTTTCATTTATTCTTTCCCTACCCCCCAAACCCCACAGGTTGCATCTCCACTTCCTCATATCAGGGAGATCATATGATAGTTGTCTTTCTCTGATTGGTTTATTTCGCTAAGCATAATACCCTCTAGTTCCATCCGTGTTGTCGCAAATGGCAAGATTTCATTCTTTTGATGGCTGCATTGTATTCCATTGTATTCCATTACCACATCTTTATCCATTCATCTGTTGATGGACATCTAGGTTCTTCCCATAGTTTGGCTATTGTGGACATTGCTGCTATAAACGTTCAGGTGCACGTGCCCCTTTGGATCACTAGATTTGTATCTTTAGGGTAAATACCTAGTGATTGCTAGGTTGTAAGGTAGCTCTATTTTGAACTTTTTGAGGAACCTCTATGCTGTTTTCCAGAGTGATTGCACCAGCTTGCATTCCCACCAACAGTGTAGGAGGGTTCCCCTTTCTCTGCATCCTCACCAGCATCTGTCATTTCCTGACCTGTTAATTTTAGCCATTCTGACCTGTGTGAGGTGGTATCTCATTGTGGTTTTGATTTGTGTTTCCCTGATGCCAAGTGAGGTGTGGAGCACTTTTTCATGTGTCTTGGCTATCTGGATGTCTTCTTTACAGATATGTATGTTTATGTCCTCTGCCCATTTCGTGATTGGATTATTTGTTCTTTGGGTGTTGAGTTTGCTAAGCTCTTTATAGATTTTGGATATTAGCCCTTTATCTGATATGTCGTTTGCAAATGTCTTCTCCCATTCTGGCAATCGTCTTTTGGTTTTGTTGACTGTTTCCTTTGCTGTACAAAAACTTTTGATCTTGATGAAGTCCCAATAGTTCCTTTTTGCCCTTGCTTCCCTTGTCTTTGGTGATGTTCCTAGGAAGAAGTTGCTGCAGCTGAGGTCAAAGAGGTTGCTGCCTGTGTTCTCCTCAAGGATTTTGATGGATTCCTTTCTCACATTGAGGTCCTTCATCCATTTTGAGTCTATTTTTGTGTGTGGTGTGAGGAAATGGTCTAGAGCTTTTCTTAATTTTATTTGATAATTCTCAGATTTTTTTGTCAACATTTCATAATACATTTATTACATTCACGCTCAGGTAGTAAGATTTTATTCTTCCCTAGTAGTCCAAATTGGTATAATTTTACTATAAATCTCTGGGAGTTTAGCTAAATAGTTCATTTTAACATATGACATTTTTCTTTTGATACAGTATATCTTTCTAGAGAAGTATTTGATATGGGCACTGGTTTTCAGAAGCACACAGGTTCTACTTGTCTAAATCTTCTACGTCTCAGTAAAACAAGTATCAACAGAGTAGAGCTATTCTCTTGGGAATTATGTTGGCTTTTTTCTTTTCTTTCTTTTTTTAATCTTCCTCAATATTTGCTGTAGTGAGTCTAGGTAGCTACTGGAATTACTGTGTAGTTACTATAAACCCTTGTGTCTGATTCATAGCAATGGCCCCAAGGGAAGGTAGGACTCAACAGATGGCTCATCTTTTCCAAAAGGATTTGCTGATATTTACATGGTACTCTTTCTAAAAGATTCTGAAATTTGGGTGTGGCAGAAAAAACAAGATGACCAGAAAAGAAATAAGATAGTCTTGATGTCCATCTTAAACAAAATTTAAAGTATAATAAAACTACTCCAGCTTCCTTTATTTTAAGTTTTCCATTAATCTTCTATGAAGAAGATGGAAATGCTCTAGAAACATCTTTTATTTAATAATTTCTACCTTTTGTGTGTAAGACTAAGGGGCAGGGTTTTTTTTGTTTGTTTGTTTCTTTGTTTTACATAAGCAATCTCTACACCCAATACTGGGCTCAAACTCACTACCCTGAGATCAAGAGCTACATGTTCTACCCACTAAAGTGCCCCAGAGGGGCAGTTTTTTTTTTTTAAACCAAGTTGTGATTATCATTTTTCTATGTTTAGGCATTCCCAGCATCCTTCTCTCCTGCTAAGCCAAACCTCAAGAACTTGAAAAACAGTTAAAGATAGAATTTCCTGAGTCACTACACTGATGAAATTGAACTTTCTTTAAATGTATGTGTTCATGAAGTGTAGAAGCACCTGGGTGGCTCAGTCAGTGGGGTATCCAACTCTTGGTTTAGGCTCAGGTCATCATCTTGGGGTTGTGGGATCAAGCCCTACATAAGGCTCCACAATGACTGTGGAGCCTGCTTGGGATTCTCTCTCTTCCTGTCTCCCCACCCCCAACTCATGCCTGCTCTTTCTCTGTCTCAAAACATAAAATAAAACAATAAAAAATAAATTATGTGTTCACAAAGTGTTGACATATAAACTTTTAGATACTTATAAATTTATCTAATAGGAAAAGTGTTTCAAATAAGGCTATATAGATGTTGAATCTGAAATCAGAAGAAATCTGATGCTCAGCCAGATGCTGCTACCCAAATTGATAGACAAAAGTTAACAACATTCTGTAAGTGAAACAAAAGAATTACTTAATAGATTTTACTGACAGCAATTTGGGGGCATTCTCTGTTCCTTCAAGGGGTTATAAGCTTCTAGTCCATGAAAAACAATGTACTGTTTAACTTTTCCTCTTCAGTACGCCCCCCACCCCCGCCATTTAACAGACATTTACTGAATTCTGTGTGTAGTTAGGTGTTCATTATGCTGTATGTTTTTTTGGGTATGAGCTTTTTTTCTTCTCATGACACAGATCACTATCTTTTTGATTATGACCTTACTCTTTATGTTAGTTCAACCTCATCTATTGGAGAGCTTTGAAAATTCTCCAGTATTCCTATTTTTTCTCTGAGTGTTCTATTTGTTTATTATGGCATCAGAAGGAATAACCCCTTCCAGTTTTCTGTCACCACCCCATTCCTTTGCATGGGTCTGGACCTTTCTACTCTTGGTCTCCTCAGTATAATGCTTCATTTCCACTTGAAAACTCATTACCAGAAAGTAATACTGGCCACTGTGTTAGGTTGCGGACACACTCTTTAACCCCCCTCCCTTTTTTTTTTTCCTACATGCCTTTGTGGAGCCCAGCTCTGAGCTTAAACTACAACCCCAAGATCAAGAACTGTGCTGAGATCAGGAGTCAGATGCTCAATTGACTGAGCCACCCAGGCGCCCCTTTTTACCTTTTTGACTGCAGTCTCTTTATATGCTTCCATTCCATCTTTGCTGTTGTGTTTTTTAGCTTCATTGTAATCTGTTTCTCTCTTTTTTTAAAATTTAATTTAATTTTGTGTGTATGTGTTCCAAAATTCATTGTTTATGCATCACACCCAGTGCTCCATACAATATGTGTCTACTTGCTTTTAGGTATACATATGCAAGAGCTTCTCTGGGGTAATGGTTTCTAGAGATGTGGGTTTTAAAATTTGCTGTTTCCACCCTAACTGCTGTGTATGCAATCCAGTTCAAACACCAACCACTAGAGCCTGGGTAGCTTAGTTAGTTAAGCATCTGAGTCTTGATTTTGGCTTAGGTCGTGATCTCAGGGTAGTGAGATTGTGCCCCATGTCGGGCTCTGCCCAGGGCCTGGAGCCTGCTTGGGATTCCCTCTCTCTTTCCCCCTCTGCTCCTACCTCCCTTCTTTCTCTAATTGTCTCTCTCATTCACTGTCTCTAACTCCTTCTCTAAACACACATACACACACAAAACCCTAATCACCTGGGCTTAGTGGCAAATGTCACAAGTTAAGAGCTTAGTGTGCCCTTACTTCAGATGCCAATCACAAGTGGGTTCCCCAAGCCTTTCACACTTGTGACCAAGTTAAAAATTCAAGAGTTCCCACAAACCCTTCAGTTTCAGTAATTCACTAGAACAACACACAGAACTCAGGAAAGCACTGTACTTAAAATTGCAGATTATTACAGGGACATACATAGAATGGGGTCTGGGAGGTTCCTGAACACAGAGCTTCCATGTCCTCTCTCCATGGAGTCTGGAAACATCACCCTTCCAGCACATCAGTGTGTTCACCAATCAATAAGCATCCTTGAGCTTTAGTGTATAGTGTTTATTGGGGTTCCATTAAGAGGCACAATTAATTAAATCATTGGACATATAACTGAACTCATTCTGCTGCCCTTTTCCCAGGTGGAGCAACTGAAATTCCCAACCCTCTGATCACATACATGGTCTTTCTGGTGATCAGCCCCCATTCTGAAGCTAGGTAGGGGCCTACCATGAGTCACCTTTTATCATAACAAAATCAGTTCTTTCAGGAAATTCCAAGGGTTTTTGAAGCTCTTTGCACAGGACAAAACCAAATGTATTCTTTATACAGGTTCCCTTTCATCACCTTTCAAATTTAAGACGTAAAGAACTTTTGTTAATGAGTCTATTAATGTTTACTGTACCACGTTAAAATCAAGACATTTTTAACATACTAATTTTTCATTTAGAAATAACACAGTCATCACATGTTGATATAAGTAATATTTCAATGAAGAATAACTATTTCCCAAAGTAGAGTGCTGTTGTTTTCCATTATTGCAAATCAGGCTTAATAGAAGTCAGGTGAATTCTCATACCTGCTTCTGCATTTAGTCTTCCGGAGTTTTTGTTGTTTTGGTTGGAGAATATGAAGAAATATGACCTCACAGATAATAGTTGTAAAGAGGACCTTGCTGACACCTTGAAATATTCTTGGGGATCCTCAGAAGTTTTTGGATCACACTTTGTGAATTGATGCTTGATATCTAGAGAATGGAGTTGTTAGGTCAGAAGGTAATGCACATCTTCAAGCTTACAAGATAATGCCTAATTTTATTCTTAAGTGACTGTACCGGCTTACACAATCACCAGAAATATATGAGAATTCTAGTTGTTCTGCACCTTTTGTAGCATTTGATATTGTCAGGACTTTAATATTTTCTGATCTGCAAGGTATGGAAAAAATATACTTTATTGTAGTTTTAAAATTTTGTGTTTTTGTTTTCCATGTGGCTAGGTACTCTTTAAATATAGATTCCCCACTGATTTGAAATACCAATATTAGCATCTTCAAAATCCTGGGGATTTTTTGGTGTTTTTTCTGCCTGTGATGTTCCATTGTTTTGTTTTGTTTTGTTTTTTGTCTCAGTAACCATAGTTTTAAGTTGCCTATTACTTACTATCCTCTTTCTTAGTAATAAAACCTAAATTTAATTGAGTGATTGTATACCCAGCTAATTAAAATTGCTGTAATTATCAAATAAATTATAATATTTAATAGTGCCAGTTTCCGTCCTCTAGTTACTGTCTCAAATTTCCTTGATTGTTTTCTTTTTCCATATATCCTTTAGTATTATTTTTGTCAACCTAAGGATTGAATCAACTTTAAGGACTTAACGTAGAAAGATTTTGCATATTCACAATAATAAGAACTCCTCCTCAAGAATAAATTATGCATGTTCCATCGTTAAGCAAATCCTTTATGTCCCTCAGTATTTTAGAAGTCTTCCTATCAGCCAGGCAATTTCTTAAGTTTATTCTTAGATATTTTATACTTTCTGTTACAATAGTGAGCAGATTATTTTCATTTTTAAGAGCTTATAAATTTGTGAAGATAAAAATTAAGGTAATAAAGATATAAACTGAAAAATCTCTCTCTTCCCCATTCCTAAATCCCCTAGGGTTCCTTTCTCCATAGACAACTAATATTATCTTTTTAAAGATAATTTATTGACATTTAGCAAAACACTCTTATTCTTCTATTTTATTATGGAAATTTCTAACATATATGAAAATAGAATACTATAATGAAGCCCATTTTCAAGGTTCAGCAGTTAGAAACTGGGTAATTTTAAAGCATACAAGTCAGATATTATATCACTCTTTTTTTAAAGTGCGTGTATATGTGTGTTAAGTCAACTAGTGATTTTAAATCAACTTTATTGAGAATGCAACCTAGGAAAAAGCTATAAAATATATGAAGAAGGGGTTAAGAAACATGAATAAAGGTAGAAATTTGAACGTAGATAACTAGAAGTTCTAAGGAAATAAAACAATGCCACAACAATATTCAAAGATAAATTTGCAGAGAATTTCACATAAATGTTACAGTTACCAAACCTTAAATACAAGAAGTCCCTGATATACTTATATTAGAATGTTATAATGAAAATGCAGAATACCAGGGACAAAGATTTTTAAAAGTTATCAGAGAAAAAAGCTTTACTTATGAGTGACAGTTAGATTGGAGGTGATTTCTTAATAAGAGCAGTGGATGGTAGTAAGTAGTGGGATAATATCGTAAGAATGCTGAGAGAAAATGGCAATCAGTCTAGAATTCTATACCCAGGAAAATTTAACTTGATACAGCAGGTCTTTAAAAAAAAAAAAAATAGAATTTGTCATTAAGTTGTAAAGATTTAAAACATTCCCTCTAAGTCCAGGGTAAAGACCAAGGCACCTGATATTATCATTTATATTTGACATATGTTA
Source organism: Mustela erminea (assembly GCF_009829155.1). Taxonomy (NCBI): domain Eukaryota; kingdom Metazoa; phylum Chordata; class Mammalia; order Carnivora; family Mustelidae; genus Mustela; species Mustela erminea. Next base: position 12,802,540 of record NC_045634.1, read on the forward strand.
GAACTTGCAGCCTGCCCAGCATGGCAGGCATAAGAAATAAATGGTGTAGTAATTGGAAAAAAAGAAGTAAACAGAAAATCGTTAATATATGCCCTTCATCAATCAGAGAGGTTGTAGTTGTTTATGAAGACAAATTATTAGAATTAATAGGAGCTTAACAATGTTATTATGTAGTCAATGCATAGAAACAAGTTTCACTGAAGGTCATTTTGCCTAATAGTTAAGGGCATTCGCTCTGATGCCAGACTGCCTTGCTTTGAATTTCAGATTCAACAAACACTTCCTAGCTATGTATCTTTGAGCACATTATTTAACTTAAACCTTTTCCCATAATTTATAATAAAGGTATCTTATAGGGATATAATGATTAGATGGGTCCATATATATCTAAAGCACTTAGATAAGTGTCTGATTCCTAATAAGTGTTACCAGATTAATGTTAGTCGTTATTATCATCCTGAATGCCATTTTAAACATTAGCAGTGAATAAATAAAACTTTTAAAAAAGATAACGTGTAGTAATTCTAAATTTATGAAGAACTTAGAATAAACTCTTTAAAACATGTTAGACCCTCATGGAAAAAATAAGGCTTTACTGAAAGATATTAAAGACATGAATAAGTGGGGAGATAGCCCATGTTTAAGACAGGAAGACTCGTAAAATGATGTCCTTGATCAGTGGTAGATTCAGTGAATTTTCAATTAAAGCCTAAGCAAGATTTCTTATTAGACAAACATTTTAAAATATGTATGTAAAAGCAAAGATGATTCAGAAGAACAAGATTTGTTTTTTCTTTTCTTTTGGTTTTGTCCAAACATATATCAATTACTCTGTGGTATGGTGTTGGTGCAGGAATACAGAAAAACATCAACCAGTAAAACAAATCAGAGAGCCTAGAATTCATGCATATATTGAAAGTTGATTTATGTTAAAGATATCATAGATAAACAGGGAAAAAATTTTCAAGTAAATGCTAGCATGATTTGATACTGATACGGAAAAATTGAGCCCTTCTTACTTACCTCAGACCAAAATGAATTTCAGGTGATTTAAAGACTTAAAAGTAAAAAACAAAACTATACAACTTTTAGAAGAGAATAGAGAAGATTATATAAACCTTGGGGAAAATAATTTCTTAAATTTGATCAAAACCAAAAATAAATCTAAAGGAAAAGTTCATAATTTCAACTACAGTAAATATTTTTGTTCAATAAAGTAAAAAAATAAGTTCAAAAAAGAGGGAAAGTTATTTGCAACAAGTATGATTGGTGAAGAGCTAGGATCTGAAAAAAAATTTTTGCAAATCTATAGAATAAATAGCTTCATAGAAAAGTGGGTAAAAAACTTGAACAGGCATATCACAAGTTTGAGAAAACAAATGACCAATAAATATACTCAGTCTCATCAAAAATCAAATAGATGCAAAATAACCATAGTGAGATAGCATTGACAGATACCAGATTGGCAGAAATTAGTCTGCTAGTATCAGACTATTCCAGATAGTGAGGTGAGGATATGGTACAACTAGAACTCTTCACACACTGCTGGTAATAGGATAAAAAGTATAATAATAGAATGAGAAATTAAACTACGCAAAAACTAAAATTTTGCTATGGAAAACAAATGCCATAAATTAAGACAAAAATATTGTAACACTTATTATGACAAAAACTAATTTCTCTGTACACAGAGTCCTTACAAATCATTTAAAAACCTGTAAAAAGAAAAAATGGAGAAAAAGATAGGAACGAGTGATAGGAAAAAAATAACCTCGCTAGTAATGAAAGAAATGCAAATTAAAACCACAAGATTCTCTTTTTGTTGTTGTCTAAAATTAGCTTGATAAAATACTAAAAAAAAAATTGAAGAGAATATTCTCTTATTTCCCTTATATAAGTAAAAATTAATTAAAACAATAGTAAAAGCCAAATAAAGTTGAATTATTAAAAGACTGAGAAAGCACCACCTGAAGTCAGGATTATGAAGTCACAAAAGTCAGGGGAAGAGTATTATTTCAGGAACAGATTAGTCAACAGTATTGAAGGTAGAAAGGCCAAGTAAGTTATGAGCCAGAAGTGTACTTAAATGAGTGAGATACTGGTGTGAAAAATCACTGGTGACTGAAGATCGCTATTCAGGTGGAGTTGGAAATAGAAATAGATTGAGAAGGGAGTGGGAGTTGATGTAAATAAGGACAAATGTGATCTAGCAGATTCTTCTTTGTTTTTATTTTATTTTTATTTTTAAAGATTTTATTTATTTATTTAAGAGAGAGAGAGAGACCACAAGTGGGGTGAGGGGCAGAGGGAGAGGGAGAAGCAGACTCCCCACTGAGCAAAGAGCCCAGTGGGGGCTTTATGCCCGGACCCTGGGATCATGACATAGCTGAAGATGGACACTTAACTGACTCAACCACCCAGATCCCCCTTCTCCTTTGTTTTAAATGTGATCAGGTTTGAACTTGTTTAAATGCTTTTGGGAAGAGAAGCAAAGTGAGTCGGGATGAAATTCAGAATTCATTGGAGAGATAATAGGAGAAAGAGCCTTGAAACAGAAATCATGAAACTTAGTTTTTATTGTCCCAAATCTTTGATATTTAGTTGTTATTTGATATTTACTTCATCTCTAATGGGTTGGCATACTTTTCTATAAACGGTTAGATAGTAAACATTTTAGTCTTTGTAGGCCATAGGGTCTCTTGTCACATTTACTCAGCTATGGTTTTTAATAGTAAAGCAGCTGTAGATGATAGATAGATTGAGGCTGTGTCCCAGTAAAACTTAATTCAAACTTACATTTGAATTTCATGTAATTTTTAAGTGACATGAAACACTATTCTTGATTTTTTGTCATTTAGCTTGTAGTCCATATGAAAACTAAGAGTAGGCTATAATTTGCCAATCCCTGATCTGTAAAATGAAAAATAGGGCAAAAATATATTTCATCTCTGCACTGTGTAGTTTTAACTGAGGGATTCTTGGCTTAATTCCACTACATGTATATGTAGTTTATCATATGTATGATCTGATTTAACCTTTTGTTTATCAGAAATAATTCTTAGTCTGAACCCTTTAGCATTCTACAGAAGAACTCAGAATTTACTTTTGTGACTAAAGTTCTGAGAATGTTGCTTATTCATCATTTATTTATTCATCGGGAACTCTGTCCTGAGATTACTAGAAGAGGAATGAACGATCTTTGCTGATGATCATTACGTATCGTCATTACAGTAATTACTGTAATATTCTAAAATAGACTTTTTTCAAGTATATTTTGGGATGTAAAATGAATAGAAAATCAGAATTTGGCACAAATAAAAGGTAATTGTAAAAATAAGTTAGAATAGAGCAGTATTATTTGCCAGAAAATTCTGAAACTAAGGCATTTTTTGTTGTTAAAGAGAGATCAACAAACTTTCAGAGATTTTAAAGTTAATAACAAGCTGACTCGTATAAAAGTTTGAAGGAGAACTGAAAAAAACTTTCTCATTAATGCTTTGTGTATCTGGAATTATTCTCAGTTAATTTATGTTAGGAAACCTTTTCATAAGTGATAGCAGTTGAAACTTATTAAAGATTGAAGGTTTTTAGTTGAAATACCTAATTCTCTTATTAAGACTCCTATAGTAATCAGATAAAAGACTTTGGGGTTTATTCAGTAATCTCTAATCTTCCAAGCATTTCAAGTCCTCAGCGTTTGGTGATGGTCTTAGGAAACCCAGTACAAATATTATAGAGAGCACAAGCAGGGGAGCAACAGACAAAGAGAGAGGAAAAAGCAGGCTCCTCACTGAGCAGGGAACCTGATGCAGGGCTAGATCCCAAGCTCCTGGGATCAAACCCTGAGCTGAAGGCAGACACTTAACTGACTGAGCCACCCAGGCTTCCCCAAATATTCTTTTAAAATAGACCTCTGTGTGAGGTATTGATACTATTATTAGTCTCAAAGAAATTAGGCATTTTGCCTGTCATAATATTATTAGTTAATGGTAGAACCAAAATTAGAAACATGATTTTTGCCTTTCTTGCCATCTGTCCCTGTGAAATAAAAGGTATAAAGGCAAGCTAAAGAGGAAAGGGAAAAGATTTGGGAATTTCTGGGAGTGAAATAATGTGAGTCTCAGCCTGAAGGAGAAAACTTGGATGAAGTGTTGGATGAAGAATGAATTTTACTTAGACAGAAAAATCCTAACAGCCTACTGTTGAAAGGAAGCAGAAATAAGGGAAACAAAGCCATTCTTGTTTTATTCTTGATTTAAAAGGTAGTGCTTCTGATATTTAGCAATTTGCCATAAATTTTTGGTACATACTCATCAAATTATGTTTCTGTCAGTTCCTCTTTACGAAACTTTTTAAAAAAATAAGTGAATTTTGAATTTGATAAGATGCTTTTCTGCATCTATTGAGATAATCACTTTTCTTTTTTAGAAGGTTTATGTAGTAAATGAAATGTACATATTTCTATTGCTAAATCTCCCTTTTGTTTCTAGGATGTACTCTGCATCTATTGAGATAATCACTTTTCTTTTTTAGAAGGTTTATGTAGTAAATGAAATGTACATATTTCTATTGCTAAATCTCCCTTTTGTTTCTAGGATGTACTCTGCTTATTTATGATACATTAATATCATTTTTATTTTCATAATCCATTTGTAACTACTCATTTAATTTCTTCTTAATAGTATTAAGATGATGAATTCTTTTAATTCCTTCTTGAATCACTTTTAGTAAGTTTTTCTTAGAATTATTTTGTATAATACTTTTTTTTATTCATTTAGAGAGAGAGAGTGAGCACAAGCAGGGGCAAGGACAGAGGGAGAGAAAATTTCAGGCAGACATTGTGCTGAGCAATGGAGCTTAACTGAGGCCTGGATCTCACAGTCTTAAGATTATGACCTCACAATCCTGAGATTATGACCAGAACTGAAATCAAGAGTCAGATGCTTAACTGACTAAGCCACCCAGGCGCCCCTTGTATAATCCTTAAATGTATTAGCTTAAATCTGCTCATAATATACAAGTCCTATATGAAAGATGTTTTAGTTGTTGGGAAACCTTTTTGCTTTTGGGTTGTTTGATCTTCTTTCATTCATTCATTCATTCAAGTATCTGTTAAGAACTTAATATGTGCTGTGCCCTGTGCATTAACTATTCCTGAAATTTTTTAAATTGATTTTTCTCTTTCTTTTTTTTATTATGCTGTATTAGTTACCATAAAGTACATCATTAATTTTTGATGTTGTGTTCCATGATTCATTATTTGCATATAACACCCTATGCTCATTCCAGCACGTGCCCTCCTTAATACCCATCACCAGGCTAACCCATTCCCCCACTCTCCTCCCCTCTGAAATCCTCAGCTTGTTTCCTGGAGTCCATAGTGTCTCATGGTTTGTATCCCCTTCTGATTTCCCCCCATTCAGTTTTCCCTTTCTTCTCCTAATGTCCTCCATGCTATTCCTTATGTTCCACATATGAGTGAAACCATATGATAATTGCTTTTCTCTGCTTGACTTGTTTCACTTAGCATAATCTCCTCCAGTTCCACCCATGTTGATGCAAATAGTGGGTATTCATCCTTTCAGACGACTGAGTAATATTCCATTTGTACATATGAACCACATCTTTTTTATCTGTTCATCTGTTGAAGGGCATCTCTGCTCCTTCCACAGTTTAGCTATTGTGTACATTCCTGCTATGAACATTGGGGTGCATGTGTGCCTTCTTTTCACTATATCTGTATCCTTGGAGTAAATAACCCAATAGTGCACTTGCTGGGTCATGAGGGTAGCTCTATTTTTAACTTTCTGAGGAACCTCCATACTGTTTTCCAAAGTGCGGTAGCAACTTGCATTTCCACCAACAGTGTAAGAGAGTTCCCCTTTCCCCACATGCTCTCCAACATTTGTTGTTTCCTTGCCTTATTAATTTTTGCCATTCTAACTGGTGTAAGGAGGTATCTCAGTGTGGTTTTGATTTTGATTTCCCTGATGGCTAATGATTCTCTTTCTACTGCTCACCTAGAATAACCCAGGACCTAATAGGACAGCCTCAGCATGAATAGTCAGAATTCAGACTTCCTGATTTTATTTTTACATATATAAAAATAAGTGATATATGTAAATACATGTACAGTGGTTATAGAACTATTGTATATATTCTGCAGTATGTAATAGAAAAAATTTTTCATATGTATATAAAGATAGTATAAATATAATGGTTATGGAATTGTGATATATGAATGAATGAATATATGGATTTGTTACTACTTTAACATGGCTGTTTGGTTTGGCTGAAGTTTAAAAGTATTATTCCTACTTGAAAAATTGCTGGGTGCAACTTATTTAATAAAAAACATTGAATACCATTGTGCCCTGAATATTCATCTTTCATCATAGTTTTTAACTTAACTACCTTGAAGGGCATTTGTCTAGCTCACTCAGTAGAGTATGTGACTGTTGATCTCAGGGTTATGAGCTCAAGTCCCATGGTGGGAATAGGGCTTACTTTAAAAAAAAAAAAAAAACTTTCTAACTTACTCTGTGGCTAAGTATTATTCTAAGCACTAAGGAACAAAATCAGTGAATTTCAGAGATCTACTTTATTAATAAATTCTATTAGAGGAATATTTTATAAGAAACCATAAAGCTGAGGGGCACCTGGATGGCTCAGTGGGTTAAGCTGCTGCCTTCGGCTCAGGTCATGATCTCAGGGCCCTGGGATCGAGTCCCGCATCGGGCTCTCTGCTCAGCAGGGAGCCTGCTTCCTCCTTCTCTCTGCCTGCCTCTCTGCCTACTTGTGATCTCTCTCTGTCAAATAAATAAATCTTTAAAAAAAAAAAAAGAAACCATAAAGCTGAGATAGTATTCATCTTTACTGAAAATAGAATTTAACTGTAGCTAAAGGCAATATTGAGTATTGTTGCAGTACTTGGCTCTTATTTAACTGATGATAGTATACCTTTGTGTGCAATAGGTATAGATCATAATTAACTGAAGAGGGTTTGGGGTTTTTTTTTTTTTTGTAATTTAAGTTATTAAATAAGCTATTCTTCCCTTCCAACACAGGGCTCAAACTCTCAGCCCAAAGATCAAGAGTCATGTGCTCTAGCCAGGCACCTTGGCTCAAGCTAGTGTATCTGAAGGGTATTCTTGTTAGGAGGCAACACTACTAGTGTCTATTATTGACACTAGATGAGAAAAAGTCTGATTTTCTTGTATTTCTAGAGGTCTCTGTCCTCTTTTTCCATTTCTTATTCTGATCCATGTTTGAATGGGAGGTTGTAAGATTGTCTTTCATAAATGGTGAAGTGGAGATTGAAGGCAAGATCTTTTGTGAACTTTCTGTAGAATCTTCTCCTTTGTGATCCGTCTATAGAATTTTGGCAGCTGTTAATGTAGATTATGATCTACGTTTGAACCAAACAGCTGATAGCTGTCAGGAGGCCTGTGAACCATATTATGAAATGGTATGAAAGATCCATGTCTACATATATTTCTCTGTGTGTAGGCTCCATAACTCTCCTTCAATACCTAGTATGAGTTCTACTTGAAAGGTTAAGAATTATTGTGTTGGGTGGTGGGGGAGGTAGGGCTGGAGAGAGAAAGGAGGAGGAAAGAAAAGAAATCTGTTACTAGTATGATAATATATGAGGTCTTAATCCATTTAGAGTGATGCTGTGGAACAATAGCCAGTGGGGGTACGGGTGACTGCTTAGGCAATTGTGGGATAGTCATGCAGTAGTTAGTTTATAACTTTAGTAAGTTTCTTCCGAGGCAGAGATTCTGATTTAGAGAATATCATTCTATTCACAGAAATGTGTCAGCAGAATACTTCAAAAAATAGACTGTTTGCCAAGAATTTTACCAAATGTGAACAAAAATTGGAAGTTATTAAGCTTTTTAGGAACACAGACTTTTGGTTTATCCAATTATAGTTACATAAATTACATAGAAAAGAACTATTAGAAACTATAAAATAAATATTCAAAAAATTACAGAAAAGCTAAAGTCGTTAGTTCATTTTTTATTTTTGGTAACCTGGCAAATTGAGATTGGAATCGGTTGTGAATGAGACCAATAATATATATTTAATTCCATGTAAGAATTTTTAAACTTTTTACTGCCATTGCCTTTTGTGTATTTATTGACCTTTTGTTTAATAATTTGGGTTTGATTTTAGGCCACCAACAAAATGGAAATGAAAGAGATTGCTAAACACAAGACACTATGGAAAATGAACTCAACAGGTGAACCTTTATTAGTTACTGGTATAGAAGTCAATCCTCTGAAAAAATTCACTATTCCCAAGATCAGAAGGACAGCTGGGAAAGGTAATATATACTGTCTCTATGAGAAATAGGTTTATTTCATAACTATTACTGTATTTCTTTGATTCTTAGTTTATGTTTGTCTTGTTTTGACTATATAAAATTTGGTTAAGTCATTCCTTTAATTCCTTAAACACACATGTATACACACAAACATTCATGGAACAGACATATCTCATAAGTACAGTTAAAAATTCTGGATATCGGGGTGCCTGGGTGGCTCAGTGGGTTAAAGCCTCTGCCTTCGGCTCAGGCAGAGGGTGGAATATAACCTGCACACCTTTGTTAGCACAGGCTTAAGTGGAGGACTTAGACTTCCACTTATACCTTTCCCCTTCATGGCAGTAACAAGTTCCCCTCCCTGCCATCCCCTGCCCCTGCAGTGTCCATGGTTTTCCACCCCTCCTCTATGATAATAAGCCACTCCTTCTCACTTAGAGTAGAGCCAATAAAGACCAACTAAGGAGCTTCTATCACACCTGCCAATTAGAAAGCACCCATCCCTTTCCCACTCTGTTCATGGAGGCTGAGTCAGGAGCATTGACTTCTACGTAATAAAGCAGCCCCCACAGTGTCATTGGAGACCCTGTGGAGAGCCAGGATGTCAGTCCCACCTGGTACTAAAGAATCGATTACCCCCTGCCTTCCCCTACTGGCAGATTGTCCTGCTGGCTCAGTTTCAGTAGAAGATTGCTAAAACCCAAGATTAAATATGATCCGGAGTATCTTACTCTTGACATCCAAAATGACCAAGATATAATTTTTTGAAATCATTCATTTACCATCAACCAGGAAAATCTCAACTTAAATGAGTCAAGATAATCCACAAATGCCAACAGGCAGATGAAACAGAAGTTGGAATGATCTGACAAGGCTTTTAAAGCAGCCACTATAATGTTTCAGTAAGCAATTATGAACACTCTTGAAACAAAAGAAGACTAGAAAATCTCAGCAAAGAAATGGAAAATGTAACGAAGAACCAAGTAGAAATTTTGGAACTGAAAAATACAATCATTGAAATAACTCAGTGGATGGGTTCCAGAGATGAACTGAGAAGACATTGGAAAGAGTCAGTGAATTCGAAGATAATAACAATAGACATTACTCAGTCTGAACAACATAGAAAAAAATTGGCAGAGCTTCAGGGACATGGAACAATAACAAAAGATTAAACATCTTTGTCCTCAGTGTCCCCAAAGTAAAAGAGAAAGAGTGTGGAAAAGTATTTGAGGAAATATTGGCTAAAAATCTCCCAAATTTGGAAAATGGCATAAAACCTATATAGTCAAAGGGCCGAATAAGCTTTAATAAATAAGATAAACCAAAAAAAGTCCATGCTACAGCACATCATGTTCAAATTTCCAAAAACTAAAGAGAGAAAAATCTCAAAAGCAACTAGAGCAACCATATATCTATAGGGAAAAACAACTTTTTTAAAACCTTTTTTTTTTAGAGAGCATGCAGAGGAAGGGGCAGAGGGAGAGGGAGAAAATCCTCAAGCAGACTTCTCTTTGAGTGCAGAACCTGACACAGGGTTCAACCCCAGGACCCTGAGATCATGACCTGAGTCGAAAACCAAGGGTCAGCCATCCAACCCACTGAGCCACCCAGGCTCCTTGGCGGCAAGAAAAACGTTTTTAAAGTAAGTTCTACTTCCAGCAGGGGCTTGAGTTCATGACCCCAAGATCAAGAGTCACATACTCTATCAACTGAGCCAGCCAGGTGCCCCTATAGGGGAAGAATTTTTTGAATGGCAGAAGAGTTCTCATTAGAAATCATAGAGTCCAAAGGAAGTGACACATTTTCAAGTGTAGAAAGAAATGAACTGTCAACCCAGAGTTCTGTCCCTAGCAGAAATACACTTCGGGAACAGAAGTGAAATAAACATTGTCAGATGAAGTCAACTAAAAATTTTACATCAGCAGATCTAACCTGAAAGAATGGTTAAACAAAATTCCCTAAAGAGAAAAGGTCAAAATAAAAAATCTGGGAACATTAGGAATGAAAAACAAACAATAGGGAGAGTCAAAATATAGGGACATTTAATGGGGCCATCCTTCTCTTGAGTTTTCTCTTTTCTTTTTTTTTTTTTTTAAGACTTCTCTTATTTATTTGAGAGAGAAAGAGAGAAAGATCCCCAGCAGGAGGAAATGGAAAGGGAGAAGCAGACTCCCTACCAAGCAGAGAGCCCAATGCAACAGTCAATCCAAGGACCCCAAAATCATGATCTGAGCCAAAGCCTAACCAACTAAGACATGTAGGCACCCCCTCTTGAGTTTTCTAATTGTATCTGACAACTGGAGGAAAATTATAACATTATGTGATGTGATTCTCTAGGAATTTGGAGGAAATAATTATAAAATGAGATACTACCTTTGGAGGGACCTGTGTGAATGGGTACAGGCTCTCTCTATGTTATGTATTACAACTACATGTGAATCTACAGTTAACCTCAGAATTAAAAGTTTTTATGAATATAGATAAAAATGAATTTTTTAAATGTTCAGGCAACCCGTAGATGGTCAGGAAAATGAAATAGAGAATGAACCATGAAGGGAAAAAAAAAACAGAGATGGCAAGCTTAAACCCCAATATATCTGTTATATTAAGTGTCAATGATCTAAATATACCAATTAAAAAACAGAAGTTGACACAATATATTAAAAACATGGCTCAAATATATACTGTAGATAAATTCATTTCAGATATAGTGATACACATTTTTATAAAATAAAGATAAGCTGAAAGATAGGCCATGCAAACAATCAAAATAAAGTGAGAGTAGCTTTATTACTATTCAATAAAGTAGACTTCTGAGGAAAGAAAATTACTAGGAACAAAGATAGAGCATAATGATGGAAGGGTCAGTCTACCAAGAAGACATCGCAAACTTCAATGAGTATGCACCAAACAACAGAGCTTCAATATGCATGAAGCAAAATTGTTAAAACTGAAAGAAGAAATGTAGTTGGAGACTTTAGTGCACCTCTCTCAAAAATTGGTATAACTAAAACCAGACAAAATCCCCAATAAAAAGAATTACAGACCAATATTCCTGATGAACATGGATGAAAAAATTCTCCACAAGATACTAGCTAATTGAATCCAACAGTACATTAAAAGGATTATTCACCATGATTAAGTGGGATTTATTCCTGGGCTGTGGAGGTGGTTCAAAATCCACAAATCAATCAACATGATACACCAAATTAATAAAGAAAGTATAAAAACATGATCCTCTCGATAGATGCCAAAAGAGCATTTGACAAAATACAGCATCCTTTCTCTATATAAACTCTCAAGAAAGTTGGGATAGAAGGAACATACCTCAACATCATAAAGGCCATATATGACAGACCCACAGCTAATATCCTCAGTGGAAAAAAAGTCTGAGAGCTTTTCCTCTAGAGTCAGGAACATGACAGGGATATTTGCTGTCACGACTGTTGTTCAATATAATACTGGAAGTCCTAGCCTCATCAGTCATCAAGATAAAAAGTGTCTGCAGAGTGAAGGAACCAATCAATAAAACTAAAAGATAACCTTTGGAATGGGAGAAGATATTTGCAAATAACATATCTGATAAAGGGTTAGTATCGATAATCTATAGCAAACTTATGCCCCCAAACCTGTGTTGAGCAAACTCAACACCCCCCAAAAACCAAATAATCCAGTTAAGAAATGGGCAGAAAACATGAGTAGACATTTTTCCAAAGAAGACATCCAGATGGCTAACAGAGACATGAAGATGCTCAACATCACTCATCGTAAAGGAAATACAAGTCAAAACGACAATGAGATACCACCTGTCAGAATGGCTAAAATGAACAACTCAGGAAACAACAGATGTTGGCAAGGATGTAGAGAAAGGGGAACATTCTTACACTGTTGGTGGAAATGTAAATTGGTATAGCCACTCTGGAAAAGTATGGAGGTTCCTCAAAAAGTTAAAAATAGAACTTTCCTATGACCCAGCACTTGCACTACTAGGTATATATCCAAAGGATACAAAAATCCTGATTTGAAGGGGAACATGCATTCCAATGTTGATAGCAATATTATCAACAATACCCAAATTATGGAAAGAGCCCAAATGTCCATTGACTGATGAATGGGTAAAGAAGATGTGATGTGTGTGTACACACACACACACACACACACACACACACACACACTCCAATGGAATATTACTCAGCAGTCAAAAAAATGAAATCTTGTCATTTGTAACGACATGAATGGAACTAGATGGAATGTATTATGCTAAGCACAATAAATCAGAGAAAGTAAAATATTATATGATTTCATTTATGTGTGAAATTTAAGAAATAAGACAGATGAACATAGGGGAAGGGAAGGAAAAATAAAATACAAACAGGGAGGTAGGCAAACCATAAGAGACTCTTAACTATAGAGAACAAACTAAGGGTTGAAGGTGGGTGGGCTCGTGGGAGAATGGGCTAAATGGGTGATGGGCATTAAGGAGCGCATTTGTTGGGGTGAGCACTGGGTGTATTATAAGTAAGTGATGAATCACCAGATTCTACATTTGAAACCAATACTACTGTATATGTTATGTAACTTGAATTTAAATTTAAAAAAAAAAAAAAAAACGTTGAGACAGAAAACCAGCAATTGGGGCACTTGAGTGGTTCAGTTGATTCAGCATCCATCTGTTGATCTCAGCTCAGGTCTTTATGTCAGGGTTGTGAAGTTCAGGCCCCATGAGTTTAACCCCCACATCAAGGCAAAAAATCAGCAAAAATATGGAAGGACTTAATACTGTCAAGCCACAGAATGTAACTGACATTTGTACATAACTTCACCCAACAGCAGCAGAGTAGACATTCTTTTCAAATGCTGATTTGACACCTACCTAGATAGACATATGTTGGGCCACAAAATACATCTCAACATATTTAAAAGAGTTGGAGTCCTGCAGAATGTGTTCTTAGACCATATGCAAAGTAGAAATTAACAAAGTAATATGTAAGTCTCTGAAGAAATGAAAAATAAATAACACATTTCCAACTACTGATGAGATTTCAAGGGAAATAAAAATGTACATCAAATAAAAATGAAAGTGTAACATATCAAATTTGAGGGACACAGCTAAAGGATTGCTAACAAATTTATAACACTAAATACATTAGAAAATAGGAAGGATTTCATATTATCAAGTAATATCACTACTGGGTATTTACCCAAAGAATACAAAAACACTAATGTGAAAGATCTATGCACCTCTATGTTTACTGCAGTATTATTCACAGTAGCCAAATTCTGGAAGAAACTCAAGTGTCCACTGTTAGATGAATGGATAAGAAGATGTGGTATATATGCACATGCACACACAATGGAGTATTAATCAGACATAAAAAAGAATGAAATCTTGCCATTTACAACAGCATGGAAGGATCTAGAAAGTATAATGCTAAGCAAAATAAGTCAGAGAAGGACAAATACCGTATGATTTAAGAAAATCATAATGTTGAATTTAAGAAATCAAAGATACAAACCAAAACCAGACTCTTACTATACAGAACAAGCTTATGATTAGCAGTGGGGGAGGCAGGAGGGGAATGGGTAAAATAGGTGAAGGGGATTAAAAGCACATTTATAAACACTAAATAATGTATAGAATTGTTGGATCACTATATGTACACCTGAAACTAATATAACACTGTATGTAATCTGTACTGGAATTAAATTTACAAAATAGGAAGGATTTCATAACAGTAATCTCAGTTTCACCTTAAGAAAATAGAAGAAAAATAACAAACACAAAACAAGCAGAAGGAGGAAAGTCAATGAAACAAAAAATCTGGTTGATTGAAAAGATTAAAAAGTTGACAAACCTTTTGCAAGACTGACAGAAGACACAAATGCCACAAATTCCCCTATCAGGAATAAAATGAAATAACATTTCTGACCCATGGTATTTAGAGGTTAAAAAGGAAATATTATGAACAGATCTACGTACATAAACTTGACACCTTAGATGAAATGGACCAGTTTGTCAAAAGTCAAAGTAATAAAATTCACACAATACTAAGTAGATTATTCAAACACCTTTATTTATAACTATTGCAGAAATTGAATTCATAATTGAAAACACTGTTGGAAAGAAATCTCTAGGCCCAGATGGTTTTACTGGAGAAAATTCAGAAAGAGTTGATACAAATTCTACAGAACCTCTTCCAGAACATAGAAAATAATTTTATGAAGCCACTATCACCCTGGTATTAAAACCAGACAAATGTAATACAAAAAAAAAAAAAAAGGAACAACACATACCAATATCCATTATGAACACTGGCACAGAAATCTTACACAAAATATAAGAATTCAGCAGTACTGTATATAAAATGATTTTACACTACCTCCAAAGGAGTTTTATTTCATGGATGCAAGCCTGGTTTTATATTTGAAAGTGAATCTGTATCTAAGGGATAAAGAATTACATGATCATATTAATTACTGCAAAAAAAAGCACTCAACTAAATTCAGCATTCAGCTAGATTCAACACTCAGGATAGAGACCCAGCAAAATAACAACAGGGGAATTTCCTTAACTGGAGGAAAGATACATGGAGCTAACATCACTAAAAGGTGAACAACTGAAGCTTTGTAAGAGAAGACTTCAAGAACCTTCTCTTTTGCTACTTTAACAATATAGTACTGGAAATTGTAGCCAGTGCAAAACGGAATAAATTTAACTTAAAGACAGAGATAAGAAAAGGAGAAATAAAATTGTTTCTGTTTGAAGGTCACATAATGCTCTACATAGGAAATCCCAAAGAATCTACAAAAAAAAAAAAAAGAAAGAAAAAAAACCTCTCTAATAAGTTCATCAAGCTTCCTGGGTGCAAGATCAAAATAGAAGAACTGTAGAACCAACCTGAGTGTCGATGGATGGATGGATGGATGGATGGATGGATGGATGAAGAAGGTGTGGTATGTGTATGTACACTCACACACACACAAATATTACTCAGCCGTAAAAAAAGAATAAAATATTGAATGTATATAATTGTTGAATCACTATGTTGTATATCTGAAGCTAATGTAATACTGTATATCAGCTGTTTCAATTAAAAAAGAAAAATTAATTGAGTGCATATTAGCTAAGAATACATGAAAATCAAAATATTAAACATAATGCCATTTATAATAGCCCAAAACTTGAAATGTATTTTTATAAATCTAACAAAACATGTATAGTGTTTTTGTGCTTTAAGTGCAAATATTAGAGCACATAGGTGGCTCAGTTGGTTAAACATCAGACTCCCAAGGGACACCTGGGTGGCTCAGTTGGTTAAGCGACTGCCTTCAGCTCAGGTCATGATCCCAGGGTCCTGAGATGGAGCCCCACATCTGGCTCCCTGCTCAGCAGGGATATTTCTTCTCCCTCTCCTTCTGCCACCCCACCCTGTGCATGGAGCCTGCTTAAGATTCTCTTTCTCTCCCTCTCTCTCTGCTCCTCCCCTACCCTGCTTGTACGGCACTCTCTCAGATACACAAAAAAACAAACAAACTGCAAATTCTGATGAAAGAAATCAAGGAGAATTTGTTATTAGGGAGGTGTACTTCTAGATTAGAAGACTCAGTGCTATGGATTAGAAGACTCAACCTAACGAAAATACTGGTTTTCCATGAATTTAGATTTATTGCAGTTTTTCTCAAAATCCTGGCAAGTCATTTTCTAAATAAACAAATTTATTTTCAAATTTACATGAGAAGGCAAGGAAACTAGAAATAGCTTAAACAATTTAGAAAAAGAAAAAATTGTTTGTAATTACTCTGCTCAGTACTAAGGCTTACTGTGTAGCTACAGTAATCAAGATAGTGCAGCATTGGCAGAGGGATAGATCAATGGAACAGAACAGATTCCAGAAATAGACCCACATTAATATGCTCATTTGATTTTCTTTCAATTAATTTTTACAAAGTTATATTCAATCAAGAAAAGTAGTCTTTTCATCAGATGTTGCTGGAGCAACTGGACAACATCCATAGGCAAGAAAAGGAACTTCTCCTTAACTCACACAAAAAATAATTCAAAATCAATCATGGGTGAGCCCTTGGCTGTCTCAGTTGGGAAAGCATGCAACTCTTGATCTTGGGGTTGTGAGTTCAAGCTCCATGTTAGGTATAAATTTCACTAAAATAAATAAACTTTAAAAAAAGAAAAAAGATAAATTGGCTTCATCCCTATTAAAAAACTTACTTTCTGAAAGACAGGTAAGTGAAAAGAAAACTTAGAATGGAAGAAAATGGGGTTTTGGAGTTTGGGGGGTATAGTTTATACACAATGTTATATTATTTTCAGATGTACAACATAGTGATTCAGCAATTCTATACATTATGCTGTGCTCACCACTAGGATAGCTCCCATCTGTTACCATACGACACTGCTACAGTACCATTGACTATGTTCCCTACTCTGTACATTTTCACCCCTGATTTATTCATTCCTTAACTAGAAGCCTGTATCTCCCATTTCCCTTTACCCATTTTGCCCATCCTCCCATCCCATTTCCCCTCAGGCAACCATCAGTTTTACTATGTATAGGTCTGATTCTACTTTTTGTTTATTCATTTTTTTGTTTTTAATTTTCCACGTATAGGTGGAATCATATGGTATTTGTCTTTCTCTCTCTGACTGACTTAGCATAATACCCTCTGGGTCCATCCATGTTGTTGCAAATGGCATGATCTCATCTTTTTAATGGCTGAGTAATATTCCATTTTGTGTATGGATATGCGCGCGTGTGTGTGTGTGTGTGTGTGTGTGTGTGTGTGTGTGTGTATCACATCTTCTTTACCCATTCACCTATTCTTGGACACCTGGGCTGCTTCTGTATCTTGGCTACTGTAAATAATGCTATAGCAAACATGGGGGTGCTTGTACCTTTTCACATTTGTGTTTTCATTTTCTTTGGGTGAAAACTCAGTAATGAAATTATTGAATCATATGGTATTTCTATTTTTAATTTTTTGAAGAACTTCATTTCCACCAATAGTGCGCAAGGGTTCTTTTTTCTCTACATCCTTGCCAACACTTGTAAATCACATATATGAAAAGAACTCATATCCAGAACATATAAAGTACTTTCAAAACTCATTAGTAAGCTTAAAAAGGTGGTAAAACAATCCAGTTAGTGAGGAAGAAGGCATGAACAGACATTTCACCAAAGAGGATGTACAGATGGCAAATGGGAACATAAAAAGATGTTCAACATCATAGCCATTAAGGAAATGGAAACCACAATGAGATATCACTATCCATTTGTTAAAACAGCTGAAATTAAAAGAATAACAATGCCAAATGTTAGCAAAGATATGGAGAAACAAAATAAGTCATATAACTGGTAGAAATCAGATACCTCAGCCACTCTTTGAAAAACAGTTCAATAGTTTTCTTTAAAAACTAAACATGGAACTACCGAATGACCCAACAATTACACTTTGGGGGCATTTATCTCAGAGAAATGAAAATGTACATCCACACAAAAAAACTATACACAAATGTTCATAGAAGCTTTATTTGTAATAGCCAAAAATAGACAACCACCTAGGTTTATAACCAGTGAGTGGTTAAACTGTGATACATCCATACCGTAGAGTACTTACTCAGCAATAAAAAGAAAACATCTATTGAAGTAACAACTTAGTTGGTTCTCAAAGGGATTATCCTGAATGAAAAAAGTCAATGTCCACAGGTCACAACTAAAACATTCTACTTATAACACATTCTTGAAATGACAAATTTTATAGAGATGGAGAATAGTAGTTTTCAAGATTTAGAGGCAGAAAAAGGGAATACAGTTATCAGTATGATTCTATTTCTAAAACACCTCAAGGAAGATCTTTGTGGGATGAAACACTAGTGTATCTTGATTATGGTGGTTGCCACGAATCTACACAAAGGACAAAATTTCACAGAACTACACACACAGGTGCCTGTAAAACTGGTAAAATCTTAAGATACGTGGATTTTACCAATATCAATTTTTGGTTTTGATATTATAGTTATGTATGTCATTATGTAGATGTACAAAGATGTAGTTTTAAAGTCAAATAACGACGTCCCTTTTCTTTATCTTTAGTTTACTTGTCATCTTGTTACACCAATACTAGAGAGTATAGTTTCATACATGATACTCTTACCCAGTGCCAGCTTGATCTAGGCTGTGATCTGCAATCATCATGGCGGTTTGGGGATACAAAACTGGTTCACAATGAGGAGTTGGAAAAAAACTTTACTTCTAAGAGGTAAGTTACTATAACCTAAAGAAGGTTGAGATTTGGGTTTTTTAATTTTTTCTATGAAGTCATAAGAATTAGTAATTTCTACCATTTGAGTAGAAATTTGGTAAGTATTACTAAGAAAATAAGTACAGAGATTATTATTTTGTTGGCTTCTCATAGCCTTGTGTAATAGTGAAGAGCTAAGTGTAAGATTTTGATTAATAAGTTTTACAGGTTAATGTAGACAGATTTCAGACACTTGTAATTTTTTTAATCTTGATAATTTTTCAGAAACTTACATCATCACATTTATTAAGCACCCATTTTGTAAATTCCCTGTGCTTCCTGTGTAATGTGTAATATAAAGTATTCAGAAAATAACTTTTTTCACTTGATTCAACTGTTCAGAGACTTAGCTGTTGTTATAATTTGGCAGGATCGTATCTGGCTATTTCCAGCTCTTCCACTAGAGCCACTTTTTCTAAAATTTTTTTTATTTGAGTATAGTTAACAGAGTGTTAAATTAGTTTAATAATTTTTTTAAAAGGTACTGCTTATACTTTTGGGGAAGGTATAATCCATTTTGTTTTTATAAGAAAGAAGAAAAGCACATGCAGAGCTCATTGTAAACATTCTATATTTATTAATCTAGATCTTATGTGAGCACAATTTTACCTTTTTCATATTCGGATTTTTTTTCTCCTTCACTAATTGGCATTTAACTTAAAACCTAACTGTAGCTTCATCTAAAACAAAAAAAAAGAAACCAAAAACATTCTAAAACAAGTTCTAAACAAGTTCTAAGTGTGGGTTAGAACTTGTTTTAGAATGTTTTTGGTTTCTTTTTTTTTTTGTTTTAGAATTAATTCCTCTTGTCTTAAACATATTTACCCTCTGATGTCACTTTGAATTGGTAGAAATGACAGATGTAGTTGACAGCATTTCTGTCATCTAAAAAACAATAATTTTGAGCAAAAGTGGAATGGACTGGATATATCCTGCCACTTCCAGATTGAATTAAGAGTTTAATAAAAAATTAATTCCTGGTATTCTTTGACTTCAGTTCTTTTAGGCATTTTAAAATTTTGTCCTTTTTCATAATGCTCCCCTGCCCAACACTTAATTTACAACCTGTTGATATTAGAGAAATTAGAAAAATTACCCAAAAATACACGATAGGCTAGAACATTGCAAATAAACAACCACCCAGCAAATACTGATTTCTTAGTTAACTTGTCCAATTAGACAAACTCATTTTTTCCCATAGTACTTTATACTCATTTAATAGGTCTTTCTACCATATACTGGTTTTGTCTGATTTACCTGCTTCGTGAGTTTCTTCTTCCTTTTTTTCAAGATTTTATTTATTTTTTAGAGAGTGGTGGGAGGGTCAAAGGGAGAGGAAGAGAATCTCAAGCAGACTCCCCACTGAGCACAGAGCCTGGCGCCGGGCTCTCTCTCACCACCCTGAGATCATGACCTGAGCTGAAACCAAGAGTTGGACGCTCAACTGAGTAAGCTGCCCAGATGCCCCATGGCTTTTCTTTCTGTCATTCTCTTTAGAGGAGTTATTATATCTATGGGCTCAGCAAAACAAGTATCTCCAAAGGATACCAATTTCCATTTCTTATCTGCATTCCATCTACCACTTCTTAATTCTGAAATCAGCAAAAGCATTAAAAATCTAAACATCTGTGTATTCCATCAGTTGTTAAAACATCTCAGTACCTGCTGTGTCAGACATCATATTTGATAACCCTTGAAGAACAATGAGTGTTTTTTTCTGTCTTAAAGAGTTCACATTCTAGTTTAAAAGACATACAAGCAAATACAAAATAAAATGTTATAATAGAGATATAGGTCGGGGTGTCTGGGTGGCTGGGGCACCTGGGTGGCTCAGTGGGTTAAAGCTTCTGCCTTCGGCTCAGGTCATGATCCCAGGGTCCTGGGATCGAGCCCCACATTGACCTCTCTGCTCAGCGGGGAGCCTGCTTCCTCCTCTCTCTCTGCCTGCCTCTCTGACAACTTGTGCTCTCTGTTTACCAAATAAATAAATAAAATCTTTAAAAAGAATAATAGAGATATAGGTGCACAGATGAAGGACTGATTATTCTTTTTTTTAAAAAGATTTTATTTATTTATATGAGAGAGCATGAGAAGGGGGAGGGACAGAGGAAGGAGGAGACTCCCCACTGAGCAGGAATCCCAATGCAGGACTCGATCCTGGAACTCCAGGATCATGACCTGAGCCAAAGGAAATATTTACTTTTTTTTTTTTTTTTAAGATTTTATTTACTTGAGAGAGAGAGCGCACGCGCATGTACAAGTAAGAGGACCAGCAGGCAGAAGGAGAGGGATAAGCAAGCTTCCTGCTGAGCAAGGAGCCGGATGCAGGATTCTATTCGAGGATCATGACCTAAACCAAAGGCAGACACTTAACGACTGAACCACCCAGGTTCCCCTGGGACTGATTATTCTTAAGAGTTTTGAGAGATGCTTTGAAGAGTTAAGAAAATTGAGCTAGTCTTAATGGGTAAAAGAGAAACTGAATTATTCTTAAGTCCATTGCCTTATTTGTATCAATTTGACCCTTTTTGTTTTAAAAAATTTCCAAATTTACATGAAAGGATATCATTTTAAAGATTGTTAGTACCTGGCTTAATGTTGTGATTGAATTAGTACTTGATATCTCCGTTTATGTCTCACTCCAAATGTAGTCTGAGCCATCTATGGTTAATTTCATTTACTTTATCAATGATTGGTTCCAAGGGTGGGCAGAAATAAATCAGTTTGGGTCAATAACACACTCAAGATGGATTGGTTTGGGAGGTCTCTAGGAAAGAGAAGCCATTTTGAACCAAGGAAGCGTGTTTAAGTTACTCACCCTTGTGAGGTAATAAAAAGACTAGTGTTAGGATGACCCTAAGGTTGAGGACAGCAGGACAAAGAGATGGAAAAAACTTGGATCCTTACTGATATCTGGAGCCATGAAATCTACCAACCCTGATAAAGGCTACCTGATTTCTGAATTTCTTATAATAATAATAAGAAGAAGTAGTCAACTTATATTTAGCCACATTGAGCAAGTTTTTGTGCTTGAAGTCAACAGCATTCCAGCTGATAATGAATTGTATACTGGGAAAGGGGTACTGGCAAATAAGAGATTCTACACTTATGGATTTAACTTGAAGACTGGTCCATAAGGGTGCCAACTTGAGAAGTTGGTGATAATCCTTTATACCTTGTGCACAAATATTTACTTCATGAGACTTTGGTTTGGGGCGATATTATACAGAAATTCAGGATGTTAAGGTGTGTTGGCCCTGTCCTGCTTGGACGCAAAAGGCCTTTAAAAAAGAAAGAGCCTTTCTTCTTATGATCTGGTATCACAGATCAGCTTCATAAGATTAGCTTGAAGTAAAGAATTCATCTTTTCCAAAGTTAGTTTGAATTTGGGTTTAAAAAGATTTAACAGGAAATACGTGCTGCAAAGCACAATTCTGTTGCCTTTAGCTTTCCCATACCTCCTTTTAAGTATTTTCTACCAGGTAAATAGGAAGTATTCAGGTTTATACAATAAAGATATATTTTAAATGCAATTGAGGGGAAGAAATGGATAGTTTCAAATTGTAGTGCGGTAAAGGCCATTTCAAATTCAGAGCCTTGGAGGGTGCAAAGGTTTCAGAGGTTTGCTGCCAGGATACTGAAAGTTCTAACTGCAACCATTGTCTAAACATGATCTTGCTATGGTTACCTAGTCTTTGGAATTTTGAGGGTAGAGAATCCTAGCTTCTTTTTAAAGAGATGTACTGTTGCTAACAGCCATTTAATACCATTAATGTGTCATTCTTCACTTTTCTGAATTTAATTGTAGTTATCCTGTTATTTTCCCTTTCACAGTGTATTTTTGGGTGTAGATAACTTAATCTTGTAGCTATATATTGCCAGAATGGATGATAACTATATAGATCTATATCCACACCTGTTAGAAATGAAGGCATATTACTCCCAGTGTAGATCTGAAGTTAGATGCAGTGTTTGGATGACACTTCGGGTGGTTCCCTTTCTGCAAGGTGGATTGAAGGTGTTTTGTGTGGCCATGAATACTTTTTAAAGTATATATGTTGGAAGAAGGACGTGTATAAAAGGTAACCAAGTTAGTAGCCTGCAGTATCTCTAACAATTCTAAATCATCTTATATAATTTAAACTGTTCTTTGTCTTATTCTTTTTATTGGTTTACTGATGTACAAACCTAGTCTGTATAGCTCGTTAGAACCCAGCATGAGACTTGCCTGGACATCCTGAGATGAAGTCAGTGTCTCTATTAAGGACTGCATGCAAGGAAGCTTATAGATCTAGCTGCTGCTTGACAGCCTTTTAAAGACTTAAAGGAGCTAGACAAAGATAAAAACTGTGGGCAGCAGTGTGGAGAATCAAGGCAGAGAAAGAGAAACTTAAATTCTTAATATTGTTGGGGAATTGAGTAGGTTCAGAATCTGCCTTCTGTAGGTAGAATAGTGTACCCCCAAAGATGCCCACATCCTGATTCTTACAATCTGTGAATATGTTACTTTACATAATAAAAAGGATTCCACAGATCTGGTTGACATCACAAACCGGCATATGGTGATGATCTTGGGTTACCTGAGTGGGCCCAATATGAATGAGTGGGCTCATGATATGAGCTCTTAGAAATATAAGAGGACAACAGAAGAATGGGTCAGAGAGGAGACAGAAGAAAAATTTCAGAGGGATTCAGTCTGCTTTTTCTGGCTTTAATGATGGAGGAGAGAGATGTTATGATTCAAGGAATGCAGGTAACTTCTAGAACTTGGGAGCAGCCTAGAAAGGAAATGGATGTTAGTCCTCCATCTGCAAATGATTAAATTTTGTGAACAAGAGATCCTCCCCAGACCCTGAGACAGGAATACAATACAGATGACACCATTATTTTAACCCATTGAGACTTATTGGACTTATGTCCTACTTAACTTAAAGATAATAAACTTGATTTGTTGGTACATCTGGGTGGCTCAGTTGGCCAACTAAGTGACCAACTTCTTGGTTTCAGCTCAGGTCATGATCTCAGAGTCATGGGATCAAGCCCCTTGTCAGGCTCCCCTGAGCCACAAGTGTGCTCCAGGATTCTCCCTCTTTCTCTTCCCCTCTCCTAGTTTGCCCTCTTTAAAATAAATAAATGGATCTTTTTTAAAAAAGATTTTCTTCAATCCACTAAGTCTGTAAGAATTTGTTACAGCAGCAGTAGAAAAGTACTACACTGCCTTATCCAGACTTCTTGTGTGAATTAGAAAAATTTTTCCTCCAGCTTTATTGAAATATGATACATATATATATTATGAAATGTTTACTACGATGTTAGTTAATTCATCTTTTATTTCACATAATTAGCCATTTTGTTTTGTTATGGTGAGAACATTAAAGCTCTATTCTGTTTATTTTACGCTAACTTCTATTTTTTTAAGATTTTATTGAGAGCACAAGCACAAGTAGGGGGAGCAGCAGGCAGAGGGAGAAGCAGGCTCCCCACCAAGCAAGAAACCAGCTGCGGGACCTGACCCTGAGATCATGACCTGAGCTGAAGGCAGAGAGAGGCTTAACCAAATGAGCCACCCAGGCGTCCCAAAGCTCTAAGAACAACTTTCAAGTAGATGATACAGTTAGCATGCTGTCCCATAGATCCTCTGAACTTACTCATCTTATAATTGATATAAAGTTCGTATCCTTGACCAGCATCTCCCCATTTCCCCCCATCTCTAGGCCTGGCAACCATCTTCTGCTGTTTATATGAATTTGATGTTTTTAGATTCCACATGTAAGTGAGACTATATGGTATTAGTCTCTCTCTGACTTAACACAATGCCCTCGAGGTCCACTCATTTTGTCACAGACTGAGGATTTCCTTCGTTTTTATTGCTGAATAATATTCCATGATGTTTCTGTGTATGTGTGTATTTTTTTTTAAGATTTTATTTATTTATTTGACAGGGAGAGAAAGAGTACAAGCAGAGGGAGCAGCAGGCAGAGGGAAAAGCAGGCTTCCCACTGAGCAGGGAGCCTGATGTGGGACTGAATCCCAGGACCCTAGGATCATGACCTGAGCCGAAGGCAGCTGCTTAATCGACTGAGCCACTCAGCATCCCTGTACCACATTTTCTTTATTGATTCATGTGTTGGTGGATACTTAGGTTGTTTCTGTGTCTTACCTGTTACAAATAATGCTGGCAATGAACATGGTTGGTACAGATACTTCTTTGAGATAGCAGTTTCATCTACTTCAGATACATACCCAGAAGTGGGAGTATTTGATCATAGAGTAGTTCTATTTTTAGTGTTTTCAGAAATTTCCATACTGTTTTCCATAGTGGCATACCAATTTATATTTCTTTTAACAGTGCACCAGTGTTCCCTTTTCCCTACATCCTTACCAGCACTCGTTACCTTGTCTTTTTGAGAATAGCCATTTTGGCGAGCATGAGATGATATCTCATCATGTGTTTTGATCTGCATTTCCCTGATAATTAGTGATGTCGAGCACCTTGTTATGTACTTGGTGGCCATTTGTGCATTTTCTTTGGAAAATGTCAATTAAAGTTCTCTGCCATTTTTAAATGAGATTGTTGGTGTTTTGCTTTTGAATTGTATATTCCTTATGTATTCTGGATATTAACCCCTTATCAGATAAACAATTTGTAAATATTTTTTTCCCACTCCATAAATCAGCTTTTCCTTTTGTTGATTCTTTTTTGCTGTGCAGAAGTATTTCAGTTTGATACAGTCCTATGTGCTTATTTTAGCTTTTGTTGCCTTTGCTTTTAGGGTCAGATCCAAAAAAATCATTGCCAAGACCAATGTACAGGAGCTTACTGCCTGTTTACTTCCAGGAGATCATTGTTTCAGGTCTTACATTTAAATCTTTTAATCCATTTTGAGTTAATTTTTATGCCTGGTGTAAGAAAGTGGTATAGTTTCACTCTTTTGCATGTGACTGTCCAGTTTTCCCAACATCATTTATTGAAGAGACTGTCCTTTTCCCACTGTATATTCTTGGCTTCTTTGTCATAAATTAACTGATTGCATATGCCTGGGTTTATTTCCGGGCTCTTTGTTCTGTTCCATTGATGTGTGTCTGTTTTTATGCTAGTACCATGCTGTTTTACTTTTTATAGTTTTTTTTTTTTTTTTAGGATTTTATTTATTTATTTGTCAGAGAAAAAGAGAGAGGACATAAGCAGGGGAAGAGGCAGGCAGAGGGAGAAGCAGGCTCCCCACTTGAGCGAGGAGCCGGAAGAGGGACTCAATCTCAGGACCCTAGGATTGTGACCTGAGTTGAAAGCAGATGCTTAACTCACTGAGTCACTCAGGCGTCCCAGTTTTTATAGCTTTAAACTGTAATTTGAAATCAGGGAGCATTGTGCTTCCAGCTTTCTTCTCTCTCAAGATTGCTTTGGCTATTCATGGTCTTTGTGGTTCCATATAAGCTTAAGATTATTTATTCCATTTCTCTGGAAAATGCCAGTGGAACTTCAGTAGGGATTGCATTGAATTGTAGATTGCCTTGGGTTGTGTGGCCTTTTTAAAAATGTTAATTTTTCCAGCTCATGAGCACAGACATTCTTTATATCTGTGTGTTCTTCAGCAAATGTCAGTTTTCAGTTGTACATGTATTTCCCCTCCTTGGTTAAATTTATTCCTAGGTATTTTATTCTTTTCAATGTAATTGTAAATGGGATGGTTTCTGAATTTCTCTTTCTGATAGTTCTCTTTAGAGTATAGACATGTAAAATTTTTCTATATGTTGATTTTGTATGCTACAGCTTTCCTAAATTCATTTGTTCTAAGTTTTTTTTGTGGAGTCTTTAGATTTTTCTGTATGTAATATCGGGGTCATCTGCAAACAGAGATCACATTTGCTTCTCCCTTTTATCTCTTTTTCTTACCAATTTGTCTAGCTAGGATTTCAGTGCTATGTTGAATGTTTAGAGTAATTTGAATTCTTAGCAGTATAAATCCTATATATCCATTTCCTTGTGCAAGTTACCGGAGGTTTACTCTATGCCTTTGGTGGAGTCATACTTCACTGATTCTTCATAATCTTTAAAGCTTTGCATAAGTGTCTATAAATTTGAAGAAGTGGACATGTCTTCCAGAATTTATATGTTGAGTATAGACCTTCACCTGCAAGTGGGGACATGGTAGAGTGTGCTCTGGTGCAGGGTGCCAAGTGTAGGACATGTAGTTGCTTCAGGTCAAGGGGGTGGATGACAAATCTTGGATCAGGCCTTGGCCTGTACATTATCAGCAGTTGTCTGGTCTTTGGTGAGTGCTCCTAGGCATTCACATATGCTGCAAGGGCTGTTGGGGTTCTCAGCATCTCCTCCTGGTCCATCAGCTTGGGACCAGAGTAAGCAGTGGTAGTGGCCAGAGTCTGTCATATGGACACACTCATTTGCAGGTGCCTGTGTTGTGGCAGGGTCCAGTTGCTAACACATGTGTAGTGGTGAGTGCCAGGGTAGGCAGCAAGGGCCAGCCAAGAACATGTGCACTGGCAGCTGTGGGGATCCTGGCTGTTGTTCATTATTGTGTTGGCAGTATCTTGCCCTGGACACATAGCAGTATGGAGGTTAATGATGGAGATTGGGCCAGAGGGTATTCAGGCGCATAGCTGGAGTGGCTAGGTACAGGTGAACCTAGTGATACAGGATAGTGACATATGATAGAGCTTGCTCTGGCCCACATACCACTATAGGAGTCTTGGGTATGGAAGTGGTCTAATGTGGCTGCAGGATCTTGCCATGGTGTGCACACAGCAGTTTGGGCTGGTGACAGATATTTAGCCAACAGCATATAAGTACACAGCTGGAGGAGCTAGCCCCGAGCACCTGCATGCTAGTGAGTGTCAGCTACAAGAATCTAAGTTGGTGTGTTGCACTCTTGGAGCCAGTCTTTGGCGGGCTTCTGGTTGAAGGCGGGTGGGAAGACATAAGGTGACTGGTGTCAACAAGTGTAAACACCTGTGGGTCTGAGGCTAGTGATATTTGCAGGGGTATGCTACAGCCACAGTGGCCGTTGGTTTCTTCAGTAGTGAAAGCTACTGATGTTTGCTCAGCAGTCAGTGGGGAGGTGGTGGTTCCTGCTGTATAGCTCCTGTTGGTAGCCTCTGCTTTTTTTCGTTGTTCCTAGCCATCTCTTTGTGTCTCAGCTTTGCCATTCCCTGTTTGGAGTAAAGCGAAATCAGATCCTTGATTCTCCATGCAGTGCCCCAAAGGGCTGGGGAAACTGGCTACTTACCTCACTCTCACTTTCCTGGTGAGAAGAACTCTCTATCTAGGGAATTCCTCTTGACACTGAGCAGTGCCTGCTCAATATGTGGAATGGTACAGGCAAATTGAAGCTGTTCATCCTTCCCTTTTTGCACAGTTATTCTCTAGCTTTCTATGCCACCATGTGCTGAAGTTTCTTAAGTGACCTCCAAAGCTCTCCCAAAGCTGCTTTTGTTTATAGGTAGCTATCTAATGGTTGATCTTTGTTGCAGGGGCCGGAGGGTGGGGTCTGCTACTCTACCATCTTTGTGACGTCACTACCCTTGAATCAAAAATGTACTTCTGGGGCACCTGGGTGGTTCAGTGGGTTAAAGCTGCTGCCTTCAGCTCAGGTCATGATCTCAGGGTCCTGGGATCGAGCCCCACATCGAGCCCTCTGCTCTGTGGGGAGCCTGCTTCCTCCTCTCTCTTTCTCTTCCTGCCTCTCTGCCTACTTGTGATCTCTGTCAAATAACTAAAATCTTAAAAAAAAAAAAAAACTTTAAAAAAAAATGTACTTCTTCTGGGGTGCCCTGGTGCCTCACTTGGTTAAACATCCATCCTGATTTCAGCTTGGGGTTGTGGGGTCAAGCCCAATGTTGGCCTCTGTTCTGGGCTTGGGATTCTCTCTCTCCCTCTCCCTCTGCCCTCCCCATACCCATTTTCCCTCTCCCCAACTCCTAAAAAAAAAAAAGAAAAGAAATTTACAGGGTGCCTGGGTGGCTCAGTTGGTTAAACATCTGCCTTCAGTTCAGGACATTATCCCAGGGTTCTGGGATCAAGCTCAAAATCCAGATCTCTACTCAGCAGGGAGTCTGCTTCTCTCTCTCCCTCTGTCTGCCACTCTACCTGCTTGTGCTCTGTCTCTCTGTCAAATAAATAAAATCTTTTAAGAAGAAAAAAAAAGAAATTTACTTCTTCCTGAACTTAGTTAAATCCCAGTTTTTCTTACCTTTTTTATGCTTCTTTTCACACATTCTACTTCCTGCCAGGTAGAGATGGGTCACTTACCAACCATCTCATGGATTTGAAAACAAATTCTTTTTCCAGCTGTCCAAAGCCAATTACTTCATTTTCTTTAACTATTTCCTTAAAGACATACTTAGCTGAATACTTGTATTCTCTCCTTTACACACCCAAGTACCTAAATAGAGTTCTTTTGTTTCCATTTAAACTTTGAGATATGATACTGAAAGTGTTTCATTTACTCAACAAAGAATTATTTACTACCTATTATATACAAATCTCAGAAATCTATTCTATATAATGTAATTATGATCTGGGCATTCCATCTGAGGCACTTATACCTTATACTTTGTTGTAGTTGATTTCAGTAGGTAGATAAATTTCATAGTAGCACACAGTCAATTCTTTTTTTTTTTTTTTTAAAGATTTTATTTATCTGAGAGAGAGAGCATGAGACGGGAGAAGGTTAGAAGGAGAAGCCGACTCCCCACAGAGCTGGGAGCTCAATGCGGTACTCCATCCCAGGATTCTGACATCATGACCTGAGCCAAAGGCAATGGCTTAACCAACTGAATCACCTAGGCACTCTGTACATACAGTCAATTCTCTAAGGTCACGGTCTTCCAAAATATATCCAGAATTCTATCCACTCATTTGTTGTGCTGTGTTAACTTATACATAACTTCTCTGTCCATATGAATGTTCTTATCTAAGTTTTTTACGTTTATTAACATTTAATAAAATAGTGGTTAAAAAAATGACCAACCCACAACCAAGAGTATATCTACAGGTTAATACTTGAATGCTGGATTGATTTAGAAGTTTCCACTCCAGAGCTTAAAGTATATATAAGATACAGGGCCTGACAGATTGTGACACTTACTCCTTATTAGTATTAGTGCATAAA
Source organism: Mustela erminea (assembly GCF_009829155.1). Taxonomy (NCBI): domain Eukaryota; kingdom Metazoa; phylum Chordata; class Mammalia; order Carnivora; family Mustelidae; genus Mustela; species Mustela erminea. Next base: position 12,832,315 of record NC_045634.1, read on the forward strand.
AATGTGAGTAAATATTTCTGAAAATTATTCTTAACTATTATTTGTTTTTTATATTTAAGATAATATAAATATCCTGTTAGCACAGAATTTGATTGGCATTAATGTTTCTTGGTAATAATGCAGGCAGGCTGGGTCCTCGGACCCAGAGAAGATTCCCATAGGACCGTCCAGCAGGGTCCTTGACTTCAGGTCGGAGAGAAAATAAATGCAAGCCAGGAAGTGAAAACAGAGTTTATTAAATAGCGTAAGTGACAGGCGCACAGTAGCAGACAGAATATGTGGGAGTTCAGAGAGTAAATGAGTCTCATCACATGGGGTTAGGCAATTATATTGGAAAGAGGTTAAGGGTATGTTTTCTCTCAGGAATCCAGGGTAAGGTCCAGTCAGAGGCAAGTAACAAGTGAATAATAGGTGTATTTTATAAAGGTAGAGGTTATTGATGCCAGCACTGGCCAAGGTTTGTTTTTAGCTAATAGCCTGGAATGTGTTTGGGGTCCAACTCTTAGATGTTACTTCATGTTTGGGGGCCTAGGACAAGAATGATTAACTTTCTTGTTTCCCACTTAGGATGGGAACATAGCTTCTTTGGTTTATTCAGATGCAGAATATCAAACAAAAGTAAATGCTGCCTAGCAGAACAACAGCAGAGATGGAACCTTTCTAAAAATGGAGTCTCTTCAGCTTCCTCTCTCACTAATAGGTCACTTTGTATGTATTAGGTCTTTATATTCTTATTTGTTTACATGTCACTACAAAAAAAGGCTATTCAAATTCATATTACCTGTGATATCTGAAATGGAAGTCTTGAGACTCAGAGCATCAGTCATTTTAATAAGTTAACATAGATCCTAGTGTCTGATAACTCTGAAGAGCCAACCTTTTAATAAAACTTCTAAAGCCACCAAAAAATAATCCAATTTAAAAATGGGCAGAAGACATGAATAGACATTTCTCCAAAGACAACAGATGCCCAACAGACAGATGAAAGGATGTTCGGTATCACTCATCATCAAAGAAATGTAAATCAAAACTACAATGAGATATCACCTCACACCAGTCAGAGGGCTGAAATTATCAACACAAGAAGCAACAGATAATTGGTTGAGGATGTGGAAAGAGGGGAACCCTCTTGCACTGTTGGCGGGAATGCAAACTGACGTAGCCACTCTGGAAAGCAGTATGTAGGTTCCTCAGAAAGTTAAAAATAGAACTAACCTATGATCTAGCCATTGCACTATTAGGTATTTACCCAGAGAATACAAAAACACTAATTCAAAGGAATCTAAGTACCCCATTTATTGCAGCATTATTTACAACAGCCAAATAATCGAAGCAGCCAACAGAAAAGAAGATAAGGTATATATACAGTGGAATATTATTCAGCCATAAAAAAGAATGAAATCTTATCATTTGCAATAACATGGATGGATCTAGGTTAAGTGAAATAAGCCAGTCAGAAAAAGATCCATCCTACATGGATCTAGGCTAAGTGAACTAAGCCAGTCAGAGAAAGACAAATACCGTAGAATTTCACTCATATGTGAAATTTAAGAGACAAAAGTACAAAGGAGAAAAAAAGACAAAAAACAGACTCTGAACTATAGAGAACACAGATGGTTACTATAGGGGAGGTTGGGAGGGGTGGGTGAAATAGGCAAAGAAGAACAAGAGTACACTTACTTGACGAGCACTGAGTAATATATGGAATTTTGAATCATTATATTATATACCAGAAACTAATATAACACTATATTAACTACAGTGGAATTAAAATTTTTTAAAAACTTCTAAAGAGTAATTTTTTATTGCTCGTTTTTGTCTAAATCATACTTAGTCCTAAAAGTTTTTGAGATGTTACTATGAAAACATAGATTGAAAACACAATATTCAGTATTATTATTAATTTGAAGCTCAAGGAATACTTTCTACTTTAATTTGTAAAGCTTTTTAGAGCTCTGGGTCAAATTTTTATTAAGTTTTATTTTTACATTTTAGTTAGTCCTTTAAGAGAATATAATGTAAAGCCAGTAAGATGTCTAGATAACACAAAGAATTACTTAGCCCACATGTCAATGATATGTGACACTGTTAAGAAACCCTGCTCTAGGGTTTACACAGTGTACCTTAACATAATGTTATATTCATGTGTAGTGTAAGAACCTTACAACAGTGAACATTTCCTTCCTTCCTCCCATCCTTTGTGCTATTATTGTTAGTACTCCCACATGGGAATTCCTTCTAGGCACGCTCAGAAAATTAATGCTTTTCCAGAGTCTAGGAAAAAACGAGTTGAGAAATTGGGAAAATGGAAAAAAGTACTCTAATTCTTCTGTGATATTTAAACCCTATCAACATGGAGATCTTAGTGGTTCATAGAATCTACTGATGTCAAGTTGCAAGCAGGAGCAGAAGATGATGATATGTGGAGTTGATAGTTAAGTTTGACATTTCCAGGAATTGGGACAAAGTAGTCATGCTATAATCAGTTATTCTTGCTTGTAACTGTTGCCATGTGGTTTGTGGCCTTGTGTACTATAAACAGGAAGTTATTCATGCAAATAAAATAAATACTAATATGTTAATGTGCTTAGTATACTTAATACAAACTCTGAGTGGTATTCCAGGAAATAAAAAATATTGGTAGCAATGTGGTATTCAATGTGGTATTCATTTTCCTTTTGTAGTATACACCTTACTTTACTCTAAGTTATGAGGTTCTCCACTGCTGATAATGATTTGGAAGCACACCTCTGTCCTAGCGATTGGACCTCTCTACTGTATCACCTAGTGTGGCATTTGTTGCTGCTACTACACCTGAGCAAGACTTCTAGATTGCTTTGTGTGTACTGTTAAGTGGTTCTTTTAAAAAAAACAATTAATTTATTTGACAGCAAGAGAGAACATGAGCTGGGGAAGGAGCAGATGGAAAGGGATAGGTATACTCCTCACTGAGGAACCTGATCCAGGGGTTTGATCCCAGGACCCTAGGATGATGACCTGAGCCAAAGGCAGGCGCTCAACCAACCAAGCCACTCTAGCGCCCCCAGTTAAATGGTGCTTGTGGTGCATAGTCAAAATTTCAAGAGTGTATGTACTTCAGATTATAATCTTTTTTGAGGATGATTCTTAATTTTCTGACTTCTGTAATAGGAGTGCTCTGTAATCAAATTCTAGTTTGTTTCTTCCAGCTGCAGTCTGGATCCCTGAACAATGGAGAATGTCCCTAATAATTTATCATATTTGTGTCTATATATTTATTTAAGAAATGCACGTTCTTTCATCCATAGACAAGTAAGTGAGAACTTGAGCTCTGGAACTTAGCAAACAAAATTTCACATATATAATTCCAACTCTTGTCGCCTTGCTGTTTTGGCAAGTTATACTCTCTGAACTTCATTTTCCTCATTTTAAAAATGAGTATAACAGAGGCAAAGAGGATGAGGAAAAAAAGGATTATAAAAATAACAATAAAATAATGATAGCAATCAATTCTTGGAAAATCCAGAAAAATTTTACAAAAATGCTTGGAAAGGGTAAGTCTTAGCATGCTGGGTATTTTAGTAGCGTTTAAGAAATATTAGCCCTTATTATCACTGCCCTATACAGAAAGTAGTCCATAATTCTGGACGAGTAGTTATCTATGTCTTGAATTCTTTCCTTAGATGATTTTCAGCCTAGCTTGTTATAGAATGGTGATGTTTCTGAATGTTACCAGTAATTGTCTTGCTTTCTAACTGTGGCAAACTGAAATATTTATCTTTACCTTGAAAATTCTGTCAGTATTCTCATTTAACTACACACAGTTTGTTTCGCTTTAGGTCAGAGATGCGTGAGAGTGGAAGACATGGCAGAGAACTTGAAGAACATTTCTGCTTTTTAGCACTTCCTCAGAATGATGTGGCTGAAATATATCAAAATGGGATAAGTACCAGAACATCTACATTGAAGATATTAGGAAATCCTCTTCTTGGAATTTATGTATTTAGACATGTTGATGTTGCTTTGAATTACGCTCGTAGTAGAAGCATTACTGTAGAAAGTATTATAATTTTTAAGGTAGGTAGCAGAAAACAATTACTAAATATTATACTCAGTTACTTTAAATTGACCTGAACATATTCTCCTTTCAGTATGAATTATTATGTTTTTAAGTTGTATTATATAAAATAAATAGTATATATATATTACTTTCACCATCATTATCATTTGAAATTTTCCCCTATTTCTGACTTTAGTTGGGTATGTAGCATAAAACAAAACTGCAAGTAAGCATACACAGCCTGTATCATCTTTGTCTTTCCAATTTACATCTTTTTCTGTCTTAAATAACCTTCTTTCTCTTTTTTGTTCAGACAATTAATTAATACCAGAGTGTTTTAAGTGTTTTTCTCCAAAACGTTGATCATAGTAATTCTGGCTTAAGCAAAAGTTACTAAACTCTTAATCTTTATTTTAGTTAATAGTATTATACAAAGTTAATTTCTTTTTGCTTTAATTTTTTATTGAAGTATAATTGACATACATTATATGTCACATTAGTTTCGGGTTAAAACATAACAATGTTTCTTAGTTCTCATAATTTTGCCATGTTTATATAAGATGTTAACTTTAGGGAAAACTGGATACAAGTATCTAGGACCTCTGAACTAGTTTCCCAACTCTTCTGAAAGTTTAAAATTACTCAAAATTGAAAAGAAATAAGTCTGACCAAATCTTAAAGCATCAACTAACTGGTTAAGATACACTTTTATGGTTAGTTGTAGCTTTTCCAGGACTACTGAAATTGCATTACGTAGGCAGGATCCTCAGGTTTAACATAGGATGGGTACATATAAAACCAGTGCTTCCTTTGGAATAATTCCTTATGTGTTTAGGCTTCAAATATTATCAAATTTGTAAGGCACAATTTTTATATTAAAAAGTAATACAAACTGATTTTAGAAAATGTGTTGCATAACAAGAAGTTCCAAAAAGCCCATTAATAACAACAGTTAATTTTTTTATATATCTATAGTCTTGCTTGTATATGCAGATAAGCATGTATAATGGTAATTAAAATATATTCTTTGTGTACTATATAACTTTTTTTCATTGATTATAAGACATTTTTTTCATTGCATTAAATATTCTTCTCTAATAGCTTTGTTTTTAAGGTTTTCCTTTTTTTTTAGGTATAGTCTTTACACCCGACATGGGGCTTGAACTTAAAACGCCAAGACTGAATCACATGCTTTACCAGTTGAGCCAGCCAGACACCCCTCTAATAGCCTTTTTTTTTTTTTTTTTTTTTTTTTTTAATTTTTAAAAATTTTTTTTTTTTTAAAGATTTTATTTATTTATTTGACAGAAATCACAAGTAGATGGTGAGGCAGGCAGAGAGAGAGAGGGAGGAGGAAGCAGGCTCCCCGCTGAGCAGAGAGCCCGATGCGGGACTCGATCCCAGGACCCCGAGATCATGACCTGAGCCGAAGGCAGCGGCTTAACCCACTGAGCCACCCAGGCGCCCTCTAATAGCCTTTTGAATAACTGACTACATAGTATTCTACTATATAGCTCTCATAAATTTGCATAACAAATTTTTTAACTTGGGAATATAAATTATTTGTTCTTTTGTTTTGTACTTTTAATTATTAATTTGATCATCCTTATAGGTGTATTTCTACACACCTATTTGCTAAGAACTAATTGCTTATTTCCTACCAGGAAATCAGATTGGGAGCCAAGGCTATGTATACTTTCACAGCTTTCGATATGTAATGTCCAGCTGTCCTGAGTAAGGTTATGTTAAATAACATTTTTTGTTTTAATGTTTTTTAATCTTTTTTTAAAAGATTTTAGTTATTTGAGAATCAGAGATAGGGACAGAGATAGCGAGAGAGCACAAGCGGGGTGGAGATGGAGAAGCAGTCTTCCCCCAAGCATGGAGCCCAATGCAGGTCTTGAAGTGGGGCTCGATGCAGGGTGCTGGGATCATGACTTGAGCAGACGCTTAAGGCAGACACTTAATCAACTGGGGCATCCAGGCGCCTCTTAATTGACATTTCTATCCATAGTGTGTAAGAATGTTATCTCACAACCCTCACTTTATTTATTATACTTTTAAATCTTTGCCAGTCTTGTTATGTAATAGTTTGTAATCGTTGGTTCAATTTTTTCTTTCATAGTTACTGCTGAGTTTAAACATTCTGCATATATTTATTAACGATATTTAGTGAGGGGTGTTTGGCTGGCTCAGCAGGTGGAGTGTGCGATTCTTGATCTTAGGCTTTTGAGTTCCAAGCCTACATTGGACATGAAGCTTACTTTAAAATAAAAATTTTTTTAAAAATTAAAAAAAAACAATAGTTACTGATTTATATCCTTTTTTCTGAATATACTTTCAATTATATTTTGTCACTTAATATTCCTTTTTTTAAAATAAACTTTTTATATTCAAATAAATCTAAATTTATAAAAAAGTTACAAAGATAGTACAGAAAGTTCCTGTATACATTTCACTTACTGTCCCCCTAATATTAGCATTTCACATTGCTATAACACTTTCATCAAAATTAAGAAAATAGCATTGTATATGTCAGTTCTATTTCAGTAAGAAAATAAAAATAATAAAATGAAAAGGCTAACATTTGTTCAGTACTGTTAACTAAACTAAGACTTTATTTGGATTTTGCCTGTTTTTCTACTATTTTTTTCTCTTCCAGGACCCAAATGCAGGATACCACATTATATTTAGTATTGTATTTTAGTATTTTAATTTTGAATGAATGTATTATTATATTGAAAAATGGCAGTAATAGAAGTACTGTGTGTACTTGTCCTATTGTACTTTCTTCCACCTTACTTTTATCAGTTAATTATGTTCATGGTTTTATTTCAAGATTTTATTTATTTATTTGTTTATTTATTTATTAGAGAGAGAGAGTGCACAAACAGGTGGTGATAGGAAGAGAAGAAGAACAAGAAGACTCTGTTGAGCACAGAGCCAATATGAGGCTGGATTTCAAGACCCTGGGATCATGACCTGAGCCAAAGGGAGATGCTTAACCAATGGAGCCACCAGGCTCCTCTTGTTTTGTTTTTCATACACAGCCACCTAAGTGTTCCTCAGTATATCCTAAAGTGCAGTATCTTCATCCCGGTCCAAATTAGTATGTTAATATTATATGTATATGATACGTCTTAGTCTTATTTTATTTCATTTTTAAAATTTTTTAATTTTAATTATAGTATAGTTAACATAAGTGTTATTTTAGTTTCAGTATAATACAGTGATTCATAAGGGCCATATATTACTCAGTGCTCATCAAGATAAGTGTACTCAGGGGCACCTTGGTGGCTCAGTTGGTTAAGCATCTGATTCTCAATTTCAGCTTAGGTCTTGATCATGAGTTGGTCATGAGTTCCAACCCTGCATTTGGGCATCACACCTCTCCCCCTCTGAAAAAAAGATGGGTGCTCTTAATCCCCTTCACCTATTTCACCCACTCCCCCCCAGTCAGTAGGTTGGTTGTCTTTTAGTATACTCATTTGTTTTTGATGTACAAATAAATGTTTTGGAATATTTTATAGTTTTATGTTTTTGGTTTATGGGTTCTTGGCATATATGCTTAGAAAAGAATTCTCACTTTGAGGTTAGATAGTGACATTTCTTTCTACAGTGTTTGCATTACTTAAATATTTAACTTGTTTGGCATTTATTTTCTATATATTGAGAAGGGAATTTAATTTTTTCTGTTGTCTCATACCATTTATTGCTTTTGCTTCACTTATTTCAAATGGTAATTTTAACATTACACTACATTTTTATAGATTCTTGTATTTATCTGGGCCTTTTTATTTTGTTCATTTTCTCCCTTTGCCTTATTTGTGGCAGTACCATCCTTTTAAAAAACACTTAGGGGGTCCGGAGTGGCTCATTTGGCTGAGTGTCCATCTCTTGATTCTGGATCAGTTAATGATCTTGGTATCCTGAGATACGGAGTCCTTCCTCAGGCTCTGTGCTGGATGTAGAGCCTGCTTGGGATTCTCTCGTCTCTCTCTGCCCCTTCTCTGATATCACTTTCTCTCTCTCCTTCTCTCTAATGATTAAAAAACAAAAACATTTAATATCTTGGAAGTTCAAGTCATGTCCCCTCTTCCATCATTCTCTTATCTCTGACCCAACATTTTTTTTTTTTCTAAAAAAAATTTTTTCGGGTGCCTGGGTTGCTCAGTTGGTTAAGCAACTGCCTTCAGCTCAGATCATGATCCTGGAGTCCTAGGATTGGATCCCACATCAGGCTCCCAGCTCCACGGGGAGCTCCTCTCTCATGCTTTCTCTCTCTCTCTCTCTCTCTCTCTCTCTCAAAATCTTTAAAAAAAATTTTTTTCCAAAATTTTCTGGGCTTTTCTTATTTGTCGAGTTTTCCAAATAAGTTTTTAGACTAAAATTCATTTCTACAAATAGATTTTCTAAAATTTTAGTTACAATTACTATAACCTTAGAGTTTAATTTAGAAAGGGAATTGGCATGATTAATAAGTCTAAGTTATCCTATTCATCTGGGACATGGATTATCTCTCCATTTTTATTTATGTCTTTAAAAAAAGATTTATTTAGCCTTACTTTATGTTCTAGCATAGGAGTTTAGAATGTTCTGGTGTATTTGTATTTTTATGGACCTTTCTGGTTTTTTTTCTCTTTAGGTTCTCTTTGGGAAAGTGAAGAAAATTCAGCCTTCGGTGGATAAAAACAAAGTTTCTTTGGATCCTTCTCCTAACTTTGATTGCCATATGTCCAGAAGCATACCTTCTCTGAAAGATACCATTGAGTTACAAGCCTACAATTCAGCGGTATATTAACTTTTTGGATCATTTGGCTACTTGGAAGTGACATGCTTCACACTGTATGATACCTGACTGAAAACATCTTCTCAAAATATTAAATGAAAATATCTTAATTTATTCATAATAATAATAAGACCTTAAATAAAATAAGTAGGGGCGCCTGGGTAGCTCAGTTGGTTAAGCGGCTGCCTTAGACTCAGGTCATGATCCCGGGTCCTGGGATCAAGCCTTGCGTCAGGCTCCCTGCTCAAGGGAGCCTGCTTTTCCCTCTCCCTTTGTCTACTCTCCCCCTGCTTGTGTTCTCTCTCTGTCAAATAAGTAAATAAAATCTTTATTTTTAAAAAGACCTTAAGTAAATAGTGAAAGCTGCTTTAATATTTATGATCTAGGAATGTTAGTAGTTCCCAAATTTACATTTAACTAGTTAGTGTTCAGAATACAGTGGATGGTTTCTTTTATTTAGTTGTTCCATAGATTGATTCCTAGCTTGCAAAACATGCCAACTTTTTTATAACAAGCTATTTTGAAATAATGTTGTTGATCTTCTCTACTTTGCAACAGGAGAAAGACAACGTGTTCATCATTACATGTGAAACACTGATTTTCTGTCATAAATTGCTAAGACCATTCATCTTCAATTATATGTAATAGACACTGAATATCAGCATATATATGATTAAATGAAGATAAATTTTCTTGAAGTGTATGTATGCTCCCAAATGTAAAATGTATTGAGTATATTTTTAAAGATTTTATTTATTTATTTATTTGACAGAGAGATCATAAGTAGGCAGAGAGGCAGATAGAGAGAGAGGAGGAATTAGGTTCCCCACCAAGCAAAGAGCCCAATGTGGGGCTTGATCCCAGATCCGGAGATTATGACCTGAGCTGAAGGCAGAGGTTTAACCCACCGAGCCACCCAGGCACCTTCAACTATTATTATTTTTGCAATTAACTTTTTCTTCCAACTAAAACACTAGGTGTTCATAACATATGCAAAACATTGAACTTTTAGTGGAAAAATACTTTGTTGTTTAAAACAGACTGTTTCTGCTGCTCCGTACATTGATACCCTACCAAGTAAAATATATGTGGTTGGGGAAAAAATTTATACTTAAAAAAAATCTAGAGGGGTACCTGGGTGGCTCAGTTGTTAAGCATCTGCCTTCAGCTCAGGTCATGGTCCCGGGGTCCTGCTCCCTTCTCGGCAGGAAACCTGCTTCTCCCTCTCCCTCTCCTCCTGCTTCTTTTGTTTCCTCTCTCATGGTCTCTTTGTCAAATAAGTAAATAAATAAATTTTTAAAAAATAAATAAATTTCACAAACTAAGGTTGATGATGGGGAAAAGAGGTTTGTATATGGAAGCCAGTGAGTAAGTAACATCATGCAGTTACATAGCTTTTTAAATGTGAGCTTATTTAATTCTGCTAACACTAATTAGCTCAAAAATGTTCTTTTATCCCCTTCTTTATCTTTCAGGTATACTTCTATGAATACAATGTTCTTTCAAAGCCAGTAGATAAACCTAGGCAGTGTCTTCCATATGCAATATTAACAGTAAAATTTATTGGTCAAAAAGTAGATAATGGACACCTTATGACATCTTTGAGATTCCTCTCAACTGGATTTCCTAAGAGGGCTGGTAAGATACATATATTACTCTGCTTCAGTAGCATTTGTCTTGGTCTTGGAACTTCCGAGTATTATTTTCTAATACATTATGAATCTGTAAGAATAATAGTTGTGCTTTCACCTATTTTTTATTTTATGTATCTAGAATTATAATGCATATATTTTTGTGACTCCTTTTGGTCAGTATTAATGTTTGTGTGATTCTTCTATGCTGATAAGTATGCCTGTAGTTTTTTCATTCTTATATATGTATTTACATGTTATTTCATTTGTTGATTACACAGTATTCCTCTGGGGATATTTGGATATTTGCCAGTTTTCTTCTTATTACAAATATTGCTATTTTAAACCTTTATCTGTCTCAATGCATATGTGCAATAGTTTTTGTATAGAATATTATATATCCACATCAGAAATGTGCAACTTAATCCAAAGAGGATGTCAATTCATTTTCAAAAGCAGTTGCATCAGGTTACATAATTACTCTATGTCCTTGCCAGCACATAAATTTTTTTTTAAATGTCTATGCCAGCTTATTGAGTGTTATCATTTTCACCTCAAAAAGAAACTATGTGCCCTTGAAAAGGTATCATATCCCTTTCCTCGCAGGCCCTTGCCCCTAAGCAGTCACTAATCTAGTTCTGTCTCTATATAGCTGAGCCTTGAATATGGAAGTAAAGGTGCCAACCCTCTTGCAGTCAAAAAATCCATGTGTAACTTTCGACTCCCTGAAAAACTAACTGCTGATAGCCTTGTATTGAGTGGAAGCCTTACCCAGAACACAGACCATAGACTAACATCTACTTTGTATCTTATATATTTGATATATTGTATTCTTAAAATAATACCTAACTTTTTCTTAATCTTTATTGGCATCTCTAGGCTACATGGGTCATCTGTGGGTTTTTTTAAATTGTGGCAAATCTCCAAATAATTTTCCAATACAATAATTTAAAAAGAATCCACATTTCAAACCCCTGTTATTCAAGGATTAACTGTATTTGCTTATTCTGGGCTTTTCATATAAGGGAAATCATAAATATGTGCAGTGATATGGCCTTTCATGACTCATGACTTCCACCTAAAAGTATTTTCAAGGTTCTCTCATGTTGTGACATATTAATCATTCTTTTTCATGGAATAATATTACATTGATTAGTAATACTATATTTATTCATCAGTTGAAGGATGTTTGTGTTGTTTTCACCTTTTGGCAATTATGAATAATTCTGGTATGATTCTTGAACAAATTTTGGTGTAGACATGTGTTCTCATTTCTCTTGGGTAGATAGCTAGGAGTGGAATTGCTGGGTCATATGATGACACTGTGTTAAGCGTTTGAGGAAATGCCAAACTGTTTTCCAAAATGGCTGCACCATTTACATTCACACCAGTAGTGTATGATTGTTCGGATTTTCCACTTCCTATATTACTATCTGACTTTTTGTTTATAGCCAACCCAGTTTCCAGGTTAAGTTTTATGCTTTTTTTTTTTTTTTTTTTTTAACAAATTTACTCCCAAGTATTATGTTTCTGGATACTTTTTTAAGTAGAGTTTTCTCGATCACATTTCTGTGTTCTTCATTTAAGTATATAGAAATATTGTTGATTTTTGTGTATTGGTCTTATATCCTGTTAACCTTACTGATCTCATTATTAGTTCTAGTTGTTTTTTAGTGATTTCCTTACGATTTCTATATACAAGATCAGGTCACCTACAAATAGAGTTAGTTTTACTTCTTCCTTCCCAAATTGGATGCTTTTTCTTTCTTTTTCTTGTCTAATTGCCACGACTAGCTAATTGACCTCCAGCTGAATGTTTAATAGAAGTGGTAAGAGCAGATAGACATCCTGTCTTGTTCCTAAACTTAGGGGCAAGCATTCATCCTTCACTAGTAAGTATGATGATGTTAGCTATGCAGTTTTTCGATGTTCCTTGTCATGCTGAAGAAGTTCCCTTCTGTTCCTAGTTTGTTGAGTGTTTTTATCATGACAAGGTATTGGATTTTGTCAGATCCTTTTGCTGCATCTATCGGGATGATCATGTGATTTTTAGTCCTCACTCTGTTTACTGTGCTGTATTACACTAACTGATTTTCAGATGTTAAGTAAACTGGATTGCTGAGATAAATCCCATTTAGTCATGGTATGTAATTTCTATTACATGTTAGTGGAATTGGTTTATTACTAATTTTTTTGGAAAATTTTTTTGTCTGTATTTGTAAGTTACGTTGATCTGTAGCTTTCTTGTGATGTCTTTAGTTTTGGTATCAGAGCAATACTGGTCTTATAGAATAAGTTTGAAAAGGTTTCCTCCTTTTCCCTTTTTTTTAGAGAGAGTGTGTGAACAATTAATATTAATACTTTAAACATTTGGGAGACCTCACTGTTAAAGCCATTCTGAAGCACCTGGGTGGCTCAGTCAGTTAAGTGTCTGACTTCAGCCCAGGTGATGATCTTGGGGAACTGGGATTGAGCCCCATGTCAGGCTGCCCACTTAGCAGGGAGCCTGCTTCACCCTCTTCTTCTGTCCATCCCACCGCTCATACTCTAACTCAAATAAAATCTTTTTAAAACATTTTTAAAAAGTCATTCGGATTTTTTTGTGTGTGAGTAGTTTTTTGTTGTTGTTGTTTTGTTTTGTTTTTAACTAATTCAATTTCTTCACTTACTATAGCTCTGTTCAGGTTTTCTGTTTGTTTTTGAATCAGCTTTAGTGGTTTGTGTGTTTGTAGGAATTTGTCCATTTCATCTAACTTATCTAATTTAGTGGTGTAATGTTGTTCATAGTATTTCTTTGTAGTCCATTTTCCTTTCGTAAAGCCAGTAGTAATATCTTCTCTTTCAGTTGTCTTTCTATTTATTTCAGTCTTCCCTCTATTTTCTTGGTCAGACCGGCTGAAGGTTTGTCAGTTTTGTTGATCTTTTCAAGGAGCCAGTTTCTGATTTCATTAATTTTTTTTATTTTTCTTTTCTCCATTTTATTAATTTTTTCTTTGATTTTTATTTACCTCCTTTTTGTTTCAGGCTTAGTTTGCTCTTCTTTTTCTGGTGTCTTAAGGTGGAAGGCTAGGGTATCGATTTGAGATCTTGCTTCTTTACAGCTATAAATTTCCCTGAAAGTACTGTTTGGGCTGTGTCCTGTAAGTTTGGATATGTTTGCCTTCATTTTCATTCATCTCAAAGTATTTTCCAATTTCCCTTTTGATTTCTTATTTGGCACATTGTTTTTTTGTTTTGTTTGTTTTTGTTTGTTTGTTATTTTTTATTTTTTATAAACATATAATATATTTTTATCCCCAGGGGTACAGGTCTGTGAATTGCCAGGTTTACACACTTCACAGCACTCACCAAAGCACATACCCTCCCCAATGTCCACAACCCCACCCCCCTCCTCCCAACCCCACTCCCCCCAACAACCCTCAGTTTGTTTTCTGAGATTAAGAGTCACTTAAGGTTTGTCTCCCTCCCAATCCCATCTTGTTTCATTTATTCTAGAAATGTGTTTCTTAACGTCTTTGTGTATGTGAATTTCCCATTTTTTTTCTGTTACTGATTTCAAATTTTATTCCATTGTAGTTGGAGAATATAATTTTTACTATCTTTATCCTTTTAAATTTATTGACCCTATAGTGTGGTCTGTCTTAAAGAATGTTCTATGTGCACTTAAGAAGAATGGAAATTTTTTGTTGGGTAAAGTGTTTTATAAATGTCTACTAGGTCTAGTTGATGTATAGTTGGCTCAATTTTCTGTTTTCTTGATGATCTTCTCTCTGGTCATTCTCTCCACATTATCCCTCACCCAGAAGTCTTAAAATGGAAACCATAAAGTAAGGATTTTCCTTACTTCTACTCCTACATATCCACAAACTTATAGCTAATTACTTTAATCAAAGAATGATGGATAATAAATAGACTTATTGTGGTGATCAGTTTGCAGTGTATTCAGTGTCAAATCACTATGTTGCACACCTGGAACTAATATAATATTGTATGTCAGTTATACCTCATTTTTAAAAAAGCAATAAACTTTGATGCCTTTTGGGGTAATAAATTTTGAGGAATACCTGTATTATGCCCAAAGTCAAGGCCACATGTGATGGCTATCAGCATATTCATCTCCCTCTAGAGTACTGTAGACCTGTGCTACCCAGTACAGTAGCCATTAATTACATATGACTATTTAAACTTAAATTAATTAAAATTAAATTAAAATTTTAATTTCTCATTCACATCATCCCTCATCAAATCAGTAACTACATGTATCTACTGGGTACTGTATTTGATAGCATAGATAAAGAACATTGCCATCGCCACAACTGGTAGTTTGCTTTGTTAATTGTAATTTCATTTTCTTACAGTTCTTACATTATTGAGGATGTTGGGTTTATTCTCCATTTTTCATTTGTTATTTGGTGAGACTGCTAAAAATGGGAATAAACTTAAAGTGTCCTTATTAAGGTTAAGCAAATAATTTAACCTATTGATTAAGGGTCTACTGCTTATAAACTGTGATCCTGGGCAAATTACTCTTCACCTCCTCACCAATAAACTGGGAATGTTGTGAAGATTAAATGAATTAGTGTGCATAAGGCACTCAGAAAAACCATACTTGTCATCCATATTAACTAGTTTATTAGTAAACATTATGGATATATTAATATGCATTTACCATACATTTATGAAATTCAGATCATTAAACAAGTTAGGTTTTTCTTCCCATGTTGCTTTGTATTAATTTATGTTAATATTTGTAATAGCTGCATAACATTGTTTCTAGGACATTTGTTATAGCACATAAGTATAGTACTTTTATAATTATTGATAGGACAAATTTATTTAACCAGTTTCATTTATTAAATTGTTCTATTTGAGTATAGTTGAAGTATGATGTTACATTAGCTTCAAGCGTACGACATAGTGATCCAACTTCTCTATAGTATACTATGCTCTTCACAACTGTAGCTACCATCTGTCACTATACAGCACTATTACAGTATCATTGACTGTGCTTCATTTGCTATGCCTTTTATTCCCATGACTTACTCATTTCATAACTGGAATCATTTGTCTCTTTATGTGAGTCCCATACTATTTTAATTACTATGTCATTGCAGTATATCTTGAAACCTTATTGTCTCATATTGATAGTTAGGTTTCTAGCTTTCAGCTGTCCTGGATTATTGTTCTAAAAATTCTTGTACATATATTGAGTATTTATGCAAGTAAATTAGAATAATAAATGCATAAAAGTAAACTTACTGGGTATAGATGATTATACATTACATTTTGCTGAAAACTTTAGGTTTACTTTCTAGAAAATTAGTACCAGTTTATACTCCCATGAACAGTATAAGAGTGCTTTACATCTGCAAGATATTAATTATCCTTTCAGGTCTTTCGAATCTAAGCAGTTTTTTAATATGACTCTTGCTATTTTTTTTTTTAAAGATTTTATTTATTTGACAGTAAGAGAGGTAGCACAAGCAAGGGGAGTGGAAGAGGGAGAAGCAGGCTCCTCCGTGAGCAAGGACCCTGATGTGGGCTCGATCCTAGGATCCTGGGATCATGACTGAGCCAAAGGCAGACACTTAACAACTGAGCAACCCATGTGCCCCAAAACTCTTGTTATTTATTTAGTGGCATTGGACATCTTTTTGTGTTCATAATTTTTGTGATTTTCTTGTTCATATATTTGCCCAATTTTCTATTGCATTGTCTTTCTATTAATCTTTTGAAGATGTCTATATACTCTTTATGTACTCTATGTGTAATTATGTACTAAGCTTGCTAATTCAGAAAATACTTTTCACCAGTTTGTCCAAGTTTTATTTATCATGAGTTTTGACTTGTTAAAGTATTTAATTTACATGTAATTGTCATCTTTTTTTAATTTCTAGTTTTCTGATATCCAGATATTTATCTTAAAAACTACTTAGTTTTGGGGTGTCTGGGTGGCTCAGTGAGTTAGACCTCTGCCTTTAACTCAGGTTGTGATCTTGAGGTCCTGGGATCGAGCCCTGCATCAGGCTCTCTGCTCGGCATGGAGACTCCTTCCCCCTCTCTCTCTGCCTGCCTCTCTGCCTACTTGTGATCTCTCTCTCTGTGTTAAATAAATAAAATCTTAAAAAAAAAAAAAGTACTCAGTTACTATATCAGGATGATAAAACTATCTCTCCATCTTTTCTTCTAATACTTTTATGGGGTTTTTTTTTCAATGAATTGTATTTTATTTTGGTATAAGTTCTATAGGGATCCACCATTTTTTGTCTGTTCACTGCATCTTCTACTCTCAAGAACTATATCTCTATTACGGTCGTATTTCCATTATAGCTTACTATAATTAAAAAAATATAATTATACTTGGTTGTAAAATTTAGAAGTCTTCAACAAAACTATCTTTCAGTATTTTGTGATAAAGAATCTCATGGTACATCCCAATAATATGATTATAGTTTCATATATTCATAAATCTCACCATCAATTACTCATCATTAATATCTATTTTAATAAAGATAATTTTGGGTATTATCTATGAATGTTTTGTGAACATTTTATTCAGTAACTGTGCATTTTTATAGGTTCCTTTGTTATATTTAGTTCTTTATGAAATTGTAGGAATAAATTCCAATAATTATAAAAGAAAATTTGTTTTCATTTTCCAGATTTTTATTTATATACATTATTTGCAGGAATACTTACTTCACTATAGAGCAAGAGTAGTGCTTCGCTTTTGCTCTTGAGGAGGATATTATGGAATATTTTTGCTCTTTTCTCCTCTGTTTACCCCTTCATTCCCCTTTTCTTTCTGTTTCTGTTGTCTCCTGACAGATAGAGAAGGTGGTTAACAGTAGATAAAAGGGAGACACTTTTGCCTATTAATATGTAGATTCTGTTATTAAGTATCTGAATATAGGAAATTAATATAAGAAATACCTAGTCTTTGAGCAACATATTTTTATTCTTTTTTAATTTTCTCTTTATTTGTATTTGTCCGAATTCAAATTTCTATGGTAAATACTTTTTTTAGTAAGGGTAGTTTAGGACAGAGTTCTTTGTTGTATCATTTCTATTTTATTGGTTTATCACTCTTCTTCTCTCTTTGCTTTTTCTGATGAGACCAACTTTAATCATAACCATGGTGAACTTTCAGTTAAAACAAGTGACGTAGCTTACCTATGTTAAGAGTTCAATGTAGAAACCCTTTTCCTTCTATTTTTTCTTATTTTTTAAAATTATTTCCACAGAAAGAACGTGCTCTCTGAATAACTGTACAGTGGCCAAAAGAATTGGAAAAGGAAAAGATGCTACTGTGATCTTTGAGCATTTCAGGAAACCTGTAGATCCATTTGTTCAGGAAAACTGTTCTTGCAGTGCCGTAAATTCAGAGATAAATCCTTCCAACGAAAATATTTCTAATTCCTACGGAAACGTACAAAATGGAAACATTTCTATACATGAAACATACAGTGGACAGATGGAGCACAATTTAGCAGAATGTAGAGACACTTCTCAAGTACATATATATGATTCAGGTCTTTCATTTTTTCCCAGTGATACCAGAGAAAGTGTTAATGGGGACTTCATGTTAAATTTGACACAGCTTAAAAATGTTTTAAGTGGTCTTTCTGCTGCTTTTCCCCTTCATAACAATATTGGCTCAAGCACAGTTATTACTTCAAAACTCATTAAAGACCCAAGACTGATGAAAAGAGAAGAAAGCATAGGAAAACATAATAATATTACAGGTTTAAATAAGATTTTGCCACTTGAGAAGAGTTTAGATTTTAATTCAGAAGAACACCTATCATCCACGCAAAATAATTCTGCCTTCTCATCTGAAGTTGTGCCTGGTGATCGTTCTATTCTTACTAATTGTTTGGACGCCCCTTGCTTCAAAGTTTCTTTTGATGATTCACAGTCACAGGCTCAGAACTGGGGCTCTAAGAACTATGATTATACAACTCCTGGTAAAATTACCATGGCAAGACAGTGTAAGGGCCAAGACAATTTTTCCTTCCCAATGTGTTTGCCAAATGCAGTTTCAGAAGTTGAGAACCAAAAACACAATGAGGAAAAAGTCCAGAGATCCCAGCAGAGAGACAACATCTCACTTTTAATTGAAGAAGAAGGTGAACCACGTAACTCTCACGAATCAGTGAATACTTGTACAGAAGGGTACAGTAGTCACATCTCTCAGGAATCATGGTCTTCTAATTTAGAAACTGTATATCAGACTGGTCAACAAATGTCTACAGTTTTTCCTCTCCAAAAGAAGGAAAGCATACGTGGGTACCTTCAAAATATTGGAAAAATGAGAGACTTCACTAGTCCAGAGGATAATTCTGAACATGGAGAAAAGCAAATTTTGTGGAAAGAAAATTATTTTACTAATGAAGCAAAAATCAGACCAGTAGATAATTACATTTCTTTGCACCAAGAATACAAAGAGAATGAGAGTCTTTGTTCTTTCAGAAAAAATTGTGATCAAATACCAATTACTCAAGAATTAGAAATACCAAAATCTTCTGCATTTACCACAAAGGATAAATATGACCTAGATCATCTAGCATTGGAATTAGAAAGTAATCTTACTCCAAGAGTGGAGAGCCTTTCACAAAAACATTCTCAACCCTCTTTGGAGTATGAAGATAACATTCATACAAGTTTTGCAATTTCTCAAAAACTAATGGAACTAAAATTGGAAAAACCAAATCAAAACAGTGTTAACATTATGACAAATGCTCTTCAAGAAGCAAAAGACATTCCTCAGGACAAAGAATTGCCAAATGATAGAATTACTTCATCTCACGACATTAAAACAACTCATGACAATTCAGATTGTAGCATAGCTGGTGAACATACATGTGTCCATGAAAATGATCCAGTGCCACTGGAGAACATGCAAAAAGACTGCAGAGAAACTTTTCAAAATGCTAATAAAGGTCAAGGTCATACTCTGTGCTGTAATGCAGAGTTGTACAGTGATATACACCTGAATACTGATTTTAAAGAACAAGGAGACAATGATAAAGAAAATGAAAATGAGGCTAAAGAGGAAGACACTGCTTTGTCTACAGAAAACAACAGACTAGATATATATGAAGATGAGAAGCAGGGTTTTCGTACAGACAAAAATTATGCCATTATAGATGAAAGAAGGGAGAATGAAAATTACAATAATGTAGAAATTCTGAGTTCTGAAGAATTTTGTACATTTAATTTGACTTGGGGGAAAAGACATGTATCAACAGAAACTACATTTTTAGAAAGTGAAGATACTATCACTGCCATAAAACAGAAAGATTCTCAAAATACAAGCAGAAGTGTAGAGCATTTGGCTTCCACAGCACTTCCCAAAATTGCAGCATCTTCAGTGCATGTAGCCTCAAATGCTGCAGTACAGATAACTGATGGTATGGTACCTACATTAGGCACAAATCATGAAGATCACCAAAGATACCAGATTCAAGAAACTTGTTCATCTGAGAGTCTAGATGTTGGTCTGTTGGTAAAACATAAGGTTTCTGATTGTGAAATGGATGTGGATAACAATAAATTTCATGACTCATTTAATCAGTCAGTAAGTGAGAGTCCCATTCTTCAGAGTTGTGAATTGGAAAATAAGATTGAATTGGGATCAGAACTGTGTGATGATGTTTTTCTAATTCAACAAGATACTTCTAGCCATAGAAATGCTCTATATGAAGAATTTGGGGCCTCATATGAGGCTTTAAAGTCTCGTATTGATTGGGAAGGTCTGTTGGGAAGCAATAATGGGGAGAGGGAAGTTTTGAAAAGCTCCAGAGGAAGGGAGAATAATGATCAACATTACTCTGAGGAAAGTAATTCTTCCTATTCCTCTACACAAAAGGACAAAGAACTCTTCAATCCAATTTTACTTCCAGATTTACAAGTGAAAATCACTAATATATTTATGCCAGGATTCACTCCCACTTTTGAATCCCCTGCATTAGAAGATAATTTTTGCAAAAACATAACTAAAACCAAAGAACCAGAAATGGATGAGGAGGAGAAATTGCCAGGATTTGAAATCTATTCCCAGTGTTCTGGTGAATATTCACATCACCCATGTGAAAATGAATCTGGTAATACAAGCCAAGAATCAGGACTAGTGAGTAAATCTGAAATCTCACTTCCTCTTGATGCAAATCATAATACACAAGGAAATCATGCTTCTGAAAAACAAAACAGTGGACCTTTGCTTACAGAGCCCTCTAATGTCACAGCATTAAGTAATGAAACAAGTTGTTCCTTGACAGATTCAAAAACTGATTGTAATGATACTAGAAGTAAAAAGGACACAGGATCAAGAATTAGTAAAAGAAAGCCAAATACACCTTTCAGGAATGAGAACACAGCACATAAGGATTTAAGACATCATGAAATTTACGGAAAGAAGAGGAAGCTAACCGATCAAGACTCATCTGAATGTTTTTCTTCATTATCCCAAGGGCGAATTAAAACATTTTCAAAGTCAGAAAAACACATTAGGAGTGTCCTAGATATTCTAAATAGTGAAGCATCTTTATGCAAAAGCAAACGTCTTTCCAGAAAACTTGACAGAGCTGTTCTTCACTTAAAAAAAGCTCATAGGAGAGTTCACACATCTTTGCAACTTATAGCTAAAGTAGGAGAAAAAAGAAAAGGCCCATTACCAAAATCATATGCAATAATATGCAATAATTTCTGGGAAAGTTGTGACCTTCAAGGTTATAGCTCTGTGTCTGAAAGAAGATATTATTCCACTAAACATTTTTTGTCAAAAAGAAAATATGACAAGCCAGGAGAGAAAAGAGCTTTGGGATTTGAAGTGGGTAAATCATTAACTCATGTATCAAAGCACAAGTCTTTCAAAACAAGTAGAGAGAGAATCACAGAGTGCGTTTCTAAGAAAAATGTAGCTAGCAGTGTCTCCAGAAGTCACACCACTATTCATGTGAGAGAATTTTGTGAGAAGGAGTATCCTGAATCACAGTTAGCCCTGTGCTCTACACCCCGAAGTACGAGTTATTCAGCTTATAACAAGAGCAGTATGAAAAGTCTGAGATCATCAGAACTTCAGCCATTTTCTGGAGAACCTGGGTTTTTGTTTTCCCCATCCTGCCCAGATAAACTAACTAAAAAAAATAAAATTGACACAGCATTTTTATCTAACATCAGTAAATATGAAAAGCCTGAGTACCATTCAGCAAATAATAAAATTAAGGATCTAATGAAAGAAAGTAATTCTGAGACTAATAAATTAATAAATAAGAGTAATTCAGTATCTTTAAATTGCATAAAAGAAAATAATGTAAGTTTTAGCAGAGACAAAAATTATGATGCAACTTGTGTAACGCACACAAAGGTAAAAACTGACATAGTTATTTCAGTTTTAGAATCAAATGTGAAGCACTTTTTAAATGTTGATATCTATAAACCAGATAACCTTATTTTATCTGGTTATAAAAGAAACTTGGAAGTAACCTTTCCTATTGAAGAATGGACAGCTCCCACTCAGAGCTCCAAACCAGGCATTATTGCAGGAGACATGCTTATGGACCCATTAAATCCAACTCTGATAACCCACAAAAAGTATAACAGTGTTCCTCAATTGTTAACAACCACTCCAGTGACAGCTAGTGAAGGAGAATCTTCAGAATCTTATTTGGATAGACAGAGAACTTTTTCTGTAGATTCTTTTGCAACATCCACTAATGTACCACACTGTCAGCCACGATGTGGTGGAAAGGAGTGTCTAAAAACAGAACAGTGGTCTTCAAGTAATTGCTTCCATATAGATGAGAATGACTCAGGTGTTCTTGAGAATTCTGAGTTGGGTCTCAAATTAGTAACTGAAGAAAGTAAAAGTTGTAGGAAAAAAACAATGAAGAAACTATTTTCCAGTGATAGTTCTTTGCTCTTAAAAGGTAATATGAAGTGTTCCTCTTCAAAAAAATGTATGGCAAAGACAAACATTCAGGACAGAAAAATGTGGAAAGTTAAACATGCAGAAAAGGCAAAAGATTCACTTCACATAAAAACCATGACTGAAGGATTCACTGCTACTAAGTACAAAAACCAAAAGAATAAGATCTTAGAAAATTCCTCCTACTTACGTGAGAAAAGAATTAAAAATGTGATTGATTCTCATCAAATCTTTGAAGATATTACTGAGGTAGTCTCTTTGAATAACACAGTTTCTAATCATCTTAGCAAAAGAGAGAAAGAAGGGGAAGTTAAAGTTAGTAATAACTCTCAGTCTGACTCTGCATTGCATTCAGAAATAGCTTGTAATTCCAAACCACACATTACAGGAATGAATCATAGGCCTGTTTTACATATGCACTCTCAAACCTCTGAATCCTCTACTGAGAAGAAGCCTGCATCAAACGTGAATGGATTAAAAGAAAAATACTGCTCAGCTGATCATTCAGCTCTTATACCTAGGCTAGCTCAAATTTTGAGAAGGGCAGATGAAACATCATCTTTTCAGATTCTACAGGAAGAAACTAAGGCTTGTCAAAGTATTCTCCCATTATTTGTTGAAGCTTTTGAAAGAAAACAAGAATGTTCTCATGAACAAATCTTGATTTCAAGAGAACTGTTGGTAGAACAAAACCTGTGGAGTAATTGCAAACACAAATTAAAACCATGTGCTATTGACTCCTTGGTGGAACTCCAAATGATGCTGGAAACTATTCAATTCATTGAAAACAAAAAAAGGCTCTTAGGAGGTGAGCCAACTTTCCGAAGCTTGCTTTGGTATGATGAAACATTGTATGGTGAGCTGCTTGGTAGACCACGTGGATTTCAACAACAATCCAATTTCTATCCTGCTTTTCAAGGAAGGTTAAAATATAATGCATTCTGTGAGTTGCAAAACTATCATGATCAGCTAATTGAATTGTTTGAAGAAACCAAAAGGGAAAACAATTCATACTATGCATTCTTAAAATACAAACGGCAGATTAATGAATGTGAAGCAATAATGAAGCATTGTTCTGATTGCTTTGACTTTTCTCTTTCTGTTCCATTTACCTGTGGAGTTAACTTTGGAGATAGTTTAGGAGACCTAGAAACCTTAAGAAAAAGTACTTTAAAGCTGATCGGTATGTATGGGGACTCTCCTAAAGTTGATTCCTATCCAGGAAAACAAGATCATTTGTGGATTATCATAGAAATGATCTCCTCAAAAGTTAATTTTATTAAGAACAATGAGGCAGTAAGTATTAAGATATCTCTTTATGGTCTGGAACATATCTTTTTTGATGCTGCAAAAAGTCTTGTTTGGAAAGAAAGGAGACAGTCTTTTAGCAAAAAATACTCAGGAAAGAAGGATAAAGAAATGCTACTCAAAATGAATCAGTATGCTTTTTCTAAGTTGAAAAATATATATGATACGTTGTCTAAAGATTTAAGCAGTGAACAAATTTCCAACATTGGGCTTGAGAATACTGAGATTGCTTCCAGAAAGTCAGATGACCTAATAAACAAAGCTACAGTTAACATGGAAGACTGTAGGTTTAACAGTACTTTGCTTTCACACCCAGATATCTGTTGTGTTAGTGAAATATTGGATCAGGCTGGATTTGCAGACTCTGAGAAATTGGAGGAACTCACTTTGAGATGTATTGGACACCTAGAAATTTTAAAAAAATACTTTCAGATGCTGCAAGAAGAGAACATAGATCATATTTTTATCACAGAAGAAAATGTTTTGGACATGGTGAAAAACCACAACCATGGAGCCATAATTTTAAAACCTGCAGCCATTGAAACCTATATTGAAATTGTCATGCTTTCAGAAACTGTTCACTTTCTTAAAAACACAATGGCAAAGAAACTAGACAAACAGAGGTTTCGAGGTATGCTTTGGTTTGATTTGTCACTTCTTCCTGAGTTGGTTTGCTGCCAAGAAAAAATGGCTCCTTTTTCATTTCTTAAAGATAACTCAACAGATTGCCTTTGGAATGTCATAGAGACTGCTATTTCTGAACTTAAAAAAGATCTGGATATTATTTACAAATATAGTGAAGGGATTAATTGTTCATACGCTCTTCATTTGCTCTCAAGAGAACTTGCAGAACTTTCAGAAATAAAAAAACTTCTAGAGATGTCTAAGTATTCCGTTTCTACATTTATTGACTTTGTGCCATATATAGCATCCATAAATTACGGAAGCACTATGACAGAGTTAGAATACAACTACAATCAGTTTTCTACACTGCTCAAAAATATAATGGCTGCCCCTCAGAAAGATTTAGGGAAAATGGCTCATATTATGAAAGTCATGAAAACTATTGAACATATGAAGATAATATGTGCTAAAAATGCTGAATTAACCATTTCCTTTATTCTGTGCCAAATGCTACATAACAGAAAGAAGACTTTACAACTGAAGAGAAAAGAAAAAATGAATATGCATGTAAAACCTAGGAAGAGTATCAGTAAATCTAGTACTTTTATGAAAGTGCCCTCAATTTCAGAGTGCATAATGAAAAATGTTTCAAATTCCTCTAAAAAACGATCTATCACTGTAGACAAATGTGAAGACTCTCAGGAACAAGAGAAAAACAGTACTGTTTCCAGCTGTAAAAAACAAAAGGTAACAAATGTTTCAAAACATAAAGTATGTAAGTATTACTTTTAAGAACAAATCTACTCTTGAAACAGGTAGTTTGCAGATTGGTAAAAATTGAGAATGCTTTGTATATTGCCTTGCAATGTGAATTTACTAAGTAAAGAATTGTATTAGGGATATCTGGCTGGCTAAGTCAGTGAAGCATGCAACTCTTGATTTGGGGGGCATTAGTTTAAGCCCCATGATGGGTGTAGAGGTTATTTTTTTTTAATTGGATAAAATAATTCCTATTAGCTACAAAATGATGATTCTGTATATGAGAAACACCTTGCAAATGTCTACTTTTAAACTAAAAATTATTTAGAAGATACTTCTTGGAGGAATATATATATAACTTAAGGGATAGTCCAATGTGAATGTAAGTTATTTATTAAGTAGCTTCTATATAACAAGGCTATACTTAATGTAGTAAATATTAAAAGCTGGCTAATGGAGCCTGTGTTCTTGACCATTATCCACATGGAAAGAATAGGACAGATTTTTTAAATAGGTGATTAGGAAGGAGTTACAAGAAGTCCTACATAAACACATTTTATTTAACAAATTATAGAAAACATTTATTTTGTACCTGGCACTATTCTAACAATTGCACAAATATTAACTTCTTTATCTTTCACAAAATCTTTATGATTTACTATTATTGTACATAGTATTATGAGGTACTATTATTGTCTTCTTTAAAGGTATAAGACAGAGTACAGAAAGGTTAAATAACTTTCCTAGGGTCACAGGGTTAGTAAATGGACAAGCCCAGATGTAAAACCAAGCAGTCTAGCTCCAGAGCCCATACTAACCTAACCACCTACACTCAGAGGCTACTCTTAAAATTTTTTGAGAATTTCTCAGTTCAGAAGTAAAGGGAATCCTATATGCAAAAGAAAAGGAGGAATTTTGTCTTAGGTTACTGAAATTGTATTTGTTAATTAAACTAGTTCTGGAGGCCAGGAAACCAATCATTTATTTCACTGTGTTGATAGGAAAACAACCAACCAGTTTGTAAGCATACTTCCAGTAAGAGTATAAGTTGGGTATGCCACACCAGCAGTAAAATGAGAATAATAAGAAGGTGTTATAAATATTTAGAAGAAAAGTTTTTTTAAAAGTTTTTTTTAAATTTCAATGAAGAGCACAGACCAAAGCTTTGTCTTAAATTGGGAAAATGTGTTATCTAATGAAAGTTAAATTAAGAGGGGTATCTAAGTTATGGAAAATATTATGAGCAAAGGCACAATGTTTATTGACATTATTTGAGAAATCAGTTTTAAACTAAGTCTAGAAAAGAATTTAATTTAGTGGATAATACCAGTAAGCTAAGGTATTTTGGAAAGAATATTGTTTCAGATTATAAGATGTCTTAAATATAGGCCCAAGGAGTTTAACTTTATTCTGTATGTATTGAAGGTAATGTCCTGTGAAATGTGTTTTTTCAATGATTTAAAGAGTAGAGATTCTGAGTACAGTTAGAAGTAACATGTCATCCAGGGCTTAGTTGAGGGTGCTATTTTACAGAATAAGAAATGAAAGTCCCTATTTGACAATTACTTAAAAATGGGACTTAATGACTGGTTTACTAGAAAGAGCATATACAAAAAGAGCAGTTATAAATGGACTCCAAGATTTGTTATAAGATATGGGGATAGAAATAAGTCTGTAAAATGTCTTTTGAGAAAAGTCTCTCTAAACATTTGTGACATATGGGAAGTCTAGCAGAGTCACTGGTTTTTGAAAGGGGGAAGATTAATGAATGTGGTTTTAGACCAAGCATTTTAGATGATGACACAACAAGAAATTGTATCTGATGTGAAAATAATATTTATATTGTATTTTATGCCATTACCAATGTAGGTTTTCTTTGTAACTTTTAAACATAGGTTGACATGAAAGATGTAACAGAAATCAACAGAGAAGAGGCAACATTCAAGCACCCAAGGTAACAGCTGCCATCAGCCCTATCTGAAGAAAAAACAAAATTAAGCACGTATTAAGGAACAGTGCTAACACATTTATTTATATACCTCTATTGGATATACATGTAACTTAGAGGACAAGAGTAAGATTAGAAGGGAGAATAAGGTTTCAGATTAGGCAGTACTTTAAGGTTTAAGGAATTTAAAGTTTATTCTGTAAGTATTGAAGGTATACCCTGTGAAATGTTTTTTTCAGTAATTTAAAGGATAGGGAGATTCTGAGTAGAGGTAGAAGTAGTAGTAAGAGAAGAGTGGTGTTTTATAGAATAAAAAAGTAAAATTCCATTTGACAGACATTGTTTAAAGAATTTATGGGCATTACTAACTGGTTTGCTAAAAAGAAGATAATATGACAAGTGATTAGATTGAGTTTTTTAAACTTGTGGATACTACAGACCAGTCACATTTCAAAATTGGTTAAAAAAATAGAAATTGCTAATTTATATTACTAAGGGGGAACTTAGTCATCAACATACATGTATTATACTACTGTCTCATTAAAGGATGTTTAACACCATTATATAGGAGGAACGTGATTTCAAAATAAAGGCTAGATCTTTAAACTCAATTGTTTTTATGAAAAACTCCCTACATGATTTATATTTTTTCAATCTGACATGAAGTGGTGCCGCTGGACATATTGACCATCTCTTATTCCATTCAGCTCTCTCAGAGCTGTCAGTTTGTGACAAGCTTCATTTTTTCTATTTTATGAAAGAATGGGTAATACAGAACAAAAAAGATGAGAATTCTAATTTCTGTCTTACTTGGTTCCCCTTCTTTATACATTTTATTTATATTTCTAGAATCCTTTTCCAGACCCTTTAAATAGTTGTGTAGTGACACAAAGATGAATACGCTTTTAAAGGGATAACATAAACCAGTTTTACAATCATCTTAGTTCTGGTAATTAAATATAGGTAGTATTTGATACTCAAAAATCAGACTTTCCTGCTCACATAGGGGAATTAATCCAAATATAAGGTTAATAAGGGGTGATATTTTCATGGAAGAATACTCTCTAAGAGAATGGGTAGAAGAGTAACCATACAAGCAGCTGTCAATGTATACGGTTGAGAT
Organism: Mustela erminea; assembly: GCF_009829155.1. Taxonomy (NCBI): domain Eukaryota; kingdom Metazoa; phylum Chordata; class Mammalia; order Carnivora; family Mustelidae; genus Mustela; species Mustela erminea. The sequence continues at coordinate 12,860,465 of NC_045634.1, forward strand.
ATCACTGAAACATCATTAGAAATGTGATAAAGCAGAAATTGTACCTTCTGCAAAATGTCAAAGTATTGTACAGAATTGGATGAAGATGTTGGTTGTCAATAAAATGCCTTTTAGAGGGGCACCTGGGTAGTTCAGTCAGTTAAGCATCTGTATTTGGCTCAGGTCATGATCCCAGCATCCTGGGATCGAGTCCTACATCAGGGTCCCTGCCTAGTAGGGAAACTGCTTCTCCCTCTGTGTGCTCTCTCATCTCTCTCTCTCTCTCATTCTCCCTCTCAAATAAATAAATAAAATCTTTAATTTAAAAAAAAAAGCTTAAAATGCCTTTTAGAGAGGCTAGATTAAGTAAAATATGGGGCATTTAGTTTGAAACTAAATATATACAAATTCCAGGCCAGAGATTAATTTCTTTTGCTTGGGGAGGAATGATTACTTTTTTCTTTTCAACAAGTTCTTTTCCACTTGTAATTCAGAGAATTTGATGAGACATCAAAAAATATAATCATCCTGGAGACCTATATTAACAGTCTGGCTCTAGACATTTCCATAGTGGATGCTTCCTTCAGCCTGGTTGAGACTCTCTAAATTTAGGTAGGAATGTCAAGGATATTAAATTGGCATGATATTTTGGAGGTCTGTGTTTCCTCTTCTTAACCTTGAATGGAAAAGCTATCTTAGTAGTTCCCAATAACAGAAGATGATCTTTTGGCAGGGGCAGGGCACAGATGGTAGTTTTGTCAGTTATATATAGCCATTAAAAGTAAAGAAGATCACCAACAAGTTGGAAGTGTATGAATGCAAAACTACAGTAAAAAATTGGATGTGGTTTCCTACTTCTAAAAGCCTTTGTTAGGAAATATCCAGTGTATAAAATAATTACAATATTGATCACACTGCATATATTTCTTTTTTTTTTTTAATTTATTTATTTGACAGACAGGGATCACAAGTAGTCAGAGAGGCAGGCAGAGAGAGAGGGGGAAAGCAGGCTCCGCGCTGAGTGGAGAGCCCGATGCAGGGCTCGATCCCAGGACCCTGGGATCATGGCCTGAGCTGAAGGCAGAGGCTTTAACCCACTGAGCCACCCAGGTGTCCCCACTACATATATTTCTAAATGTATCGGAAATGCATTTGAAATGCAGAGTGTGTAATATTTTGCAGGAAAAGTATCTCAATTCAAAGCAAGGAAGTAGGGGTGCCTGGGTGGCTTAGTTGTTAAGCATCTGCCTTCACCTTGGGTCATGCAGAAAGCCTGCTTCTCCGTCTCCCCCTGTTTGTGTTCCTTCTCTCTCTCTCTCTCTCTGTGTGTCTCTTTCTCTATCAAATAAATAAATAAAGTCTTTTTAAAAGTGGGGGGAGGGGCACCTGAGTCTCTCAGTGGGTTAAGCCTCTACCTTTGGCTTAGGTCATGATCTCAGGGTCCTGGGATTGAGCTTCACATCGGGCTCTCTGCTCAGCCCGGAGCCTGCTTCCCTCTCTCTGTCTGCCCCTCTGCCTACTTGTGATCTCTCCCTCTTCGTCAAATAAATAAAATCTTTAAAAAAAAAAAAAAAAAAAAAAGCAAGGAATGAAACTGGGGGAACAAGTTACACATACACTGCTGATAGAGATAATGTAAATTTTAAGAATTCTCCTGAATAAAAACTTCAAATACATGTTTATATTAAGTTTGGGGGACTCTGTATATTTAAAGTTGTTTTTGTGTATATGTTATACTTAATAGGACCACGAGATCTCATCCTGAAAGTCCAAGCGAAATAGGAGCAACTTCATCTGACAATCTGAAAAGAAACCATGTATCTCCAAAAAAGATTGAGGTGGAAAGATCACTACCTGACTCACTCTTACCTTCAAAGAACTTAAAAGACACTTGTACATCAAAGCCAGAGGACAGAATAGATTTAACTAATATTTCATCTAATACTTCGAAAGATCTCACTGGACAACAGGGAAACTTAAGTAGCATGAAGAAAAGCAATGCGAATTTTAGTGCTCCTGAAACAAAAACTGATAAGAAAGCTTGTTCTTCTTTCACAATTTGTGAACAAAGAAGTGTAGATGGCGTATTTCCAAAAGACCGCAAGATGCCTTCACAGAGATTTCTTAATCCTGCAGAGAAATTTTGTCCCTCAGACATAAAACCAGGAACTGAGCCTGATGGATCAGTGCTCTCAAAGCCTGTTTTCCGTTTTGTTAGGGACATCCCTGCCAATATAGAAACAAATGACACTGTCTTTGAACTTCAAGATTATGAAATATTAAATTCTTCTATTAAAAATTCTGCATGCACCAATTCTTCAGAATCCAGATTTAATCAGGACAAATCTCCTATTCTGCAAGTAAATAAAACACAGCCTGAAAAAACTGAGTTAAAAGAAAAATACATGGATACCTTGAGTCCCAGTTCTATACCTCTAGGAGCATCTGAGGACATAACCCTTAATGTAAATCAAACAGCAGAATACTCTTTTTCTGAACAACAAAATAATGAAAATCCGAAAGTCCTAACTCAAAATGCTGCAGCATATTGGAATGAACTTCCACAGTCTGCATGTGCTCCAGTATGTAGTTCTTCGGCGTATGCATTTGGAACTTCATATCCTTACTACGCTTGGTGTGTTTACCATTACAGCAGCAGTGGTGGCAGTTCCCTTACCCAGACATATCGTGGGATAACATATGAAGTACAGCCATCTCCTCCTGGGATGTTGACTGCAATTGCAAGTACAGTTCAAAGTTCACATTCTAATCTTTTATACTCTCAATATTTTGGTTACTTCGCTGGGGAGCGACAAGCAAGTGACTTTCTGCCAGTGAATGGGTATTTTCAATCTCAAATGCCTGTTCCTTATAATTTTCAGCAGCCAGTTTTTTCACAGTATGCTCCCCATCAGTCATTCCCACAACCTGTATACCCTTACCCTCCTGATTCAGGTGTGCTTCCAGAAGTTCCATGGACTTATGGTAAGTTTTATAAGTTTTAGTGCTCACTTTATTGAGTTTTTACTTTTCTCTCTTTGTACATTTATGTAAATGAAATTTACAGCAGGTCATCTATAGTAGTCATTTTTTGTGCAGGCTCATAGAATTGTTCAAATCTGTGAATTATGTTGTCACATGGGAATCTGGTTGTCAGAGATTGAAACAAAAAGAACTGATAATATCACTAATACGTCCTTCAGCAAAAACCAACTTTGGGAACTAGTTAAGTAAATTATAGGTAATTCATACCGTGAAACACAATGCAACAATTACACGGTTTAAATTAGTTTGTGGGTTTTTTTTTTTTAAAGATTTTATTTATTTATTTGACAGAGACCACAAATAGGCAGGCAGAGAGAGGCAAATAGAGAGGCAGGCAGAGAGAGAGCAGGAAGCAGGCTCCCTGAGAGCCTGATGTGGGGCTCGATCCCAGAACTCTGGGATCATGACCTGAGCCGAAGGCAGAGGCTTAACTCACTGAACCACCCAGGCACCCCACTTTGTGGGTTTTTTAAAAGAGTTTTTAAATTTATTTATTTGACAGGGAGAGAGCACAAGCAGGGGGAACAGCAGCTGAGCAGGGAGTCCAATGTAGGTCTTGATCCCAGGACTCTGGGATCATGACCTGAGCCAAAGGCAGAGAGCCATCCAGGTGCCACTTAATGATAATTTTTAAAACTATGTTATATAAATTTACCTGTGTAAGTAAAGGAATGCCTAGAAATACTGAAATGAAATACAGCAACATTTTAAGTTGCCTGCCTCCGGGTAATAAAATTGGGGGATTGTAGAGGGAGTTCTTAATATTTTCTAGATCTCCTACTATGAAAATAACATTATTTTGATAAATGGAGAAAAAGAGTAAAAACCAAGTTGGAAAAAGAAACTTCAATCAGATAAAGCAAACTTTCTCTTGGTATTCTAATAAACTATCTGAGCATAAGTGAGTAGAACAACTTGGTAATTTGCCACTAGAAGTTGAAATTTTTTCTCTTAAATGCAACTTTATTTGTAAAATATGACTAGAACATAGATTTTTAAAATTAAATTGAAATATATATTTACCAATATAAAGCAAAATTTAAAAACAACTATTAATCTGACAAAAACTACGGTTATCCATTAACACTCCAGTATTCTACCATCATAGGTAATATGTACTGTAAGTAAGTTTAACCATCTTTTAAGGTCTTTCAAATTAAAAAGTTGTTTCCTGGAACATGTGGTTGGCTCATTTAGAAGAGCATGTGACTCTTGATCTCAGGGTTGTAAGTTCAAGCCCCACATTGGGTGTTGAGATTAATAAAAGTAAATAAACTTTTAAAAATAATAAAATAAAAAGTTTTTTCCCAACTCTAAATTCTCATAAATTAGTAAGTAGAAAGAAATTGAGTTCATTTATTCCTTCTTTGGTCTGAATTGGATAAGAAGCAGCTTGTTAGCATAGCTCTGTCTCTTATTAAAAAATCTGATCACAGGACCTCTATGTTGGAGTTGCCACTTGACACTCTATGACCTATAGGATAAGATTCAAATACTTTAGCTTGAAATGCAAGGTTCTTCACAGTTTATGTAGCCTCATCTCCCACCACTTCCACCTTTGTCTTCAAGCCACATTGAACTTACTGTTCTCTCATACAATTCCTCTTGTACTTCCATAGAACTTTTTGTGTGCCTTTCTCACATGATAAGTTATATGAGTATTATATGATATTGTAATTATCTCTGCATTTTTCCCTTCCCATCCTGACCCACCAAATAAGTTTAAACAGGACTGGGGATTATTCACCTAAAACAGAAGAAAAACAGTAAAGGAGAGGAGAAAGAAAGAGGAGTGGAAGTGGGGAAGTGATTTTCCTTTGTGATTTTCCTTTGTGATTAATTTGGCACACTACTGTTGCAGTAATAATAGACACACCAAGCATAGTAGATGTAGCAAGCCTATGAATTAAACTAGAAATTTTCATTTCTGAAATAGGAAATCTTGAATGTAATTATTTCATAAAGGTTCTCAGAGTTTGAGATTTTTCATATCCTTAATAATTAAGCTGTTGGTGATGCTCAAAAAGATATCTCTGGAATCAAATCCAGCTTTGATTCTCAATTTTAATTTTAATTGTTAACCTACTTGTTTATGTTAGTCAAGTGAAAATAAAAGGAAAAGAAACAATTACTTACTGTATTATTCAGAAGTAGCTCTGAAAGTATTATGAGGCGGTAAGCACTTCATTTAGTTTTTATGAGTACAAATAATCTATAGAGATCACCTCTCATGCTTTCAGGAACTACATCCTTCTAAACATATGAAAATCCCTGTGGCCCATTTTTGATGTTTTGCTCTTGATGCTTGTGTTCAGTGCCATAAATGGAACTAAGGGGCTAGGTGAGCCCTGTGTGTGAGGCACATTATTACCTCCTTTACTCCATTTAACTCTCCCAGAGTACCTGAGAGGCATGTAGGGATTATTGTTCTCTTACAGATAAGGCAAGTACTCCTTGGAGATCCTTAAATAACTTGTAAGATCCCATGGCTATTAAAGGGCAGATGTGCAGTTTGAATTCTAATATTTTTAGTACTAACGTAACTCAGGTCTTCCATTATACTATTATGTATTATGCTTAGTCAGCATCATTAACTTATCTCAAATCTTTGTGGTTTTTTTCTTTCAGTTCCATGGCAACAAGAACCTTTTCAGCCAGGACATTGAAAAAAGTCTTCTGTCTACTGAAATAAAGGGAATTTAACAAGGTTTTCCAAGTATTTTTTTAGTTACTTTTTATTTTTACATTTTTTAAATATATGTAAATGTGGTAGGAAATATAAACCATATAGCTCTTTATAAAATGTTTAAATGCAACAGTGTATCATATAATGCAACTGGAAATCAATTTCTGACATCTGAAATACCAAAATTATTTCCATGCAATATTTTAGTGAATGATAGTAGGCTATTTTCAATATCCATCAGAAATATTAACAATATTTTGAAATTATATTTTGAAATGTTTCCATCACAAATGTTACAGTTATATAAAAATTCTTTTCAGATTATCCTAATGGAATAAGGAGAGTAAATGTACCATTTAATATGAGTAAACTTAAGCAATAATAGTAAAATCTTTAAGATTTTTCTCTCTGATATTTTTTGATATATTGTTTATAATAGCATTGTGCCATTTGACTTAAAGGATATTTTTTTTTACTTGGGTTGGTCAATCAGACCAATAATTTTATAATTCTTAATATTTTACATAATTCTTTGTCTAATGTGACAAATTCCTTTAATTTCAGTATTTTCTAATTTTTGCTTGCAAAACAAGTTTTAATAGGGAATTTGGTTTGTATATTTCCAGTGTTTGTCTTTGAGTAGAGATTTTTAAAACTTTTATGTTTGAAGTAGTTTAATATCATTGTATTGAAATTAAAGTACATTTAGTAGCTTTTCCTAGGACCCTCTTCCACAAGATTATTTCTATTGTATTGTATTTCATAATTCAAACTTTTCTTAAAATTGATTTTGTAGCAAATAATAAGGAATAATTTCTTTAGCTTATGCCATTAGTTTAGTCATATTTTAGTAATTTAAATAATGCAGCACAAATAGAAGTTTTTTAATTCTGTGGTGATTTTTTTTTTCCTTTTCCAACATTGCACAAAAGCAAAAAGTGTCTCAGAAATAATCATCATAGAACAACAGGAGTTGCAGTGTGTAACTCTGGTGTTTAGCACCCTCTCTGCCCACCAACACCCAACCCTGTAAAATTACAGCTGGAAAGATCCCATACAACTGGATGGACCTTTCTCAAGTACTAGCAGGCCAAAAGATGTGACAAGAAATTTGCTTTGGCTCAAACCAAATAACAGAGCTTTAGTGGTTTCTCAAACTTTCTATGTTAGCAGACTTTTTATGTTACCTAACATAGGCCTCCAAAAAGAGTATAATTCAGCCAAATTTATGTAGAAACTAATTTTTCAATTTAGAAAAACACTAAGAACCCCCCAGGATAAGACTCTTTACTCACAACCAAATACAATGGAATTCAGAGTACTTAAGGTTCTTCTCTAACAGATCTTTAAAAGAGGAAAGTCAAGCAGAGAACTGCAAGGAAAAAACTAAGGAATTTGAAGATTATAGAATTTAAGCAATATTAAAATAACATGGACAAGGGAGGAAGGTGGAGTGAGGGCTTTGTCCTTATAGTTTTATTTGAAACTAGTCTGTAAAATCTGAACTCCTGAATAGATAATAAAACAGTTATTACTATTACTCAAAAAATTACTATCTCAGTCATTTGGTCAATTTATTATTAAAAATGTCTCTGTTAGATAAACCAGAAGTTAAATGTTTAAAAAATGCTTTCTTTAAACAACATTCAGGTTCTGTTAATACTATCTTGTGATATTTTTATTTCATGAGTTTTGATTTCTTAAAAAAAAAAAGGAAAAAACACCTTATCTAAATATTCAGCTATATTTTAAAATCTGCGCTACAAAACAGCACATGAAAAACTAGGGCATTTTCTTCCTGCCCCCCCCCCAAATATGTGTTTTGGTTCCAAAAGTAAAAATAGAAAAAATTAAAATTTGAGCAAACATTGTTTCTTAAAAAACCTGGTTATTTGTAAATATTATTGTTTTGGAATTAAAGAGTTACCTGAATAAACTGAATTCCGTTGAGTTTCAGTGTTTTTTTTCCCTTTTGTGTTTCTTGACTAATGAACAAATATATGATTGATCCTTGGTTTACACATACCCACTACATGAAAAACAAACCACAAAGAACTGACTTAATTAGACAACTAAGTAAACTTTGGAGCCCTCCTTCCACTGCACCTTGGTTTTGCCTTCACCTTTCTTTCTTCCTTCCTTTCCCCCCACTCTACAAACTTCCCTACATCCTGGAGTTCCACAGGACAGCCAGAGTCCCTACATTCACGCAGTTCTCATGCCATTCAAGAGGATAAGTAATGTACATGTAAGTGATTCCCTTCACATCATGCATGTAATACGGAAAACAAAATAAAGTATTAGAACAGAGAATGACAGGATGATACAGAAGCTGAGATGATCAGGGAGGTAATCAAATTAACTTCTATATTCTTATGTTTTAATTATATCACTCTGCCTTCCATTTATATATATATATATTTAAGAAGTACCTGTGAAACCTAAGTTCTGGATCTAGCCACATACAAAGCTATACCCCTCATTTTCACAATGAGGAGATTCCCAAAACCGTTTTTTAGTGAACTTAAATATATAAACTTTTGGAGATACATCTGTATGTGATATAAAAATATTTAAAATTGCTTTTTATTAACATATAATGTATTATTTGCTTCAGGGGTACAGGTCTGTGAATCATCAGTCTTAGACAATTCACAGCACTCACCATAGCACACACCCTCCCCAATGTCCATAACCCAGCCACCCTATTCCTACCCCCCCAGCCCCCCAGTAACCCTCAGTTTGTTTCCTGAGATTAAGAGTCTCTTATGGTTTGTCTCCCTCCCGATCCCATCTTGTTTCATTTTTCTCTCTCCCTACTCCCTACAACCCCCCTGCCCTGCCTCTCAAATTCCTCCTATCAGAGAGATCATATGATAATAGTCTTTCTCTGATTGACTTATAAAATTGTTTTTTTAATGGGATGTCTGGGTGGCTCAGTTGGTTAAGCATCAGACTCTTGGTTTTGGCTCAGGTCATGAGCTCTGGGTCATGAGATGGAGCCCCACATTGGGCCCTGCTCTCAGCGTGTAGGGTCTGGTTGGGATTCTCTCTCTCCCTCTCCCTCTGCCCTTCTCCCCACTGCCCACTGCTCGCATGTTCTCTGTAAATAAATTTTTTTTAATTTTACTTATTTGAGACAGCACAAGAGAAAGCATGAGCAGGGAGAGGGGCAGAGGCAGAGGAACAAGTAGATTCCCCACTGAGCAGGGAGCCTGGCCTATCCATCTCAGGACCCTGGGATCATGACCTGAGCCAAAGGTAGATACTTAACGGACTGAGCCACCCAGGAGCCCTAAATTTAAAAAAAAAAAAAATTTTAACTCATTTTGTAGAATGATTGATTGTATCCTGTCATGCATCTTTGATATCAATATCTGTCATCAGTAGAGGCTTTTTGAATTCTGTGACAAAATTTTTCAAAGAATATCATCCTTTTAAGTTGTTTGAGGTGTATGCTTTTTTAAATCTCTCTATATATATCCAAAATTTCTTTTCACTGAGGTCATTTCGGGGTAATTTCTTTCCCCAAAACATTTTTTTGTGTAATGATCTGAGGTTTTAATAGAGTAAGTTTCCATACTTTTTTTGATGGATATAATTTTATGAGGAAAAAATGTCCAGGCATATGTGGTATTTTAAAACTATTAAAGGGGTTTTTTTTACAGGCATAGTTTGATTTCAGTTTGTACAATTTTGACAGTGCTTGAGTGCCATGATAAACTTCCAGTTGTCCATACAGTTTGAGAAATAGATTGTGGAGGAAGAAAATTAAATTATTTTTATAAGACATTTTTCAAATTCTGATGAGTACAGTTGTAAGATTCCTAGTTAATGAAACCAAGAAAGTAAGAGGTTGCTTAGTAATGTAATATAAAAGTAAGATTAAAAGAGCTCAGAGAATAAGACAGGAAAATTTTCTAAGACCAAAATCCTTATTTCTTGAGCAGTAAGCTCTGCTGCCTGCTTTATTAATACCTTCTTATTTCTGAATCTTGTAACCATTTAAGAATCTCTCTGGTGTTTACAGGAAACCTTCTTTGAAATATTCTACGGAACGCTTAAGCTCATAATACACTGCATTCTAATTTGTCACAGGAAACTGCATATATCCTGAGATTTATAACTACTTTCATTTTTAAAATCTATTTTCCTTTATTAGGTAATAATAACTTATATCTATGACGGATACAATTTTTTTTAATATGAACATATTTAAGAAAGCTAGTCCAGTCAATTGAGCTTATTTGGTTGAAGATTACACTTACATTCAGGCGGCAATTATTGAACATCTGACGTGTGCTAAAAGTATGCTATTCTCTACATGTGCATAAACTAATCTTTATATCAGCCCCATAAAGGGAAGCATTCTTTGCTTATTTTATAATGCATTCATTCAGAAGGCCATATAAGATTTTTATTCCTCAACTCATCTTTGTGAACATTAGGTAATAGTTTCCAGTATTGTTAGTTTGAAAAGAATGTAAGATCTGTCTTAAGTTTCTCTTTGACATGCCACTTGCTGCTTAAATTCCAGACATCAATTTATGGTACCTAATATATAATCTTTTAAAATCTGAATTATAGAATATGCAAAAAACAATAATTTAATATTTTTGCATGTTTGATTAAAAGATAGTTGCTGTGTACATACCAATAATTCCAGTCCTTGGCTAGGATTATTTTAGTTGTATTGAGAAGTGAATGTATTTTTCATGTTGGGAGTTCTACTAAATCAGGTAGTTAATGACCCCTAATCCACAGATTCCCAACCAAGTGTTTTGAAACCATGTCTGAATATTAATGAAGTATTAAACTACTGAACTGTAAACTTGAAAAACAGGGTGGTAAATTTTGTTATGTATATTTCACAATTTTAAAAAAAAGAAGAATCCTACCAGGAATCCTTCAACCAGGGATATGTTCTATGGGATGTGCTGGTACTTCCTTTCACTCCTGTGTTAAACCAAGTGTTCGGCCAAGGGATAATGCCAAATTACTATGCTACATTGAGGCCTTGCCTAGAATATAAAATCTATTGTTTCTCTTCATCAACTTTAATTATTCCATGGGAGATGGGGTGTGATATGTATTCCTTTTACTTCTCCATAAGGCATACACCCACACACATAATGTCAGTGGAATGCTTTAGGTCGTGATCACATGTGACTCCTCTAGCTAAAGACCTCTCAACTTTTCAACATGTATAAATCAAAGACTGTTCATGACTCAACTTAGAGTTGCCTTACTCTTACAAGTATTCCTAGATTCCAGTGGGGTGAATTATATAGTCTTCTTTTAAAACCTATTAACACCAAGTGGGAGCATCTCTCACATTATTATCTCACTTTGTGAGATATCTTGCTTGCTCTTAACAAAGATTGTAAGATGCTTTCAAGCCAGAAATACCTCATTGACACTTCATTTCCAAATGTCCGCTGCTGGGCTGAGCAACAGAAGATGCTTAATATACATTTGCTGTTTGTAACTTGGAGTATATTTTTACTGAGTGGAATGGATTTTCATTTTGTCTTTTTTGAAAATAAATCATCATTCCCACTCTTAAATATTTTATGGATTTTTTTTATTCTGACATCTAAAAGGGGCAGGATAAAATATTCACTAACGAATTGTTCTTACTTTGCCATTTGATGGATGCTTACCAGACATTATAGGAGAAACTTTTTCCATTATTGTAGGTTCCTAGATCAAGAACCCAAAAAGCAGGGAGAAAAACTTCATTTTTTGTCTGTCTCAATATTTTGCCCTGAAAAATTAGTGAAAGATAACAAAAGTAACACAGCTGGTTCAGCAGGCTGTATGTGCATTTTCTTTTCTTTTCTTTTCTTTTTAAAAGATTTTATTTATTTTACAGAGAGAGATCACAAGTAGACAGGCAGGCAGAGAGAGAGAGAGGGAAGCAGGCTCCCTGCTGAGCAGAGAGCCCGATACGGGACTCAATCCCAGGACCCTGAGATCATGACCTGAGCTGAAGGCAGTGGCTTAACCCACTGAGCCACCCAGGCACCCTGTATGTGCATTTTCAATAGATGACATATTTGAAACATTAATTTTATATAGTTGATCTGTGAGAAAGTTAAGAAGGTGGGTATAGGCCCAGGAAATTACCACAGAAGTAAATGGTCTTAAGAGAGGGAGGAAGTTAGAGAGCCTGCCTCTTCATAAAGAGTATGAAGCAGAATAAGCTTCAGCATAGCATTTGAAGAGAAAAAGTGGTGACAGAATCGATTTTGAAGAAAATGCCACCCATCTCCAGAACTTCTACATTCTGCAAAGCTGAAACTCCAAACCCATTAAACAACTCCCCTTTCCCTCTCTCCAGTCCCTGGCAACCACCATTCTACTTTGTCTCTGATTTTGACTCCTCTGGATATCTCATAGATTCCTACAATAGTTGTTTTTTTTGATTGACTTAGTTCATTTAGCATAATGGCCTCACGGTCCATTCATGTTGTAGCCTGTGTCACAATTTCCTATTTAAGGCTGCATAGTATTCCACTATATGTATATACCTCATTTGTTTATTCATTCATCCCATGAACATTTGTGTTGCTTCCCCTTTTTGGCTATTATGAATAATACTGCTATAGATATTGATCCACAAATAACTCTTCAAGACTGCTTTTCATTATTTTGGACGTATACCCAGAAGTGTTACTGCTGAAACACATTGTGATTTTTTTCTGAATTTTTTTAATTTTTTTATAAACATATAATGTATTTTTAGCCCCAGGGGTACAGGTCTGTGAATCGCCAGTTTTACAAACTTCACAGCACTCACCATAACACATACCTTCCCCAATGTCCATAACCCCACCACCCTCTCCCGACCCCCCTCCCCCCAGCAACCTTCAGTTTGTTTTGTGAGATTAAGAGACTCTCATGGTTTGTCTCCCTCCCGATCCCATCTTGTTTCATTTATTCTTTTCCTATCCCCCAAATCCCCCACGTTGCATCTCCACTTCCTCATATCAGGGAGATTATATGATAGTTGTCTTTCTCTGATTGACTTATTTTGCTAAGCATAATATCCTCTCGTTCCATCCACATCGTTACAAATGGCAAGATTTCATTTCTTTTGATGGCTGCATAGTATTCCATTGTGTATATATACACCACATCTTCTTTATCCATTCATCTGTTGATGGACATCTAGGTTCTTTCCATAGTTTGGCTATAGACATTGCTGCTATAAACATTTGGGTGCATGTGCCCCTTCGGATCACTATGTTTGTATCTTTAGGGTAAATACCCAGTAGTGCAATTGCTGGGTCATAGGGTAGCTCTATTTTCAACTTTTGGGGGGAACCTCCATGCTCACATTGTGATTTTTAATTTTTCAAGGAACTACCATAATGTTTTCCATAGTGGCTCCACTATTTTACATTCCCACGAACAGTGCAAGAGAATTTCAATTTTTCCACATCTTCATCAACACTTGCTATTGCTGTATTTTTTTTTAAGATTTTTTTCCTAAGACAAGAGTCTGATGCTTAACCGAGTCACCCATGTGCCCCACTGTTTTTGTTTTTGTTTTTGTTTTTGAAGTAGTCATCCTATTGAACATGAGATGATATATCTTTGAATTTTAATTGTCATTTCCGCAATCCTGTTATTTGGCTTTTAACACCCAAGATTCACATTTTTTAAATATATGTTTTGTTCAGCCAGATTAATATTGGAAAAAATATGTCCCTCCACAAACTCGAAGTAATGTTTAACAACATGATGTATAGAAAAGCCTGTGACATTCCAAATGCATAGACCATGTAGACACATTTTTAGAAGTGATCCAGGTGTGAAAAGGAGGATATCTCGATAGCACAGCTAATTCTCAGTGTGAAACTTTCTCAATGATTGCATGTTTATCCGAAAGGCTTTTTTCCACATTTATCTTTCACGTGTAGCCCTTGGTTTTCTTAGTGCATGTTACCATCCCAGATGAGAGCACATTGAAGAGAATTGCAGATAGACAAGAAGATAACTAATATACAAAGCTACTGTTTATAAAAACCATATTGTTTGGTGGTCAGAAATCTATGTTTTAAGCGTTTTACATTCAAACATGATAGCCTGTTATTTGTACATGGATAATTTATCATGTTTTTGTTAATTTTAGGAAACTGGAAATTTGGGGTTAACATGTGTGTTATCATTTTTCCCATTTAAAAAATTGGAAAATGGGCTCCAACTGATGGAGAATGACCTTGTTTTCAGATAAGGGATAGTGGTTTTACCTTCTACCTGATTCTTATGAAAAACAACAGTTTTTTTTTTAAGATTTTATTTATTTACTTGACAAAGATCACAAGTAGGCAGAGAGGCGGAGAAAGAGAGAGATAGAGAGAGAGGGAAGCAGGCTCAGCGCTGAGCAGAGAGCCTGATGCGGGGCTCGATTCCAAGACCTTAAGATCATGACCTGAGCCCAAGGCAGAGGCTTAACCCACTGAGCCACCCAGGTGCCCCAACACAAATTTTTTAAACAGTCACAAACTTACAGAAAAGTTGGAAAAACATTTACTCTTGAACTATTTAAGGGTCAGTTAGTAAGTTGATACCTCACCACTCCTGAATACTTCAGTGTGTGTTTCCTGCAAAGAAGGAAATTCTCCTACATCATAGTATAATCATCAAAATCAGGAAATTAACACCAATACCAACTACCAGCTAATCCTTAGACCCCCATGTACTCTTCACCATTTGTCCAGGGAATGGGCATTATAGCAAAATGATCCAGGTTAGAACCACATGTTGTATTTCATGGCTAGGTCTCTTTAGAATGTCTCATCAGTCTTTCTTTGATTTTTATACCTCAACACATTTATAAATTAACTTGTACAATGTCCCTCAGTTTGAGTTTGGTATTTCTTTATTATTATCTCTTCATCTGGACCCGTGTTTTTCATAGTGAACAAACCTATACCAAGAGTTAATAAACTAAAATGTAGACCAAAGAGTAGGAAATGATTTAAGACCCAAAATCACAAAAAGGAAAATAAAATGGATTTGACGATAAAATGGGTTTCTCAACAGACTGAGAAAAGTTACTTGACACAGAATTAGAGAACATATAGAACATACTCCTGGAAATCAAGAATATTGAGCCTCCTGTTATTTGAATAGGCAAATCACAGAAGAGGATGCCCAAATGCCAACAAATGTACAATGAGATATTCAAACTAACTAGTAGAGGGGAAATGCAAAATAATAATGAAATACCACTTCATACTCCTCAGAATTTCAAAAGAAAAGTCAGAAAGGTAGGTAATGTCATTAGGCAAATAGATAAACTACTGTGAATTCATACAATGGAATACTACTATACATTAAAGTTAGAAACTAAGGACACTTGGGTGGTTCAGTCAGTTAAGCATCTGCCTTTGGCTCAGGTCAGAATCCCAGGGTCCTGGGATCAAGTCCCGCATCAGGTTCCTTGCTCAGCAGGAAGCCTGCTTCTCCCTCCAGTTGCTGGCCCTCCTGCGTGTGCTCTCTCTCCCTGACAGATAAATAAATAAAATCTTTTTTTAAAAAGTTAGAAGGTAAATACTTAATACCATAATGGCCACCACTTAGTGAAGTTAGAAATAAAGGCATAGCACAATACAAATATATTTATAGGCATTTGAGACATAATACTGTATATATTACACGGATAATTTAAAGATATATGTGAAATACATTAAAGGATACTCCTCAAGGGAGAGAAATGAGGTTCTGTATCCAAGATGAAAGAAGGAACCAAGGATTTTGCACAAACTTCTTGACAATACACCATAAAATAAGAGGATTAAGTATATCTGTGCATCTGAGAACCAAAAGAAAGTGAGGAGTTAATTTCCATAACAAACTATCAAAAGATATAAATTATATCCATGAACTTAAAAAATTATGTGACTATGGCAACTTTAACTTTTTTAAAGTGTTAAGATGGCAATAAGCTAAATATAGTTGTAACCAAGACTGTAAATGTCATAAGTTCACCTGTCAAAAGATATATTAAGATAAAAACTTCATGTGTTGCACTGTTCTGTCATTAATTCCATGACACTAAATGAGTGTGTTGCAATTTACTTCAATTCTGACACCACATGGTGTTAGCAGAGACCCCTCAAGTGAAGTTCAGAGTCCATCACAAGACTGTGTCCAACTGAGGCCTTGTTTGGTTATTTATACCCAGTACTCCGGGTTTTTGATTACTTGAGGCCCCTCCAGCTTCCAATTTCAAATTTTTCATAGCTTTCAGATCTTGACTCAGAGTTTAGCTCAACATTTTTATTTTTTTAAAGACATTATTAATTTATTTGACAGAGTATGAGAGAATACAAGCAAGGGGAGCAGCAGGCAGAGGGAGATGGAGAAGCAAGCTCTCCACGGAGCAGGGATCCCGACGCGGGACTCGATCCCAGGACCCTGAGATCATGACCTGAGCCAAAGGAAGACACTTAACTGACTGAGCCACCCAAGCCCCCCTCAACACTAATTTTTAAATAATTTTATTATTTTTAAAACAAATAATAACCCATCCAATTCTCTCTCTCTTTTTTAAAAGATTTTATTTACTTATTTATTTGAGAAAGAGAGACAGATGGCAAGAGAGAGCACAAGCAGAGAGGAGAGGACGTGGGGCTCCATCCCAGGATCCTGGGATCATGATGGGAGCCGAAGGCAGACATTTGACCCACTGAGCCACCCCAGCACCCTTAACCCATCCAATCTTGACATTTATTCCCTATGTTTTCTGTCAGCATCCACGCTAATAAATGTACTAGCATATTTCTTAATTACTCACTAGATTTTTGCATCTAGTTTCCTTGAAGGCTCATGTGAGAAAACATGCATAAGTGAACTTTGCATAAGTGAGCAGATTGTTCTTTGCCTACTCAACAGTCATCCCTAGTAAGAAATGTATTTCTTTGCTGTTAACCAAACCCCGATTTTGTTCAGATACTGCGTGGAGAGCCCTTGAAACAGCAGAAGATACATCCCTGCTCCAGACCTAGGGAATTGTTCATAATTATGCCAGTCATAGTAACCTACTTTGGGAGAAAAATGAAACAAGGACAAATGCAAATTAAAAATACATCGAGGTACCATTTCTCACCTATCATACAGGCACAATTTTAAAAGACTGACCATGTACCCTGTTGGAGAAACTGTGGGGAAACAGGCACTCTGCTACACTGTTTGTGGGAGTGTTAAGTTGCACAATGTCTACAGAGAGGAAGTTGTCAATATTTATGAAAACTACATATGCCTTTAATCTCTGACTCCTGGGATTGAGTCCTATGCCGGGCTCCCTTTCTCTCTCAAATAAATAAATAAATCTTTAAAAATATAATAAAACACAGTATCTTAGAATCAATGGAAATTAGAGTTAGATGAAGAATCCAGATAACTCAAAAGTATTAGAATAAGCACCAAATGTTCCTAAGCTGTCAGGGGAAGGGCTCTCCTGAAGCTTATGATAAATAATACATAAAGGTATATGTAGGGACACCTCGGTGTCTCAGTCTGTTAAGCGGAAGACTCTTGGTGTCAGCTCAGGTCTTGATCTCAGGGTCATGAGATAGAGCCTCCTGGCAGACTCCACATTCAAGGGAAGTCTGCTTCCCCTCTCTCTCTCTCTCCCTCTGCCCCTCCTCCATGTGCACACACACTCTCTTCCTGAAACAAATAACTAAACATTATTTTAAAAAGGTATAGGTAGGGGTGCCTGGGTGGCTCAGTGGGTTGAAGCCTCTGCCTTCGGCCTGGGTCATGATCTCAGGGTCCTGGGATCGAGCCCCACGTCGGGCTCTCTGCTCAGCTCCCTTCCTCTCTCTCTGCCTACTTGTGATGTCTCTCTGTCAAATAAATAAATAAATAAAATATTTTTTCAAAAAAAGGTATAGGTATATTAGGGGGAATGAGATTATTGTTTAATTGTTACAGAGTTTCTGCTTGGGGTGGTGAGAAAGTTCTGAAGATGATAGTGGGGAGAGTTGCTTAACATTGTGAATGTACTTAGTGCCATGGAACTGTATGCTTAAAAATGGTTATAATGAGGCCACCTGGATGGCTCAGTCATTGGAGCATGTGACTCTGGGTCTCAGGGTTGTGAGGTCAAGGCCCATGTTGGGTGGAGAGATTACATTTTTTTTAATTAAAATAAATAAATAAAAGGGGCACCTGGGTGATGCAGTCAGTTTAATATCTGACTCTTGATTTCCACTCAGGTCATGATCTCAGGGTTGTGGGATTGACCCCAAGACTCTCTCCCCCTCCCCGATGTGCTCCCTCTCTCTCCTCTGTCTCTCTCTCTGTCTCTCTCTCTTTCTCAACTAAATAAATAAATATTTAACATAAAATAAAGTCTTAAAAATAAAACATTTCTTTCTTAAAAATAAAATTAAACACTTTTGTATCCAAGTAACACACTCTGTTAAATATTTGAAATGGGATCTCAGGCAGCCTATAAATCAGTACTGAGGAAGTGAAAAACTCAAGAAATAATGAGCACTCGATTCACATATATGATATAAATGTCAAAAAATATGAAAAATTGCTCAACCTAATTGTAAAAAAAAAAAAAATCAGTCTATTTCCCACCTATCCTTTAGTCAAAGCAAACAATGAATAGTATCTGAATGTATCAGTCAGGTTTGTGTGTAGATGTAACAAAACCAGCAAATGAAGCTCAAACAAAGAGGGGGTTTTCCTCTCATAATAAGCCTGGAGGTAGGCGGTCCAGAGCTGCTATTCTGGTTTTGCATTGCCATAAGGAACCGAAGTTCTTTTTATCTTTCTTCTTAGCTGTCCTTAACATGTGGTCTTTAGCCTCTTGCATTTTTCTAGTGGTTTCAAACAGCTGTTCCATCTCCTACAATGAGTTCTAGGCAAGAGGATTTTAAGTTTACTCCCTTTAACAACCTTTCTGGTTCAGCCCCTTAGCTACTTCTATTTACATCTCTTTTGCCAGAATTACACCACCTGACCACTCTTATGTAATTTTTTAAGCAGGGCATTTTTGTTTTTTACTCCAAACAGAATTGTATAGTGAATATTAGCTAGATTACTAGCAATCTCTACTGAACCAGTGTTGCTTGGAATGAAAACTATGGTGTCAAAATCATAATGAAAAGAACTATGATCTTTTTATTAATAGTTTACTTGTAGTGATTTGTAGTTTTAAATTCAAATAAAGCATTTCCAATTTGACTTTCTTTCTCTCTCTCACTCTCTCTTCTTTCTTTCGCTAAGCCATTTACATCAAGAAAAATTATCAGCATTTATATATTTTAAAAGAACCTAGTCAGTTGTGTAAGAGCAAAATCTAACGTGTAATTTTAAGGCATATAGGATCTGCTGAAGTCAGTGGTTTTAAAATTCTTTGACAAAAGGCACCTGGGTGGGTCAGATAGTCAAGCATTTGCCTTTGGCTCAGGTCATGATCCCAGGGTCCTGGGATCCAGCCCCAAAACCTGGGATTGAGCCCCACAACTTGGATCAAACCCGGCACATCAGGCTCTCTGCTCAGCGGGCAGCCTGCTTCTCTCTCTCCCTCTACTGTTGCTCCTGTTTTGTCCTTCACTTGGTTTTACAAGTCACTTGATATCAAGATGTCTTCCAACCTCATTTCCCACCACATGACCTACTTCTCTTGATAAAGTAGCTTTCCAGACCATTCACACATGTGTTCTCTACCAAAACAAACAAACAAACAAAAACAGCACCAAAAAACCCTCCTTGCAACTTTTCCTCTTTTTCAGTCAACTTCAAGATTTTGCCTGGGAAGAAGTTTCAAAAGTCAGTTCAAATCCCACCTGCGAAAACTTTCTGCAACTATTGCCCAAAGGCATAAAGGCGTGCTGTCCTATTGGATAGGCACTTGCAAAATATTTCTTCATAACCTGAAAAGGTAGGCCTTACTGAGCCCTTTTAGTAGATGAGGAATCTGAGTCGGGGGAGATTTGATGATTGCCCAAGGACACAGCTACAAAGTTGGCAAAGCCAGGATCAGGCGGCTTGCCTACTGCCTTCTCACTGTGTTGAGCTACAGTAGTGTGTGCCTTCTATAAAGTCAGTACGGCTGTTTAGCACCTGATCTACAAGGGACGCGACAGTTTATTAGCAGTTGCTCAATAGATTTGTTGACTGTGCAAATCATTAGAATTCAGTAAGCTCTGCAGAAAATGCAGCAAAGAACACTGGAGCTGGAGGGGACACAGACTGTTATACAGAAATATCATGAAAGAGGGGGGACCTGGGAGGGCTCAGTCCGCCAAGGGACTTCGGCTGGAGTCATGATCTCAGGGTTCTGGCATCCAGCCAGCTCCAGGGTTCCCACCGCCCCCCTCCCGAGGCAGGGTTGAGGGGAGATGGTCTGCTTCTTCCTGCCACTACCTCCACTCTCAGGTGCTCGCTCTCTCTCTCTCTCTCTCCAATAAATAAAACCTTAAAAAAAAAAAGAAAAAGAAAAAAGAAAGAAAGGGAGGCTTCGAGATGTTAGGGTCCACTGCTAGTTAGTGGCGGAGATAAGGCTAGAAAGAATTCATTTATACACCAAATAAAATTATTGAAGGTTTGCTACGGCAGAGCGCTAGACTCTGGGGAGACAATGTTGCCCGTTCCTCCCCAGAGCGCTGAAATAATACTGCAGGAGACTAAGGTGGATCTAAGTTCCCAGAGAAAAGGCTGTGAAGGAACGACCAGAGATATTAGGCCGGACCCCAAGCAGGGAAGGAAGATAGAGAAGGGAGGCGGGGGACAGAGCCGTCCTCCGCGCCCTCCCTCGGGGCCGTTTATCCGCCGAGCCACACGGGGGCGCTGCACCCTTCCTCGCGTCCCGAGCCCTGGCGGCGCCTCCTGCTCGCCTGTTCCTGGCGGAAATGCCCGGGCGATGACGGAAACCCAGAGGGAGGGGAGAGAAAGAGCGAGAGAAGGGGTGAGAGAGCGGGGAGAGGCCGGCAGGCGGGAGGCGGCGGCGGCGGCGAGTGGTTAGCGTCCGGCAGGTGCTGCGTCGAAGTCCCGCGCCGCACTCCCGCCAACCTCCCCGCGCCCTTCACCCACTCCCGGAGCGCGCAGCCGGGCGGGCGAGGGTCTCCTCGAGGCCGCGCGCCGGGAGCTGCCTGCTGGCCTTGGGCGGGGCGAGGGGCCCGCAGCCGCGCTCCCCCGCTCCCTCCTCTCCCGCTGGGAGCTGGCGGCCGCGGCGGCGGCGGGAGAGGGGAGCGGCGCCCGGGGCGGGGGTGGGAAGGGGCGGGGAGGGGGGAGGGAGGCGGCGGGCAAGGGGATCGGGCCGCCATGGACGACAAGGCGTTCACCAAGGAGCTGGACCAGTGGGTCGAGCAGCTGAACGAGTGTAAACAGCTTAACGAGAATCAAGTGCGGACGCTGTGCGAAAAGGTGAGAGAAAAGAGGAGAAATGCGGGAGCGCCAGGCCGGGTGGGGGCGACCCCGGCGGCCCGGCCCCTCCCCTCCCCTCCCCTCCCGGGCCTGTCCGCGCTGTGTCCGGCGTAGCCGGTCCCGGGCCCCGCGGGTCTGTGTCTCCGTGCTGGGACGCCCACCTGGGCGGCGGGACGGGCCATTCCACGACCGGACTCGAGAGCTGGCCGCCCCGGGCCCCTCTGCCTCCCCTCCGGACGCACCCTGCGGCCCCCTCCGGAAGCTCACTTCACTGGCCCAAGGGACCGGTGTAGATGGGAGGGGAGACGTGGCGCCGGCCTAGATTTTATTGGGGTCACCGACGCTCTCCTGGGGCTTACTGACCCTGACATTTCACACGAGGACTGGCGATCTCGGCGCTTTAGAATGCCGGCAAATTAATATAATGCAGTCTCTTATTTGGAGATGCACCGAAAGTTAACCTGGTGTTAGTGTTAATGAACTTGTTAATAGATGTTTTCTCAGGTGGATCGGGCCCTTGAAAAGCCACTAACTTGGAATGTGTCAAGCGTTTGTTTTTAGAGAGGTGGGTGTAATGGCAGACTGGTTTTTAAATAGAGGTTGGCTTTGGTTTACACCGACGGTAACTAGTCTTCGCACTGACTCTTGGAAGCATATGCGGATCGTCGAAAACGAGACGGTGTGTCTTAAGTGTGGTAACAGTGATTACTTGAAATGATACCTGGGGTACGTGTTTTTGGTGCAGGATGGCTCACTTCAGAAACTTTTTTTCTATTTCTATTATATGGGAAGTGCTTTGGGGTTTTGGCGGTTGTGGTGTTCTTTTCTATACGAAAGAGTAATACGGTATGCAGGTGGTTAACTGCTCACAGACGTTCTCGATTGGGTGATCTTGGACTGCTTTCTGAATTCTGTATCCATTGTTTTCTTAACCGCTCGAATTATTTCACTCTTCCTCTTTCAAGTCCAGAATTTTTCTCGTACAGTTTTTATAATCTGGACCAAATAATTTTCACACATTTTTTTTTGTAGAGAGGTGCTGTATGAGAGCACCTCTCATAAGATTTATTCTTAAGGTTGGGTTTGTTTGTATTTTTAAGACTTTCTTGGTAGTTTGTGTTTGGAAGTCAGAATGCCTCAGAAATGCATTGGAAGAGGAAAAAATAGGGCACTTTTAAGATTTTACAATTTAGGGATGAGGAATAATAGCTAATATTAAGATAGGATAGTGTTTTTAACAAGTGTAATGTTACCTAAGATCTTTATATATTAAATAACACTTTGTTAACACGGGAAAATTTCTTAAATAGAACTGCCAAGCCAATAGTGGTTTTTTTTCTTTCTGAAACAAACGTTACTTGTAGCTTCAAGTTGACGGTTTTCTTGTTTGATAACTTGTAATTTCATGAGTCTTAAAATTTACATTTTAAATTGCTTTCTCAAGGTCTAGTGTCAACATTAAGTTTTAAAGCACTTAGTTTTGAAATTAGTTGAACCTGTTAACCCTGCTATGAAAGTTAGATGTAGACTTGAAGTTTCGGACAAAGTTGGTGTTGAATCAGTTTTTCCCTTTGACTCTCTAATAATTTTAAGATACATTCCTAGAGAATAACATTGTACTGCTACTCAGTCATACTTAAAACTTTTTTTGTTTGTTTTTATGGATTTTTTTATTAATTTAATCTCTACACCTAACGTGGGGTTCAAACTCATAACCCTGTGATCAAGAGTGAGATGGCGGCTCTGACTGAGCCAGTCCGGTGCCCCTCCGTCACACTTAAATCTTGAGGAAGCTTTCTGTAGTTGTCAGGAGAGATTATTTGTACTTCAGCTCTTACATAAATTGGACTACCAATCACTAGGACCTTATAGGTCTGTATTTAAGCTTGTTATGTTCCTCACTTAAAAAAAAAATATTTGTACTTAATCTACTAAAATGTAATTTTATTTTTTTATTTTTTTAAAGATTTATTTATTTGAGAGAGCACGGGATTGGGGTGGGGGAGACTCAGTGCAGAACCCCATGCAGGGCTCCAGCCCACCACCCTGAGATCACGACCTAAGCCATACCAAGTCGGATATTTAATCAAGTGACCACCCAGGCGCTCCTAAACATGAATTTTTAAGTGAAAAATCCCCAGTCATTTATGTTGGCCTCCACCCCTTGTTGCCAGTGGAATGGAGAAGTGTAGTATTCCTTTCTCGCTACCCTTTTGAGCAGAGCTTAGTTTTACAACTGTCTTCTAGCTGCTGTGGCATTTCTTGGTGGCATATATAGTCTATCTTCCTACTTTAGCCTTTGGTTCCATTTTATATCCCTATCCCTAACATTATTTTTCCTGACAAGTGTAATGTTTACATATTTTAAACTCTGGTTGTCTGCTCTCTGAATTCAAACCCTGGCTTCACCCAGTCTCTTTGCACCTGATTTCTTTTTTGTAAGACAAGTGTAATTATTTGCCTATCTTAGCCTAGGATGCTTGTGAATTTTAAAATAATACCTGTGTAAAGTACCCCTAAGCAATAAGCTATTTTAGGAAAAGCCAAATAAAAATAGCTATTTCATTTTGTTTGGAATCTGTCATCTCATTTTCTTTTGGAGAAAGATGCAAAATAAATAGGTGTGTTGACATGACTTCTCTATGGAGAATGTACTTCAAAAGAGGTTTTATGTATAGAGGTTGTAGAACCCTGAAAAATACACTTGCAGTATTTCATGTGGTCCCTGTTACCTGGAGCACAAAGTACTAGGATTAGTAGCGATTTTGTGAAGTAACTTTAAACTCTTTGCCTTCTCTCCTTAATGCTTCCTCTCTCTTTCCAGAGAATGAGAAATGGCAGACATATAGAAAGAATGTAAAAGAAAAATAAAATGTTAAACCTAGTTAAACAAATCCTCTTTTTGTTTAATTCTTTGTGACTGGATTGGTTGTTTTTTTTTTTAATAACATGAATTTTTGGAGTCTCTTGAAAATATTACTCTATAGGAAGTTCTATTATATGGTGGTGATTTTTCCCCTCAAAATTAAATTCCTGTTCTAAATTGGGTTGCTTAAAAACTGAGGGAGTCAGCTGAAATTGAGACCAAAGTGGTACTGATAAAAGCCCTATTTTAAGGTAGTGGCAAAACTAAGATCCATTCTAATGCCAAATGGCGAAGAACTACAAAAAATATGGGTATGGATGGTCTGTCCTTTGAGGTTAATTTCTGTGAGAAAAAAATGGTTAACATAAAATAGTAAGATACGTCTTCTGAGATAACTAGCTCCTAAATTAAGGCAGTCCTGGGGCGCCTGCGTGGCTCAGTGGGTTAAAGCCTCTGCCTTCGGCTCAGGTCATGGTCCCAGGGTCCTGGGATCGAGCCCCTCAGCAGGGAGCCTGCTTTCTCTCTCTCTCTCTCTCTCTCTCTTTTTCTCTCTCTGCCTGCCTCTCTGCTTACTTGTGATCTCTGTCTTTCAAAATAAAATAAAATCTTAAAAAAAATTAAGGCAGTCCTGCTTTTGAAGCTAATTGCAAATTTGACTTATGTGTATGGAGAAACTGTTTCTGTGATTCATTTCTGGAACAGCAGTGTGTACAGTAATTTTAAAAAGATAGTGTGCCTGGAGAGCCAGTCTGGCGCTGTTCAGGACATTGTGTGACTAGAACTATATTTAACTCTTGGTAGCATTGCAGGAAGAGAAACTTTTTAGGTTCTTTTACCTGATAAACTTTATTTTTACTGAAGAACCTGGGTAATGATACTGTTAAGTAGATAGGAAATTTAGCCTGTTTGTGTGCATGCAGATCTTTAGTCTGATGATTATAAAGTACCTACTTAGAAAAATTCTGAGCCTTTTGTAGGAATATAAATACATAAATAATATGTAAGACTAATAGATAGTTTTCTGGATTGTGGCTTCAGCCTTGAGATAGAAAGATCATTAGGATATTAGTTACCTCATTAATGTGAAATAGCTTGCTTAAATTCCTGAATGCCTGAAACCATCTTAATGAAGATTAGAGTCTAGTAAAAATGATTTTGTGTATAGGAAAAATCTCTTGCATTACTGTTTTCTTTGATAGGTTGTAGCTAAAAATTAGGGTCTTAACAGGCAGAAAGCCTAACTAGTACTTCATTTTAATTTCCCTTGAGCTTTGGTGGTCTATCTGACAGAGTCTAAAATGTCATGATTTAGAAAGTAATTGCTTCCTTTCTTACTGTAACACAAAATGACCTGATTACAATGGAATATGAGGTTAAAACCCAATTCTGCTGACTGAAGCAATTGTTTTCCACGTGTATCTAAGCCAGCCTCTTAGCAGACAGGTAAAGAAACTGAAGCAAACTAGACTAGCATGAACTGTTAATGACAAGAGCAGACTTTTAAAATTAAATCAGTTCATTTCTCAACTTTATATATGATGTGTGAAACAGTATCTGTAGGAAGATAAAAAGAAGAGTCTACATTATATACTGTTTTTTTTTTTTTTTCCCCACATGGAGTAGTTTTTTGGTAGCATTTGTCTTCTAATTTGAAGACCTGTGGAAATTTTTTCTTCACCATCTTTTCTTCAGAATATATACTGTGAGAGACCTACTGAATGAAATCCTTCTTTGGTAAAAGGAAACCAAATACCAGACTTTGAAGATAAAATTAGAGCCAAAACAATCACTGTGGTTTAGACTATATTTACGGAACTTAGTCTAAGAAGTATGGCATTAAAATCAGACATCTAAAATCATAGTCAATGGATTATCTATTGTGTATGAGAATTTGAGTTTACTTTAGATTAAGTAGGAAATTTGAGTTATTTTGAACTGATTTCCTTATAATAATTCTTCATGTAAATGTAAGTTAAATGTAAACTTGATCTTGGTTCTTTAACTTGCATAAAGAAATATTTTCTTTCACAGTATTCCTTTACTAATGATTAAATCTTGTCTCTACTTTCTATAACATTACTTTTCAAATCTCAATTTCTTTAATAATCATATTAAGCTAGGAAATAGGGAAGCTCAAGCTTAGAATTGGTTTGCTGTCTCTTGTAGTCTGGGACAGTTACTGTGCTTTGCAAACTGCCATTTGATTGAAATAACTTTTGCACAAAAGAATTAAATGGTAATCTTGAGGTGCAAGCTGAGATAACTAACTTGTACTGTGATAGCACTATGATATAGTACAATGGAAGTGTGCAATATTCCATTGAAGATCTGCTAAATAATGTTTTATATAAGGACAGTCATCTTATTTTGAGAATGGGATGGGAAGGTGAGACTGTCTTGACCAATTCAGTCTTTTTTTTTTTTTTTTTTAAGATTCTATTTCTTTATATTTAGAAATAAATAGAGCATGGGGACAGGGGGCAGAGGGAGAAAGAGAATCTCAAACTTCTTGCTGGTTGTGGACCTCCACGTGGGGCTTGATCTCATCATCCTAAGATCATGACTAGAGCAGAAACCAAGAGTTGGATGCTCAGCCGACCCACCCAGGTGCCCCTCACTCATGCAGTCTTCTGTGAAACTTTGTTTGAAGTGACTTTTTAGCATGTGATTTTTTTTTTTTTTAAGATTTTATTTATTTATTTGAAACAGAGATCACAAGTAGGCAGAGAGGCCGGCAGAGAGAGAGGAGGAAGCAGGCTCCCTACGGAGCAGAGAGCCCGATGTGGGGCTCAATGCCAGGACTCTGGGATCATGACCCAAGCCGAAGGCAGAGGCTTTAACCCACTGAGCCACCCAGGCGCCCCAGCATGTGATTTTTTTTTTTTGAATGTGCCAAGATAGTGTGTAGGCTATCCTTTAATTTTGCTCTTTCCATTTCATAGAGAGGAAAGTAGTTACAAAGTTTCTTCTACCTTTGATAGATTTCCCATGTGATATTTATTCCTGAATAAGGAGAATTGGCTCAGTGTGGTCTTGCCTTTGCTTTGGTAGCAAGAGAGGCACTTGTTCTGTGGGAAATGAGGGGAAAAAAAGAAAAGAGTGACCGAATAAATGCTGTCATTGTGTTTTTGCACCATAAATTTAGCAAATTTTAGTTGTATTCCTGTGTGCCAGATGCTGTTCAAAGTGCCAGAAATTCAGCTGTGAACAGAAGAGGAGAGAGTGCCAGACAGTAATTCTTGGTAGGAAGAAAAAGCAGAGGATAGGGAAGAGAGATGGGCTTGAGCTTAGGAGGCTCTTTTAATAGAGTGGTCAGGGAAAGTGTTGCAAATTACTCATAAAGGTGGTTTGCTTTTGTGATCTGAAAGGGTATTGCAGGAATTAGAAGGCACAGTTCCCAGGACTGCTCTCAGTTGTGACGCCAGTTGCATGTTCAGTGGGTTTCAAAACTGCCCTCCCAAGTTCAGTAATTCACAGGAAGCCCACACAGAACTCACTGAAAGCTGTTATACTCGTGATTGTAGGGAAAGAATAACAAATTAAAATCAGCCAAGGGGAGAGACATGTAGGGCAGAGTTCAGGAGGGCCTGATACCTTCAATCTCTAGTTCCTTCAGAGGCAGAACAGACACTGGGTCACCCAAAGCTCTCATCATAAATCACCTTGTTAGACTGTCCAGTGGTCAAAGCCCTCTGGCAAAGATACTCACATGAAGCAGGACTTTTTGGGGCCTGGCAGTCACCTCCCAGTAGGCAAGAGCAGATGGCAGACCACTCTGTGGGTAAGGTTCTTAACTGCACAAATTTTTACTCCGTAACAAATTTTAGGTGACAAGACAGTTAATAAATAAGTGAAAAATAATGCCAAAATAAATGAAGAAAACATTGGGTAGATTTATCAGAATCATAGTGTATAGGATATGAGAATATTTTCCTGCTAATTAAGTTGTGTATTCTTTGTTGTAATTTCATAACATTTTCTTGATTCTGTAAACTCTTTGAAAATGCAGAAAGTTAGCCATTTAATGTTTAAAATACTCTTTCCCTTTAAAAAAAATTCTGCTGGATATTTTAGCATTTTTGTGTAGTCAAAATGTTCCAACTTTTCCTTAAGCTTTGTGTGTGCATAAACATCACTTGGAAAGGAAATAAAAAGTTCAGGTTCCTGGGGCGCCTGGGTGGCTCAGTGGGTTAAAGCCTCTGCCTTCAGCTCAGGTCATGGTCTCAGGGTCCTGGGATCAAGCCCTGCATCGGGCTCTCTGCTCAGCGGGGAGCCTGCTTCCTGCCTCTCTCAGCCTGCCTCTCTGCCTACTTGTGAGCTCTGTCAAATAAATAAATAAAAATCTTTAAAAAAGAAAAAGAAAAGAAAAAGTTCAGGTTCCTTAATTCCATCCCAGAGACTGATTAAGGCTTTGCAGGTTCAGAAATCTGCATTTTTAAAGATATCACAAGTCTTGTTATCTAGATATTCCAGACTGCATTTTGAGAAATGCTACTTTGAGGAATATTCTAAGATTCTGATTTACCTTTTTTAAGTTTGGATCAGCTTCCAACATCAGATTTCTCCTTTGTGCTTTCAGTGTTACAAGATGTCTCTAAGAATTTCTTTACTGAGATTTTTGCCAGTGTCACTTCTTCTGGGATATGTTCATTCTTTTCCCTGCAACCACTTTTCCTCATATATGTCAATAAATTTCCATATTTATTTATGTCACTTAGTCTGTGTATTTCCTGGCTGCGTATCTAGAGTCTCTCCAAGGGCAGCAGTATCCACATCCCACAGTCAGCCATTTCTTCTATATATTTGTTACTTGAATTTCATTTCCAGTTTTACCACTTTTCCTTTTCTTTGCTGCAGTTTCATCATTGTTGACCAAATCCCTCTTTTGAGTATCCATTTTTGTAAAACGTCACATGAGTTTATTGCTAAAAGGTAAGGGGGCAACACAGCTATATAACACTTTGCTGTCTGGGTATAAACTAATAACAAATGTGCTATGACCCATCCCTAAATGACCCAGTCACCTAAACCTTGGTGACTGAAATTCGTGCATATGGAAACTAAGACAAAGTGAGAACTGTCTATGTTAAAGAGAAATGACTGGGTAAGATTCAAATCCACTAAATAATTTTGTTCTAACTCCATTGGGCTACAACAGTATTTCACACATTTTCATCACCCTGGGAAAGAAAACTCTGCCTATTAGCAGTCACTCTCCATTCTCCACTCCCTCATTCCTTGGCAACCACTAATCTGCTTTCTTTATAGATTTGGCTATTCTAGACATTTTATATAAATGAAATCACTCAATATATAGTCTTTCTTTGGCTTCTTTCACTTGGCATAAAATGTTAAGATTCTTCTATGTTGTAGCATGTATCAGTACTTCATTCCTTTTTATGGCTGAGTAAAATTCCATTATATGGATATAGCTCTGTGATTGTTTTTATAATTAAGTTACTGCCATCTGGATTTTTTTTTGAAGTTTAAAATTAATTTTTCAGATTTAAAAAGTAATATACTTTTAGGGGCCCCTGGGTGGCTCAGTAGGTTAAAGCGTCTGCCTTCGGCTCAGGTCATGATCCCAGGGTCCTGGGATCGAGCCCTGCATCGGCTCTCTGCTCAGCAGGGAACCTGCTTCCTCCTCTCTCTCTCTGCCTGCCTCTCTGCCTACTTGTGATTTCTGTCTGTCAAATAAATAGATAAAATCTTTTTAAAAATTTGAACATTTATAAATGTAGGGGCAAGAACACAAATGCTCTTCAGTATTGCACCCACCTTCCCCATCCACAGCCCTCCTACCACAGAGACAAACATAGTTTTTTCACTCCTTGTTCCTGATGTGCAAAAAACATGTGTTGGGGAACGGGGTATTTTTGGTATATTCTTTTTATTAAAATGGGATCATTGGTATAACATTCTAAAACTTTTCCTTGAGTAATAGATTTTGACTTACATTGCATGCATGTACCTCGTTTTTTTTTTTCTTTCAACAGAGTATGATTTATTCTTATGTATGTTTCCAGGCTTGAAATTGCTTTGCACACAGACACTTGACTGTTGCTGAACTGAAAGGAAAGGTTTGCTTCCTTACATTAAAAAAAAAAAAAAAAAAAAAAGGGCAGCTGTCCATTTATTATTTATGGAAGAACCTTGTAACTGTATGGCTAAAGTAAAAAACACAAGAAATTGCAAATGTTGGCAAGTATGTAGAGAATAAGGAAACTTTGTGCACCATTGGTGAGAATGTAAATTGATGCAACCCGTGTGGAAAACTGTGGTGAGTTTTGAGTTTCCTCAAAAATTAAGAATAGAATTATCCTGGGACGCCTGGGTGGCTCAGTTGGTTAAGCAGCTGCCTTCGGCTCAGGTCATGATCCCAGCGTCCTGGAATCGAGTCCCACATCGGGCTCCTTGCTCCGCAGGGAGCCTGCTTCTCCCTCTGCCTCTGCCTTCCACTCTGTCTGCCTGTGCTCGATCTCGCTCGCTCTCTCTCTCTCTGACAAATAAATAAATAAAATCTTTAAAAATAAAAAAAAATTTAAAAAAAAAGAATAGAATTATCCTGTGATCCAGTAATTCACTACTGAGTATTTACCAACAAACAAACAAACAAACACACACAAATTAAACAAGATCTGTGCACCCTTTTATTTATTGTAGCATTATTAAAATGGAAGCAGCTGCAGTGGCCAGTTACAGATGAATGGATAAAGAAGATGTGGTACATACATAGTGGGATATTACTCAGCCATTAAAAAGAAAGAAATCTTGCCATTTGCAATAACATGAATGGGCCTAGAAGGTATAATGCTGAGTGAAATAGAGAAAACAAATACCATATGATTTCACTTATAAGTGGAATTTCAAAAACAAGACAAATGAACAAAGAAAAAAATGAGATGAAAAACCAGAGTCTTAAATACAGAGAACAAAGTGGTGGTTACTCAAGGGCTGGGGGGACATGGGGGTAGGATGAAATAGATAAAGGGGATTACGAATACCTTAAACACAGATGTATAGAATTGTTGAGTCATTCTGTTGTACACGTGAAACTAATATAGTGCGTGTTAACTGTACTTGAATTTTAAAAATTAAAAAAAAGATCAAATGTCATTTATGGAAGCACCTTTAACTATAGGAAGAAAGGCACCCTACTTATATTAACTTAGGTCTGTAGGATTTTTAACTTCATTTAATCTTACTTGTTTCACAGATCAGTCTGTTCTGTGGCTTTCCTCAGATGAATTTACCTGTAATAATTTTTTTTTATTTTTTAAAAAATACCTATAAAATATTTTAGATACTTTATATTTAGAGCCGATTATTTATGTATATATAGAGGGGAAAGAAAATTTGCGTACTGACTCCGGCAAAACCAAATTCAGTTGCTTTTCATTATTATGGCTCTGGCGATGGACACCAGCACAAAAATAGAACATCACCTGTTAAAAGAAATCTTAGTACATTTACATATTCTGCTTTCCTAAAATATGGGTAGAAGGGAATATAGTTCGTTTTTCCTATTTTATGTGAATGTCATTCCCAAATTGTTGTTTTCTCAGTTCTCTTCCTAAGATAGCTTTGGTTCATAGCACAAGAAAGAATATGTCTTAAATGGATGAGGAAGGCAACAAATTTGAATGGATACATAATACAGCATTGCGTGCAACAGTAACAGCCTCCTGCCACGCATTTACCATCCCCACAGTCATTCACTGTACAGGTTTAAACTTGGTCTTATATCCCAGAGATAATTAAAGTTTCAGTGCTAAGCGGAGAGCCTGCTTCCCTTCCTCTCTCTGCCTGCCTCTCTGCCTACTTGTGGTCTCTCTGTCAAGTAAATAAATAAAATCTTAAAAAAAAAAAATCACTCGTGGCCATTACATATAGGATCACAAGGTGTGCAGAAAAGGGTTGACATAGCAGTCCTGAGACCACTATCTGTAGAAAGGCCTCATTTCAAGGTCGCCCTTGGACAGTGTCTGGGAAACTTGAATTTGGGGAAGGTTCCCACCATCCCCTCTTAAGAATGACTCAGTGTGCCTAAACTGTTACACAAACGGTATGATTTCTGCTGAGCACATGCTTTCCTCCGGTAAATACTAGGCAGAGAGTACCTATGTTACCAGCTCCCAATTACAATTCCTGAGCACTGAGTCTCTAATGAGTAGACTTTTCCATGGTAGACAGCATTTCATACTCTGGTCAGAACTCATTGCTGAAGGCATTTAGTGTACTCTGAGGTGCGTCCGTCCCCCCCCAACCCAGGGGAGAGGACTCTTGGAAGCTTGCCCCTGATATACTCAGGACTTTGCTTCCCTGTGCCTTTTCCTTTTGCTGATATTACTTTGTATCCTTATGTTGTAAAAATTAATAACCATAAGTATGATTCTGTATTGAGTTCTGTTGGTCTTTGCAAATCACCACCAAACCTGGGAATGTTTTAGGGGGCCCCTGACACACAAAGGGTTTCACATTAAGAATTTTAAATATTAGATGAACTGTATACTTCTGCCATCCTAACACATAATCTCCCTGAAGGCAAGCCAAAGTGATCTTAAAATAATATGAGCACTTGGTGAGCTAGGAATATGAAGAAAGGGTGTGAGTTAAAAATCAAATGTTTCAAAACAACAGGGGATCTGTACAGTAGAGATAGAAATTTGGGGGGTGGGGTGGATATCGCAATGCCTGAGAACTACTTTCTTCACTACTATGTAGTTAGAAGCTCAGAGAGTATTACTGTGAAACATATACATGTTCTATATCCTGTTTTTTTGTTTTGTTTTTAAGATTTTATTTATTTATTTATTTGACAGAGAGAGAGAGAGACAGTGAGAGAGGGAACACAAGCAGTGAGACTGGGAGAGGGAGAAGCAGGCTTCCCGCTGAGCAGGGAGCCCAATGCGGGGCTCAATCCCAGGACCCTGGGATCATGACCTGACCCAAAGGCAGATGCTTAACCGACTGTGCCACCCAGGCACCCCTCTATATCCTGTTTTAACCCATCCATGTGGTTTTGTAAAATCTGTGCTGGTTTAAGATAATCATATATCCTTAAAAGAAAAATTGAATTGGAGAATATTTGTATTTTGGTGCTTTTCATTTTTGTATTTAAAGTAAATGATAAGGATTGCATATGAAGCAGAATTTCTATTTAGAGTTGGAACCGTCAGCTGAGTGTTGATTTAAAAAATAATAGTAATAAAGAGACAACACTAACTCCAGTTGAACCTTCCACTGATTTGTACTATTCAGTAGATTTTTTTTCCTGACCAAACTGGGAAGCTATCTTACGGATTAAACTTGGTCAGCTTTGCGCAGTGGCAATATCATAGCCAATGAGGTTTATCTGAGGCGCGATTATTGCTAACTGAAAAGTTGTTTCATTTGTGATTTTAAACATTTTTGAGCTATTTGTCAGACTCTGTATTAGATAACTAATAATTTAAAATTTCCTTCAGGTGTAATGGGAATTCCACTTGCAGTGACTCTACCCACATTCTAGTCACATGCCAGTGATGCATTAGGGCAGCAGCGAGCACGTCTCAGCTGGCTAGTGAAATGTAACAGGAGTGGCTGAGTGAGACTTCTGGGAAAGTTTTAGAAGATGGATAGACTAGGCTAGCATGTACTCTTCGGTCTTTTGTCCTTTCTGCCTTCTTGCTGAAATAGGGTACCAGAAACAGTGACTAGAGATGCACCACCCTCTTGTGACCATGAGTTGGCAATTCAGTTTACTGAGAGTGAAAAGAAGGTAGGTGGAAAGATGGAAGTAGTGCTGCCCTGTTGGTCCTTGAGAAGATGCACCAAGGGATGCCTACCTCCAGGCTTCTCAGAGCCTTCAGTTTGTCTGCTCTGCCTTCCCCACTGAAAAGGATAGTTTTAGTAACATAATGTTAAGTAAAATAACATATTTGCCATACAGCTGAATATCAACCCTTAAAGAATTTCAGTTTGGAAAAGAATAGCTATTTCCAGATTATATTGTGGAAGTAAGACTGCGTACTTTTTAAAGTTTTTTTATTTGAGTAATCTCTACACCCACCATTGGGCTCAGACTCACAACCCCAAAGATCGAGTTACATGCTCCTCCAACTGAGCCAGCCAGGCACCCCAGTACTGCCTGTTCTAGAATTACAGACCAATATATACCTTGTCTACATGTAAGAAAGTAAAAAGTATGTAAGTCTTAAGGTTACACAGTTAGATTTGAACCGGGGGAGAGTCCCTATTTCCTGGAAGATTTCTGTACATGTAATCTCATTCTAATGAAACCGTTGGCAAAGAGAAGTAAAAACATGAGCTACATTGTTCATAACTCTTGGAAAGGTCTACCAGGCTAATTTAAGCAGAAACAGAAGAATATTTGGTACCCTAGAATCAGAAGGGAAGCTGGAGAACCCAGGTTGGAAATTACACAGAAATTAAAGCACATGGAGTCAAAATCACACCTTAGAAAGGTTTTAGAATGCTGTAGAGAACAGCTCTTTTAGAATAGAACTTGTCATTGTCCCTACTGCGTAGAGTCACTTCAAATGAAAAGTCTGGGCTAAGTGCACCCAACTGACATAGATGAATCTGGAGATAAAGACTTCGTGATTTCTACAACATGTATGCGAACCTTCATTGTGATTTGTTTTACATATTCTAACATCAGTACCTTGGATTACTGTAATAGGACACTAATAGTCACTGAAAACAAGTTGATGTGAATAGGATACATGGCTTTGTAGCAGTGTGAACCTGCTTACCCTTTACATGATCTCTGTTATCTTACATGTAGGTTAAACAGAACAGAGGCATTAACATAGAAATTCTTAAGCTTTTTAGTCTCCTGACCCCTTTATACTCTTAAAATTTAAGGACTGAAAAAGTTTTTCTTTATGTAGGATGTATTATTGATACTTACTATATTGTCAATTAAAATTTCAAAAGAATAAAGTTTTTTCAGTCTCAATATTACAACTCTTGGAACTATTAAAACCATCAGTATTATAAATATCTCCTTACCCAGACTTATAAATAACTTTTTGATGTTATAATACAGGAAAATACAACTTTTTTAAAGGATTTATTTATTTGAGAGAGAAAGCACAGAGGGAGAAGCAGACTCCCCGCTGGACAGAGAGCCCTATGCGGGGCTCCATCCTAGGACCCTGAAGTCATGACCTGAGCAGAATGCAGACGCTTAACTGACTGAGCCACCCAGGTGCCCAGAAAATAAAACTTTAAATTACATTTTAAGTCAGTTAGTATAAAAATAATTACAGGCCATCTTCATTTAACAATTGAAACAAAGATGGCTAATTTAGAGCTTTATATTCCCAGATACTCACATAGTTTCTTAGGGTTTCTCAAAAATGGTCTTCACTATTAACACTGACTGCCAGTTAGTGATATTTTTAGACATACTATATTCTAGAGATATCTAAAGATATCTATTTAGATCTATTATCTAAAGATAATAGATGTCAGTATGTTTCTGTTATCTTGTGTGCTCTAAATATTTTCCCAGGATTCTCCTTTGTCTCTTTTTGTATAGAGAATTTTTTTTAAGATTTTATTTATTTATTTGTCAGAGAGAGAGCACAAGCAGGCAGAGTGGCAGGCAGAGGTAGAGAGAGAACCAGGCTACCTGCTAAGCAAGGAGCCCAATGCTGGATTCGATCCCAGGGACTCTGGGATCATGATCTGAGTCGAAGGCAGCTGCTTAACTGACTGAGCCATCTAGGCGTCCCAGAATTTTTTTTTTTTTCTTTAAAGATTTTATTATTTATTTGAGAGACAGCATGAGCAGGGAGGAGAGGGAGAAGCAGGATCCAGGGAGCCTGACTCGGGGCTAGATCTTAGGATCCCAGGATCATGACCTGAGCCAAATGCAGGCACTTAATCAACAGAGCCACCCAGGCGTTCCCAGAAATTTTTATTTTGTTTGGTTGAGCCTGTCTAAGCTAGCCTGTTGATGCTAGAGAGTTTAGCTGTTCCTCTCTTTATCTCTGGTGCCCGGCCTACAATAGACACTTTGCATATTTTGCTGCATGTACACATAAACATAACATTCAGGAATATTTTGATGTGTCAGGTGATTGCTGTGTATGTATGGTGTATATCAAAGTGAATGGTTTATCAGCCTGATGAATGCTGTCCCATACAGGGTACTATATGTTAAATAAATTTTACTTTGTTTTCGGTAACATTTCCTTTAATAGATTTTTACATATGATTAGCTTGTTAAATTCTTAATGTTCTGACTTAAGGATTCTCTTTAAACTCTTTCTGCAAAATTTTGGTTACTCACTCTTGTTTAACTTGAAAAACAAATTACTTGTTGCTTGCTAAGTAAATGACAGTGATTTTCTCATTTTAAGCCTGTTGCCATTGACTTTGTTTTCCAGCTTATAGTTCCATTGCAGGAGGTTATGTTACTTTTGAGAGACTTCTGCTGATTATTTTCTCAATCTTCAGATATTTTACTAGGATCCTGTTGACTTTGGGATTTGGTTTTCGTAAACT
Organism: Mustela erminea; assembly: GCF_009829155.1. Taxonomy (NCBI): domain Eukaryota; kingdom Metazoa; phylum Chordata; class Mammalia; order Carnivora; family Mustelidae; genus Mustela; species Mustela erminea. Next base: position 12,896,962 of record NC_045634.1, read on the forward strand.
CCTTAAGGACTTTCTTCTTTACCCCCGATGCATTTGTGGTTTCACTGGCCTTGGCTGACTTTGCTATAAGTATTTTGCCCCATGACTTAAACCAGCTATTTGGAGAACATAACCTACTTAAAAATTAGAGCACCTTCTTAGAGTGGAGCTCCTAGACAGTTTTCCTTATCTAACAGGTGATCATGTAGTAGTTTTATGACTTGGTTTTTCATTTATATATCAAATGCTCTTTATATCAGATATCTGCTTTAGGTTTCATACATATAAAAGAAAACCTAAAGTAAGGGCTTAACCAAAGTAGCAGTTTTTATATTTTTCTTAATGTATAGGCAGATCCAGAAATAAGCACTCCAGGGGTGATACGGTAGCTCTACAAAGTTGCTAGGAAATCAGACACTTGTGTTATTTTTCTGTGGTTGCTGCAACAAATTACTACAAACTGGCTGCCTTAAAATAGCAGAAGTCTATTTTTCTCACAGCTGTGGAGGCCAGAAGTCCAAGATCAAGGTGTCAGCAGGGCCACACACCCTCTGGAAACTTGGAGACAATCTGTCCCTTGCCTCTTAAGCTTCTTGCGGCTGCTGGCATTCCATGGCCACATCACTTCATTCTATCTCTGTCTTCCTGTGTGCGTGTGTGTGTCTGTCTGTCTGTCTGTCTCTCTCAAAACTCCCTCTGCCTCATTTAGGGCCTGTCAGGATAATGTAGGATGAGCTGCTCATGTCAGAATCCTTAATCCCATCTTTTTCATGTAAGGTCATATTCACGGGTTTTGGTGATTAGGATGTGACTATATCTTTGTGGGTGTTTTTTCAGTCTGCCACATCTTCCAGCACTCTGTTCTGCTGTTGCTAGGGAGCAGTTCTTGTTCACATGGTCTCACGTGGCTTCTGGAATTGCAGCTGTCGTCACATAAATTCCAGGAAACAGAATGGAGAGTGTTGAAGTGCATGTCCCCTCCTTAAGGAAACTTTCTGGTTGCTACGTAACACTCCTTACGTCTCCCTGACCAGAACTTGAGTCTCATGGCCATTTGTAGCTGCATGAGAGGCTGGTGCTAGGGCTGACTATTCGTGTCCTCCCAGAATTTATATATGAAGCCTAATTGCCACTGTGGTGGTATCTGGAGGTGGGGCCTTTGAGAGGTAGTTTGGTAAAGCTCGCATGAGTGGGATTGGTGCCCTTATCAGAAGAGACACTAAAGAGATGATGTCTCTCTCACACTACTGTGTGAGGTGCAGAGGCATGCTTCTGAAAACAGGGTGTAAGGGTCCTCACCAGGAATCGAGTCGGCTGGCACTTTGATTTTGGACTTCACAACCTTCAGAACTGTGAGGGAGCAATTTCTGTTTTTCTGTTGTTGAAAGCCACCTAGTCTATGATACTTGTTATTGCAGCCCGAACTAAGGCAGCTGGAAAGTGTAGTCTTTGAGCTGGAAGCGTGACTGCCTTGGCTACAGTTAGATTAATTACAGAGAACAAAGAGAAGAGTAGATACTGAGGTTAGGCAGTCTTTGCCTCAGATCACTTTACATTGTGTTAGCTACTGTCAGTTGCTTTCCAAAGAAGATGTATAAATGTGCATGCTCACCAGAGGATTTGAGAATAGCCTTGCTTTAAAAAAAAAGAAAAAAAAGGGTAACAATGGGTAAATGTCATTTTTGCCAATCTCGTGAATGGAAAGGAAGCATATTTTTGTAGGCCTTGTCCTTTAATCACCACCTAATAATGCATCAGGTTACTCCAGATGTGGTCTGGCCAACAGCAAGGAAAATGGATAATTACCTGTTGTTTTTTCTGACTACTAATAATGATAAGAACAATAAACAAAAAAGTTAAAGGACAGGAGATAATCAGTAACTGAAAAGAGGCAGAGCAGGGCTGTGATCACTGAGTGACACAGTGAGGTACTATTCCTCAGTACACCCTGCCATTCCAAGCCATGTGGGTGAGCCAGCAAAACCCAGAGGATTTTCTTTGATATCCCAGTATCTCTGAATGGACACAATTAAAGTGGGACTTTAAACTCGTTTCTCTTTTGTCTGAGAAGTGGTAGAAATGGCTATTGGAAAGGAATAGGGAATGATAGGGACAAAATTGAATGCATCAAGGCTGCCCAAACTAAGACAACACGTTGATTGGGGAACATGTCCAGGGTCTCAGAGTATTCCCCTCTGGGAATGGAGTGAACCATAAAAATCCTCAGAAGTGAATAGGCATTCTAGACTCCACACTCCCCCTTGCGAGCCCTTTCACCCACTCCCTTGTCTACAAAGAGAATTGAAATAAACTATCTTGACTTTAAACCTGTGGTTCATTGGCAGAAAACAAACCAGTCTCACATGTGGTAGAGTGGGAGTTAATAAATGCTGCACACAATGGAAACAGTCAGCAAAACCAAAAGAACTGACAGAATGGGAAAAGATATTTGCAAATGACGTATCAGATAAAGGGCTAGTATCCAAAATCTATAATGAACTTATCAAAATCAACACCCAAAAGAACAAATAATCCAATCAAGAACTGGGCAGCAGATAAGAACAGACATTTCTGCAAAGAAGACATCCAAATGTCGAACAGACACAAAAAAGTGTTCAACATCACTCAGCATCAGGGAAATACAAATCAAAACCACAGTGAGATACCACCTCACACCAGTCAGAACGGCTAAAATTAACAAGTCAGGAAAGGACAGATTTTGGCGAGGATGCAGAGAAAGGGGAACCTTCCTTCACTGTTGGTGGGAATGCAAGCTGGTGTAGCTACTCTGGAAAACAGCATGGAGGTTCCTCAAAAAGTGGAAAATAGAGCTGCCCTACAACCCAGCAATCGCACTACTGGGTATTTACCCTAAAGATACAAATGTAGTGGTTCAGAGGGGCATGTGCACCTGAATGTTTATAGCAGCAGTGTCCACAATAGCCAAACTATGGAAAGAACCCAGATGTCCATCAACCCATGAATGGACAAAGAATACAGTGGAATACTATGCAGCCATCAAAAAATTGAAATCTTGCCATTTGCAACGACGTGGATGGAACTAGAGGGTATTATGCTAAGCAAAATAAGTCAGAGAAAGAGTTATCATATGATCTCTCTGCTATGAGGAATTTGAGAGGCATGGCAGGGGTCATGGGGGATAGGGAGGGAAAAAATGAAACAAGATGGAACCAGGGAGGAAGACAAATCATAAGAGACTCTTAATCTCACGAAACAAACGGAGGATTGCTGAGGGGAAGATGGGAGGGATAGGGTGGCTGGGTGATGGACATTGGGGAGGGTATGTGCTATGGTGAGTGCTGTGAATTGTGTAAGTCTGATGATTCACAGACCTACACCCCTGAAGCGAATAATACATTATATGTTAATAATAAATAAAAAATAAATGCCACACAGTGTGTTGGAGTAAGTAGAAGGCTTAGACTGATAGCTCAGCAACAAAGTGAGAACAGCATGGCAAGCAAGTAACAGCAAGTAAGGGAGAAACATAGCTTGGGAAATAGACAACCCAAAATTAAAACAAGTCTTACCCTGAGGAACAGAAAGAAATTACGCAGATGTGCCCACGTTATAAAACAACTCACTGTGATGTGAATTAAATAAAAGATTAAAAACAAAAGCATAGCACAAGCTGAATATTTAGGAAACAAGTTGAAGGCAAAACTAGTAGTAATAACAAGAAAAGCAGCATAGATGTAACAACGAAAAAATCTAACTGCCTCCAGAAAGTTAACACTTAGTCACAGGGAATGCAGGTGACAACAAAAAAGAAAGAGTGCCTGGTTGGCTCAGCCAGTTAAGCATCTGATTTTGGCTCAGGTCATGAGCTCAGGATTGTAAGATTGAGCCCCACATAGGGCTTCATGCTGAGTGTGGAGCCTACTTAAGATTCTCTCTCTCCTCCTCCCCCTGCTCCACCTTCCTCACTCTCTAAACATATTTTAAAAATTTTCTTTTTAAGTTCTAGATTAACATACTCTGTTATATTGGTTTCAGGTGTACAATATAGTGATTCAGTCCTCCATACATGACCTGGTACTGATCACAAATGTGCTGCTTAATCCCCATCACTTTAAAATGTCCCCTTAAGAAATTACGAGACTTGGGGACGCCTGGGTGGCTCAGTTGGTTAAGCAGCTGCCTTCGGCTCAGGTCATGATCCCAGCGTCCTGGGATCGAGTCCCACATCGGGCTCCTTGCTCCGCAGGGAGCCTGCTTCTCCCTCTGACTCTGCCTTCCACTCTGTCTGCCTGTGCTCGCTCTCTCTCGCTCTCTCTGACAAATAAATAAAATCTTTAAAAAAAAAAAAAAAAGAAATTACGAGACTTGTAGATCAGAGGAGTTTGATCTTACTAAGTTTCAGGAAATCTTAGACTTCTAGAACTGTGAGAAATAAATCTCTGTTGTTCCTTATGACATTAGTAACTATAAGATTTATAAAGGGAAAAAACAAAAGTGTCATTCTATAGTATGTATGAAAAATCCAAGAGACTCTATAAACTAAAGTTTTAAGTATTCCACATTATAAGAGTATTAAGTAAAAATCTGGCATAGGAGGTATTTTTTAAATCCCAGCATAGTATCAAATATAAATTACTTTGGATTATATCTGACAGTAGCAACAGCAAGTAGGTATTATTAGACAATTATGAAATTGAATAATAAGGGAGACCTAAATAATGGGCAATACCGTTTTCATCAGTGAAAAAAAACAGTATTCTAAAGATGACTATAGGGGCGCCTGGGTGGCTCAGTGGGTTAAGCCGCTGCCTTCGGCTCGGGTCATGATCTCGGGGTCCTGGGATCGAGTCCCGCATCGGGCTCTCTGCTCAGCAGGGAGCCTGCTTCCCTCTCTCTCTCTCTCTCTCTCTGCCTGCCTCTCCATCTACTTGTGATTTCTCTCTGTCAAATAAATAAATAAAATCTTAAAAAAAAAATAAAATAAAGATGACTATAAATATATGTAAATTCAATGCAATTTGAGTCAAAAATCTAATAGGTGGCTCAATGGGTTAATAAGCCTCTGCCTTCAGCTCAGGTCATGGTCTCAAGATCCTGAGATCGAGCCCGGCATTGGGCTGTCTGCTCATCCCCTTTCTCTCTGCCTGCTTGTGATCTTTCTGTCAAATTAATAAATAAAATATATTTTTTTTAAATCTAAACAAAGTTTTAATAGGCCTTGACAGAATAGTTTTAAAATTCATATGGCAGGCTTAATGAAGGGATCAAAAATAGATAATTTTGAATAAAAGAAATAAGGAAAGGAGCTTCAGTTCCCTGTTACCATGATTTCTCATCGTAATTAAATCAGACTTTTATTGATGCATGGGCAGTAGACCAGTGAGAAGGAAATCTGAGGCAAGGATTAAGACGCTGACACTTTATTCAGGGACTGTGCAAGCCCTAATAGATAAGGGGAAGGGGGAAAAAATCAGGCAAGAAAGCTGTGAAGCAGGGTGACCTATGATGTGTTACCTTGGGAAGTGGAGCTTCTGCCAAAGCAGACAAATACCTCAGAGAAGTTCATAAAAGGAAAAAAAACAGGTTGGCAGTTTATTTCCTTGTTGCCTTCATTCTCTCTCTCCTTCGGGTCAAGGTACACTCCACGAGATGACTCCTACATGTCTCCAGATTGTGCATCCTTCCTTCAGCCCCAGCTCAAGAAGCCAGATGCCCCCATCCCACCATGTGGCATTCCATCCACATCCGGAAGGAGAGGAGCAGCGGGGCGTAGTTAGGGCTTGAAGTGAGGCCCAGGCAGCTCCACCACCACTGCTTAGACTCTAGCCAGGCAGGGCGCCGTCAGCGGTGACTGCAGTGCAGTTCAGAGGACAGGCAGCGTCTTCAGAAAAAGAATTCTAAGGGAATCTAAGAGGGTGTACAGGGTTGTTTCAGTGCAGGTAAGAAATCAGGAAATAGAACGCTGGTCTTTACAAAAGGAAGCGCTGTATAAATAATAATGCTGAGCCTGCTGACTAGCCATTAGGAAAAATCAAGTCAAAAATGAATCACAGGGTGCCTGCCAGCTCAGTCAGAAGAGTGTGGGACTCTTGGTCTTGGAGTTGTAGATTTTGAGCCCTACATTGGGTGTAGATTACTTAAAATCTTAAAAAAAGAACCCTACATTATGTCATATAAACAAATTCTAGCTGAATTAAAGACGTGAAGTATGAAAAACAAAACTCGGATAAAAATGCAAAAATGCCTTTTTTGACCTCTGTGTGGAGAACAAATTTTTTAAAGATTTTATTCCTTTGAGACAGAAGCAGGCTGTACACAAGGGCAGGGGGGAAGGACAGAAGGAGTGGGAGAAGCAGACTCTCCACTAAGCAGGAAGCGTGACCCAGGGCTTGATCCCAGAACCCTGAGATGATGCCCTGAGCCAGAAACAAACACTTAACCAACTGAGCCACCCAGGCACCCCAGGAGAAAAATTTCTAAAACAAAACCCAGCCAAGCAGCACAGACCATAAAGAGGGAAAACTGATACAACTATATAGGGAAAATATAAACAACCAAATAAAAGCCCGATTTTGTGAGTTAGGCATTTCTCTCTCTCTCTCTCTCTCTCTCTCTCTCTCTCTCTCACACACACACACACACACACACACACACACAAAGCTGCTTTAAAAAAAAAAAAGTAGAGGTGCAAATTAAAAGATACTGTTTCACACCCATTGGCAAGAATGTTAGTCTGTTGACAGAGAGATACAGAGCAATAGGAACCTATGTATAGAAACTCAAAATTCATGTTTTTAAATGCTCCTAGATGATGACATCTGGCAGGGCAGAGAAATGTCCCTAAAATTCTACTCTCCTACCAGTTTCAGCTCTCCTCTTCTGGGTCCTACTTTAAGTTTCATCCTTAGTGTTTGACTTTTGTTGCTATATCATTTTCTATGCCATCACCCTGTTTCAGGTTGTTTCTTATTCTTGGTCCCAGTTCCTACGACTTGGTTTTGTGGTTTTCTGGTTTTCTGTTCCTAATCAGCCATAGACCTGGAAGCTGTAAATCTCTTACTAGAATTTTACAAAAAAAAAAAGAAAGAAAAAGAAGAGGAATTTTGCACATAACAAAAGGGCCAGAAGAAGGCCTAAAGAGCCAGAAGAAGGCCTAAGAGACTCTTCTGGCAGATTGGTGGGGAGGTACATACACTTTTATCATCATCTGTTTTAGTACTTCAGAGGCCTTTTTTAATTTTCTCTGATTCTGGGCTCTTTCTGTTAGGCAAAGTTGCTGGGTAGATGAGGTGTAAGGAACTTGAACTTAGTTCATTTATGTAATTTGCCATTGTTTATATATAAATCCTGTCCTTCAGGACCTTCTAGTTTTACTGATACATAAAATGGTTGAAATAAGGAAGTTGAACGTTAGCCTATGAATTGGTATAAGATGTTTATTTGCCAGAATTTTGAATAAGCGATTTGTTACTTTTATTAACCTTTTTAAAAATGCAAATAAGATTTATTGGTGTGGTGCATAAACAGTGTATCTTGGAACATTGAAAAAATTAAGATATTTTTTAAAAAGATTATTTCTTGTGGGGGGAAGGAAAGTTTGTTTTGTTTTTAAGTAGGCTGCATGCCCAACGTGGAGCCCAGCACAGGGTTTGAACTCCTCATCCTGAAATCAGAACCTGAGCTGAGATCAAGAATTGGATGTTTAACCGACTGAACTACCCAAGTGCCCCCCAAAAACAACTTTTTTGAGATCGAATTCCCCTAGATGTACTCCTACTGAATATAATGCATTTCATTTAGAGTGTACAGCTCATTGGCTTTTAGTATAGTCAGATATGGACATCCATCACCACAATATTTTCATTTCCCACAAAAGGAACCCCTGTACCTCTTAGCTTTTATCCCCCAATCCTCTCAGCCCTAGGCAATTTTCTGTCTCTGTATATTTGCCTCTTCTGAACAGTTCACATAAATGGAGTCATAATATATATGGCCATTTGTGACTGCCTTCTTGCAGTTAGCAATGTTTCCAGAGTTGTGACATGTATCAGTACTTTCTATTGCTGAATAATACTCCGTTGAACAAATAACACCACATTTTATTTATCCCCTCATCACTTATTGGACATTTAGGTAGTTTCCACTTTTTAGCTGTTATGAATAAAGCTGCCATGATCTTGTGTAAACTTAAGTTTTCATTTCTCTTAAGCCTATATCTAGGAACAGAATTGCTGGATCACATGGTAATTATGTTTAACGTCTTGAGGAACTGCCAGACTCTTCCATGGCAGCTGTACCACTTTGCATTTCCACCAGCAGTGCGTGAGAGTTCCAATTTCTCCACATCCTCAGAAACATTTGTTACCTTTTAAATTTAGCTATCCTAATAATCAGATCTCATTGTGGTTTTAGTTTTATGATTTTCTAAGGCTCATTTCAGATGTCTTTTTTCCCAGGCTTTTCTTTTACTGTGCAAGAAATGTTGCTTTTAATGATTTCTTTTTTTTTTTTTTTTTTAAACAGGCTAAGGAAATTTTAACAAAAGAGTCAAATGTGCAAGAGGTGCGTTGTCCTGTTACGGTGTGTGGAGATGTGCATGGTCAATTCCATGACCTTATGGAACTCTTTAGAATTGGTGGAAAATCACCAGATACAAACTATCTATTCATGGGCGACTATGTAGACAGAGGCTATTACTCAGTGGAGACTGTGACTCTTCTTGTGGCATTAAAGGTATGATTAATGAAATTCAATTTTACTTTTTTTTTCAAGCTTTAAACTTCCAAAAGGCGAGGATGGCAGTATTGCATATCATCTGTTATATTTTATGATCTATTCAGTTTACAGCCCCTTGAAATATAATAGTTGGTTTTACATCTTGGAAAAGAGAGAGAAATGAAAATTATACATTCAATGTGTCCTGCGTAATTCTGGTAAATTATTCCCTTAGATAATCCACAGCTGAAGTCTTGGAACCATCTTTTCCTTAGGTTTCCCTCATATATAGTCAATTTAATTCTTGCCTTAAGAAGTCTGTTATTCCTGTGTCTGTTTTTCTCTATCACACAGTTATGTCTACAGTCACTTCACAGCTTCAGTTACTGTAAAAGTATGGGAGCTAATGTTGCTGATCCCTCCAAATCTGCCTTACGTATGCTTCAAGATTAAATCTCTGTTATTTAACACTTCTTCTTACTACTCTTCTGTCCCCAAACTCTTCAGAGATTCCATGTTGCTGGTAGCTCAGACTGCTTGGCTGGCCCTTTATAGTGTAGCCTGAATTTGCCTGCCAGTATTTGGTAGCATAAACTCTGTATCTCTGATCAGAGTTTCAGTGCTCTGCCTGTCTTCATTATTTCCATCTGATTTCCCCATAAGGTTACTCTGACTTCTTAACTCTTCTGCCAAGACTTACTTAAACCCTACATCTTTCTTGAAGCCTTCAACCACTTTAGCGTTATTCCTTTTACTCTGAATTACTGAGAAACTTAATTTCCCACCCCTTACATATATCACATAGTGGCTTTTTACCGTGTATTATTTATGTCTCCTATCTCCTTGATGAGATGAATCCCTAAACAGAAGTCATGTATTATTACATTTATGTAGACCTGGTACCTAACTTTAAACGTGAGCTTAATGTTGGGCACATAATGGATAGTTAATACATATAAACTGAAATATGCATTTGCAACTTTTAGGTTAATTTGGTTTACAGAATTCTTACCAGACACATTCCTGACCAAATAGTATGCTGTAAGGTATGTCTCTCTGTTTTGTTGTGAAAAGGAGACTCTAAATACATTTGAAATCTTGCTCAAATTTGACAGAGGCCTGTTTTTGTTAGCAAATACAGTCTTTCTGTGGGAAATAAGAAAAGGGGAGAGAGGAATTAGTATATAAGGGAATTTATCTTAGGTCCAAATCTTTAGCCATCAGTATCCATTCAGCAGTAAGACATAGTGTTCTGAAAAGACATAGAAGACTGGTGAACCTTTGAAGATCAAGAGGATATTAAAGACCAAGAATCAGATACAGTTTTGTTACAATAACATAGATATCAGTTAGTAAGCATTCCAGTGAGGGTGGTATAAATAGTAATGAAGACGATGGACTATAAATATTTCAAAGGTCAGTTAATAATAAATGAGAAAATGTTTAACTATGAATAAGAATTAGCACTTAATGTAACAGCACACAAAAGAACCATTTTTTAAAAAAATGGGTCAGAAGTTAATGTGTTTAACACCAGTAAAAATATGCTTTGTACCATGAATTTCTTTTGCTTTTCCTGCAGGTGCGTTATCCAGAACGCATTACAATATTGAGAGGAAACCACGAAAGCCGACAGATTACCCAAGTATATGGCTTTTATGATGAATGCCTACGGAAGTATGGAAATGCCAATGTTTGGAAATACTTTACAGATCTATTTGATTATCTTCCACTTACAGCTTTAGTAGATGGACAGGTAGGGTATGTGCTTATACGGTGGGTGGGGCAGAAATAAAAGTAAGAGAAGATTTTCTGTTAGTAATTTAGGGTTTAGATTTACATGACATTTCTGTATCCCCTTGGCCTTCTCTGCCTCTTTTCATTATAATTAAAATTTCAGAATAGAGAATTAGGGTAAGTTTTATGTACATTGTGATCAGCAGATTTCCCTGTTGTCCTCAGATGTGTGTGTAAATATTATTGCTAAGGAATTTGACAATATGCTTTCCTATTAGAAATATCATAAATAAATGCTTAAGACCCTAAAGTACAATACTAGTGTAACGCAAAGCTGTTTTTTAAAACTAGCTCCATCTGTAAACACATTGTTGGCTGGTTACCATTAATAACTTTTTATTCCTATTTTCGTGGTAATTGCAAGCAATAATGTGTATTACATAAGAAGTGCATGCTTTGTTTCCACCTGTAACGAGTATTATAGACATACTGTAAAACATTCAGAAGTATAAGAAAATTGCACAAGTTTCTATATTCGAGTTTCTAAGAGATAAATCCCTGTGAACATGAACTGACTTAACTTTAAATATGAAGCATACAGTACCAGTAAATAACATGTGGTGCAAGTCTGCAATTCCTAAACTGTATAAAAGCCTAGAATTGTCATGGGCATAATAGATCACTCATAATTTGGTGATAGCCTTTTCTGTGTGGCCCTGACGGTCCACATTTTCCCAGCCATGATATTGGACACTGCAATAATTAATTTTAAAGAACAATATTTTGCCTAGACTTGGCTAAAATGAAAGAAAACAATGTGGACTTTAAGAGTTCACAAATTATTTCTAAATGACAGTGGAAGTACAATGTAGACCAAAAGTTTTGGATGTAAACAGGGGTGAAATGCAAGGAAATACATAATCTCACATTTCATTTTGTTAAAAAAAAAAAAAATTAAAGGAAATGTGAAATATTTAACTCAATGAATGGCCATAGTAAATAAACTTAATAATATTTATAATAAATAGTTTATGCATAAATAAATTTATAAATTATAAATAAAGTTTATAATAAATAAATAAACTTTAAGTAAATAGCCATAGTAAAATAAACTTAAAGGATTAAAGATAAAAGCAGACATGGAGGGGTGCCTGGGTGGCTCAGTTGTTTAAACATCTATCTCTTGATTTCAGCTCAGGTCATGATTTCAGGATCCTGGGATCAAGTCCCCAAGTCAGTTCCCAGCTCAGCAGGGAATCTGCTTCAGGATTTGTCACTCTGCACCCCCCCCCCCAAATAAATAAATCTTTAAAAAAGCACAAATGGATACCAAAAAATCACTAGGAATGAGGTCCATCAATATGGATCTGCTTACATATCACAGTAACAGGGCACAGCTTTATTATAATCAGATCTGGATACTTTTATGGGCAAATTCTACCAAACCTTTAAGGAACATGCATAATTTATGTTCTAGAGCTTAGGAATGGAGAGCTTCAAAAGTATCATCTCACTAAACCAGACATGGCAAGCACCAAAAAAATAAAACTAATTAAGTAGTAAAATAAGATAACATTAATTGAATAAGGAAACTTATACTGACTGTACTTGATCAGCAAAACATCAGAAACCTCATCAAAATCAGGAAAAAAAAAAAGCCCTCTAAAACTTTTTATTACTATTCTCTCTGATCAGAACCCTACAGGATAGGTCTGGGAATAGATATTTTATCCAAAACAAACAGAAAAATTGTATTTTTCAGTTTTGTTTTAGAAATCCTAGCCAGTGCACTGAGCATTAAAAAGAATTAAAAGGTATAAACATTGAGAAGTTAATAAATATTTTTGCTAACAACATGATTTATGTACTCAGAGAACTCTTTAAGAAAGCTGAAAAAGTGTTGGAGCCAGTAATAGGATTGGTAGTGTCCTTGCTGTTAGAGAAACAAAAAAATTCTATATGTTAGCAAAAAGTGTAATGCTGAGTCACAAGAATAGAGATCCCATTCACTAGAGAAGGGGGAAAACACTACACAAAATATTAGGATTATAAGGACAAAAGTATTTTAAAGTATTGGTAGCTTTCTCTAATAATGTGATTTTTGTTTCCTTTTTCATTGTATTTTATAAATTTTCCACAGTGAATTTTTTTTTTTAAGAATTTATTTATTTGACAGAGAGAGAGAGATCACAAGTAGGCAGAGAGGGGTGGAAGCAGGCTCCCCGCTGAGCAGAGAGCCCGATGCAGGGCTCAATCCCAGGACCCTGAGATCATGACCTGAGCCAAAGGCAGAGGCTTATTAACCCACTGAGCCACCTCAACGTGAATATTATTAAACTTCATTTTGTAAAGCAAATCTATTAGGATTTACATTTTGTAACCATTAGTTTTTTTACTCTCCATTAACTTTCAGCATTTAATAAAGACTTCTTTTTTTATTCACAAACAGATATTCTGCCTCCACGGTGGCCTCTCTCCATCCATAGATACACTGGATCATATAAGAGCTTTGGATCGTTTACAAGAAGTTCCACATGAGGTAAACTTAGTTTCAATTTTAAAAAGAAAGAAATATAATCACATTATGGTAAAGCTAAATTAGTTCAACTTGACTGTTAGTAATTTATAACATGTACTTAATTTTCTTGGCCAGGGCCCAATGTGTGATCTGTTGTGGTCAGATCCAGATGATCGTGGTGGATGGGGTATCTCACCACGTGGTGCTGGCTACACATTTGGACAGGACATTTCTGAAACATTTAACCATGCCAATGGTCTCACACTGGTTTCTCGAGCTCACCAACTTGTAATGGAGGTATGTCTTTTTCCTCGGGGATGAGGATCTTTATTTCAAATAAGTATATATTTCTGTAATAAGGCTTTGTGAAACATTCCTCCCTATTACCTAAATGAAATGAGAAAAAATTGAGTTGGTTTCAGCAAATAGGGGAAATTACTAGTTGGCCAGAGCAAAATTAAAACTCACTTTGGAAAATAATTTAGACATAGACAAAAGTTCCAAAAATATTATCAAAAAAATCCCCTTGTATTCTACATTGATTCCTCAAATATATTTTCATATTTTACTGTTCTGTCTCTGTCTTCCAGCTTCCCCTCCTCCACATGTTTCTTTTTCTTTTTTTTTCTCTTTTTTTAAGATTTTTTATTTATTGGGGTGCCTGGGTGGCTCAGCTGTTAAGCATCTGCCTTTGACTCAGGTCATGTCCTGGGATCAAACCCCAGTCAGGCTCTCTGCTCAACAGGAAGCCTGCTTCTCCCTCTCCCCCTGCCATGTTCCTTCTCTCACTGTATGTCTGTCTCTCTCGTCAAATAAATAAATAAATAATTTTTTAAAAGATTTTATTTGTTTGACAGAGAGACAGCAAGAGAAGAAACACAATCAGGGGGAGTGAGAGAGGGAGAAGCAGACTTCCCGCAGAGCGGGGTGCCTGATGGCGGAGCTCAATCCCAGGACCCTGGGATCATGACCTGAGCTGAAGTCAGACGCTTAAGGACTGAGCCACCCAGGCACTCCTGAATTTTATTCTTTTAAGTCAGGGAGTGACTTCAAGATGTTAGAGAAAACTTCACCCAGTTGAGGCAGGAGGAAGAGTGAGAACATGGTTATTAATAAGGAATATAAATTCATATGGTAAAGATAAACCTAATTATATCAGTAATCATAAGAAATGTGAACGGTTAAAATTTTTTACTTCCCTAAAATACTGAGACTCTGAATTAGATAATCAGAATTCAGCTGCTACTTGGGATGAATCTAAAACATAATGAAAAAATAAAACATAATGGCACTATAGACTAGAAGTAGAGGGAAAATGGTATATTGGTATATTAGTTAGATAATTATCCAAAATACAGCTAATAATGTGTATCAGAACAGCCTCTGAAATTAAAAATGCATATAGAAATAAGAGGTCTTTACTGATGGAAACTGGCCCAGTTGGCTAGGGAAGAAACAATTCTGAGTTTGTGTTTACCTAGTAATAGATTCAAAATATATAAAGCAGTAACTCAAGGAAAAGTAAGAAATCTTCCATCTTTGTGGAAGAAATTTTAATACGTACCTGAGCCAAGAGCCGAAGCATAGATGTCAGTGGAAGAGCGCCGTTCCCGAGCTCCCGCCACAGTACCCTGGCCCAGCAGTGCACTGCAGTGTTCCGTGCGGGTGCACAGTGTTAAGGATGGACACCCTCCCTATAAGGGAGCAGAGAAGACTACATTGCCACCAACAATATTTGGAATTTTTGAATTTACTTTTCTAAACTGACCCATGTCAAGATTACAATTTCATAGTGAAATGTTGTTTTGTGTTTTGTTTTTTTTTTTTAAACATTGCAGGGATACAATTGGTGTCATGATCGGAATGTGGTTACCATTTTCAGTGCGCCCAATTACTGTTACCGTTGTGGGAACCAGGCTGCTATCATGGAATTAGATGATACTTTAAAATACTCCTTGTAAGTAACCTGAAAATTGTTTAAGTTGTATGTAATAGCTTTTAGAAATGCAATTACTTAAATGCAATTACTAAAATTGGAGGATTTCTGCTTCTGGAATAGTGGAATGAGGAACGTGGCAAACCCTTTCCCCAACAGAAACAGTTATTTACATGGAAGGTTATTTTAAATAATTATTGTCTTTTTTTTTTTTTAAGAATTTATTTATTTATTTGACAGATCATAAGTAGGCAGAGAGGCAGGCAGAGAGAGAGAGAGGAGGAAGCAGGCTACCCACTGAGCAGAGAGCCCAATGCGGGACTCGATCCCAGGACTCTGGGATCATGACCTGAGCCGAAGGCAGTGGCTTAACCTACTGAGCCACCCAGCGCCCTAAATAATTATTGTCTTAAATAAATATTGTCTGAAATGCATACAGCCCATAGAGAAACACAGACTAGAAAATACACTAAATCTCAGTAATAGCCAGAATCTGTGGATTGGGCTCAGTATAACCTGTTCCCTCCCCGTCTTTCCAGATCCCGTGTACAGAAACTGCTTCACAGTCATTCTACTCTGGGACCTGCTCAGACTTTTTTCCTAGGTTTAATCTTTAAACCTTTGTTAATTTTTTTTTTTTTAATTTATTTGACAGAGATCACAAGTAGGCAGAGAGGCAGGTAGAGAGAGGAAGGAAAGAAGGCTCCCCGCTGAGCGAGAGCCTGACAAGGGGCTCGATCCCAGGACCCTGGGATCACGACCTGAGCCGAAAGCAGAGGCTTTAACCCACTGAGCCACCCAGGCCCCCTAATCTTTAAACCTTTGTTAACTAAACAACAGATTTATTTAGAGGTTCCCTCTGGGTGGGCATAAGCCACTTTGACTGGTCAGAGGTTATGCTCCAGCCCCCTTGGTCACTGAAATTTTAGGGCTCACCCTAATCCAGTGAACTCACTGGGACCATACATGGCTAGAAGTTGCTATCAGAGTAGAAAGAATACGTATTTTGGCTCACAATTCAACGAAGCATACTAGTACCTTGGATTTTCCTTGCTTGATTAGTCCTTAGAGGGTGCAGCCTTAAGGATGCACATAATGTCATTTTCCAGACCATCAGAGATGTATGTGGCTGGGATTTTAAGCCTGGCTTCCTGGGTCAGAGTAACTTGATCAGTATTGTGTTTAAACCTCTGGTATCATTGAGGGTTATATAACCTTTTGTTGATTAATCTATGTTTCAGTTTCCTAGGGCTGCTCTAACAAAGTACCACAAAGTGGGTGCCTTAACGGAATTTATTCTCACATTTGTGGAGGCTACAAGTTTGAAATCAAGGTTTTGGCAGGGTGATGTTTCTTGTAAAGGCTCTAAAGAAGAATCTTTTCTTGCCTCTCTCTAGCTTCTGGTGGCTCCTGAAATCATCACCCCAGTCTGTCTTCACCTGGCACTCTCCTCTGTGTGTCTCTTTCTTCTTTAATAAAGATACCATCAGATTGATGGGGTGCCTGTGTGGCTCAGTTGGTTGAGCATCTGACTTGATTTTGACTAAGGTCATGGTCTCGGTCATGAGATGGAGCCCCATGTTGGGCTCCATGTTGAGCATGGATCTTGCTTGAGATTCTCTCTCCTCTTCTCCCTCTGCCCCTCCCTGCTCATCCTCTCTCTCTCTCAGAAGAAAAAGAAAAGGATACCACCAGAGTAATTTAGGGCTCAACCTAATCCAGTAAGACCTCACCTTAACTAATAACATCTGTAAAGACTTTATTTCCAAATAGTGTCACATTCTGAGGTTCTGAACTGACATGAATTTTGGAGGTAAACTATTTGACTCAGCATAGTCTGTGTGTGGCTTAGGAATGTTTTCAAGAGGGACGCCTGGGTGGCTCAGTTGGTTAAGCAGCTGCCTTCGGCTCAGGTCATGATCCCAGCGTCCTGGGATCGAGTCCCACATTGGGCTCCTTGCTCCGCAGGGAGCCTGCTTCTCCCTCTGACTCTTCCTTCCACTCTGTCTGCCTGTGCTCGCTCTCACTCACTCTCTCTCTGACAAATAAATAAATTAAAAAAAAAAAAAGGAATGTTTTCAAGAATGCTCTAATTGTTCCTGTGTGGGTATAGCTAATATATGTGCACAGTCATCTTGTCTCCCAGTGGTGACTGTGATCCCAGGAAAGCTTTTCTTTGCTCTTCTTTTGTCTGTTACATTTCTTAAAAATTCAGCTACACTACAAATACATCCATATTGTTTTTGCACCTATATGTAGCTGGTTTTTAAATCCGTTAAAAAGATGCAGTTATACTGTCATTTACAGTTACTGTCGTGTATGTGTGTTTAACTAATAACTTGAATCCAAAGGAAGAATATGAAGAAGATAAAAATGAGAAGTTAATGTAACAAAATCTATACACACCTGCTCTTTCTCAGCTTCTTTAAGGGCATGAGATTATAGGAAAAAGTAACTATAAATGCATTTTGGGGATTTTAACATCGGTAGCAAAAAAATTAAGAAATGGAAAGCAACTTACTATATAGAAGTAAATTTCTCTAAATTGACTGGAATTTATAAACTGCAGTAGAATTAAGTTGTGTATTGTTAAGTTCTCAAGCAACCAATAATAATTTAGAAAATAACTGAACTTACTAAAGGATTTTAAATGGCACACTAGAAAATATGCTTTTAATAAAAAAGCAGTTGAAGTGGGAACCAAGAAACAAGACAAAAAAAGAAAAAATGGCAGGTATAAATCCAGTCATGTCCGTATTAAATGTGAGTGGTTTAAGTTATACAGTCAAAAAGGCAAAAATACTAGATTTTTTTTTTAAGATCCAGCTTTATATATCTACAGAAAGCATAATTTAGATTAAAAACAAATGGGTTGAAAGTAAATTAGGTGAAAAATATACCATGCTAACAGCAACCACATGACTTGAACTAGTTAATACTAATAATTAGACAAAACAGATTTCAAAATAAAAATTGTAAATTAGACATAAAGACATTTCACAGTGATGAAAGAGTCAAAGCATTAGGAGTATATACCAGTTGCAAACAACACACTTAACTATGGAGCAAAAAATGAACAGAATTGAAGGGAGAAATAGACAATTTGACAAGAGTTGGACTTTATTATGCCACTTGCAATAACAGAACTAGGCAGAAGATCACCAGTGACATAGAAGAC
The DNA here is from genome assembly GCF_009829155.1 of Mustela erminea. NCBI lineage: Eukaryota > Metazoa > Chordata > Mammalia > Carnivora > Mustelidae > Mustela > Mustela erminea. The sequence goes on from NC_045634.1 coordinate 12,915,007, forward strand.
TTGAGAAGTACTGTAACTTAACATTATGGGACATTCCACCCAACAGTGGCAGAATACAGTTTGGTCAAATGTACATGGAACATTCTCTAGGATTGACTGTATGCTGGGCTATAAACCAAGCCTCAGTAAACTTAAGACTACTGAGGAGTGTCTGGGTGGCTCAGTCAGTTAAGTATCCAGCTCTTGATTTTAGCTCAAGTCATAATCTCAGGGTCACGAGATCAAGCCCCATGTTAGGCTTCACACTGGGCATGGATCCTGCTTAAGATTCTCTCTTTCCCTCTGTTCCCCCTTAAAAAAAAATAATATTGAAGTCCTACAAAATATGTTCTCCAAATACAGTGGATTGAAAATAGAAATCAGAAGTAGAAGGGAAACTGGAAAATGTATAATTGTGGAAATTTACATACTCCTAAATGACCTGAATCAAAGAATAAATCATAAGGGAAATTGAAAACACAAAGTGCCAAGACATAGGAGAGACAGTGAAAGCAGTGTTTGCAGGGAAGTATATAACTGTAAGTGCCTATATTAAAAATCAGATTTTAGAAAGATCAAGTCCATAACCTAACTTTACATTTTAAAGCCCCTAGGAACAGAAGAACAACCTAAACCCAGTGCAAACCAAATAAAGAGGGAATAAATGGAAAAAATACCAAAGCCAGAAGTTGGTTCTTCTCAACTAGACTAGCCAAACAAAAATCAGTAAAGAGTCACATTACCAAAGTCACTGTAGACCTTACTGAAATAAAAAGAATTACAAAGGAATACAATGTATAACTGTCTGGCAACCAACTAGGTAACGTGCATAAAATGGACAATTCCTAGAAAGATAAACTGCCAAAATTGAGTCAGAAAATCTGTATAGACCTATAATAGGTGAAAAAGTTGAATTAGTGTTTTAAAACTTCCTACAAAGGAAAGCCCCCAAGCCCGGTTGACTTCACTGATGGAACGACTTAAAAATTTAAAAAGGAGGGCGCCTGGGTGGCTCAGTGGGTTAAGCCGCTGCCTTCGGCTCAGGTCATGATCTCAGGGTCCTGGGATCGAGTCCCGCATCGGGCTCTCTGCTCAGCAGGGAGCCTGCTTCCCTCTCTCTCTCTGCCTGCCTCTCTGCCTGCTTGTGATCTCAGTCTGTCAAATAAATAAATAAAATCTTTTAAAAAAAAATGAAAAATAAAAAGGAATTAACAGGAATGTTTCACAGAGACTAAGAATAGAATAGGAGGGATCATTTCCCAATGTATTCTTTGAGGTCTGTATTTCCCTAATACCAAAATCAAAGATAATTTAAGAAAATTACAAACCAATACTCTTTATGCTTATAGTTGCAAAAATCTGCAACAGAGTATTAAAAACTGAAGACAGAGTTGGTTCAAAATATGAAAAATCAAAGCAATAAACTGTTGGACAGAAAAACACATGATCATCTCAGTTAAGCCAGGAAAAACATTTGTCAAAATCCAGCACACTTTCCTAATAAAAATACTCATCCTGATAAAGTCATCTACAGAAACCTCACAGCTAATACCATTTTTTAAAAAAAGGTTTTATTTATTAGATTATAAGCAGGAGGGGCAGAGAAAAAGGAACAAGAAGATTCCATGCCAAGTAGGGAGCCCAACACTGCTCCCCTGGGATCATGACCTGAGCCTAAGGCAGACACTTTACTAGCCAAGCAACCCATGCATCCCTAATAACATCATTCTTAATCATGAAAGACTAAATGCTTTCCTCTAAAATCTAGAACTAAAAAAAAAAAATGTCCATTCTCACAGCTTTCATTCAACTGATAATTATACTGCAAATCTTTTCTGCCAGCCACTGAATCAGACATTTTGTCTGCTTCAGTTTTCATCGTAGCTCTGTGAGATCGTTTTACGGAAGAGCACACATGCAGTGACTTGCCCAGGGTTATTCCAGTCCTAAACATAGTAAAAGACCCTTTCTACAGGGTCTTATTCTTGGATTTGCTTTTAAATTCAAATCCTTTAACTACTTGCTTGCTTCTTTGCCATTTATAGCCTTCAGTTTGACCCAGCACCTCGTCGTGGAGAGCCTCATGTTACCCGGCGCACCCCCGACTACTTCCTGTAAATTCCTCCTGGGAAAAACCTGCCTTTGTATGTGGAAGTATACCTGGCTTTTTAAAATATATATATTTAAAAACAAAACAAAAAAAGCAACAGTAATGTATGTGTTTCTGTAACAAATTGGGATCTGTCTTGGCATTAAACATTATCATGGACCAAAATGTGCCATACTAATGATGAGCATTTAGCACAATTTGAGACTGAAATTTAGTACAACACTATGTTCTAGATCGGTCAGTCTTAACAGTTTGCCTGCTGTATTTGTAGTAACCATTTTCCTCTGGACTGTTCAAGCAAAAAAGGTAACTAACTCCTTCATTGCCTTTTGCACTTACTTGGAAATTTTAGTTATAGTGTTTAACTGGCATGGATTGGTAGAGTTGGAGTTTTATTTTTAAGAAAAATTCACAAGCTAACTTCCACTTAATCCATTACCCTTTATTTTATTGAAAATGTATAGTTAAATTAACTGAAGAAAAGATTCTTGGGAGTATGTTGTCATAACATTTTAAAAGGTTTCCCTTCATTTAAGTGACTGTTTTCTGTCGATCTGCATATTTCTGTGTACTTGTCATGACAGTGCTTGCATCCTATTTGGTGTACTGAGCAAATAAACTTTCCATTTTAAACAAAAATTGGTTTACTGTGGTATGCTTTAAATGAAAAGTTCTTTTTTGACACTTGATATAAAGCCTCTTAAAAAATAAATCTCTTGGGGAACCTGGGTGGCTCAGTGGGTTGAGCCTCTGCCTTTGGCTCAGGTCATGATCCTCGGGTCCTGGGATCGAGCCCCGCATTGGGCTCTCTGCTCAGCAGGGAGCCTGCTTCCTCCTCTCTCTCTGCCTGTCTCCCTGCCTACTTGTGGTCTCTGTCTGTCAAGTGAATAAATAAAATCTTTAAAAAAAAATAAAAAATAAATCTCTTGACCTGTGATAAACAGTTGTGTTGAGATAATTTATTGGCAATGTTTTTTGTGTCGGGCTTATATTCAGAAGAAAACCTCAAATAGTAGGCTGGAAAAGTTTAGAGCATAAAAACCATTTTTATTTCTAAACATTTTACTAGGTAGTTTATATTAATATATTCAAATATGTAGTATATGCTAAAACTAGAATGTTCTATAGCTAGGAAGAATCTTCTAAAAGCCAAAATATATTTTGTCTTTCTCCATTGCTCTAGAAATAAGAATTAATCTCCAAAAGAAAGTTTAGTAGAAATAGTAAGTAATAAATAGCTCCATTACTAATATATAAATTCCGAGGGGGGTGGATATAGAGTCAGTGTAAGGGTGAGTATCGGAGGGTGGAAGACACTAGAGAAAATTAGATTTTTTAAGTCTTTATAGAAGAAAACAAGATGGTAGAATAAATATCTCAATGGCAATGGATGGAGTTCTCTAGTTAAAAGACATAGGGTCATTTTTTATTTTTTTTAATCCAACTATGTCCTGATTGCAAGGCACATACCAAAAGCAAAAAGTCAGGCATGTTGAAAATTAAAAGATGGAATAGACTGAGAAGATACTAATCAAAGGAAACCTGAAATAGCTATATTAATATTAAAATAGACATTGAGACAAAATTTAAGAACAGAACATTAGTACAAATAGAGTTAACTCATAATTCTAAACTTGTATGTACATACCAGAATAGCCTCACTATGAAAATAAAAAATCCTGAAAAACCAGGTTGACAAGTTTTTATTATAATGGCAGAATTCAACTCATTGTTAAGTCAAAGATGTAGAGTATTTAATAAAACATTTTAATAAGATTTATATAATAGAAGGGCACCTGGGTGGCTCAGTCAGTTAAGTATCCAACTTGATTTTGGCTCAGGTCATGATCTGAGCCATAAGATCAAGCCCCATGTTGAACTCCATGCTCTCTCCCTCTTCCTCTGGCCCTCCCCATTCTTGTGCACTCTCTCAAAAAAAGGAAGTGGGGGGAGGGAGGAAGAAAGGAAGGAAGATGTAATAGACATAGGTAGATCTCTGTGCCCTAATAGAGCACACATTTTTGTCAAGTTTTTTTAATAGGACACCTCTGAGTACAATGCAATTTAGAAAATAGAAAAAATAAGAGGACATGATATTCTGTAGAAAATGTAAAAAGACCAAAAAATTACTAGAACTGATACATGAATTCAGTAAAATGGCAGGGAAAATATTGTTAAAATGTCTGTATTACCCAAAGCAGTCTACACATTTAAAGCAATCCCTAACAAAACACCACCAGCATTTTTCACAGTGCTAGAACAAACAATTCTAAAATTTGTATGGAACCATGAAAGACTCTAAATAGCCAAAGGAATGTTGAAAAGCAAAGCTGGTGGCATCACAATTCCAGACTATTATTACAAAGCTGTAATGATAAGACAGTATGGTAGTGGCACAAACACACATAGATCAATGAAACAGAATAGAAAACCCAGAAATGGTCACACAATGCTACGGTCAACTAATCTTTGACAAAGCAGGAGAGAATATCCAATGGGAAAAAGTCTTTCAGGAAATGGTGTTGGGAAAACTGGACATCAACATGCAAAAGAATGAAACTGGAGAACCTTCTTAAACCATATACAAAAATAAACTCAAAATGAATGAAAGACCTAAATGTGAGACAGGAAACCATCAAAGTCCTAGAGAACACAGGCAACAACCTCTTTGACATCAGCTGTAGCAACTTACCAGGTACATCTCCGGAGGCAAGGGAAACAGAAGTGAAAATGAATTATTGGGACTCCATCAAAATAAAAAGGTGGTACACAGAGAAGGAAACAACAAAACTACAAGGCAGCCTTTGGAAGGCGCAAAGATACTTGCAAATGATACATCTGATAAACGGTTAGTATCCAAAATTTATAAAGAACTTACACAACTCAACACCCCTTCATAAAAGTAATCCTGTTAAGAAATGGGCAGAAGACATGAATAGACATTTTTCAAAGAAGATACACACATGGCCAACAGACACGTGAAAAGATGCTCAAAATCAGGGAAGTAATGAATCAAAACTACAATAAGGTATCATCTCACACCAGTCAGAATGGCTGAAAATAACAACACAGGAAACAACAGATTTTGGCAAGGATGTGGAGAAAGGGAAACCTTACACTGTTGGTGAGAATGCAAACTGGTACAGCCACCCTGGAAAATAATACGGAATTTCTTCAAAAAGTTAAAACTAGAACTACCTTATGACCGATCAATTGTCTACTAGGTATTTACACAAAGGATACAAAAATAGTGACCCAGAGGGATACATGCACCCTGAAGCTTATAGCAGCATTATCAACAATAGCCAAATTATGGTAAGACCCCACATGTCCGTTGATGAATGGATAAAGAAGAGGTGGTATATGGGGTATTTGGGTGGCAAAGTTGGTTAAGCATCCATAAAAACCATAGAAGAGAATGAAATCTTGCCATTTGTAGTGAAATGGATGGAGTATATGCTAAGTGAAACAAATCCGAGAAAGACAACTACCAAGTGATTTCACTCAGTAATTTAAGAGAAAACAGATGAACATGGGGAAAAAAGATGCAAACCATAAACATATTCTTTAACTATAGAGAACAAACGGGACTACTGGGGAGGTGAGCGGTGGGATAGGGTAAATGGGTGATGAGTATTCAGGAGAGCACTCGTGGTGATGAGCACTGGGTGCTATATGTAGGTGATGAATCACTACATTCTACTGAAACTAATATTACACTATATGTTAACTAGAATTTAAATAAAAACTTGAAACTATTAAAAGCAAAAATTTTCAGAAGTACCTATTCTTTTTGGAATTTAAAGAGTTAAATTCAAGGGTAAATGAACTTTTAACTTCCATAAAACAAAATTTAGAAAAACTGGTTATGAAAAAATAAATTTTACATATGTGGACAAAACCTCTACAATAGCCAAAATAATTTGGAAAAACAAGAACGGGTACATTCACTTTCCAATGTCAGAACTTGTTATAAAACTATAATTTTCAAGACCGTGTTGTATTGGTATGCCCAGATACACAGATCAATGAACAAAATTAAGAGTCCAGAGGGTGCCTGGGTGGCTTAGATGGTTAAGCATCTGCCTTTAGCTCAGGTCATGATCCCGGGGTCCTGGGGTCAAGTCCCACATCAGGCTCCCTGTTTGGTGGGGAGCCTGCTTCTCCCTCTCCCTCTACTGCTCGCCCTGCTTGTGCTCTCTCTCTCTCAAATAAATAAAATCTTTAAAAAAAATTAAGAGTCCAGACATAAATCCTTACATTTATAGTTAATTATCCTTTGAGAAAGTGGTAAGGCAATTCATTGAGGGATTCTACAACAAATGGTGTTAGGACAATTCTATATACACATGCTACAGAAGGACAAATTTAAATGCATACCTCATACTGTAAACAAAAATTCACTAAAAACAGATCAGACCTAAACATAAGAGCTGTTACAAACTTTAGAAAACACAGAACCCTGAGGCACCTAGCTGGCTCAGTCAGAAGAGCATGGGACTCTTGATCCTGAGGTCAAGAGTTTGAGCACCATTTTGGGAGTAGAAATTACTTAAAAATAAAATCTTAAAAAAAAGAAAAAAAAAACATAGAACCCCTTTGAGACCTTGGGTTAGGCAATGATTTCTTAGGGGTGATATCAAAAGAAAGGTTCATAAAAATTTTTAATTGATAAACTAGACCTAGGAAATAAACATTTACACTTAAACAGAACTGAAAGAAAAGACAATAGACTGAAAGGAAATGTTTTCAAGACACATATCTGATAAAGGACTTATATCTAGAATTTAAAAGAACTGGGACGCTTGGGTGGCTCAGTCGGTTAAGCCACTGCCTTCAGCTCAGGTCCTGATCCCAGGGTCCTGGAATCGAGTCCCGCATCAGGCTCCTTGCTCAGCGGGGAGCCTGCTTCTCTCTCTGCCTCTGCCTGCCACTCTGCCTGCTTGTGTGTGCACGCCTTCTCTCTCTGATAAATAAAAAATTAAAAAAAAAAAGAACTGTTAAACTCGTTAATAAGACAACCCAATCAGAACATGGGCAGAAAATAAGAATAGACATTTCACCAAAGACATACAAATGGCTAATAAGTACATAAATGAAAGCTCAGCATTAAGGAAGTGTTAACTAAAAGCATAACTGAGGTAATTCACACTCATTAGAAAGGCTACAATAAATAAGACCTTCTTTATTAATAACAATTGCCAAGGAAGCCTGGGAAGATGACAGAGTAGGAGGAGCCTAAGCTTATCTTGTCCCACAGATACACCTAGATAACAGACACATCAGTGCAACTAACCCAAAAAACAATCCAAAGACTGGTGGAACAGACTCTCCATAGTTAATCATAGAGAGGAAACCACATGGGAAAGAAAAGTAGTAGGAAAGGTAGAGTCTCAGGAATCAAACTAACCAGTAGAGAGGGGAAAATTAACCAGTGAGATCAACCACAAATGGAAGGGACATCATAGTTATGAAGAAAGGAGAGGAAAGTCCACACCACACTGCCAGACACAGGGGAGCTGCTCTGGGAATATGACTCCCCGTAGCATTTGGCTTTGAAAACCAGAGAGGACTAACTTTGTTAGTTCTTGCAATCAGTGGGGCTTAACAGTGGGAACTTTAAAAATCAGCAAGTTTGGCTCTGGGAAAGCCGGAGGGAATAGAAAACTGAGTGCCTGCCCTTAAAGAGATGGTGTAACAATCTTGCTGAGATACCGCATAGAAGCAGTTGTTGGAAAAAATACCTGGAGTAAATGGGAAGGCGATTTAATCTCAGAATGTGTATTAGAGGGGGAAAGATCTTTAGGGGACTTCTCCAAGAACAAAAGAGCTGATGTACCATCTCCCTCCTCTACATCCAGCCTAGACATGCACCCACCTATAGGAACCAAAATGAACACACCACCTAACTTGCTAACAATGTGCACCCTATCCCAAAGTTCTCCTTCCGCTGCCCTACTCAAACTATCCCACTTGGCAGGAGTCCCTACAAAGTAGCTGACATGTCTCTTTCTGAAAACAGCCCCCATAGTAGCCAACACAATTCCAAAGTGAGTCTTGTCCTGGAGAGAGGAGAAGATAACCACACACACCAGCTCCAGTGCAGCCCCAGCAGTGGACTGCGGACAGACATCTCGTCTGACTGCAGGCCCTACATCAGTGATAGCCTCTCAGGGGACAATGCAGGGAGTACACCCTCCAGGTAGGTGCATTCCAGCAGACTGAGGGCAGCATCTGATCTGTCTGCTGACACCACCCCACTTCATACCCAAGGTGGTCCCATATAGGCCCCTTACCAATACAGGAAACAAACTGCCCACAACAGGCAAAGATGGCTATTGCAGCCAGCGGGACTGAAGGTGAATGTGGCTCAACCACCAGAACGGGGTGGGTGCAACACACATGAGAAATTCCCATGAAGCACCAGTTTCTAGTGAGTGGGACACTGTACTGCAGGGCACTAACAGGACCTCTTCTTCATAAGGCCAATACTTTGAAAAGCAGGAGACACGGATAACTTTCCTAACACAGAGAAACAGACACAGAGTTAGATAAAATGAAGAGACAAAGTATACAACCCAAATGAAAAAACAAAAACAAAACAAACAAACAAACAAAAAAAACAGGACAAAAGTCACAGCAAAAGAGCTAAATGAAATGGAGATATATGCCTGATAGAGAATTCAAAGTAATGGTCATAAAGATACTTACTGGACTTAAGAAAAGAGTGGAGAATCTCAGTGAGACTCTCAACAAAGAGATAGAAACATAAAAAAGAACCAATCACAGATGAAGAACTTAATAAAAAAAAAACACTAGATGTAATACATAGTAGATTAGAAGAGGTGGAAGAATGGAGGAGTAATCTGGAAGGTTGGGTACTGGAAAGCAACAGAGAAAAACTGGGGAAATTAAAAAGGATAAGAAGTGAGAATAGATTAAGGGAACTCAGTGATCTCCTCATTCACATTATTGAGATTCCAGAAGAAGATAGAAAAAAGGAGGTAGAAAGTTTATTTGAAGAAATAATAGCTGAAAATTTCCCTAATGTGAGGAAGGAAACAGATATCCAGATCTTATTGGGGGCACAGAGAGCCCCCAATAAAATCAATCCTAAGAAGGTCCTCACCAAGACACATAATAATTAAAATGCTAAATACTAGTGATGAAGAGAGAATTTTAAAGCAACAAGAGGAAACAGTTACTTACAAGGGAAACTCCATAAGGCTATCAGCTGATTTTAATGCAGAAACTTTGCAATCCAGAAAAAAGTGACATAATATACTTAGAGTGCTGAAAGGAAAAAACCTGCAAACATGGCTGCCTGGGTGACTCAGTCTGTTAAGCATCTGCCTGCGGCTCAGGTCATGATCCCAGGGTCCTGGGATCAACTCCTACATTGGGTTCCTTGCTCAGTGAGGAGCCTGCTTCTCCTGCCTTCTGCTCCCCTTGCTTGCTCGCTTGCTCTCTCTCTCTCTCTCCAACAAATAAATAAAGTCCTAAAAAAAAAAAAAAAAAAAAAAACCAAAAATCTGCAAACAGAAATGCTCTATTCATCAAGGCTATCACTCAGAATAGAAAGGAAGATAAAATTTCCATACAAAAGATAAAGGAGTTCATTACCATTAAACCACACTCACAAGAAATGTTAATTAAAAGGTATTCTCTGAGTTAAAAGAAAAGGCCTTGGGCGCCTGGGTGGCTCAGTTGGTTAAGTGACTGCCTTCAGCTCAGGTCATGATCCCAGAGTCCTGGGATGGAGTCCCACATCAGGCTCCCTGCTCCTTGGAAAGTCTGCTTCTCCCTGCGACTTTCTCCCCTCCCATGTTCTCTTTCACTGTCTCTCTCTCAAATAAATAAATAAAATCTAAAAAAAAAAAAAAAGAAAGAAAGAAAGAAAGAAAAGAAAAGGCCTTAATCAGGAGTAAGAAAATTATGAAAGAAAAACATTTCACAAGTAAATACAAACATCATAAAGATAGATGAATCACTTATAAAACCAGTACAGAGGTTAAAGCACAAACACAGTAAAATCAACTATATCTATAAAAATCAGTCAAGGGAGTCAGGAAATAAAAGTATAACATCACATACATAAAACTTTGGGAAGAGTAAAAATTTAAAATGGATTCAGGGTGGGAAGGTGGGTGAGCCCAATGGTGGGCCTTAAGGAGGACATGTATTGCATGGAGCACTGGGTGTTATACACAAACAATGAGTCTTAGATCACTACATCAAAAACTAATGACATACTGTATGGTGACTAACATAATAATAAAACAGATTCAAACTTAAGAAACTATCAATTTTATATAGACTGCTATATACATAGGATGTTATATATAAGTAACCACAAATCAAAAATCTGTAATAGATACACAAAAAGAAAGAAAAATGAATACAAGCATATCACTAAAGAAAGCTGTCAAAACACAAGAGAAGAGAGCAAAAAGCAGTAATAACAAGGAAGTTTAGGGGCACAATGAACAAGGAAGTTTAGGAAGTTTAGGTGGCTCAGTCTTTAAGCATCTGCCTTCAGCTCAGGTCATGAACCCAGGGTCCTGGAATCAACACCCACATGGGGCTCCCTGCTCAGAGGAAGTCAGCTTCTACTTCGCCCGTTCCCTCCCCCTTCTCTCACTGTGTCTCTATCAAATAAATAAATAAAATCTTTTGAAAAAAATTAGAGGGAAGTTTATAGCAATATGGGCCTACCTCAAGAAGCAAAAACAAAAACATCTTAAGTAAACAACCTAACCTTAAAACCTAAAGCAGCTAGAAAAAGAAAAAAGCCAGGGTGCCTGGGTGGCTCAGTAGGTTAAAGCCTCTGCCTTCAGCTCAGGTCATGATCCCAGAGTCCTGGAATGGAGCCCCGCATCGGGGCTTTCTGCTTCTCGGGGAGCCTGCTTCCCTCCTCTCTCTCTCTCTGCCTGCCTCTCTGCCTACTTGTGATCTCTGTCAAATAAATAAATAAAATCTTTAAAAAGAAAAAGCCTAAAGCCAGCAGAAGGAAAAAAAAATAAGATTAGATCAGAAATAAATGAAAGAGACTAAAAACACAATAGAATAGATCAATGAAACTGGGAGCAGTTCTTTGAAAAGATCAAGAAAATTAATAAACCTTTAGTGAGACTCATTAAAAAATGTGAGAGAACTCAAAATCAGAAATGAAAGAGGAGAAATAACAACTGACACCACAGACAAAAAATTATAAGAAAAAATTATGGAAAATGTATGTGCCAAAAAATTGGACAATCTAGTGGAAAGGAATAAGTTCCTAGAAACATAAAACCTTCCAAAACTGAATCAGGAAGAAATGGAAAATTTGAACAGACTGCTTATTAGCAGTGAAATTGACTCAGTAATCAAAAAAAACTGCCAACAAACAAAAGGCCAGTATCAGATGGCTTCCCAGGTGAATTCTACCAGCATTTAAAGAAGACTTAATACCAGGGCGCCTGGGTGGCTCAGTGGGTTAAAGCCTCTGCCTTCAGCTCGGGTCATGATCCCGGGGTCCTGGGATCAAGCCCCACATCGGGCTCTTTGCTCAGCGGGGAGCCTGCTTCCTCCTCTCTCTGCCTGCCTCTCTGCCTACTTGTGATCTGTGTCTGTCATATAAATAAATAAAATCTTTAAAATAAAAAAAAAAGAAGACTTAATACCTCTTCTCAAACTATTCCAAAAAATACTAGAGAAAGGAAAGCTTCCAAATTCAGAGGCCAGCATTACCCAGACACCAAAACCAGATAAAGACCTAAACAAAAAAAAAAAAAAAAAAAAGAGAGAGAGAGAGAACGAACTACAGGCCAATATCTCTCCTGAACATAGATACAAAAATCCTCAACAAAATATTAGGAAACTGCATTATACAATAAACATAACAAACATCAAGAAAATCATTCACCACAATCAAGTGGATTTATTTATTTACTACAGGGATGCAAGTGTGGCTCAGTATTCACAAATCAATCAACACAATACATTATATCAACAAGAGAAAGGATAAAAACCATAGGAACATTTCAATAAATGCAGAAAAAACATTCAACAAAGTACAACATCCATTTATGATAAAAACTCTCGACAAAATAGTTTTTAAAGGAAATATGCCTCTACATAATAAAGGCCATATATGAAAATCCCATAGCTAACATCATACTCAATGGGGAAAAACAGATTTTCCTCTAAGATCAGAAATAAGACAAGGATGTCCACTCTCACCACTTTTATTCAGTGTAGTACTGGAAGTCCTAGTCACAGTAATCAGACAAGTAAAAGGCATCCAAATTGGTAAGGAAATAAAACTTTCACTGTATGAAGATGACAAGATATTATATATAGAAAACCCTAGGGACTCCACCAAAAAACTACTAGAACTGATAAATGAATTCAGTAGGGTCACAGGATACAGCATTAATATACAGATGTCCACGGCAGGGGCACCTGGGTGGCTCAGGTGGTTAGCATCTGACTTTTGATCTTACCTCAGGTCTTGAGCTCAGGGTTGTGAGTTCAAGCCCCATGTTAGGGCATGCTGGGCATGGAGCCTACTTAAAAAGAAAAGAAAAGAAAAAGCAAAAAGAATCCACAGCCTTCCTATACACTAATAATGAAGTAACAGAAAGAGAAATTAAGGGTGGCTCAGGTGGTTAAAGCCTCTGCCTTTGGCTCGGGTCGTGATCCCAGGGTCCTGGGATCGAACCCTGAGTCGGGCTCTCTGCTCTGCAGGAACCCTGCTTCCTCCTCTCTCTCTGCCGGCCTGTCTGCCTACTTGTGATCTCTATCAAATAAATAAATAAAATCTTTAAAAAAAAAAAAAAAAAGAAAACAATCCCATTTACAATTGCATCAAAAAGAATAAAATACACTGACCTCTACCTCTGAAACTAATATTACATTATATATTAATTGAATTTAAATTAAAAAATTTTAAGAATACTTAATGAACTAAGCCAAGGAGGTGAAGGGCCTGTATTCCAAAAATTATAAAACACTGATGAAAGAAATTAAAGATGACACAAATGGAAAATTATCTATACTCACGGATTGGGAGAACCAATATTGTTAAAATGTCCCTACTACCCAAAGCAATCTGTAAATTCAACATAATCCCCATCAAACTACCAACAGCATTTTTCACAGATCTCAAACAAATTACCATAAAATTTGTATGGAGCCACAAAAGACCCCAAATAGGCAAATCAATCTTGAAAAAGCAACACAAAACTACAATTATCATAATCCCAGATTTCGAAGATACACTAATCAAAACAGGATGGTATTGACAAAAAACAGACACACAGATCAACAGAATAGAATACAGAGCCCAGAAATAAACCCATGCTTCTATAATCAGTTAACCTATGACAACCTATGACAGAAAAGGCTAGAATATACAATAGGAAAAAGGCAGTCTCTTCAACAAATGGTACTGGGAAAATTGGACAGCTACATACAAAAGTATGAAACTGAACCATTTCCTTACAGCATACACAAAAATAAGTTCAAAAAGAATTAAAGACCTAAATATGAGACCTGAAACCATAAAATTCTTACAAGAAAACATAGGCAGTAATAACATTGACATCAGCCATAAAAATATTTTTTTAGATAGGTCTCCTTTGGCAAGGGAAACAAAATCAAAAATAAACTATTGGGACTACACCAGAATAAAAATCTTTTGCACAGTGAAGGAAACCATTAACAAGGCAAAAAGACAACCCACTGAATGGCAGAGGATATTTGCTAATGATATATCTGATAAGGAGTTAATATCTAAAATATATAAAGAACTTATACAACTCATTACCAAAAAAAGCAAATTAAAATTCAGCAGAGAATATGAATGGATGTTTTTCCAAGGAAAATACACAGATGGCCAACAAACACATGAAAAGATGTTCAATCATCACTTACTATCATGGAAATGCAAATCAAAACTACAATGAGTTACCAATCTTTTTTTTTTTTAAGATTTTATTTATTTATTTGACAGAGAAAGAGATCACAAGTAGGCAGAGAGGAAGACAGAGAAAGAGGGGGAAGCAGGCTCCCTGCTGAGCAGAGAGCCCGATGTGGGGCTCAATCCCAGGACCCTGAGATCATGACCTGAGCTGAAAGCAGAGGCTTAACCCACTAAGCCACCCAGGCACCCCAGTGAGTTACCAGTCTTAAAACTTAAACCTGTAAGAATGGCTAAATTAAAAACACAATAAATAACAAGTGTTGGCAAGGATGTGAAGAGAAAGGAACTGATGGGAATGCAAGCTAGTATAGCCATTATGGAAAAAAGTGTGGCGATTCCTCAAAAAATTAAAAATAGAATTTGATCTAATTTGATCTAATAATTCCACTACTGGGTATTTACCCAAAGAAAATGAAAACACTAATTTGAAAAGACATGTGCACCCCTCTGTTTACTGCAGCATTATTTATAATAGCCAAGACATGGAAGCAATCCAAGTACCCACTGGTAGATGAATGAATAAAGAAGATGTAGTAATACAAAATGGAATACTACTTGGCCATCAAAAAGAATGAAATCTTGCCATTTGCAACAATGTGGATAGATCAGAGGGTATAATGCTAATTGAAATAAATGGGTCAGAGAAAGACAAATATATGATTTGACTCATCTGTGGATTTAAAAAAACGAATGAACATACAAAGATTTCTTAAAGACAGAGAACAGACTAGTGGTTGCCAGAAGGGAGGTGGGTGAGGGGATGCGTGAAATAGGGGAAGAGGATTAAGAGTACACTTATCTTGATGAGCACTAAGTAATATATGGAACTTACAAATCACTCCATTGTACACCTGAAACTAATATAACACTGTATGTTAATTATACTTGAAGGAAAAAGAATAAGTGTTTGTGAGAATGAGAGAAATTGGAGCCCTCTTACGACACTGGTATAAAGAACTGTAAAATGCTGCAGCCCCTTTGTGAAACTTGGCAGCTTCTTAGGCGTAAAATTACCTTATGACCCAAAAATTCCATCCCTACATATCTACCCAAGAGAAACTAAAATACACGTTCACACAAAGATAAGTATGCCAATATTTACAGCAACATTAATTCTAATGGTCAAAAACTGGAGACAATCTGAATGTCCATCAACTGCTGAATGGATAGGCAGAAATGTTAGATTCATACAATGGTAACGTACCACCAGTTGGAAACGTATTACAATATGGATGAACTTCATAACGCGCTGGTGACATGACAAACTACATATTATGATTCCATTTATATGAAATGTCCAGAAAAGATAAATTCCGGGACAGAAGTAGATGAGTGGTTGCCTTGGGCTGGCCAGTGGGAATGGGAAGCAACTAAATAGGCAAGAGAGATCTTATTGGAACAATGGAAATGTTCTAAAACTCATCTATGGTCATGGTTGTAAATTTTTTTTTTAAAGATTTTTTAATTTATTTATTTGACAGACAGATCACAAGTAGGCAGAGAGGCAGGCAAAGAGAGAGAGAGGAGGAAGCAGGCTCTCTGCTGAGCAGAGAGCCCGATGTGGGGCTCGATCCCAGGACCCTGGGATCATGACCCGACCCGAAGGCAGAGGCTTTAACCCACTGAGCCACCCAGGTGCCCCTCATTGGGTAAATTTACTAAAAAAATTTTCTTTTTTTAAATTTTTAACTTTATTTTTACTTTTTCTTAATTTAAATTCAATTAACTAACATATAGTGTGTGTTTCAGAGATAGAATTCAGTGATTCATCAGTCCTCCATAATACACAGAGCCCATTCCATCACATGCCCTCCAATGTCCATCACCCAGTTACCCCATCCCCACCTTCCTCCAGCAACCGTCAGTTGATTTCCTATGATTAAGAGTCTCTGGGTGCCTGGGTGGCTCAGTTAAGCATCTGCCTTCAGTTGAGGTCATGATCTCAGGGTCCTGGGATCGAACCCCACCTCAGGCTCTCTGCTCAGTGGGGAGTCTGCTTCTCCCTCTCCTCTCTCTAGTCTCCCTCTCAATCTGTCTCAAATAAATAAATAAAATCCTGGGGCACCTGGGTGGCTCAGTGGGTTATACTTTAGTTATACATTTCCCTATAAAGACTGGTTTGGTTGCATTGCACAAAGTTTATTGTGTTCTGCAAACAGTTTTACTAAGGTATAGTTTATATACAAAATTTTCCCATTTCAAGGGAACAATAAAAGATTTTTGGCTGGGTCATTCAGTAGAGTATGTGACTCTTGATCTTGGGGGTTCTGGGTTTGAGCCCATGTAAGTAAGTAAGTAAGAAATTACTTAAAATCTTACAAAAAACAAAAGATTTTTAAAAAGATTTTATTTATTTATTTGACAGAGACAGATCACAAGTAGGCAGAGAGGCAGGCGGGGGGTGGGGGGCGGCACAAGCTCCCCATTGAGCAGAGAGCCTGAAGCAGGGTTTGATCCCAGGACCCTGAGATCATGACCTGAGCCAAACTAAATATTTGTATTGTAATAAAGGAAAATCTGGAAATTATGAGCCAAGTGTTTACTACTCCATAAAATTTTTTTAAAAAAATTAGAGCAAATTTCAAAAGAAATAGAAGTTTCCAAAGAAAAGAACTAAAGTTGGCCCTTGAAGACCAATAAAATATAAAACAGAGGCAGGCACAAATGAAAGCATGAATTTATAAAATAAAAGATACAGAAGGGGAGAAAAGATACAGAAGGGGAAAAAGTAAGAAGGTCTATGAATAAGACTTGCCAATAAATTGAAAACAGAAGCAATGAGCAAATTACTAGAGTATCTTGACCTCATTGAACATTAAAAAAAAAACAAATGCAGTCTAAATACTTATCTTGGGGCACCTGGGTGGCTCAGTGGATTAAACCTCTGCCTGAGGCTCAGGTCATGGTCTCAGGGTCCTGGCATTGGGCCCCGCATCATACTTGCTGCTCGGCGAGGAGCCTGCTTCTCCCTCTCTCTCTGTCTGCCTCTCTGCCTACTTATCTCACCATTAAGGTAGTTGAATCACTCATTTAAATCTTAAAAAGAATACACTAAGTACCATTGTTCATAGCAGCATTATTCACAACAGCCAAAAGGTGGAAACCACCAAAATATCCATCAACAGACAAATGGATAGACAAAATGTAGTGTACACAGCCAGTGGAATATTATTCAGCCATGAAAAGGAAACTGATTCATTTTACAACATGGATGAACTTTAAAAACATGCTAGGTGTGATAAACCAGACACGGAAGACAAATATAATCCCACTTAAATGAGATACTGAAAATTGGCAAATTCACACAGACACAAAATAGAACAGAGATTACCAGGCCTGGGGAAAAGGGAGGAGGCAGCGGGGAGATCATATTTAACGGGAACAGAGTTTGGGGCTGATTAAAACGTTCTGGAAATAGTGCTGCAGAATATTGTGAATATACTTTAAGCCACTGAAATAAATACTTTAAAGTGGTTCAAATGGTAACATTTGTTATATTTTACAATAAGACAATTTAGAATCAGCTTGTTGTATTCACACATGGAGGGGGAGAAAAAGGCTAGTGGGATTCTCACCAGGATCTACTGAGTCTCTATGACTTTGGAGAATAGACTTTTTTTTTCCACCTTGTGTGTGTCAGCCTGTGAAGATGACATACATCTCCTTTAAGTCCTTAATTTCTCTCAACAATGTACTAATATTTGGTGAATTCTTGCCATATATTTGATTTTTTTTTCTTTGAGATTTTATTTATTGACTTGAGAGAGAGAGTGAGAGGGCAAGGACAGGGGTTCCAGGCAGAGGGACAAGCAGACTCCCTGCTGAGCAGGGAGCCCAACACGGGGCTCGATCCCAGGACCCTGAGACCACGACCTGAGCAGGGCAGACACTTAACTGACTGAGCCACTCAGGTGCCCTTGACTTGTATTTGATTTTAAAATGTTGTCAACGACCGCTTTCTTTCCATTTTACTTTCCAATTGTTTATTGATAATAGAAATAAGGGCTTTAAAAAATATATATATTGTGCCTGTATCTAGGAGCTATACCAGTGGCACCTAATTCTTATACTTACTCACCAAAAATTATTTTGGGGGCATCTGAGTGGCTCGTTTGGTTAAGTGTCAGTCTCTTGATTTGGGCTCAGGTTGGGATCTCAGGGACGTGAGAGTAAGCCCCACATGAGACTCCGTGCTCTGTGGGGCATCTGCTTGAGATTCTCCCTCTGCCTCTGCCACCCCCCTTCAGCGGCTCGCTCTCCCCCTCTTACTCCCTAAAAAATCACTTTGGATTTTTTGTTGTTCTAACAAAATCATGTTTTCTGTGAATACAAAGCTTTTTTTTTTTCCTTCCTGAACTTTATGACTCTTTTAAGTTAAAATTTTTTAAATAAACTCTAACCCCAACATAGGGCTCAAACTCACCACCCCAAGATCAAGAGTCACATCCTCTGCGTGCTGAGCCAGCCACGTGTCCCTATGATTTTTCTTATGTGTTTCTTATGGCATTAGAGAAGAAAACCAGGATTCCATGTTAGCTGGAGGTTTGGGGAGGGGCTTGTTATTTATCTATTACCGCTGTTTCCATTAGACAGCATCTAATTGGGCATTATTTTTAATCCAATCAAACACTGTCTTTAACTGAGGTATTTAGGCCATTTAAATTTAATGAGATTATTGGTATGGTCAGGTTTAAATCTGTCATGTTACTTTTTTTTTTTTAAAGATTTATTTATTTGACAGAGACACAGAGAGAGAGGGAACACAAGCAGGGGGAGTGGGAGAGGGAGCAGCAGGCTTCCTGCTGAGCAGGGAGCCCAACACAGGGCTCAATCCCAGGACCCCCCCACCACCATCATGACCTGAGCTGAAGACAGATGCTTAATGACTGAGCCATCCAGGCGCCACTTTCTATTTGTTTTCTGTTTGTACCGTATATTCCGTTTCTTTCATAATTTTTTTGGATTAAACATATTTTATTCCCTGTATCTCCTTAGTGCGTTATTAGCGATACTTCTTGGTTTTGTTGCTTTAGGGTTGGTTGCTTTAAGACTCATCGGGTGGTGTACCTGTTTAACTTAAGTCTCCCTTCAAATGATATTACACCACTTTATGTATAGAACAAGAACGTTTTACTAGAATTTCCACTTATCCCCTCACACTTTGTGCTATTATTGTCATACATCTTCCTTTTACAAGCATTAAAAATCCCATCTAAAAAAAAAATCCCATCTAACATTACTTTTGTTTAAACAGTAGATTATCACTTAAAAGGATTTATACAAGGAAAACCTTTTCTGTACTCACTCATGTAAATGGATACTATTTCCAATGCTCTTTATTCCTTCGTGTAAATTTGCACTTCCATGTGGTTTAATTTTTGTTCTGCCTTAAAGACTTACTTGAAAACTTCTTTAAAAAAAATTTTTTTTTTAATTTATTTAGGAAAGAGCACAAGTGGGGTGAGGGACAGAGGGAGAAGCAAACACCCCCCTGAGCAGGGAGCCCAGCGCGGGCTGGATCCCAGCACCCTGGGACCATGACCTGAACCAACCGCAGAGGCTTAGCCGACTGAGCCACCCAGGGCCCCTGAATATTTCTTACTACGGGGCAAGTCTGCGAGTGACGAATTCCTTCAGCGTGTGCATGTCTTCCATGTTCCATTTTTTTTTTTTTAAGATTTTACTTATTTATTTGACAGAGATCACAAGTAGGCAGAGAGGCAGGCAGAGAGAGAGGGGGGAAGCAGGCTCCCCGCTGAGCAGAGAGCCCGATGCGGGGCTCGATCCCACCAGTCTGGGATCTTGACCTGAGCCGAAGGCAGCGGCTCAATCCTCTGAGCCACCCAGACGCCCCTTCCACGTTCCATTTTGAAACTCGGTTTCAGCCGTGATCGTATAGTGGTTAGTACTCTGCGTTGTGAAACTCGGTTTCAGTAGGCACAGAATTCTATGACGACTCCTGCTGGGAGCCCGCTTTCCTCACCTCCACTAACAGGGGGCTGCCTGCTATCACCTTGACCTCGGGGTGGGGGTGGAGTGCCAGGTTTTTCTGGACGCCTGCCCCCCCCCCCCCCGCCCGCAGCTTTCCGTCGCGCCCGCACACCTGTATGAGCGAGAGCGTCCTTCTCCATGCTCTTTCCCTGGGTGGCCCGTTGCCTGCAGCTGGTGGGGTTCTGGGCTTGGCAGGAGCGGGAGAGACGCCCCATGGTCCTAACCAGCCTCCATCTCGGGCAGGCCCTCTGGGCTTCGGCTTCGCAGTGAGGCTTTCTTAGCATTCCTGCTCCTCCCACCGGTGGCCGCCAAACTCGGCCTTTACCTGCGGTGGGTGGAGGCTGCTGGTTTTCCGCGCCTCCCCCAGCACCCGCAAACACCTGTCTGAGAGCGGCCGCTGCCCCTCCCCCAGCAACAGAACTAGTTCGCGTCTACTCGTCCCCCAGGAACAATAAACCTTCCCCTGTGTCTCGAGAGCGGCAGGTCGCTTTTGCCTGTACCGCTTCTCCAGAAACGGTAAATCTTTGCCAATGTCCTGTGGTCACCTGCTGACCGGCCTGCAGTGGCTTAACACTTGGGGGAGAAGGATCCCCGCGAGATCGCGGAGCTTTAGGCTGGCTTCTCGGCAGCCACCAGTCACCCCAGCTGCTGCCAGGAGGGCTCGCCCTGGTCTCCTGCGCCCCCCTTGCTCCCTCCCGTGAACCCTTCGGGAAGGCTGGTGGGGAAGAGCTTTCCGCCGCGCGCAAACTCCGTGTCTGCAGCCCCAGGTCAGGACCCTGCAGTCACCCACACACCCACACCGAGAAGGTCCTTAAGGTGTAATGCTCTGCTGTCACCGTCTGGAATTCTTCCTTTTTCCAGCAAGTTTTCCCACATTTCCATCTGGCGCTAAAACTCACAGATTCAACAGCCAGTCCCATCCAAAGCGATACAGAAGCACACACCTGGTCGTTAAACACGTTTAAAATCTTAGCTGGGCTTTTCCTCGCTGTTTGTAGAACACCCACAGGGCTGCCGTGTTCTGCCAAAGGGAAAACGTGCGGTCGGTGTGCCCCTCTCTCCTCCTAATGGATTACCCCTCTTTGGAATTCGGTTCCCTGAATTCTTTGCAGCCTCAGCGATCTGAGGCTCAAAAATGTTGTGATTTTTTTTGTGTCATCCAGCTGTTTCTTGTTAGAGCGAGGGAAGCAATCTTTGCAGCTTTCTTTATCCTGAGTAGAAGTCCAAAACTGCTGGATGGTTTAGAACTTGGTATTTTTAGGATCTCAGTTTCAGCTGGCAGAACAATTAACTCATTAAAACTAGTTCCCCAACGGCCACCACCTCCCCCGCATTTAAAGGAGAATGTCACATTTAAAAAAAAATTTTCCTTTAGGAAAAAAAAAAAAAAATCCCTTTAGAAAAAGTTCCCTCCCTCTTTAGAAAAAGACAGCTTTATGTTTTTTATTTTTCCCCCGTGACAAAATACCCCTTAGTATGACAGGCATATTAATGGGGCAACCGAAAGTGAGATTTATGTTGTTTCAATAACAGGTAACTATTGTATTTATTAAACTCAAATGAGTTATCTGCCACATCAGGCCATTACAGTGAAGTTTACAAAGTGAAGCATGGGACACCTGGGTGGCTCAGTTGGCTGAGCGTCTGAACTGGTTTCTGCTCAGGGCATGTCTCAGGGTCGGGCAACGGAGTCAGCTGGAGATTCTCTTCCTCTGCCCCTCCGCCGCACTCTCCCTCTCTCTCTCTCTCAAATAAATCAATCTTTGAGACACCTGGGAGGCTCGCTGGGATCCTTCTCCCCCAAGTCTTCATCTACCGCAGGATTAGAAAATGATAAATCTTTAAGGCTGCCTGGGTGGCTCAGTGGGTTAAGCCTCTGCCTTCAGCTCAGGTCATGATCTCAGGGTCCTGGGATCGAGCCCCGCATCGGGCTCTCTGCTAGGCAGGGAGCCTGCTCCTTCCTCTTTCTCTACTTGTGATCTCTGTCAAATAAATAAAATCTTTAAAAAAAAATAAAGAAAAAATGATAAATCTTTAAAAAAGAAAAACTAGTGAAGCATGAATAGAGATGAAGAATAATACAATTTGGGAGAATTCTCTAAAGATATGTGGCTTGTGTGCTAGAGAGAAACAGGTTATAGTGCACTCAGTCATTCTGACTGCCAGCCATGTTTCAATACTCAGAATATTCTGTGTGTAAGATCTAAGTCTTTTAAGTTTTTCAATTTTATTCCTCCACGGAAGTATATTACTAAAAACAATAACAAGCAGGCCAAGTAGAAATAGCATTCAAGTTAGTTTTCCCTGGGGCTATTTTTTTTTTTTAATCTAAAGCTATTTTAAGTCACAGCTTTCTCATATATCAGTTGACAAACTTACAACTCTGTCCTTTTTTAAAATCATAAGCCTGTTGATATCATGGGAAACTACACAAAATTAGGAAGAGTATAACGTAATCCAATGTATCTTTCATTCACCTTTAATACTTATTTAGCTATATCCCCCACTTACTGTCCTCTCCCCATTATTTTTTGAAGCAAAATTTTACCAGAATTCCTCTGCCTACTTGTGATCTCTGTCAAATAAATAAATAAAATTTAAAAAAAAAAGAAAAATGTATCGCTATGCAAAGAAATGGCATTAATGATTTTTGTGTTAGAAACTATGGGGACAGGAGGCAACCATTCCACAAATTTTAAGGACCATCTGTTAATTGCTAAACTTTTGTCTTTTTAAACATGAAAAATGTTTTTTTTTTAAGATTATTTATTTATTTATTTGACAGAGAGAGAAATCACAAGTAGGCAGAAGTAGGCAGAGAGGCAGACAGATAGAGATGGAGAAGCAGGCTCCCTGCTGGGCAGAGAGCCTGATGTGGGGCTCGATCACAAGACCCTGGGATCATGACCTGAGCCGAAGGCAGAGGCTTAACCCACTGAGCCACCCAGGTGCCCTGAACAAAGTTTTTTTTTAAAAGATGTATTTATTTTAGGGGCACCTGGGTGGCTCATATGGTTAAGCATCTGCCTTCGGCTCAGGACATGATCCCAGAATCCTGGGATCAAGCCCCATGTCGGGCTCCCTGCTCAGCCGGGAACCTGCTTCTCCCTCTCCCTCTGCTTGTACTTTCTCTGTCAAATAAATAAAATCTTTAAAAAAAAAAAAAAAAAGATTTATTTATTTTAGTTGGGGAGGGGCAGAGGGAGAGAGAGTCTCAAGCAGACTCCCTGCTGAGCATGGAGCCCAATACAGGGCTCGATCTCACAACCCTGAGATCATAACCCACACTGAAATTAAGATTCTGACACTTAATTGACTGAGCCACCCAAGCGCCCCATATTTTTTTTTAATGAAAATCATTTTCTGTAGTCTGTATCCTTGGACATGGATGTGGACAGACAACTGAAGACAGAACCTATGAAAGTCTGCGATCAGAACAGTTGAATATGGAAGCATCTGTTCATTTTCTTTTGTATTTCTATCTGCATTTGAGTCTATTTCCAAAAATATTGGACACTTACTGACTCTTCAGAAGGAACCCTAATTAAGACAAATTACCAGCCCCAGAAACCAAAGAATCTATCCACAACAGTAAAAGTCATTCATCCTGAAGACATCTTTATACTGTTGGGGGAGGGACGCCTGGGTGGCTCAGTTGGTTAAGCAGCTGCCTTCGGCTCAGGTCATGATCCCAGCGTCCTGGGATCGAGTCCCACATCGGGCTCCTTGCTTGGCAGGGAGCCTGCTTCTCCCTCTGCCTCTGCTGCCACTCGGCCTGCCTGTGCTCGTGCGTTCTCTCTCTCTTTCTCTGGCAAATAAATAAATAAAATCTTAAAAAAAAAAAAAAGATTATACTGTTGGGGGAAATGTCCTTAATGTTTCTTATACTAGTTTCTCTTGCCACATAACAAATATCCCCTCGTCAGAGTCAGCTACCTCAATTCCAAAGTAGCAAAACTTCTTGGTAACTTTTACAATAATCAGTTTTTCCAAGGGGTCTAAACATTTGGGGTCCTTTTTTTTTGTTTTGTTTTTGCTTTTTTAATCAATTGTACATAAGTATAAAGTACAGCAGGACACACAGAAAACTGTAATTTTAGTCACATTTACTTCTGGATATTAAGATTATGGGTGATTTTAATTTTGTTTTTACAACTTTGTGAAGTTTTGAATTCCTTTTATGATTAATTTAAAACATGAAACTTTTTCATTTTTTTCAATGTGGGATATTCCAGAGACAAAAAAAAAAAGAGGTTGAGACAGCTTATTATTTTCAAACATGTATTAAGCATCTACTATATACTAGGTACTTCTGGAGGAAAAGAAAGATATAATTCTTGCTTTTTTTTTTTTAAGATTTTATTTATTTATTTGACAGAGAGAGATTACAAGTAGGCAGAGAGACAGGCAGAGAGAGAGGAAGGGAAGCAGGCCCCTGCTTAGCAGAAAGCCCAACACGGGACTCGATCTCAGGACCCCAAGATCACGACCCGAGCCGAAGGCAGAGGCTTAACCCACTGAGCCACCCAGGCGCCCACAATTCTTGCTTTTAAGGAATTATGTATTTGGGGAAACAAAAATACAGCAATAATACAGTGTAATAAATTCTACACAAGAAGTAAAAGGAGCATTAAAGAGAGGCCAATACACACAGGAGTCAACTTAATTGACTCAACACACATAGGAAAAGAAAAAGTGAGTGACCATAACAAAGATCTTTTTATACCACACTTGTGAGTTGAACTTGGTATTACTCAAGTACATGAATATAACACTGCAGGAAGATGAAATAAACTATATACATATAGTTTATTATATAGTTTATAGTTATAAACTAAAACTATATATATTTTATATATATATTTTATATCATCTAACTATAAGCTATATAATAAACTATATATATATAGTTTATTTCATCTTCCTGCAGTGTATATATATGTATACATATATGACCACAGGTCATATATATACATACACACACACACACACACACACATTCCTACTTAATAGACTTTAGAGAGTCTGAATTGTGAGACGGTCAGAGTGGCAAGGTGGACTGCAGAGGCAGGAAACAGACTCGTATGACTTTGTTTTTCAACATAATGATAAATGATGTCAGCTAGGAAAAATACAGATCATTGAGTATCTTACTGTAGACATTTTTATCTAGTCTTCATTTGGTACATGGTAAGATGGCACATTCCAAAAACTATTATATGCAGAGAGTAATCCTTTTCTAATCCTTTATGTCCACATGTTCCCAAGGACATCAACATTAAAGTGTTTCCCTCCTTTAGCTCAATCAAGGGATGGCATAATTTTAATGTGAATCCTTTATTGTCCTGTAAGGCCATGGCATCGCTGATTTTATGGAGAACAGGCAGTTCTCCTTTCTTCATTAGTTGTCTGCTCGTTGTCTTCCACATTGAGTACAGTATCCACAGTTATTCCTATGTCCTGCAGGGACCAGCCTCCCCCCACTTCCAGAGGGCGTCTGGGAAAGGAAGTAGACAGGCTGTATTGGGATGTGTGGTACCCAATTTTCATCATCCAGTCAAATAAGACCTAAAGGATAAAAAGTGTAGCTATCAAATACTGTGCACAGTTGTGTCCCTCTAGAACATCATATTTTATAATTCTTCCACTGTGAAATCATGCCCCTCGGAGTAAAGAAACAGAACCATCTACAGTTTAAAGGAAAATAATACTCCTAGAACTGTGAGATGCAAATTACCTTTAATACCTTTCCGAAGTTTCAGAGAAGACCTAGGGACTAAAAGTACCTACAGATAGCAGGGGCATTTAACAATTAGCAAAGCCCCAACCCTAGG
Organism: Mustela erminea; assembly: GCF_009829155.1. Taxonomy (NCBI): domain Eukaryota; kingdom Metazoa; phylum Chordata; class Mammalia; order Carnivora; family Mustelidae; genus Mustela; species Mustela erminea. Next base: position 12,940,886 of record NC_045634.1, read on the forward strand.
AAATGGAAAGGCTATTCAATTAAAAATTATGAATAAAGGTTAGCACCTGCAAAAAAAAAAAAAAAAAAAGATTATTTCAATCAAAATCAAAGCCACTAGTCAAAAATCATTCAGGAACTTTGTCACCAAAGACATGTCCAGGCCCCAGTGACTACCTTATGATAGCCCAATTTCCAATGGGCTATTCCTATTAATTGAGAACATTTCTTGTTATGAAGATTTCCATAGTAACTGTCAAAACTTCCATTTCCTATTGCCTAAAAATGCCTGCCAAAGAACTGTTTGCTTTCTTCTTAGGAAGAAAGCTGGATACTAGAATGTTCTTGGGGGAAGCTGGAGTTATCAGTTACAGATAATCTCTGACTTTTCCTGCTAACTACCATCCAAGAACCTACTGATATTCCATTCTTCTAGGTTATAAAGCTTCATAATCTTCCAGTATTTGGATACACTTTCATTCAACCAATCCCCATATAAACACCTATATCTTTGATCATTTGTCTTATTTTTTTTTAAAGATGTTTATTTATTTATTTGTCAGAGAGAGAGCATGAACAGGAAAAGCAATGAACCAAAAGATATATTTTAAAGATTATGAGGGCTGCCTAGGTGGGTTCAGTCAGTTAAGTGTCTGCCTTCGGCTCAGGCCATGATGCCGGGGTCCTGGGATCCGAGCCCCTCATCAGGCTCCTTGCTCAGCGGGGAGCCTGCTTCTCCTTCTCCTTCTGCTGCTCCCCATGCTTGTACTCTCTCACTAATCTCTCTCTGAGTCAAATAAGTGAATAAAATCTTTTAAAAAAGAAAAAAAAGATAATATGAGTAAATTATCCCATAGGAACAGTGGCCCAATTTGTGTTCACAAGAAAAACTAATGAGAATCACTGTTTCTTCCACACACTGCCCAAAATTTTGTACTCTTTTTTTCCTTTTTTAAGATTTTATTTATTTATTTGTCCGAGAAAGAGCAAAAGCACAGACAGCTGGAGGCAGAACAGGCAGAGGCAGAGGGAGAAGCAGTTTCCCCGCTGAGCAAATAGCCAGATGCGGGACTTGATCCCAGGACCCTGGGATCATGACCTGAGCCCAAGGCAGACGCTTAATGGACTGAGCCACACAGGCGTCTCAGTACTCTTCTTTTTATTTTTGACAATCTGATAGGTACAAAATTCTGTCCCAACTTATTTTGCACTTCTTTGATTTTAAGTGAGGCCTAACATTTTTATGTCACTTTTTTTTTCTTTAGGAAATCCTTCATTTTTTTTTTTTTAAGATTTTATTTATTTATTTGACAGACAGAATGAGAGAGATCACAAGTAGGCTGAGAGACAGGCAGAAAGAGGGGGGAAGCAGGCTCCCTGCTGAGCAGAGAGACTGATTCGGGGCTCATCCCAAGACCCTGGGAGCATGACCTGAGCCGAAGACAGAGGCTTAACCTACTGAGCCACCCAGGCGCCCTCCTTCATGTTTTTTTTTTGTTTTTTTTTTTTTAATCTGTCATTCTACTCAGTTTACCTCTTCCTTGATTAGTATACTCCCTATAAAGAAATGACTATCATATGTAGATATAAAATATATTTTCCAAAGTTTTAACTTTCTGAATTTGTTCTTTTTCTTTTGGTAGTAAGATTTTATTTCCTTGAGAGAGAGAAAGATCACAAGCTGTGGGGAAAGGCAGAGAGAAAGGGAGAAGCAGACTCCCCACTGAGCAGGTAGCCCCATGTGGGGCTCAATCCCAGGACCCTGAGATCATGACCTGAGCCAAAGGCAGACGATTAACTGAACCCAGGTACCCCTGAACTTCTTCTTTATAGAATTTTGCATTTCTATGTAATCAAATCCATCAGCATTTTCCATTATAGTTCACAGCATGCTCATCATAGAAGGCTAAATGCAACAATCATTACAGAAAACCATTTAGATATATTTCTAATACAATGCATAGTTAAGCGCACTTAAAAATAGAAATACACCAAAATATTAGCAATTGGCCTTGGCATCAGACTGCAGATCAAGTCTTTTTTCTCTCGACTTTTCTGTTGTCCAAATTATTGCTAATGAACACAGCACTGTTTATGAGAAAAAAAACTCTATTAGAACAAAAGGAAATGACCCCTAAAGAATGATCTGAAAATTACATATAAGCAATAGGGTGTAAGTTAATAACCCATCAAGGATAATGGGAACAAAGCTAAGACTGGCTGCTTGCTAGGGATTTGAGAGCATCGTTATCTACCCAGCTGTGAAAATGTAATTAACTCAAAAAAATAAAAAACCATTTAGGGGCACCTGGGTGCCTCAGTGGGTTAAAGCCTCTGCCTTCGGCTCAGGTCATGATCCCAGGGTCCTGGGATGGAGCCCCATGTCGGTCTCTCTGCTATGTGGGGAGCCTGCTTCCTCCTCTCTCTCTCTGCCTGCCTCTGCCTACTTGTGATCTCTTTCTGTCAAATAAATAAATAAAATCTTAAAAAACAAACAAAAAATGAAAAATAGGAAAAGAACGGGATAAAAGGGGCACCCAGTGGCTCAGTTGGTTAAGTGGCTGCCTTCGGCTCAGGTCATGATCCCAGGGTGCTGGGATGGAGCCCTGCATCGGGCTCCCTGCTCAGCAGACAGTCCGCTTCTCCCCTCCCTCCGTCTCTGTCTCCCAGCTAGTGGTCTCACTCTCTCTCTGTCAAATAAATAAGATCTTTAAAAAAAAAAAAAAAAAAAAAGAACTGGGGAAAAAAATGCAGAAATCACAGTTCAAAAAGATCCAGAATATGGTGAAAAAATAATGAATACTGTTGTGCTGAAAATAAATAAAAAATAAATAAATTTAAAAAAAAATCCAGAGGGGCGCCTGGGTGGCTCAGTGGGTTAAGCCGCTGCCTTCAGCTCAGGTCATGATCTCAGGGTCCTGGGATCGAGCCCCGCATCGGGCTCTCTGCTCGGCGGGGAGCCTGCTTCCTCCTCTCTCTCTCTGCCTACTTGTAATCTCTCTCTGTCAAATAAATAAATAAAATCTTTAAAAAAAAAAAAATCCAGAATACCTAATTATCCAAATTTCTGTAACACCGAGTACATACAAATGCCCTTGACCATCCCTGAAGGGAAACCCAGACAAGAGAGTGGTATGGCCTCCCCCACTGCATGGGAGTAGACTTACCAAATTCAACAAAAATATTTCTCAAAATACAAATGGCCTCACCTGTGAACTGCAAGACTTAAAAAATCTTCTTCTCAGGACACTCCCACTTGGACATCGGAGGGCAACAGTAACTACCTGAGGAATAAAAATGTTCAAGTAAGAATTCCAATCTGCTGCTCTTCGCGGTTCCAAAATGGCTACTCCTATGACACGTCCCTAATTCTAAACAGCTTGTGGGGGGGGGGGGTTGTAGGCATTTAGCTCTGAGAGTAGTACGCCAACAAAAAGGTCCAGATAAAAATCACTCTAAATATAAAAATGCCTCCTGAAATGGAAGAACATCTTCCTATTGACTGACATCAATGATGGCACCTTCCAGAGAGGACACCAGAAACTAGATGCTTCTGTCTAGATAATATCAAGGTTGCACAAGGGCTTCAAAATTCATCTACCAAACCAAGAAGGTCCAGTGGCACCTCAGAATCTAGAGAAAAACACCGGACTAGAAGGAAACAAAAGTTCCCATGTGACTCTATCATCGTAGGCTGTGCCCAGAGGAGTAGGTCCTAGTTGCAGGGATAGAGCTTCTGCTCCATCTGCTTTACGGATTGGGTTTCCACATCATTTCTTCCTGATTAAACAGTTAAATAGCTAAATAGAGCCTGGAAACTGTTAGTTAATATTAAAAGTCATAAAAAGTCAGATGAGGAAGTCATTTTTTCTCATGTTTATTAAATGATAACTGTCAGGAAACCCTTTTTTATTTTTTAAAGATTTTGTTGATTTATTTGACAGAAATCACAAGTAGGCAGAGAGAGGCAGGCAGAGAGAAAGGGGAAAGCAGGCTCCCTGCTGAGCAGAGAGGCGGATGTGGGGCTTGATCTCAGGAGATCAAGACCTGAGCTGAAAGCAGAGGCTTAACCCACTGAGCCACCCAGGTGCCCAGGAAACCCTTTTTAAAAAGATTTTATTTTGCAAGAGAGCAAGAAAGAAGGAGCACAAGCTGGGGGAGGTGCAGAGGGAGAAGCAGACTCCCTGATGAGTAGGCAGCTGACCTAGCACTGGATCCCAGGACCCTGAGATCACAATCAGAGCCCAGGGCACCCAAGTGCCGGTCCTCTCATTTTTAAATTTTTACCATATTATTTAGAGCACTATGGATGGGGACGCCTGGGTGGCTCAGTTGGTTAAGCGGCTGCCTTAGGCTCAGGTCATGATCCCAAAGTCCTGGAATCGAATCCCACATAGGGCTCCTTGCTCGGTGGGGAGCCTGCTTCTCCTTCTGCCTCTGCCTCTGCCTGCCACTCTGCCTGCCTGTGCTTGCTCTCGCTCTCTGACAAATAAATAAAATCTCTAAAAAAAAAAAAAAAAGAAAAAATAATAAAGAACAGTATGGATGGTTGTAATACTAAATAAATAACACTAAAAGAATCAAAATGTACTGCTTAAGTAAGAACTGGATTATGTTTCAGATCCCTTTCTCTATCAGAAACCATGCAGTCTTTAGTTTTCTCGATTAGTCCATTCTGAAATGCAAGCAAGCTTTGGCCAGAACAGGAATTTCCTTATGGCCCATTATCATAGAGTCACAGCTACCCCATACACATATATATATAGTGAAAGCCCCACCAATCTGTTCTGTAGGAATGATGTCATGTGCTTTAAAAACAGAATTCATAAAAGGTGTTCCCTGTTAAACCTGAGCTATATTTAATTACTTCTGTATGACAAATGGTTGTCATGGATACCAACCCAGCGCTTGATGTGAAGGGAGAAGGTAGAGCGTGCAGGTCAGGACAGACACAGCGCAGACTTGGATTTGTTGGGTATAACAGAAAGGAATTAGAAGTTGTTTTTCTTTTTTTGTGTTTCTCCTGGAGGTTCGGTGTCTGGATCGCACCCTTCATTGTCTCTACTATGACTTTTGGATTTTCCTCAGACATCCAAAATCCTCAAATGAAATGTTGTGATGTGGTGATAAAAATGAGACCCTCCCGGTGGCTTTCCTGGTGGCCTTCCTGGTAGACTCAAAACCGTTTTTTGCTTTGTTTTGTTTTGTTTTTTAATTTGACACAGAGAGATCACAAGTAAGGAGAGAGGCAGGCAGAGAGAGAGGGGGGAAGCAGGCTCTCCGCTGAGCAAAGAGCCCAACATGGGGCTCGATCCCAGGACCCTGAGATCATGACCTGAGCTGAAGGCAGAGGCCTAACCCTCTGAGCCACCCAGGTGCCCCTCAAAACCGGTTTTTAAGGAGTCTAACCATTGCTGAGCCCTAAGACCATCAGGGCTTTCCTTTGCGGCTTTAAAGGACTTTGGGGCTTTAAAGGCCCATGCTCCCAGGACATGAGAGACCCCTCTGGACCTCAACCTGGGGACCGCAGGAAGGCAGCGGACATGGCTGCAGGACAGCTGGGCAGAGAACAGCAGCCCAACACGGAGCAAAGGGTCAGTTGAACCCCGCCCCCCAAAACTGCAAACCATCCTTCAACTCAAACATCTACACAGTAGCTGCATTCTTCAGTTCCTCTGTCTTAGGGGGAAAACTACAATTTGAAGTCATCTGCCTATACTGATTCTGTTTGAATATTCAAGTAACTCCTGGGGCACATGGGTGGGTGCCTCAGGTGGTGATCTCGGGATTCCAAGATGGAGCCCCAGGATGGGCTCCCAGCTCAGCAGGGAGCTTCTCACTCTCCTTCTGCCTGCAGCTCTGCCTGCTTGTGCTCTCTCTGTCAAATGACTAAATAAAATCTTAAAATAAATAAATAAATAACTCCTTTGCTGAGCTCAAGTTTGGAAAAGCCCATGTATCCTTTCTCTGCCCCATGAAGTGGGAGGGCTCTTAATGCCCCACCGTCAGCGGACAGGGGACGGACCGTGGGCTCCAAAACAGGACGGAGCGGAAGGGTTTGAGATGACACCACATTCAAAACTGACTTAGTTACAATGCAATCCCCTACACACAGGTACCCGCTCCGTTTTCTAAACCCAAACCGAGATAAGAGGTACTCACTTGACGTTAAACAAAACAGAAAATATATTTAATTTCCAAAGGAAAAAAAATAAGCTTACTTCTTCAGCTGTTTCAGGAGGTTCTTCAGGTAGATCAAGAACCTAAAGATAAATTGGGATTTGTAAGAGGAATGTAAACATTTTGAAGGGAAAAAAACCAAAAACCAAAAAACAATGCCAGCAAGAAGAGTTCCTTTTAATACACAGTTCAGGCATATCTAAGATTAATGAAATCTTTTAATAGATATTTATAAAAAATACGTAATACGAAAGAGCTCAATTAATAAACATTTTTGGGGAAGCAACTCTGTGCTGAACAGATGATAGTAACAGGAGGTGAGCTGACAGCTAGCTACCCATCCATGCACATGTAACAATCTTATTTTTATGATATTCTAAGATACTGTATAAAATATATTATTTAAGGAAACAGAGGATAAATATTAACTTCAATAGACACCCCCAAATTATTTATGTGCACATGTGCATATATATCACATCTTAAGTGCATATTTTTCTTGACTGGCACTTCTAAGGGACTGGATAACCACCATTCACTTTGGTTGTCTTCATGATTTACTCTGCTTTCCTATTTCTATTTAGCCATTACAAAACCAGGTGTTCAGACCATTTTCTCTCATTAAACAGTTGCCAGCAATTTCCCCTTAGGTATACTTTTTGTTTTTTAATACCGCAGACTCATGTTTTATAGCATTTTATCTAACCAGCATGAATTGCATTTTATCAAATAAACCATTTGTTTTTCTCTGGTATCAAAAGCACAGGTGAGGGGCGCTGGGTGGCTCAGTGGGTTAAGCCGCTGCCTTCGGCTCAGGTCATGATCTCAGGGTCCTGGAATCGAGTCCCGCATCGGGCTCTCTGCTCAGCAGGGAGTCAGCTTCCTCCTCTCTCTCTCTCTGCCTGCCTCTCTGCCTACTTGTGATCTCTCTCTGTCAAATAAATAAATAAAATCTTTAAAAAAAATAAAAAATAAATAAAATAAATAAATAAATCTGAGCACTGTTCCAAAGTGAATGGTTGCTAACCCCTTTCCTAGCAGGGCCACTGAGAAAAATGACACTTGCTAAATATGGCTTAATAGTGTCTTAGCAACCTGTAGGAATGTTTTGGTTAATAAACATTGTATTTTTCATTTCTACCTAATTGGATTCCCTCGTCAGAAATAACTGAGTATTTTCAAAACCTATTAGCATCTTTTTTACATCTTCTTTCTGCGTGGCGTTCAGAACATTCATACCCAACAGGAAGAGTGATTCTCAATGAAGCTGATCCCTTTGCAGGGTAGTGGGAAGACACCATCTGGATCCAAAGCCAGTCCTAATCTTCACTCACTGTGCCACCTGGCCCAGACAGCAGTATGCCTATCGCACAGGGATACGATTACATGAGTAGGCATTTAGGAATGAACCTCCTTCCGCGTGGGCTGCTCAGCAGATGGCGAGATTTTGGTTAACAGCTTAGGCAAGTTTCGTCTCTTTGCTGCTTCTCTGTTTGATGTTTTAAAAGCCGTCTGGCTCTCATTTTCCAGCACCAAATCTTTGTCACCCTAGTCAAAAAAAAAAACAGACTATTTCTAAATGCTCTCTATTACCAACTTTATTCTGTTCACAGTGGTTATTTCTTTTACCCCAATGGCATTTCAGTAAAAAATATAATTTAGTTCCGGTGCCTGGCTGGCTCAGTCAGTAGAACAAGCAACTCCATCATGAGTTCAAGCCTCACATGGGGCAGGGAGCCCACTTAAAAAAAGGGGGGGGGATTTAGTTATTATGTGGCCCAGAAACTTAAAGTATTATCTCCTTAGACAAGAAAACATGGAGCTTAACATCTTCTAGAAGCTGGTGCGCCTGGGTGGCTCAGTGGGCTAGGCATCTGTCTTCAGAAGGGGTCATGATCCCAAGGTCCTGAAATTGAGCCCTGTGACAGGCTCCCCACTCAGCAGGAAGCCTGTTTCTCCCTCCCTCTGCCTGCCTCTGCCCCTGCTTGTGCACTCTCTCTCTAGGTCAAATAAAATCTTTAAAAAAAAAAAAAAAAAGAAACTACCCTTATCCAGTTCTGGGGCTCCCTCTGATAGATATAAGGCTGGAGGGATCTTTCCATTTTAACTGATCCCCAAGTTTTTCAGTAGGATGGAAAAAAGAAGAAAACCTGGATGATAACCTTTTCTCCTTTCATTAAAGAAAGCAAGACAGTGCAAGGGATTATGCCTCAAAAGGTTGTGGAAATAGAGCATGTATGTAAAAACAGGTCTGCGTATATGACCATGAAATACTTTCATAGCTGAACATGGTCCTAGTATCCTGTTATATATAAACATGCTTAAGTTCTCAAATTCAAACTCTCATCTTTCTTTTGAATTAATCACTTTAGAAGGCAAAGGATTTTTTATTCCAGAAACCATAAAGATTACTTTTTGTTAATATTATCCATTAAAACTTTCTTCTGTGCAAAATAATTGCCAGATTCTCAGACACATGCTTATCTGTAACAAATTCCTCTGAACTTCCAGTAGCAAATGATGAAATTCAGACTCAATGGCAAGGGAAAAAAAGACCCAAAGGTTAATTTGGCTTTAGGGAAACAGAGTCAAACATAATGAGCAAAATGTGAGCTTATGGTACCAGGGAGATCTTAGTTAAGGAAAGATCTGAATTTCCTCCTATAAAATATGGTGATTAGTCAACAGTTCTCTCAATGACTACCTTATGTTAAAGCTTATCAAGCACCTAAGTTATACACTCTTTCCGCACCAAAAGCATTTAGCCCTTCGACACACAGATATGCTCTATGTATAATCACGATCAGTAAAGACTCCCAAAAAACAGACCATATTACTAATTTAACCTCATTTGAAAATAAAAAATTAAATATCTGTGATATACATTGTATGTACTTATCCATTGCACACAATATACATCAACTGCATATACATAATAGCCGAATTCAAAATACGGAGGGAGGGTATTTTCTAACCCCAAGCTTATGGCCCTTGCTCAGCTTCCAGGTTTCACCCGTCATCTGGTAAAAGCGTTCTTCCAGTTTTTTCAGCTTCATTTCCTGGTGAGGTTTTAGAACATTCTCTATGTATCTGCTGGCCTGTTCAAAAAAATAAAAGAGGCATTGTTATTATGCCATTCCTAAGATTTTATGTTGTCTATAAAGTAATAAATAGGAACCAGGAGAAGAAATTGTATTCTCATACTAACTCAATTTTGCCCAAAAAGCAGCAGCCTCTACTTCAACAACACTGTCTACAAATCTGCATTTGTACGTAATGCTGATAAAAAACAAATGTTCTATATGTATGCTTATTTGGGAGTCTGCCTCTACCCCTTTAGTGTGTTTTCATTTCTTTTTTCCAGTAAAGTTTTATTTTTTAAGTAATCTCTACACCCAACGTGGGGCTCAAACTCATGACCCTGAGATCAAGAGCTGCGCGCTCCACCGACTGAGCCTGCCAGGCGCCCCTGTCCTGCGTTTTCAGTGCGATGAAAACGTACTAGGAGCTAGGGATGTAAAGATGCCTAGGACAGGATCCTTGACTTCTAGGAGCTTTGACTCAGAGCCGTTTGTTGAAAGCATGCCCAACACATGAAGTTGCTTGGAAGAGCGTTCACTGAATAGCTTAATCACAGTAAAGTTGAACATTATCTTTGGACTTAAAATGAAAAACAGAGACTAAAATGAGAGAGAGAAACAGGAATTTCAAAAATCACACTGGAATTTTTAGGTTAACGGTGCAATATTTCAAAATTCTAGGGATTTTTAATCTGTTCTTTGCCAAATCAAACTATCAATCAAGTATCAGAAGAGAAAAATCACCATTTTACAATGCCAAGCCTCAAACATTTTACTTATCAGCAGGTACCTTTTACATATCTGCACAAGTCGGGTCCTCCACCATCCACATACATAGACTATACAGAGACACTAATTATCTTTTGTCCAAAGAGAGAACTTCAATGGGTTAAAGACTTCTGCCAAACAAAAGAATCCTAACTTTATAGACCTTTAGGAATTACAGACACCAGTTAACAGATAGTTGGCATCTAGATGTCCCTATAATTTACTAATTATCAAGCAAGGCTTTACAATTAATAGTCACTTCTACTGGAAATAACATGATACAGGTCAAATATTTACAAGAGAATTTCTTATGAAAGATCTTGCAAGGACACTTTTATTGTTCTAAATTCAGATTAGGGTTGTTACAAATGTAGTAATCTCCCATCTCCCAACAAATACAGAGGCTTTTACTCTTGTGCCTTGTTTTCAGCCTTCACTTGTTTACTTTAAAAGGAGTAATTTGTTCACCAGAAGAACAAGTTGTTTAGAAGCTGAAACATATTGATAACAAGCTGAAAACAAGTTGGTAGCTTTCATAATATTAGTGCCCTTGTACCAAAATATTAGTGCCCTAGTTTGTTAAAGCAAACAAATTAAATAAATAAATAAATAGTTTATGTTTTTAATATTTAGATGAAAGTCCACATGAGTCCCTGCTTTTACAAAGATTTTGTTAATGATCAATCTGGCAACTGCCTCGGTCTGACAGTTCAAGGTCAAGAAATAAGTGTTAGATGATCATCCACAGTAAATGGAATTCCTAGCTATCAAACACAATCTTGAATAGGTTACAGCAATGCTCTGAGCAGTGCTCAGAGGGAAAGTTATACTTGTAAACATCTAATTAAAGAATGATCTTAAATGAAGAAGTTAATTTTATACCTTAAAAAACTGTAAAAAGAACAAACTAAACAGAGAATAGAACAGAAAAACAACCAGAACCAAAACTGGTTCTTGCAGAAGATCAACAAAACTGACAAACCTGATGAAGAAAAGGAGAAGACAAATAATTAAAATCAGAAATGTGAGGATATTACTACCAGCCTTACAGAAATAAAAAGGATTAGAAAAACAGTATTAGAACAATTGTAGACCATCACATCAGAAAACCAAAATAAAACAGACAAATTCCTAGAAACACAAATTGCCTAAACTGATTCAAGAAGAAATAAGAGGGGCGCCTGGGTGGCTCAGTGGGTTAAAGCCTCTGCCTTGGGCTCAGGTCATATTCCTGGTCCTGGGATCGAGCCCCATGTCAGGCTCTCTGCTCAGCAGGGAGCCTGCTTCCCCGCCTCTCTCTCTGCCTGCCTATCTGCCTACTTGTGATCTCTCTTTCTCTGTGTCAAATAAATAAATAAAGAAGAGGAAATGGGAAATCTCAACAGACAATATTGAATCAGTAATTAAAAACCTCCCCAAAAAGAAGAGCAGGACTAGATGGATTCAGAAGTGAATCCTTATCAAACCTTTAAAGAAGAGTTATTAACACTGATTCTATTGATATTCCAAAAAATAAAAGAGGTGAGAACAATTTCTAATTAATTCCATGAGGTCAACATCCTCCTCACACCAAAGACACGGAAGGACAATACAAGAAAAGTATAGACCAGTATCTCTTATAAATATAGGTGCAACAAATTCTAGCAAACTGAATCCAATAGCATACTAAACGGGTTATATGCTAGCTAAGTATTATTTACCCCAAGAAAATAGTTCGGCGGTTCCTCAAAAAGTTAAAAATAGAATTACCATATAACCCAGGAATTCCACTCCTATGTATGTACCCAAAAGAACTGAAAACAGGTACTCAAAGACTTGTGTCCAAATATTCATAGTGGCACTATTCATAATAGCTAAATGGTGGAAACCTAAATGTCAATCAGCAAATGAATGGATAAACAAATTTGATATATCCATATAATGAAATATTATTCATCCACAAAAAGGACTGAGGTATTGATACCTGTGTATGGATGAACCCCAGAAGACATTATGCTAAGTCAAAGCAGCCAAACACAGAGGTCATATGTTATAAGATTCCATTCATATGAAATGTCCAGAATAGATAAATTCATACAAATAGAAAGCACGGGTGCCTGCCTGTCTAGTTTTGGAACTAGGCAGAGGTAACAGCTGCACAACACTGTGACTGTTCTAAAAGCCACTGAAATGTACATTTTAAATTTTTTTTTTTAATTTGGTAATTTTAGGTCATGTGAATTTGACCTCAATAATTAAAAAAATCTAAGCACAAACATAGAAAGCAATAGACCTCAATTTTAAATGCCCCAGATAGGGGCGCCTGGGTGGCTCAGTGGGTTAAGCCTCTGCCTTCGGCTCGGGTCATGATCTCAGGGTCCTGGGATCTGAGTCCCGCATGGGGCTCTCTGCTCAGCAGGGAGCCTGCTTCCCTTCCTCTCTCTCTGCCTGCCTCTGCCTACTTGTGATCTCTGTCTGTCAAATAAATAAATAAAATCTTTAAAAATAAATAAATAAATAAATGCCCCAGATAGTCTGTATTCTCTCCATATATACTCTCTAAAAATTATGCTTTACCTTTTCACCCTGCGCCTCTTGTTGTTTTTTTCTGACAAGTTTTTGTTTTTCCTCATTCTTCTCTTCTTCTTCTAAGACAGCAAAACATAAAAGTGCTTTTTAATTCCCAAATATGATAAACTGAATGCTCTTTTCTCTGAAGACAGACTGTAGATAACATTTCAAGAGAGACAACCCTTCAAAAAACAGACTGTAATTTTTGAAATAATGAAAATGAGATATATGCAGATAGTTCAAACAAAGAAATCCACAAGTAAAATCTATAAGAAAAGGTCTATTCTGAAACAAAAGTCCTTTCACATGTATTGGTATTTTATGTATAGTTTGGGTGAGGACGCTTCAAGAATGATTATGGGAGGGGCGCCTGGGTGCCTCAGTGGGTTAAAACCTCTGCCTTCAGCTCAGGTCATGATCTCAGGGTCCTGGGATAGAGCCCCGCATCGGGCTCTCTGCTCGGTGGGGAGCCTGCTTCCCTTCCTCTCTCTCTGCCTGCCTCTCTGCCTACTTGTGATCTCTGTCAAATAAATAAATAAAATCTTTATAAATAAATAAATAAATAAATAAATAAATGAAATCCTAAAAAAAGAGTGATTACGCTGGGGACAGCCTGGGTGGCTCAGTTGGTTAAGCATGTGAGTTGGATTTTAAGTGTAGGGCCTTGATAGGGCTTCAGCAGCTCCAAGACATGGCACAGGAGCTCATTACTGAACCTGAGCATGGAATGCTGCACTGCAGACTTGAGTACCATTTGGTCACCCTTGGACATGACCGTAAAAGCAAAATGCCAGGATGCCTGGCTGTCTCAGATCTCAGGGTTTTTAGTTCGAGCCCCATGTTGGATGTAGAGATTGCTTAAAAATAAAAACATAAAATCATAAAATTATTAAAAAAAAATAAATGCAGGGGCACCTGGGTGGCTCAGTGGGTTAAAGCCTCTGCCTTAGGCTTGGGTCATGATCTCAGGGTTATGGGATCGAGCCCCGCATTGGCTCTCTGCTCAGTGGGGAGCCTGCTTCCTCCTCTCTCTGCCTGCCTGCCTACCTGTCTGCCTACTTGTGATCTCTCTGTCAAATAAATAAATAAAATATTAAGAAAAAAATAAATGCAACATGCCTAGACCCCGAAGCTGGGGTGTGTTTGGCAATTCCGATGATTGAACCAATATTAGGTTATTAGCCACTGAACGGCAAGAGAAAGGATTTTTGCTGTTGTATGACCTTTTTCATTCTGGGTATACTAAATTAGTTATTTTAAGTGGAGCCCAACATGGGCTTGACTTCACAAGGCTGAGATCAAGACCTAAGCTGATATCAAGAATGGTAGCTTAACCGACTGACTGACCCAGGCGCCTGTACCAAGTTTTATTTAAATTAATTTAACTGTATTGCCTTGAGGAATTATCCATCTTTTTGGAAAATATACCCATTAACCTGCCTGGCTCTTTAAATAGGAACACTCCTTTCTGTCAACTACTTTCTCTCCTGGCATTAACTGTTTCCTCAGATTTATGAAGGAAATATTAGGGTAGCAGCAAAGCACACAGGAAATCAGAAGGCCCAGTCTGGCCTCTAACTTGCTATGTGATGAATCAGACTTAGTGATCTTAAGACTCCCTCCTGACTCTGAAACAGAGTATAGCTTCTAAATAAATCAATAACAGGTGATTAAGGAGCTTTAATATTTTTTTTAAGATTTATTTATTTATTTGACAGAAATCACAAGGAGGCAGAGAGGCAGGCAGAGAGAGAGGAGGAAGCAGGCTCCCCGCTGAGCAGAGAGCCCGATGCGGGACTCGATCCCAGGACCCTGGGATCATGACCTGAGCCAAAGGCAGAGGCTTTAACCCACTGAGCCACCCAGGCGTCCCTAATTTTTTTTTTTTTTTTTTTAAGTAGGCTCCATGCACAATGTGGGGCTTGAACTCACGACCCTAAGATCAAGAGTCACATGCTCTACTGACTGAGCCAACCAGGGGTCTCAAGGGGCTGTAATCCTTAAAGTCACTGAGCTTTTGATACATTTCATCATACAAATCTTTACAAAATACGGAGGATTAAAATTTGGGGAAGACAAAGTATATAGACAAGCTTATTTTTTACTCATTTGAAGAAAGTCTGACAATTAAGCACTTTATACGGTTTTGTTTTTTTTAAGATTTTATTTATTTATTTGACAGACAGAGGTCACAAGCAGGCAGAGAGGCAGGCAGAGAGAGGGGGGAAGCAGGCCCCCCGCCAAGCAGAGAGCCCGATGTGGGGCTCGATCCCAGGACCCCAAGATCATGACCCAAGTCGAAGACAGAGGCTTTAACCCACTGAGCCACCCAGGTGCCCTAGCACTTTATACAGTCTTAATTACTTCTTTTTAAAAAAAAATTACTTATTTGAGAGAGACAGAGATAGCAAGAGAGAGAGAGAGAACAAGCGGGGGACAGGGAGAAAGAGAAGCAGGCTCCCCACTGAGCAGGGAGGCTGACGTGGGGCTCGATCTCAGGACCCCAGGATCATGAACTGAGCCGAAGACAGACGCTTAACCAAATAAGCCACTTTTGACATTGTTAAGAGCTTTTAACAATTAAAAGTAAAACTTCTTATTTCTCAAAAATAAGAAGAATCCCGGTTTCCTAAAGTTAAGAGTAAGCGGTATATAAAGGAAAACTGACAAAGTGCAATGAAAGATAAATTAGGTTGAAAAGCCTTTATGAAGTAATGGTAGATACAATTACTATTTGTTTAATAGTTTATAAACTGAAAGCACCAAAGAACAATTAAACTGCATGATTTGGGGTGCCCGGCTGGCTCAGTTGGTTAAAAGTCTGCCTTCTGGCTCAGGTCATGACTGCAGCCAGGGTCCTAGATTTGAGCCTTGAGTCCAAGTATCCCTCTCCTTCAGCCGCTGCCCGCTGACTCATGCTCTCTCTCTCAAATCCATATATAAAATCTTAAAAAAAATAAACTTCACAATTTTAAATTAGAGAATTTGCAATGTATCAACATAGAAATGGTATCATTTCAAATGCATGTATAAGGACAATGTACAATTTCAAATAAAATGTTGGATATGGGGGTGCCTGGGTGGGTGTATTTGGTGGAGTGTCAGACTCTTGGTTTCAGTTCAGGTCGTGATCTCGGGTCATGGGATCCAGCCCTGTGTAGAGCTCCATGCTCCGGGAGGAGTCTGCTTGAGACTCTCCCTCCCTCTGCCCCTCCCCCACTTCTGTGCAGGCACGAATGGTCTCTCCGTCTGTCTCTCTCTCTCCCCCTTGCTAAAAATATATAAAGAAATCTTTTTTTAAAAATGGGGATTTATAGTCCATTAAAAATCAAGACAAAAGTTGTAATGATGACTCTACCTTGAAATTGCACATCACCAATTAACAGTAAGTAGTTCTTACTACGCAAAGTTCTAGAATCAATAAAGAAACTTGAGTAGAAAATTATAAAAGGGTAGCATAAATAATAAACTTACCTTTCAGATACACTTGGGGCGATTTAAATGAATTAAGCCATGAGGTAGTCACAGAAATAATTAAGGTAAGAAGAGCAAGCAGTAAGAAAATCCGACCACACAGCAAAATCAGATCTTTAACGCCTTATAAAGGTTAAAAAAAAAAAAGTACAATTAAAATTCAAAACACTTTTCTTGAAGCTAATAATAAATAGCAAGGCATTAAAATAATTTAGAGTGGTATAGTAAAAGTTAATTTATGCAACTGCCTTACGATTTTTTTTCATACAGTCTCCTTTCTGACCTAAAATCATCATGGTTGTCATTGCCAGAACGAGTTTTCAGAAAACAATTTTAGAATAGCTTTTGTCTCAGGAATATATGTATAATTCAAGTCACTGGCTACATCATAAACAGTATGACTATCAATAATGAATAAATTCTGGTTTCCCTCTATCCAGAGAAGGAAAGGAAATTATCCCAACAGGAATTAAATTGTGACAGTATCATCTTGTCAAATTCTCATTCTATTTAAAAACAGTCATTCTGAAACATGAAATTCATATTTCTCATAAATTATACAACTGTATACTTCTCTATTTCTGAATATTTATTCCATCATTTGCAAATAAAATTACTATATACATACATGTTCACCTAGAAATAAGTAAAAATTCAGTATTTCGTCTTATTTTAAGAATAAAGATGAAAATTAGATGAGCAAAAATGTAACAAATACCTATATTTTGTGTAACATTATTTGCTAATAGTGAGAGAACAAATACAAAGTTGGGTTAAAAATGCTTTCTATGCTCCCCACCCCCCCGCCGGCCTCTCTGCCTACTTGTGATCTCTGTCAAATAAATAAAATCTTTAAAAAGAAAAAATGCTTTCTTACCTCCAAGAGTTTTTAGTTTGGTAGTTCTCAAAAGTTACCAGGCATAATCAGGGTAGGTAATCAGTCCAATTAAAGATTAAAGAAGGAATTATTTATACATACTTAAATATTTCTTTCTTTCTTGAAGTATAGTTAGTTGACCACACTTGTAATAAATATTTCATTTATTTTAATTAATTTTTAAAAAAATTTTGTTTAAGTAATATCTGTACTCAATGTGGGGCTCAAACTCACAACCTGGAGATAGAGAGCCACACATTCTTCAGACTGAATAGGCCAGGTGCATAAATATTTCATTTTTAACTCAAAACTGATACATATGTTATCCTTTTAAAAAATAGCAACTTAAAGTTGTTTAAAGAAATACTTGTTTTGGGACACCTGGGTGGCTCAGTTGGTTTGGCTCAGGTCATGATCTCAGGGTCCTGGGGTCTGGGGATTGAGTCCTGCATCAGGCTCCCTCCTCAGTAGGGATTCTGCCTCTCCCTCTCTCCACCCTCCACCCTGCTGGTGCGCTCTCGTGCTTGCTTTCCCGCTCTCAAATAAATAAATGAAATATTTTTTAAAAAAGAAAGAAATACTGTTTTGTTTTGCCTCACAGTCCTCCAACTTTTGCCAGCATTAGCTGTTGACCCAAGTGTTGTTCAAAACAACACCTAACTAAACCTAGGGTATAATAAAAGTAATTTAATACCTACAGCACTGGTATTTAGAGAAACCACTCAGGTATGGGATTTATGCTCCATTATGCTGCTTTTTGTTCTAACAAGCAAGCAATTTACAAATGTCATATGGGAATATAAAAGAACTAGATATGTGTGCATATCTTTGAAGTAAAAAAAAAATTATTAAATTGATTTTTTTGGTACTTATTCTCAAGAGCCCACGTACAAGGCACTTCAAAGAATAATAAATGTGAGGAAGCAGCATTAATATATTTAGCTGTAAGTACCAGTAAAAATGGCAATGAAGGCTTTTACATACTAGAAAAAGATAGGAATCATTTTTTCAGTGTCTGTCCAAAAATACAACCCAAGTGAATGAACAGCTCTGGGATTTTTAATTTTCCAGCCAGGAATTCAATTAGCAGCTCCGGCTGAGTATTAGTGTCTGTAAGTACTGCTCCACATGTAACCACCCCTGCAGCCATTGCACTGGGACATATGGTTTGTAAAATAGACTTAACTACTATTACTGGATATTTGGAGGATGACTATCAAGAAAATAAAGTAGGGGCACCTGGCTGGCTCAGTCAGTAGAGCATGTGACTGTTTGAGCACACTGGGTGTAGAAATTACCTAAATTAAAAGAAACCCAGGGGTGTCTGGGTGGCTCAGTGGTTTAGGCCTCTGCCTTCGGCTCGGGTCATGATCTCGGGGTCCTGGGATCGAGCCCCACGTCAGGCTCTCTGCTCGGCAGGGAGCCTGTTTCCCCCTCTCTCTCTGCCTGCCTCTCTGCCTACTTGTGATCTCTATCAAATAAATAAATAAAAATCTTAAAAAAAAAAAAAAAGAAACCTAAGTAAACCACCATCAGTTCACAAATGACAGAGGTTTCTAGCAGAAAGGAGTTAAAACTCAAAAACTGTATTTTCCCGATAGAGCTGATTATGTGAGGAGATTTCCTGCTGCAACCACCTTCTCATTGACTAGTGACTCAAACATTAAGTACATGGGGCACCTGGGTAGCTCAGTCGTTAAGCATCTGCCTTTGGCTCGGGTCATGATCCCACCATCCTGGGATCATGCCCGAGCCCTCCTCATCGGGAAATGTGGTTCTCCCTCTCCCTCTGCCCCTGCTTGTGTTCCCTCTCACTCTCTGTCAAATACATAAATAAAATTTAAAAAACAAAAACCATTAAGTGCAAAGTAGAAGAGAGTCTAAATTAACAGAGGTGGATACTGTAAAGGCAAGGGAGCCGGTAAATTCAAGAATAGTAAGTGGGAATTTAACATTCCCTTATGTAATTTGGATAAAGGTCTTTTGTTAGATTCCAATACAGCCTGAGTGAGTAGGAAGTTTCTAGAGGGACTCTGCAGACTTTTTTTAAAAAAGCATTTTATTTTAAGTTCTTATTTTCAGCAACACTTCTAGGTACCTGACTTCTTGGGGCTGGGGAGAGGGAGAAGAAATAAACAAAGCTAGGTTTTATCATGGTCTCTAACTTAAAAACTGAACACAGGGAGGGAGACATGCATGTAAACCCATGACTAACATTCCCAAAAATGGACTGATTCTCAAGTCCATTTTCCTCTGAGTTTTCCCTTTATCACTGGCACCATCCACTACCAAGGGTTGTCCAACTTCACATGCAGGAGTCATTCTTGAATCCCTCCTTTCCATGAATCCATCCACAAATCCTGTTGATTCCACTTTGTAAATTCCAAGTCTGTGCACATTTCATCTGTTCCCATCTTACACTACTTGCCTACTTCAAGAGCCTCACTTGCTTCACTGCTTCCACTACCGTCTCCTTCCAAAACATTCTCCACAGAATCCAGGGACTGACTATCCAGTTATGCCTACGCCTAGCGCGGGGCTTGAACGCACAACCCTAAGACTGAGTCGCATGCTCCGCTGACGGAGCTAGCCGGACGCTCCTCCAGGGACTCAAAGCCTTAAGGACTCAAAGCCTTAGGGACGCGCTCCACCTCCGCTGAGTCTGTTTTCTCAAGTGTAAAATGAGGACTGTAACAGTAACCACCTCCATAGTTATAATACAGATTGGATAACAGAGTTAGGCTTTTAACAGGTGCTCAGTGAATGTTATTATCTCGAGACACTCTCCCCCTAAGTCTCCTTGATCCATGAACAGTGACGTTCACCCTTTCCTCTGACACGTCACAATTCCCTTTGTCTAGAATGTTTTTTGGCTCTGACTCCGTATCATTTCCTTAAATTCCACGGAAGGCCTACATCACACCACCCTGTTTGCTTGTGAGCGTTCAAAACAGTCTGCCAGTAGTGTCTACGTATGTTCCTGTGCTTTCTGCCAGCCTCTCCCCTTGCACGCAAAACTGGAAGGCCACCTTCTCCCCCCAAAACAGCCAGCCACCCCCAACGCCCCGGGAGTCTCGCTCCCCGGAGACTTGGCGCCGGAAGAGAGGCGGGCGCGATGCAGCCTGGGAATTGTAGTCCACGCCGCCCATAGAGGCGGCGGCCTCGAGACAGGAATTCGACGCAACATTCGTGGGAAAGTTATGCGGTTGTGAGCGCCAGAAGGAAAAAGCCAACACTTACCTAGATCGGGGATCCCACGCCGGAGCTCCAGACACAAGAGGGGGAGAGCAGAGAGGAGGAAAACCCCAATGACCCCACGAGAAGCCATGCTGGCAGAAGCTCCGCGTCCGGGGAGCCCCGCCCCTTCCGGTTGCGCCTAACTTCGGGCAACGGTGTGGATCCCTTCCCAGGGGACGGTTTTTCGGGGACCGCGAGGTCCTGAAGCTGGGTCGTTGGTTCGACTGATATCGCCCGTTTTCGAACTCATAATCTGTAGTCTTATATCAGAAGAAATGCAGGTCACCTCCCCACGTCACATGTTTCCAGAGAGATGGGTCGGTCTGGCAGCCCGCCTAGCCAAATCCGGTGAAAGCAAAGCTTGGGCGCTGGCTGCAGCTCCCTGGCGACAGGGCCCGCAGCGCTCGTCCCTTCGGCTGCTGGACTCTGGAAGCTGTGAAAAAGAACTCTCGAAAGTAAAATGTACTGGAAGAGAAAGTGTAGAGGCCGTTGACTGTGTCGGAAGGCAGGCTCTTGCCTCGTGATCTGCCTTGTGTCCTCAGTGGGTGACTGTGGGCTTTGGGGTCGGAGCTACTAAGCACTACTCTTCTGAAGGCTCTTCCCTACCTCCCGAACGGTTCCTGGCCCCTTCTGCACCTCTTGTGCCTATGGGTTGATTTCTAACGGTTCCTGGTGCCTTCTGCAGCCTTTTGTTCCTATGGGCCGTTGCTTGAAAAGCTGGGCCTGGACCAAATTCCAGGTCCTGGAGACCCTGGAGTCCTGCTACTCCTTGCCCTGTGCCTCAGTTTTGCCAGAGCAGGTGTGACTGTTGAAGACTTAGGTTGGCCTCGCAGTTCTATGACCTCACTGCCATCCCATGACTCACCTCTGTGGCGTTTCCAAGCAGCTGCAACTCAGTTAAGCGCTGATGGTCCCCACAATTTACGAAGTTTAATGCTTAGAAATTTCGTTTTCTGACCCATCCATCAGTCCTCCCACCTCACCTTTCCGTGTATTCCAGCACATTTGTGGAGCCCCACAGTTTTGGCCGGTACTGCAGAACTACGGGAGATCCAAATACATGTAAGTTACTGAATCTGTCCTCAAAACACTCAGTTTACTAGCCCGGTAAACGGATAAATACAATACAGCTCCTGAGTGCTGTAATAGGGATACACACAGGGTGCCGGCAAACCCTACCCCAAGGGCTTGGGGGAACGCCTCCACATTCTCCAAATTGTGTTGTGTCAGGAATTAAGGGGGTCAGTGAGGAACAAAGGAAGAGTGAGATTTCAAATTTAGGAAACTGAATGCAGAGGAACTACCAGTTTAAATATGTAATGGCTTGAATAGTTTAAATATTAAATATTTAATGGTTTAAAAGAGTGCAGTTTAAAGTGGAGGTGTGTAGTTAGGTGAGAGCTAGGCCCACAGGGAACTTTGTTTTGTATATAGGCTGAGAACTTTGTCCTAAAAGTGAAAATGCAAAATAGGAGGGCACAATCTCAGAATCAGTCCAGACGAAGGAATATAAATTATAACATGACATACCAATTAAATAATTAAATATATTGATTCATTCAAGGATTCTTATTGGTTGTCTGCATGAAGACTCCATCATCATTTTGTTACGATTTCCTCCTTTAGGTTTTTTTTTTTTTTTAATTCCCTGGCTTCCTATATTCCTAATTTCATCTATTGATGGCGCCAGTGAGTTTTTGTCAAGACAATAAAGTGGAGACTTACAAGTACTCCAGATTTGCTTGAGGTCATACATTTCCCAAACTTTGTCCATTCTGAAGTCTCTTCACTGTGATTGTCTATGGCTAACTCCTCATAAAAAGACCGCCAAAATAACCTGCTGGAATAAAACCAAATTTCTCACTTACTGCATTAAGAGAGAATACTATTTTGACAAAAATCTTCTTAGTTTCTTTCTTTCTTTTTTTTTTTTAAAGATTTTATTTATTTGAGGGTCTCCTGGGTGGCTGAGTGGGTTAAACCTCTGCCTTCGGCTCAGATCGTGATCCCAGGGTCCTGGAATGGAGCCCCGCATCGGACTCTCTGTTCAGCGGGGAGCCTGCATCCCCTTCTCTCCCTGCCTGCCTCTCTGCCTACTTGATCTCTCTGCCTCTGATCTCTCTGTCAGAGACAGATCACAAGTAGGCAGAGAGGCAGGCGGAGAGAGGGGAGAAGCAGGCTCCCCGCTGAGCAGAGAGCCTGAAGGGGGACTTGATCCCTGGACTCTTAGATCATGACCTGATCTGAAGGCAGAGGCTTAACCCACTGAGCCACCCAGGTGCCCTTATTAGTTTCTCAGAGAGATGGTCAAGGGTGGCTTTTTATAGGGTTTTGGAGTTTAGATTAAGGTAGTTTAAGGTGGCCTTCTCATTTCCTTTGTGGGTACCTCACTGGGAATGGACACAGTGCATGGTATAATAGTTAAGGACTGGTGGGCTGAGCAAAATGAAGGACTTGAGAAAGCTTCCTTTTTTGGTAAGGAAGGAGATTTCCCAGTTGAGTCATCAGTTCAACTTCTTAGTACCTGAGAGGGAAACTTTTTACCCAGATGAACAACCTATTGTTCAAATAAATGGATTTTCAGGAAAATATAAAGCTAACAATTAAGTTATGTACTAACTGACAGCCTACCTGTGGGCGAGAATTTCCTGAGACAAATTATTATATATAATAGAGTCATTATGGTGATTGATGTAGTTCTAAGTGATGATAATTAAACTATGGGCTAGATGTCTCAATTCCTACAATATAATCTTATGAACATACTTGGGTATAGTAAAAGAGAAAGGAGTTTTAAAATCTAGATAGTTCATATGAAACCATCAATGTTCTTTTTTTTTTTTTTTAAGATTTTATTTATTTTTGAGAGAGAGAGAACATGGGGCAGGGGCAGAGGGACAGTTAGAAGCAGACTCCCTGCTGAGCAGGGAGCCCAATGTGGAGTTTGATCCTGGACTCCAGGATGATGACCTGAACCAAAGGCAGATGCTTAACCGACTGAGCCTCCCAGGTGCCCTAAACCATTAATATTCTTAAAACACAAATTTCACATTTTTCTTAACAAGTGATGCAGTCTGTTCATGTATAAAAATGTAGACTTGTCAACATTTAAAAATTATATATAATCATATTTGGTAAGGAGACTGTTTAGTATAATGTGACCTGAATTGTGTACATTAAGGTATCCAAACTGCTTTTGTTACTTAATATTGGAATTTTTGCATTTAAAAAAAAAATCAACTAGTTGGGACACCTGGATGGCTCAGCCCGTGGAACATGCAACTCTTGATCTTGGCATTGAGAGTTTGAGCCCCATGTGGGGTATAGAGATTACTTATTTTTTACAAGTTATTTAAAATATCAACTAGCTAATCGTTTTCAATATTTTATGAAGAAATTTTTCAGACAAGGAGTGCCTGGCTGGTTCATTCAGAAGTGCAGTGACTCTTGACCTTGAGGTCATAAGTTTGAGCCCCACATAGGGTGTAGAGATTACTTAATAAAACCTTAAAAGAAAAAAAAGAAATTTCTCATACAGAAAAGTTGAAAAAATTTATTGAGTATCCATATACTCACCACATTTTATTTTATGTATTTTATCACCTAGCTATCAACCTTTTCTTTTTTTTAACCTTTTTTGATGCATTTCAGAGTGGCAGACATTAAGAGATCCTGGTGGCTCAGTCAGTTAAGTAGCTGACCACTGATCTCAGAGTTGTGAGTTCAAGCCCCACATTGGGTTCCATGCTGGGTGTGGAACCTACCTAAACATTAAAACATAAACAATGGGCACCTGGGTGGCTCAGTCGGTTAAGCTTCTATCTTTGACTCAGGTCATGATCTTGAGGTCCTGAGGTCCTGGGATCAAGCCGTGGGTAGGGCTCCCTACTTAGGGAAGGTGTTCTTCTCTCTCTCCTCCTGCCCCTTTCCCATCCCATGCTCTCTTTCTCTCTAAAATAGTAAAATCTAAAAAAAAAAAAAAAAAGTCGCAGACATCAGTACACCTCCCCCAAAATACTCCAGTGTGCATATCATTATATCATATGAATATGTGTACTTCATGTGGGATGCCTACTTTGGCATTCCTATCTTTAACTACTAAGAAATAAATATCTAAACTGTATCATTCCTTGAGTTCCAATATAAACATTGTTAAAAGATAAACTGAGGCATATTGAAAATTTTAAGTGTTTGAGCAAAAATCTATTTGAATTGGGCAGCATCCAATCCAGCAGATACAAAGGAGCTCTGAGTTGCTAGACAAAATGAAAGGCTTTTTTTTTTTTTTAAAGATTTTATTTATTTATTTGACAGAGTGATCACAGGTAGGCAGAGAGGCAGGCGAGAGAGAGAGGAGGAAGCAGGCTCCCCGCTGAGCAGACAGCCCGATGCGGGGCTCGATCCCAGGACCCTGGGATCATGACCTGAGCTGAAGGCAGAGGCTCCAACCCACTGAGCCACCCAGGCGCCCCCAAAATGAAAGGCTTTTATAGCCAGAGGGGGAGGGTACAAGGAAGTTATTCTAGGCAAAAAAAAGTTGGTTATTGCAAGGTTACTTTCCTTTAGGGGATGACAGTGGTCTATCTGTCAGGTTACCTAAGTGCTAAAAACATGCAATTCCATTTCTGGGAAAGCCAGACTCAGTTTGGTGATGCAGGGCTTAGCACAGTGATTCCATGTGGGTGGCGCTTGTTGTCTTCTTTATAATAGCATACACCAGTGCAACCCATATCTCTATCCAGACAAAACTTTGCCCAGAAAATAACCATTGTTTTGATATTTTTTTCTATCTTGGATTAAATTTGCCTGTTCTAGGACTATAAATGGAATTATCCAAAATGTAGCCTTTGGATTAGTCTTTGTTCACACATTGTAACTGTTTTTAACTTAATATTTTAAGATAATTATAAGTTCACTTTATAGGAAGTAAGTAATACAGAGAGATCACGTATATCCTTTACCCAGTTTCCCCCAGTGATAAATTCATGCATAACCATGGTACAGTATCATAAACAGGAAATCAGTATTGACACAACCCACCAATCTTATTCAGATCTCACCAGTTTTACATACAATCGTGTGTGTGTGTGTGTGTGTGTGTGTGTGTGTATTTGGTTCTATGCAATATTATCACTTGTGTTCATTCATGTGACCATCACCAGTCAAGATACAGAACACAAGAATCTCTTGTCTTACGATTTTATATTCACAATCACCTCATTTTTTTTAATCCTTCACTACCACCAAACAGGCAATCATTAAAGGATCTCTATCTCTTTAGTTTTGTCATTTCAAGAGTATTATGTAAGTGGAATCATAGAGCATGTAACCTTTAGAGATTGGCTTTTTTCATTCATTATAACCTTGAGATACAAACAAATCGTTGTGTGTATAGATATTCCTTTTTATCGCTGGATTCTATTCCTTTTTTTTTTCTTTTCTCTCCCTTTTAAAAAAAGATTTTATTTTTTTATTTGAGAGAGAGAGAGAGAGAGCGGGGGGAGGAGCAGAGGGAGAGGGAGACTCTGTGCTGAGAAGGGAGCCCGACATGGGGCTTGATACCATGACCCTGAGATCATGACTGGAGTCAACACCAAAAGTCAGATGCTTAACCAACTGAGCTATCCAGGTGCCCCTCCTTTTTTTTCCTTTTTAAGTAAACTTTATGCCAAATGTGGGGCTCCAGTTCATGACCCTGAGATCAAGGGTCACAAAGAGAGAGAGGGAGGAGGATGTAACTAGAATAGCTATATGGATCGATTGTTACGGCAGGACTTCATTTCTTCAGGTATGGACGTTCACTGCATTATTCTTTATATTTTGATTATCTTAAATATTGCAAATACATTTTGAAAGTAAACAGTTACAGAAATTATAACATATGTAGATTCAGAATAAATGTATCAGTGTTATTTCCAAAGCTTTTGATAATCTCCCCCATCAAAATACATTGGCAACAAAATTGAGTAGAGGCCCAAAGGGTAAAAGAGCCATTGAGTACATGTGTGATTCCCCCTAGATGGGCCTTCTGAGATAGTGTCCAACTTCCCAACAAAGCTGACTTGCTGTTCTTTTCAGAAAAACGCCTTCTGCTTATTGTAACTCTCTTTTTGTTAATCTCACATTCAGTTACAGCTACTTAGTGTTTATCATTTCCTCAATATTAAACACTGATATTGCATAACCAAGTAATATTTATTTTATTCCTTTCCTCATATTATTTTTATCTTCATAAATCACTGCAATTACCTTTACATATACATCATGAGAAATACATTTCATTGAGCAACCTGTTTGTGCAAGTTTCTTTGTGTACAACTATTTCCTGTACATACTTCACAGATTGTTTATAGAAGTATGATTACCCCTTCCTTCTAGTATAATAGCTCTTTATCTGTAACCTCAACGAACACACAGTTGTGACGTAAGTTAGTCACTGATGAGTCATGAATACATCTCCTACAAATTATACCATAGAAGGAATCCAGAGGAAAAAGAGGCTTCATTTTTTTAAAAAGGGTATAAAGCTAAATGAAACAAGATATTCAGAGAAAGACAGATGCCATACGATTTCCATCATATGTTGAATTTAAGAAACAAAACAAATGAACAAAGGAAAAAAAGAGAAAAAAAAAAAACACAAAAAACCCAGACTCTTAACTATAGAAAAAGAGGGTGGGTGGGTGGGGGAATGGGTGGGAAATAGGTGATGGGGATTAAGGTTATGATGAGCATTGAGTGATGTATAGAATTGCTAAATCACTATACATATATACATATATGTATACCCGAAATATATATATATAATTAAAAATTTTAAAAACCATTTAATTATACACACAGTGGGTAAATTTTATGTATGTAAATTCTCAATGGTTTTTAAAAATCGATAAATGAAGAAGAGCTAAAAATGATACTCGAAATTTTCTCCTACACAAAATATCATTTACAAAAATCTTGGATCAGGGCACCTGGGTGGCTCATTTGGTTGGACATCTGTCTTTGGCTCCGGTCATGATCCCTGGGTCCTGGCATTGAGCCCCACATCAGGCTCCCTGGTCAGTGGGGATGCCTGCTTCTCCCTCTCCCTCTGTCTGCTGCTCCCCCTGCTTGTGCTCTCTCTCTCAAATAAATAAAGTCTTTATTAAAAAATCTTGCATCTTTTATTTTTGCCATAGGCCACTATCTATAATGGTTTCTTTCCTGTAATGGTTAAGAGAATAGACTTAGAGTTAGGACTCTAGGATTGGAATTCCAGCTCTGCCATTCACAGCTGTGTAATCCTGTATGAGTTATTTATCCTCTTTTTTAAATTTGTTTTTATCTATCCTCTTTGAACTTCATTCTTTTCAGTTATAATATGGAGATAATAATGGTATTTATTTCTTGGGTTGAAGAGGGGTTAACATAAAGTTCTTAGTACTGCACCTCATAAAGCTCTTAAGCACAGTGCTTAGTTCAATATTTATTATTAATTGTTTTGACAAATATTTCAGTGTGTCTGTGGAAATCACCTGAGTTTGTCTAGTGTTAAAAGAACAATTCAAGAAGAAATAATTTTTTTTTAAAGATTTTTATTTATTTGTCAGGGAAAGGGAAAGAGCGATAGCTTGAGCACAAGCAGGGAGAGCAGCAGGCAGAGGGAGAAGCAGGCTCCCGGCTGAGCAAGGAGCCTGACAGGGAACTCCATCCCAGGGCTCTGGGATCACAACCTGAGCCCAAGGCAGATGCTTAACTGATTAAGACACCTAGGGACCCTCAATGATGAAATTATTAAGAAATGAAATAACTACTTGGGGCTCTGCTCTTTCACACAAATCATGCTAATTTATTATGACATCACAACACTGTCACACTTGAATAACTTTGTTGATTTTCATTCTCAGCATTTATTTGTTTATTTAAGTAATCTCTATACGAAATGTGGGACTCAAACTCGAGACCCAGAGATCAAGAGTTGCGCGCTGTTCTTACTGAACCAGCAAGTTGCCCAGATTTCTAGCATTTATTTTTTATTTTATTTTTTTTTTTAAGATTTTATTTATTTTTCAGAGACAGAGGGAGAGAGCGCGAGCGAGCACAGGCAGACAGAGAGGCAGGCAGAGGCAGAGGGAGAAGCAGGCTCCCTGCCGAGCAAGGAGCCCGATGTGGGACTCGATCCCAGGACCCTGGG
Organism: Mustela erminea; assembly: GCF_009829155.1. NCBI lineage: Eukaryota > Metazoa > Chordata > Mammalia > Carnivora > Mustelidae > Mustela > Mustela erminea. The sequence continues at coordinate 12,969,203 of NC_045634.1, forward strand.
ATCATGACCTGAGCCGAAGGCAGCTGCTTAACCAACTGAGCCACCCAGGCGTCCCGATTTCTAGCATTTAATATGATCCTGAAACTACCTCTTACTAACTACATTGACTAAATTTTTAGTGTGGTTGGTAACTTTTTTGCTTGAAGAAAACTTAGAAACAGTCTGACGCCTTCAAGTGCCTGGGATGTGATTACCTGTTCCCTTTCCCATGTAAGTCAGAAGCAAAAGTAAAAATGCTTATTTGAGAATAAAGTATTTTAGTCCCAAACAATACCTTACAAATCTTTAGTTTCAACATATTGGATGGGTTTATGTAATTAGGTGGTAAAAAGTTCTTTCCTCCTTTAAAACCAGCAGGGATGCATAGATCTTTACCTCCGTTTATCTTCTTTATGTTGTTTTATGGGATCATTTTCCTCCCGTATTTCCTGGTTCAAAACGTCACTATTTTTTTTTTTTAAGATTTTATTTATTTGACAGACAGAGATCACAAGTAGGCAGAGAGGCAGGCAGAGAGAGAGGAGGAAGCAGTCTCCCTGCTAAGCAGAGAGCCCGATGGGGGGCTCTATCCCAGGACCCTGGGATCATGACCCGAGCCGAAGGCAGAGGCTTTAACCCACTGAGCCAACCAGGCGCCACCAAAACGTCTCTTTTGTACCCTCCCTCCAATCTGTCTTCGGTTCCTTATGCCTGTGCAATCTCTTCCTAAATATTTGTTCTCTATACTGCTGCCTTGGCCTCCTACACAGTCAATTTCACCATTTCCAGTTCATTTCATATATTTCCATGGTAAGACACCCCTGAGAAATCTTCAACAACTCCTTACCACCTTCCAAGCAAGGCCTTCCAGAACTCCACCCATCTCCCATCCCGCCATTCGAAGTGCCTGCACCCCAGCCAATCAGCGCTCCTCTACTTACCTCATTATCCTCATTATCCTACGGACTCACCTCCACGGGAGGTTATTCTCTTTATTTGACAAGCCTACCTCCTTTTTGTCAGCTTTCCCATTTTACAGATGAAGAAACTAACACTTAGAGAGGTGGAGTGACCATGACAGTGCCTGTGGTGGGAAAGGCATCCAAGTTTCTCAGACTCAGACTCTTTACTCCTAAATACTTCAGTGTGTGTCTCTTTAGAACAAGGATATTCTCTTACATAACCATAGTACAAAGATCACACTCAGCAAATTTTGCTTTGATGTAGTACCATGACATATAGGCCACATTTCAAATTTCACCAACTATCCTTTAGAGTGAATTTTCCCCATTTCTGAATCTATCCAGAATCAAGCCTTATCTTTATTTCTCATAATTCTTTAATACTCTTTTTTTTTTATAAAGATTATTTATTTATTTATTTGACAGACAGAGATCACAAGCAGGCAGAGAGGCAGGCAGAGAGAGAGAGGAGGAAGCAGGCTCTCCGCCGAGCAGAGAGCCGGATTCGGGGCTCGATTCCAGGACCCTGAGACCATGACCTGAGCCAAAGTCAGTGGCCCAACACTGAGCCACCCAGGTGCCCCTAATTCTTCAATATTCTTTAACCTACAATAGTTCCTTTGCCTTGCTTTAATTTTAAGACATTGATAGCTCTTATTGATAGCTAGATATTTTACTTTGTTTAACCATTTATTTACTTGTTTGAAAGAGGGCGGGGAGGGGCAAAGGAAGAGAATCTTCAAGCAGACTCCTCCCCTAAGCACAGAGCCAGTGGCAGGGCTAAGTTCCAGGACCCATGGAATCATGACCTGTGTGGACACCAAGAGTTGCGACACCCAACTGACTGAGCCATCCAGGTGCCCCAAGGCACTGATAAAGAGTATGGGCTAGTTATTTGTAAAATTCTCCTCAGTGTGTGTTTTTCTGAGTGTTACCTCGTGATTAGTTTCAGATTATGGATTTCCAGCACAAATACTACATAGTGAAGTTGTGTACTTTTTTTTTTTTTAAAGATTTTATTCATCCATTTGACAGAGATCACAAGTAGGCAGAGAGGCAGGCAGAGAGTGAGGAGGAAGCAGGCTCCCCGCTGAGCAGAGAGCCCGATGCGGGGCTCGATCCCAGGACCCTGAGATCATGACCTGAGCTGAAAGCAGAGGCTTTAACCCACTGAGCCACCCAGGCGCCCCAAGTTGTGTACTTCTTACTGCATCACATTGCAGCACCCACAATAATGGTTTCATTACTGGCAATATCCAACTTTGATCACTTGGGTATGGTGGTGTCTGGCACCCTGTAAAGTTACTTTTCTCCCTTTGTGATCAATAGCAAGCTGTGGGGACATATTCGAAGATTGTGTAAATAAGCTTCTCCCCATCAAGCGGTTTTCACATTTACTGATGTTTAATGACACAACAATTATTATTAGGCTAGTTGCAAAATGTTGATTTTCCTAACTCTGTTGCTTCTTCTTCCCCTATATTACTTTCTAAGCAGGAAAGAAAAAAAGCTTAAAAAAAGAAGTGGATATCGTTTTAACTGGAGTGTAGTTCGTTCCCATTCCCCTTCAGTGTGCTGGGTCCGGCTTCTCTGACATGGACCCTCACTCAGGCTAGAGAGAGGGCCCTCAGCCTGTGGGTGATGGCGTGGGTCACAGCCCTGCAGAAGGTGGCTTATCACCACAGGAACTCTGCAATGGTAGTCCCAGATACTCTAAAACGACACTCCAGTCTCTCTTGCTTGGGAGTAAAATGCTTTTGTATCTCCGTCTCTAACCTACCTTTATGCTTAACTTGTGGATCACCAAAATATTTATTCCAATGTTTCCCAAACTAAATGTGCGTGAAAACTAGAGAATTGTTTAAAGCATAGATGGCTGGGGTCTGGCCCCCCAGAGAATCCGATTTAGCCTGTCTGGATTAAAGCCCAGGAATCGGCAAATCAGCCCTCCAGGTGGCCTGCGAACAAACTTTGAGAAACACCACCCTCCAAAATAATGAAGGGCAAACCTCCCTTCCTCGAGAAATTGACGCCACTGGCAACTCCCAAGGTGCCGGCTCAGGAAAAGGCGGTGAAACATAAGAGGGCGTTCTTCCTTCCTTGCCCCGCGGGCCTTCGGAAACCTACATCCGGTTGATACCACTCGGGTGCGGGGTCCCGGCTGCTGGGGTGACGGCGGAGAGAGCCCCCGCTAACCGGATCGGTTTGGGCCGGGCCGGCTGGCTGGCGTGCGGGGGGGCGGGGTGGGGGCGGGTTCCCCTGGTAGCCCGCGGGGCAGCGGCCAGGGAGCCCCACCCCTTCCCCGCACGGCCCCCCGCCCCCGCGCCCGGGCCGGGTGCTTAGTCACGGTGAGGCTGCGCTAGCCGCCCGCCTTCCCCCGGACCGCCCGCGCCCCCCCCCGCCCCCCTCCCCCGCCTTCGCGCGCACTTCCGCGTGCATGGCCCTCCTGCGCCGGGCCCTGAGCGGGAACGCCGGGCCGAGCTGGCGGCGGGTGGCGCGCGCCTTCCCCCGCTTCCCGCTGCCTCAGTCGCGGCCCACCCGCGCCGGCTCCCGCGCCATGGCTTGCAGGCAGGAGCCGCAGCCGCAGCGCCCTCCGCCTGCCGCCGGCGTCGTGGCCTCTTACGACTACCTGGTGATCGGGGGCGGCTCGGGCGGGCTGGCCAGCGCCCGCAGGGCGGCGGAGCTGGGCGCTAGGGCCGCGGTGGTGGAGAGCCACAAGCTGGGCGGAACATGCGTGAGTACGAGGTCCCCGGCTTCGCGTCGTCTGGCAGCCGGGCTTTCTCCGCGCTCTGCAGGGGCAGCCTGTCCTTTTCCTAGCGCCTAGGTCCGTCGGTCCGGGGATGGGTCCCCAGCGCCGTGCTCTCCTCTTCCCACCCGCATCTGAGGTCAGGGTCCCAGCAGGTTTAGAGGGGACGAGTGTGAAGGGCTTCTCTGCGGCTCCCAAACCCGAGCCGTGGTCTGTGCCAGCGCAGGGACAGTGTTAACCGCAGGTGGTTAAACCTAACAGAACTTCAGTGCATCCTCCCTCCTTAAGGTGGAAGAGTGTGGCAACCCATCCTTGATCTCACCCCCAGATCCGTGAAACAACTGCCCGTGGAGAAATCGCAGCTGGCGTGGGGGGTAGGGAGTTGGGGAGCGGGACTGGGTACTGATCCTTGAGGAAGACGATCCTGATCCTCTCCTTTGACTTCCAGGGGCAGAATGATTTGCAAGCAGGGGTTCTCGCCCTTGACCGCTCATTCCAATCACCTGAGGAGCTGGGAAAATTCTGCTGTGGGTTCCACTCCCGCGGCTTCTGATGTCACTCCTCCCAGGAGCAGCCTAGGCTTTGGGAGTTTTTAGAAGCTCCACGGGTGATTGATTGCAGCCAAGGTTGACAACCACTGACTATAGATTACCTCGATGTAGGATTTACTCTTAATTGAATTCTCAGACCTTTTTCTTTTTGTTGGTTTTGTCTTTTTTGGGGGGAGAGGGTAGATTTTAGAACCGCCTCCAAAAAAGAGGGTCGTAAAATCTTATGATTGAGAAGCTTTATCATTAAAAAATTGTTTCCATGTTACTGGTGTGGCCTTTTCTGTCGCAAGATTTGGGTGAAGTAGTTGTAATTAATGTTAAAATTTTGTATCCAAGAGTAACCTGGGATTGGGAAGTGTTCTCCACAGTGTTCTGGAGATTGATATTTAAATTGTGCCAGATTGGGAACTCCTTAAGGGCAGGGATGGGTTCATGTATTTTGCACCTCTTATCACCTTAACAAAATATCTTGCTCAATAACCTTAGGCGTAATGAATCAAACTCAAAATTGACAGCTTGTGAAAGGGCTGACTTCATTGTCCAGTACTCCTATTTTACGTTCAAAATGAAAACGGGAATGGCAGAAAGGAAAAATCCCTGGTAATGATCAACTTGCTCCTTGACATCTTAGCATAGACTCCCTTAGTCTGTCTCAGCGGAAAGCAGATTGAGGGGTGCCACTAGGAGGCCCCTGGACAGCTGGTGAGAACTCTTGATGATTTCTCATCTTTGTACCTCCTTTCTTTTTTAAGATTTTGTTTTAAGTCATCTCTGCACCCAGCCTGGGGCTCACATCCAGAGATCCAGAGATCCAGAGATCAAGAGTCTCACACTTTACTGACTAAGCCAGCCAGGTTCCCCTATACCTCTTTACTTTTCTCAGTTTTCCTTCTTCCGTGTTATGTCACACAGTTGTGACATCCATCATCCTTGCTTGGTTCCACTGATATTACTCAAGAAGGGGCTGGCCTCATTTTTAGGTTCTTAGGAATATGAATACACACATATTAATACACTAAGAGGTAAATTACATCTGAGACCCAGCGAAGAATAGCTCTGGTCAGCCATTTACAGCTTCCTTATAAAATGCCTGGCCTTGCCTGTATCATTCTGCTACAGCAAATTTTTTTCCTGTAAACAGTGGGAAATCCCTACTTCACACTTGCATCACATTCCATTTCGGTTCTTCTCAAACTGGCTTTTGGCTTTGAATTACAAGGAAGGGTGTGGGTATCTGTTAATATCAGAGAATATATAACAGTCGATAAGATGGGAGTTTGAATTTAAGAATTCCAGATATCTAGTCTAGCCATAGTTGCAGTAATAAATTTCTGATGTCCAGTGATTTCCAAGCAGGTGCAGGGAAAAGGGAGGCCCTCTGAAGCACATAATTTCATTTGTTCATGTCTTCATTTCGTGTATTCTAAATGCCAGGTACTTGGATTGAGGTAGGCAGAGAGAAAAAGGTAGATACAAATATTTATATGGCCAAAAGTCCCTTCCCACAGGGAATTTACAATACAGTGGGGAAGGAAAATGTAGACCTTAACTCCAAAATGTAGACCTAACACCTTGCTGCTGATAGTGAAAAATTACAGTAGCTAAGAAGAGAGTTGGAACCATTACTTCTGCCTGGGCACTGTGGGACGGATGGTTTCTTGAAGGAGAGAGTATCTTTCTGAACCTGAACAGGATTAGTACCATTTTTTGATAGGGTCAGAGGCAAAGGCAGAGGGGCAGGTTATGTTGTGTAATTGAATTTAGAACAGAGAGTGTCTCTAATAGAAGTAAGATATGGGAAGCTGATGGGTAGGTTGTGGTTTAAAAAAAAAAAAAAAAGAAGTTTCAGGGGGCTCTTGTTTGGCTCAGTCCGTAGAGCATGTGACTCTTAGTCTTGGGGTAGTGAGTTCAAGCCCCACACTGGGTGTAGAGCTTACTTAAAAAGAATGAAGTGAACTGTGTGAAAGGTTTTTGCATAGGGGAGTGGCTGCATAAAAGTGGTTTTATGGTAGTGGTACTAGTGAAAGAAGTCCTTTGGGACAGTCAAATAGAAATTTCTTTAACATTGATTCTTTAAGGGGTGCCTGGGTGGCTCAGTGGGTTAAACCTATGCCTTCGGCTCAGGTCGTGGTCTCAAGGTCCTGGGATGGAGCCCCACATTTATCGGGCTTTCTGCTCAGCAGGGAGCCTGCTTCCTCCTCTCTCTCTGCCTGCCTGCCTCTCTGCCTACTTGTGATCTCTGTCTGTCAAATAAATAAATAAAGTCTTAAAAAAAAAATTGATTCGTTAAGCATTTTTTTCCTAAATATTTTGATTCTGGAGTGTGGTGAATTTTTAAAGTTGCTGTGGTTAAATTCACACTGAGGATTCAAATTAAAGTCTTCCTGTAGTTAGTGGAATTGTGGCTTTTTAAGATTTTTATTTATTTATTAGCGAGAAAGAGTGATCATGAGTTGTGGAGGGGAGAAGCAAACTCTACTCCGAGCAGGGAGCTTGATGTGGGGCTTGATCCCAGGACCCGTAAGATCATGACCTGAGCGAAGGCAGCCACTCAACTGACTGAGCCACCAAGATGCCCCAGTGGGATTGTGTTTTGTTTTTAATTGTTCTATTTTTGTCTGCTCATTTATTAATTCATATTGCCACGCATTCAGGTACTTTTTTGGATGCTGGGTTTTCGGCAGCAAACAGAGCAGATAAAAATCTCTGTCTTTGTGGAGCTTACATTGTAGGTGTTATCTGCAGTTTCTAAACTTTCTGTGCAATATTTTAGTAATTTTTTAAAAGATTTTATTTATTTGAGAGAGAGAGCACACACAGAGGGAGAAAAAGAGAGACGCAGACTCCCCGATGAGCAGGGAGCTTGATGGGGAGCTCGATTCCAGGACCCCAGGATCATGACTTGAGCCAAAGGCACACACTTAACTGACTGAGCCACCCAGGTGCCCCAATACTTTTAGCTTTATGAAACACTACATGGACCTGGTTATTTTCATTTCATTTAGGATTGGACTCACACAGATCCTTGTAGGAATTTGGGAAGCATTGTTCCGGTTCAGCACCCTTACTTTACTGAGGAGCAGAGTGAATGTCAGCTAAGATGTGGTTGAAAACAAACCAAGCGTGCTATGACCTATGGAACTGGCGTCCCAGCCACTGGAAACTAAAGCTTTGATGTATTAGTGCGAAGTAAACTGCGACTTGATGAACCTGTCTAAGCCTTATTCTTTACTACAGGGAAGGAACCTTCTTACCCCTCTTTCTTAGGAACCAGACATTTACTCCAAAAACACTTAGTTAAGGGTCTGTCTACCACACTGGCCTTCACCCTGTAGCTCCTGATTTAGTAGGTATGGTGTGAAGCCAGAGCAGATGTATTTTTAAAGAGCTCCATTCTGATTTTGGTATAACATGAGCCAGACACAGTGGCAGCGTCTTTATAGGAAGAAGGGACAGTATGAAGCATTAGGATGAATCTGGTGAATTATGCATAACTGCAGGTCAGCTGACAGTGAATGTGGTCCTAGGTTCATTAATTTCTTGGTTTCTTAATGTTATGCCTCTGAGGCAGCTAGTGGAAAATGCCTTCCAAGGTTGTCTACACAATGGGACTATTTGGCTTGATTTTCTGACTCTTCCTCAATCTTCCTTTTCTAGGTGGCTTTTTTTTTTTTTTTTTTTTTAAACATTCTGTGATGTGATTGAGTAGGCCCCTTCCAAGAAGGCATGTATTTCCTTCTTTCCTTCCTTCCTTCCTTGATTTGACACAGAGAGAGAGCACAAGCAGTGGGAGCGGGAAAGGGGGAAGCAGGCTTCCCACTGTGCAGGGAGCCCAAGGTGGGGTTCAGTCCCAGGACACTGGGATCATGACCTGAGCTGAAGGCAGGCATTTAACCATCTGAGCCACCCAGGCACCCCAAAACGTGCATTTTCAAGATGAATGATGCATGTTGGTGTACAAAAGCCTTTGTTTAAAAAAAATTTTTTTTTTTTTAAATTTTTGACAGAGAGCACAAGTAGGCAGAGCAGCAGGCAGAGGGAGAGAGAGAAGCAGGTTCTCTGCTGGACAGGGAGCCTGATATGGGGCTTGATCCCAGGACGGTGGGATCGTGGCCTGGGTGAAGGCAGCTGCTTAACCAACTGAGCCACCTAGGTGCGCCATCACCTTTTTTTTTTTTTTCTTTTTTTAAATTTTTTTTCAGGGATAGAAATTTTTAAGCTGTTAAGTTCAAGTGTGAGATGACTTTGCCCCATATTGTGTTCTGTAGGGGAGGAAAACCTTTTCCTCTACCCTCTTAGGTTTAGTAACTGGAGCCTGCAAATTAGGCCAATAGTAGACAGATTTATAGGAATTTATTTCACATGTAGATGGACTGTCACAGAGAAGTAGAGGGGAAAATAGGAGCACTTAGGCCTGGGAGCTTAATACCAATATAACAAAGGGTAATAAATTGTGGAGAAGTGGCTGGCAAAGGAAAGGAGGTTTGGGCTTCTAGTAGCAGTAAATTGTAGAAAGGTAAATATATGAGGGAAACTAATGGAAGATAAAGGTTATTTATTTTTTTTTTTAAGATTTTATTTATTCATTTGAGAGAGAGTGCATAAGGTGGGAGGTGCAGAGAGGGAGAGCAAGAGGGAGAAGCAGACTCCCGGCTGAGCAGGGAGCTGGATGCAGGGCTCTGTCCCAGGACCCTGGCATCATGACCTGAGCTGAAGGCAGACACTCAACCAACTGAGCCAGTCACTCAGGCACCCCGATAAAAGTTACTTTAATAAGGTTTTTTTTTTTTTTTCCTTTTTTTCCTGTAAATTCTGCTGAGTGCTTTTTCCCCCTTCTGTGATTAGGGTTGTTCTCCTCCTCCTGGTATAGAAGAGGGGTAAGGGATACCTTCACAAAGGGAAATTTATGCCCTGTTATTAGGCAGAAAGAAGGAGGGCAGGGAGGTCCTCCTTTGCTTTTAGTTATCTTTAGCTCAAAATAATCCATATGCTCAAGTTTGGGGTGGCATATTCTGATCTCCTTTAGTTCAAAGTGAAAGAAGCAATTAGGGGCCAGAACTGCTATCAAACTTCTAATGGATAAACCAGGTCGAGAGGCCTGGGGTAGCTCTCCTGACATGATTCCACCCGCAAACTGGTCTTTATTTTTCTTCATTAAGCAAGAAGTTGTGATCTGATAGAGTAGGATGTAGAGTAGGTTGCTTGCTAAAAGTGGGAAGCTGGAAGAAAAGAATTGAAAGAATTCAGTGAAGATCATAATCCCTTGTTGCCTGTTGTTGTTAAGTCATTTCTGAGGGCAGAAAAATAAATGAAATAATCTTTGAATTCAGTTTTTGGCATCTCCAAAAAGTTAAGTGTAATACTTCCCTCATGATCAACCGTAGAGCAGGGAGATCTGCAAAGATTGCCCAGAGCCATAGTGAATGAGAACCTTCTGGAAGCTTTGTCTCTGTGGTTCAGTTCTCTGCCTACGCAGACCTGGGAAGAGTCAGCTTGAGGAAGAGTTCTTTCTGATTTACTGCTCCGTTTGCCCCAGGGCCTGTGGGAGCACATGTTCCAGTGTTCTTGCTGAGTGTAGTAATCCTGTGGTGAAGAGTAAATGGGTTCTTACGGTATAGACGAGCAGTTCTCACCAATGAGAGTTGGTACTAAGGTTTGATTACCAGGCCAAAAGCCTCCCCGCCTCTCCCCTGCCCTCCCCTCCCCTCCTCTCCCCTCCTCTCCTCTCTTCTCTTCTCTTCTTTCCTTTTTTAATTGAGGTATAATTGACCTATAACATTGTATTAGTTTAGGTATGCAGCGTAATGATTCCATATTTGTGTATCCGGTGGAATGATCACCACCAGAAGTTGAGTTAAGCTTGTCCCCATACATAGTTACAAATCTTTTTTCCTTGTGGTAATTTATTTTTATTTTAAGATTTTTAATTTTAATTTTAATTTTTATTATTAAGATATTTTATTATTTTTTAAGATTTTATTTATTTATTTGTCAGAGAGAGAGCGAGCGAGAGCGAGCACAGGCAGAGTGGAAGGCAGAGTCAGAGGGAGAAGCAGGCTGCCTGCGGAGCAAGGATCCCGATGTGGGACTCGATCCCAGGACGCTGGGATCATGACCTGAGCCGAAGGCAGCTGCTTAACCAACTGAGCCACCCAGGCGTCCCAAGATATTTTATTTTTATTTTAAGATTTTATTTATTTGAGAGAGAGTGAGAGAGTGGGCACGAGCAGGGAGAAGGAGCAGAGGCAGAGGGATCATGACCTGAGCTGAAGGGAGATGCTTAACCCGCTGAGCCACCCAGGTGCCCTTGTGATAAGAACTTTGAAGATCGACTCTCTTAGCAACTTCCAAATATGTGATATAGTATTATTAACCATTAACCATGCTGTTCATTACAGCCCCATGACTTACTGATTTACAGCTGGAAGTTTCTACCTAATAAAAAGCCTTCTTGATTACTAATGTCATTGTGAATGGTGCCGCACAGTGCCAATTGGAGAGGGTAGCAGGAAAGACAGGGTATTTATTTATTTATTTATTTATTTATTCATTCATTCATTCATTCATTCATTCATTCATTTATTTATTTATTTATTTATTTATTTATTTATAGGTTTTATTTATTTGACAGAGAGACACAGCAAGAGAGGGAACACAAGCAGAGGGAGAGGGAGAGAGAGAAGCAGGCTTCCCACCGAGCAGGGAGCCCAACGTGGTGCTCTATCCCAGGACTCTGGGATCATGACCTGAGCCGAAGGCAGACGCTGAGCCACCCAGGCACCCCTAGTTGGGGGTTTTAAAAGATGCCTGAGAAACAAGCTTCTAAGTAGACCGCTGTTTGTATTTATCTAGGCTGAAAACAATGACTTACATGTTAACAACATGTAAATCAACTGACCTTGGAGGTGATAACATGTACTTTGATATTATGATGCCGATTCTCCACAAAAGGCTGAACACACTTTTAAAAAAAATTTTAAGCACGCAGTACGATATTGTTGACTTTAGGTACAATGTGATACAGCAGGATACTTAGAGCTTACTCATCCTGCTTAACTGAAACTTTGTGCCAGTTGATGAGTAACTTCCCATTCCTCTCCCACCCCTGCCCAGACCCTGGCAACCACAACTCCATTCTTTGGTTCTATGAATTTCACTGTTTTAGATATCACATGTAAGTGGAATCCTGCAATATTTGAATTATTTCCTTCATTTTAGCATAATCTTCCAAGGTTGAATATTCATTTTTTTTTAATTTATTATTTTTTTTAAAGATTTTATTTATTTATTTGACAGAGAGAAATCACAAGTAGTCAGAGAGGCAGGCAGAGAGAGAGAGAGGGAAGCAGGCTCCCCGCTGAGCAGAGAGCCTGATGCGGGACTCGATCCCAGGATCCTGAGATCATGACCTGAGCCGAAGGCAGCGGCTTAACCCACTGAGCCACCCAGGCGCCCTCATTTTTAAATGGACATTTACAAAAGGAGATCATACCTTCAGTATTTTTTTAAAGATTTTGTTTATTTATTTGAGAAAGAGAGGGAGAGAGTGAGAGCGAGAATGTGCACATAAGCAGGGGATTGGCCAGGGGGTAAAGGCAGAGGGAGAAGCAGGCTCCCCGCTGAGCAGGGAGCCTTACCCTGGACTTGATCCCAGGATTCTGGGATCATGACCTGAGCTGAAGGCGGACCTTTAACCGACTGAGCTGCCCACGTACTCCAACACACCTTCAGTATTGACAGGTAGCCCTTAAAAACAGAAAGTTACCCTAATTTGTTTTGTGGGTTTAGAGTTTCGTAAGGTGTGGCACACCTGTATTTGTAAGTGCCAAATAAACGAGTGATCAGAAAGGGTGGGGTTTGTTGAAGTAGGCAAATCCTAATGTTGAAATTGGCCTTTTGATTTACCCTGTTGATTAATTTTTTTGCACTAGGATTTGTATAATAGTGCTTTGTCATCTGCCTCAGAAATCTGTGGGGCTAGAAAGAAAGGCTGCCTCTGAACCTCTCAGGGGTCCTCTTTCTTTGTAAACGGTACTTTGAACAAGTCATAACAGAGAATGTTTCTTGTAGAGTCAGATTGAAGGCATTTTGTGGAAAGACTAATGATCTTATCATTAATAATCACTTATTCACTGGGTGTTACAACATTAGATATGAAATGAGGATACACAGAATACTAGGTCCTTTTCTTTTGGTGGGGGAGCAGGAGATGTGGGGCCAGGGCGCCTGAGTGGCTCAGTCATTAAGCGTCTGCCTTCGGCTCAGGTCATGATCCCAGGGTCCTGGGATCCAGTCCTGTTAGGCTCCCTGCTCAGCACAAAGCCTGTCTCTCTCTCTCTCTCCCATTCCCCCTGCTTATGTTCCCTCTCTTGCTGTCTCTTTCTCTGTCAAATAAATAAATAAAATCTTTAAAAAAAAAAAAAAAGATGTGGGGCCACACATCACTGCAGTGTGCTCATCAAGGGGTAGAGAACTGGTGGTCCAGAAGTTTTGTCTCATGTAGCTACTTCTGGGTCCCCCTGGAAGCCTCAGAGTAACAGGTCTTTTAAATTTGACAGTTGAGGGGCACCTGGGTGGTTCAGTAGGTTTAGCATCCAGCTCTTGATTTCGGCTCAGGTCATGATCTCAGGGTCATGGATCAAGCTCTCTGTTGGGCTTTGTGCTCACTGGGGAGTCTGCTTGAGATTCTCTTCCTCTCTCTTCCTTTACCTCTCTCCCAGCTCGCTCTCTCCCATGCGCACATTCTATCTAAAATAAATACATAGGGGAGCCTGGGTGGCTCAGTTATTAAGCATCTGCCTTCAGCTCAGGTCATGCTTCCTCTCCCACTCTCTCCTACTCCTACTCCCCTGCTTGTGTTCCCTGTCTTGCTGTCCGTCTCTCTCTCAAATAAATAAATAAATAAATAAAATCTTTAAAATAAAAAAAATTTTTTTCTTAGAAAATTATCTTTTGATAATAAAATAAATAAATAAATGTTAAAAAATAATTGTTGACACCTGGGATTGAGAGGTCTACATTAATCTTATATTCTGCTTAACTAAGTATTGAGCCAAAGCCATTTTATTTTAAAGATTTTATGTATTTATTTGAGAGAGAGAGAGAGCAGAGAGAGTGAGAGGGAGAAGCTGACTCCTCTTTGAGCAGGAAACCCAATGCTGGGCTCCATCCCAGGACCCTGAGATCACTACCTGAGGGAAATGCTTAACCAACTAAGCCACCAGGTGCCCTAAGCCAAAATGATTTTAATTCCAACCTTTGTTACTATCTCTTGTATCACTTCATTTTCTTGCTTTAGATTCTGCTTTATACATAATACCTTTTCTTTCTCCTTGAAGCTAGATACCTCCCAGTACTAATCTTTAATTATAGTCTGAAATTTGAAGGTAAAGACATGGATATTGGTTGTTTAATATGTGTCAAGATACGATACTGTGTTTTATGATAAAACAATATACCTTTGGTCTTGGTTCCCATTCCTGGCACAGAGCTCCTAAAATTTACCCTTGGAATTTTCTAAGTGATAAGAGTAATAAAGGTATCTTGATATTTATAACAAATGAATATTTCATACCTAAGTTTATGTTAATGAGGTGACTTTTGGAAAGATCCTAAGGATGAGACATGGTTGGCTGGAGAACTAACTGTGATTTGAGGGTCAGGATTTCATTTCTACCTCCCGTCCCCCGCCACCCATGTCTCCCCCCTCCTCCGCCTCTGGGGAGGAGAGAAGGAAGAGGACCTGAAGGTTGAATCACTTACCAGTGGCCAAAGACTTAAATCAGTCATGCTGTTAAGTGCAGGTGGCATTCTTGACAGGTGCAGTTGTCAATGGACCAAATCCTCATTTTATCACCGACATGGGCAGTGTGAAGTTTTTACCTATCTAGGCAGAACCAAAGGTGAGAGGGCCCGGCCTAGAAACATGGTGAAGCCCCTGAATTTTACCACGTGTATCATCAGACTCTTCCCATGTTCTGTCCCTGTTGGGAGAGGCCCCCTGTCTTCACTGTGAGCCAATGCCGGCAGGCCAACTGAAAAGGATTCTGAACACCATCAGGACAGGGAGTTCTTAGAAGTGGACTGTCAGATTGTAAGTAAGGCAAAGCTGCCGGAGTGTCTCTGCTGTTGGGTGTACTCAGGAATATGAGAAACTTGTCTGTAAGGTTTATCATTGGTTAATGCCCCTCTGAGGGCTTTGCTGGGAAATTTGCCAGGTGGAAAGTGTTGTATGTTTCAGGTCTTATCAGCTTTGTGCACCTCTGGGAAGTCAGAGCCCTGAGAACCCATCAACCTGGTGTCCCAGCCTGGGAGACAAGCTTTCTGCCATCAATCGATTTGTTCTTGAAAGGGAGCCAGCCACCAGGGGACTTGATCTCCTCTTTGTTCAATAAGCTTCTGTGAGCCCAGAGATCTAGAGGACTGCAGAAATAGTTCAGGGGAGTCATTGTCATCATTAGATCTATCATAAATTAGGAAAGAGGTGCTTTATTTATTTGACAGAGATCACAAGTAGACAGAGAGGCAGGCAGAGAGAGAGGGAAGCCAACTCCCCGCTGAACAGAGAGCCCCAGGCAGGGCTCGATCCCAGGACTCTGGGATCATGATCTGAGCGGAAAGCAGAGGCTTTAACCCACTGAGCCACCCAGGCGCCCCCTAGGAAAGAGGTGCTTTATTTGCATTATCTGTCATCTTCTCAAAACCTCTGTGTTAGCATTCCCATTTTACGGAATAGGAGACTGAGCTCAGAGATTTAGAAACTTACCCACCAACAGCCAGTAGGTGGGAGGGAAGGTTGGGATGCAAACTCATGTCTGTCTGACTCTATGCTTGTGTTCTTTCTGACCACCTGCTGTGCTTGTCGGCTGGAGAGGAAGAAGGGTTGAGCATGACTGTACAGAGCTTTCCACCTTTGGCTTCCCCAGCTCTGTTAACCAATGTATCTTTTCTTCCCTTTCAAGTCAGAGAGGCATCTGGTCATCAGTTCTGTTGTGCTGAAGTGTAACTAGGCTTCTAAAACCAGTGGAAAGCCCTGGAGGCCCATTACTGGAGTTGCCAAAATAGGGCGAGTTGTATTTCTTTTTCCTTTTCTTTCTTTCTTTCTTTTCTTTTCTTTTTAAAGATTTATTTATTTATTGGAGAGAGAGAGAGAGCAAGTAGAGGGAGAGGGAGTGAAGCAGACTTTCCGATGAGCAGGGAGCCGGAGATCACAACCTGAGCCAAAGTCAAGTCAGCGGCTTAATCAACTGAGCCACCCAGGTGCCCCAGGGCGAGGTGTATTTCAAGGTCATGAACTCTTTTCAGTTATAGCCCAATCCCAGACCCAAAGGGTACTGTGCTAGAATATAGACTCTTTGGCCCAAAAAGGTCACAGTTTTCCACTTCCTCTTCCTCTTGATTTCTAGCCTAAGGCTTCAGAATTTTCGGGAATGGAGTGATTCTGCTGCCGACCCTCGACTCAGCATCTTGGATTATGCTGTGACTCTGGTTGGAACTGGAGGCTCCAGAGAACAGGGACTAACTATACCTGTTTAGGGTTTTGTTTTGTGTAAAGCCTGACACAAGTGAGTGAATGCTTAATCAATACTTATGAATGAATGAATGAATGATTGCAAGTTAAAACATTATAGAAGGCGAAAAGTCTGAAACTTCTAAAAAGCAAACCAAAGTTAGTCATAACACTTGGCACAAGAGAAAGATTGTCTTGGCCCTGGGAAGAAGCATGTCCCAAACTTTTTTAGAAATTGCCTTAAAGGGGCGCCTGGGTGGCTCAGTGGGTTGAAGCCTCTGCCTTCAGCTCAGGTCATGATCCCAGGGTTCTGGGATCGAGACCCGCACTGGGCTCTCTGCTCAGCAGGGAGCCTGCTTCCCTTCCTCTCTCTGCCTACCTCTCTGCCTACTTGTGATCTCTGTCTATTAAATAAATAAATAAAAAAAAAAGAAATTGCCTTAAATAGCTTTCAGATAGCCTCAATGTGCAAGAGGAATATATTGATGATGACTGAGAATGGTTCAGAACATTTAGTTTCTTAAACAATTTACATTGCTTTTGAAGTTCCTGGGAAGCCAGAGAAGGTTGACTGTAGGACAAATGGAGTGTATTTATTTAGTGTATTGCAATCATCTCTACTTTTGGAGAAATTGGTTTTGGAGTCTGTCTCATTGAAGCCTCTTGGTGAACTTAAGCTGTGGAGTGCAGGGTATAGAGCTGTGCATAGAAGGGACTGGAAAGCCTGCCCACCAGACGAGCCAGGAAAGGCAGGTCTGATGATAAAATCATTGCCAGGGGGCTGGATTTCAGCTGCCTTCCTCTCTTCTACCACATAGGAAACACCTGTCTTCCTCCTTCATTAGAATTGGCTCATTCCATCTATTTCCATAACTCAAATACTTGGGAGTTGAGAAATAGCAAAGTAGCACATCCTCTGCTTAGACCTATGCAGGGCAGTGTAGGAAGAAAGCTATAAATTATTCTGATTGCTAATATAAAGTACTTTCTGAATAGCCTGCTTGTAATGCTAGTGTAGGTGTGATTCCTTTATTTTATGAGGCTTGAATTCTGCACCCTTCCCTCAATGCTGAGTTCCCTTTTCTCTTGCCTTCTGAATCCTTATTGTAGCAAACTCTCATGAAAGATCCAAGTCCAGAGTATATGACCTGTCTCTTTCTAGAAGAACCTCCAAATGACTGATAGCTTGCAACTGTAGAGAAACATAACTCACTCCTTTATAATCCCTGAGGGCAGAATAATGGGAAATAACAGGATTAAAATGAAATGGCAGGAGGTATGCTGCAGATAGAAGACTAGCTTGTGACTGTTCACAAGACCTTTTTCAAATATTCGCGATCTTAATGAGATTTGGGCAGGTTTCCTTTACTCTAGAATTTCATATAAAATCCCTTGGCAAGTGTGTATATATTTAGTTCATATTTCACCAAAGGATACCTAGAAAATATTCGGTAAGAAGTAGGCTTGTATTCTTTGGGCTTATAGGGAGCCAGCCTAGTTCTTACGGTCATGATCAACAGAGCCACAAGCATCCAGTATAAATTATGTCCAAAAGGCATCAGTATTTAAATATTGAGTCTTTACTCTATGCCACTAGGCATGAGTGAACATACTGATATTTTTAAGGATATATAGTGGAGACCTCGTTTAAATCTCATAACTTTACGGGTTCCTGGACTCCTGATTTCAGCTCACGTCATGATCTCAGGACTGGGAGATCAAGCCCCGTATCAGACTCTGCTCTGGTTAGGGAGCCTGCTTAAGATTCTCTCTCCCTCTGATCTCTGCACATCAACCCCCCACCCCCACTCATGCTCACTCTCTCTCTCTCTCTCTAAAAAGTTTTTTAAGATTTTTTTTTTAAAATGACAAAGAGGTAACACAAGCAGGGGGAGCAGCAGGCAGAGGGAGAAGCAGGCCTCCTGCTGAGCAGGGAGCCCCATATGGGGCTCGATTGCAGGATGCCGGGACCATGACCTGAGCCAAAGGCAGAGGCTTAACGACTGAGCCACCCAGGCTCCCCTAAAAAAATTTTTTTTTTTAAAGATTTTATTTATTTATTTGTCAGAGACAGAGGGAGAGAGAGCGAGTGAGCACAGGCAGACAGAGAGGCAGGCAGAGGGAGAAGCAGGCTCCCTGCCGAGCAAGGAGCCGGATGTGGGACTCGATCCCAGAACCCTGGGATCATGACCCGAGCCGAAGGCAGCTGCCCAACCAACTGAGCCACCCAGGCGTCCCCCCTAAAAAAATTTTTTTAAAAAGATCTCATAACTTCATTGTAATGGCCAAGATGTTACCAACACCTCCCAGTCAGTATTTATAAGATTAAAAGGTATCAGGAATACACATTACATGACTGGTTTCCAGAGCTGAGGGGGTCTCTAATTTGCCCTTTGAAAGAGTGAGATCAATCTAGTTTTCCTTCTGCAACCAGCTCCTCCGCTAGGATACACCAGTGTTTAACCCATTCAGCCAAGTACAAATTTCTTCACCCGAGGGGCAGTTTTAATCAGTCTTAGTCTTTTAATTTTTTTTTTTAAAGATTTTATTTATTTATTTGACAGACAGAGATCACAAGTAGGCAGAGAGGCAGGCAGAGAGAGAGGAGGAAGCAGGCTCCCCACTGAGCAGAGAGCCCGATGCGGGGCTCGATCCCAGGACCCTGGGATCATGATCTGAGCCGAAGGCAGAGGCTTTAACCCACTGAGCCACCCAGGCGCCCTTAGTCTTTTAATTTTTTTATTAAGTTCATTTGACATACGTGTCAACACTTGTGTAAGTTTAAGGTGTACAGCATGTTACCTTGATACATACATATAATATGATTGTCCACATAAGGATATTTATCACATCACATAACTATAGTATAGTATTATAGTCTGTAGTCTAATTAGTCGTACCCTTAACCGAGCTTTTTTTACCATGTTCCATTTTTTAGCATGTGCTCAAAAGGAAACAAACAAATGGAAACAAAAATCTGTATTTAAATATATATCACAGCTTGTTTACGGGGACTGTTGGGAAGAATTTCTGTCTCGGGGTGCCTGGGTGGCTCAGCTCGTAAGCAGCTGCCTTCAGCTCAGGTCATGATCCCAGGCTCGGGCGATCGAGCCGTAGCATCAGGCTCCCTGCTCAGCAGGAAGCTCGATTCTCCTTCTCCCACTCTCCCTGCTTGATCTCTCCCTAGATCTCTGTCAAATAAATAAAATCTTAAAAAAAAAATTTCTCTCCCTCTCTCCCTAGATCTCTCTGTCAAATAAATAAAATCTTAAAAAAAAATTTCTCTCTAGTCTGAGGGGTATAACTAGTTGTTTTCTTAAACAACTGGTTAGTTTTTGTTTTTAAAGATTTTATTTATTTATTTGGCAGACATCGAGAGAGGAAACACAAGCAGGGGGAGTGGGAAAGGGAGAAGCAGGCTTCTGGCCAAGAGGGAAGCCTGATGTGGGACTTGATGTGGGGCTCGATCCCGGGATCCAGAAACCCTGGGACCATGACCTGAGCCAAAGGCAAATGCTCAACCAGCTGAACCACCCAGGTGCCCTAACAACTGGTTAGTTTTTATGTGACATCTTACAATTATTTGTGTTTTGGTGGCTAGAAGGCCAAGAATCAAATTTGTGGTCTGTCTCTAGCAAGTATGGAAGCATAAATATATAAGCATGTATGTATATATACGTATATATACCCACACATATATATGTATGTAGGATGAACCTTACTGCTTGATTCTTCATTGTCCTTTGGTCCTGAAAAGTAACATATTTCTGCTAGAGACTTTTTCAAAGGGGCATTCTGAGGGTTTTACCCAGCATCTACCACAGTAAGTTTCCCAGAAATCCTGTAGATTAGCTGCTCAGATGTTTCAACTGCCCTTATTTAGCTGGTGGGTCTTTCCTTCTGCTGCTTTCTTTTCTGCTTCAGACTTCTGTGTTCTGTGCAAGTTCAGGCTTGGGCCACCTTCTGACCTCTTCTACCCCTGCACTGCGTAGCCCCATGGATGTGGAATTATTTTCTCTCTCTTTCTCAGTGACTGTTTTCCTTGAGAAAATGCTGAGGAACAAAGGTCCCTGCCTCATTGTGTAAGAAAAGGAACACTCATGTCTTTAACAACTCCGTTATAGCAAAAAGGAACATAAAAAAAAAAAAAAAAAAGGAACTAACGGTAGAATGGGACTTAGAAACTTAAGGAATTCTCCTGGGTTGATGCTTGGGGGTTCATTTCTTGCAGGTTTGTGTGATGATTTGAGTTTAATATTCTTAAAATTTGTCCTTTTTTCTCCTAGGTGAATGTTGGATGTGTACCCAAAAAGGTAAAATTACTATTTCTTCTTTCTTCCATACTTCTTTTACATGTTTGATAAAGCAATGCGTTGATTTATTAGCTTAGAGTGCATGAGTGAGATAATATCTAGGTCCAGTAATTAGGACTGGTCCATCTTCTCAATCTAAATGACTGAATGGAATCTGCTTAGGTATTCTCATTTAATCCTGTAGCCTCATGGATTCTCTTAACAACTGTGTTGGTTTTCTTTCCTGGTATCTGTGGTGTAGGGCACACTGAATGAACTTGTCCTTCACCTGTGAAAAAAGAGGAAAAAATGGCAGCTCTTCTTTCCAAAGCTGCCTCTTGCTTGTGCTGGCAAATAATTTTATTCCACATTTGAACGTGCTTTAACATGTTCTAATCCTAAACTTAAAACCTTTTGTTACTGAGATTACATTCTAAACTGGCATTTTTTTGGTAACCGGTAAACAAATATTCCTAATCTCTTCAGTGACACATAGCTGAGTTAATGCCAGAAGGTTTTTTTATAATCTGTTTCCCAGTATGGGTAAGGTTTGGATTTTTGTGTGTATGGTTTCTTTTTTTTTCTTTTTAAATCATAGGAAAGTTTCTTTTTTACTGTGGGACACTTTCCCTCAATTGTTTTCTTTCCTTTTGGTCTTAGATTTTGTACCCTGTTCTTTTTTTTTTTTTTTTTTTTTTTTTTTTTTTTTTTTACAGATTTTATTTATTTGACAGACAGAGATCACAAGTAGGCGGGGCGGGGCGGGTGGAAGCAGGCTCGCCACCAAGTAGAGAGCCCAATGTAGGGCTCCATCCCAGGACCCTGGGATCATGGCCTGAGCTGAAGGCAGAGGCTTTAACCCACAGAGCTACCCAAGCACCCCTTTGTACCCTGTTCTAATTGGAGTCATGCAATTATGATATATAGATTATGTGAATCAGTTATAAAGTAGTTTAAACCAGTTATGGTAGTAAATCCATTGATTGGTGCTACCTCATTATTTAAATACCATCTGGGTATAGTAGCCTGAATTGGTAATATTTTGTTCCTGTATATTATGTTTTGTTTATTCATTCTATTCTGAACACATGTGCAGGACATTTACTTTATATTTTCATAGGGCTCTATTGACTTCAAAGTGCTTTTTGCAAGCTTGAAGATCAGTTGGTTAATTGCCTTTTGTTTTCTAGAACTAGCTAAAGCCTGGAGTAACTGCCCTCCAGAAGGATAGAGTGGGGCAGCAGTAGAGAAGGAATCAGATCGATGGGGCTGCTACTATCCTAATTAGGATGAGCCTATCATATAGAGCTTCTCCAGAGGTTGTCGGATGCTATAGCAGCATATATAATACGCATTGGAAGTAAATAAATACGGTACCTCATGATGGGATGACTTATAGTGGTGTTTCTTAAAATAACCCATCTTATTTTGTAGTACTGACAAACCTGTCATAGGTACTATTTAAGATAAACAATCTAGCAGATAAAATGGTTAATTCTATATTGTATGAATTTTACCTCAATTTTAAAAAATGAGCAGAATCCAGCAGGGTCACCGATTACTCATCTTTAGGCATAAATGAAGAACAGTACAAAGAAGAAACCTAACGCTTATCAAAAATGGAGTCTCAGGCTTATCTGACAAAGAAAAATGATTGTTTGTCATCTAGAGTTCTGGATGCCAACTGGAATTCAGCTATCTTGATGATCAGTTGTTATAAAAGGCCTTTACAGATTTTAGGCTGCATTCCACAGATATGCAACAAACATTTGAGTTCCAGATGCCTGATTACACAATCTTTGACAAGGATATGTTCATAGGTACTGAGTTTATAAGAGGGATTCGATCTCTTAAGGTTTTCAGTCCTCAGCTTGATCTCATAGCTTCTTCTAAATCACTTTACTATAAAGCTACAGATGCATTTCCATTCCCTAGAATTAATCATAGAAGATGGGGCTTCAACAAACCTGAAACTTAAATGGAGGATGTAAGCAATAATAAATTTTACCAGCAGGACTGGAAGGCTTATAACATCCTGCTTCTATGGAGTAGGGAATGTAATAGAAATAATTTCCTGCGACATTTCACCAGCTTCCATACAACATCTGTCTGGTCATATTGCTGAACTTTTAGAATGTTTAGTTTTATTTTTAATTTAAAGTTCATTATTTTTATCTGCTATTATGTAGTTACCTTTCACGCATGATTTCTTTCTTTTCTCAGGACTCATGTACTACTGTTGTGGCTTCCTTTTTTTTTTCTTGACAGGTAATGTGGAACACGGCTGTCCACTCTGAATTCATGCATGATCACGTTGATTATGGCTTTCAAAGCTGTGAGAGTAAATTCAATTGGCGGTAAGCGTTAATGCTCAGAGTGTTCTATTTACAAATATATTTATCTTTCATAATTAAATGAGCCGTAAACTTTTTTTGGGGAGGGTGTTACTGTGGTAAAATGTATATAACAAACCTTTGCAGGTGAGGGATATATCCGTGGCCTTGATTGTGATGCTGGTTTTAAGGTGTGTACTTCTCTCTAAACTCATCAAGTTACGTTCACTAAATATGTACAGTTTTTTGTATGTCAGTCTTACCTCCATAAAATGGCTTTCAAAGTCATGTAAAGTCCATTTTAGCTATTTTTAAGTTGTCAATACAGGGCCATTAAGTTATTCATAGTGTTGTGCAACCATTACCACCACCCATTTCGAGAGCCTTTCCTCCGTCCAGAACAGAAACAAGGTGCTTCTTAGACAAAAACTCATCTCCTCTCCCCCCAGGCCCTGGTATCACCATCCTACTTTCTGTCTCTATGAATTTGCCTATTTTAGGTACTTCATACGACGTTTGTCCTTTTAAGCCTGGCTTATTTCACTTAGAATAATGCTTTAAAAGTTCATCCATGTTGTGGGATGTGTCAGAATTTAATTCCTTTTTAAGGCTGAAAAATATTCCCTTGTGTTCATACCACATTTTGTTTATCCATTCAGCCTTCAGTGGACTTTTGGTTGTTTCCACCTTTAGTCTGCGGTGACTAATGCTGCTGTGAACACTGATCTACAAGTTGCTGCTTTGGGGTCTATACCTAGGAATGAAATTGCTGGGTCAAATAGCAACTTTATTTATTATCATTTTCAAAATTTTTTGTTTCTTCGCCTTGCCCCTCAAATGGCGATTTTATGTTTAACTTTTATTTTGTTTATTATTTATTTATTTATTTTTAAAGATTTTATTTATTTATTTGACAGACAGAGATCACAAGTAGGCAGTGGCAGGCAGAGAGAGAGCAGGAAGCAGGCTCCCTGCTGAGCAGAGAGCCCGATGTGGGGCTCAATCCCCAGACCCTGGGATCATGGCCTGAGCCAAAGGCAGAAACTTTAACCTGCTGGACCACCCAGGTGCCCCTATGTTTAACTTTTAAAGGAACTGCCATAAACTTTTAGGAGCCATCAAAATTTTCAAAATTTTCAGAAATCCATCCACTTATTCAACAAACATTTATCAAGTGGCCCATAAGTACTAGGGACTTGCCAAAGCAGCTCTCCCTGTCTTGTCTGCAGAACGAAATTTACATACCATGGATGCCAGGTGAACATCTTCCCTGGACTAGAGTAAGGGTTCTCTACATATGGCAGAGCAGATGGGCACGGGGGGCAGGGGCAGCTGCCTTCAGAGATACTCCCTCCTGCGGATCTTGTTGACTGCTCTGTGTGTGTGTGTGATTCTCTGCTGAAAGGGGTGTTCAGGGACAAATGCCCCAGTCCCTAAGGGAAAGAAGAGAACCCTGTTTCTCAGTACTGACTCAAGTTTCATTACAGCGTTATAAAGGAGAAGCGTGATGCCTATGTGAGCCGCCTGAACACCATCTATCAAAATAATCTCACCAAGGTGAGTGTGCTGGGTTTGGGGTTTAGAGAGGGGGCTGTTCTCTGCTGGAGTGTGCTGCCGGTCTGGCCAGACAAAAAACATAGCCTTTGCACGTATCCCTTGTTGTTTCTTTAATTTCTTTTGCCGTTAATGGTTTTGAGGTTGACCTGCCAGAGCGGGTCTCTGCTCAGGAGGCATCTTTTTTCTAAAGAGTGGGCAGCGCCTGCTGTGATGGGTAGACCAGGTCTCTCCTGATGGCGGCTCCTTGAGTAGGTCTCGCCCTCCAGTTAGTTCTAGAAACCCAAAACAGAGACTGATTTACACAACGATACACCAGCTTATTCAGATCAGAAGTACAGCCTGGCTGGAAGGCTGCCATTGCTCATTTGCTCCCAGCAGCCTCGCCTTGGTGGCTAGATATAGTCAAGAGAACAAATTATAGTTCAGAAGGTTGTTTTTGTGATGAAGTCTGATCAAGTACACCGGGCAAAGGCCTGTTTACCTTCAGCAAATATATATTATCTTTTGCCAGTCTCTGGCTTTTTCTGTCTTGGTGCTTAAATGTTGTACTTCCCCTTGGGGCTGCTGGAGACGTTGACAAATGGTGCACAATCCGGCTGCTGCCCTTTTTCTTTTCTTTTTTTTCCTCTTAAGAGAGGGAAAGAGAGAAAGAGCCCAGGAGGGGCAGAGGGAGAAACAGACTCCCCACCAAGCAGGGAGCCTGTCGTGCATCTCAGTCCCAGGACTCTGGGATCATGACCTGAGCCCACGGCAGGCATGTAACGACTGGGCTACCCAGGGGTCCCCGGCTGTCCTTTTCTTTTCCTTTTTTAAAAAGGTTTTATTTATTTATTTGAAGACAGATCACAAGTAGAGAGAGGAGGAAGCAGACTCCCTGCCGGGCAGAGAGCCTGATGTGGGCCTCTGATCCCAGGACCCTAGGATCATGACCCGTGCGAAGGCAGAGGCTTTAACCCACTGAGCCACCCAGGCGCCCTGCCCGCTGCCCTTTTCTTGACAGTGTTTATCCCACCACCCTTCATTTGCCTTTGGTGGTTTCACTTTGCAGGTTCTAAGATTTCTGCATAGCTTAGATTGTATTTAGATCAGTAGATTGTCGGTGATATTTGGGCCCCCATAATCTCATTGACAGCATGTCTATAAGCCAGCTTTTAGGGTTCAGTTACTTCTATAAATGGCTAACCTCATGTATTTTTATAATGATTCTTATTCATTGGGTTTATTTTTTCGGAGGGTGATATTTTCTTTTCTTTTCTTTTTTTTTTTTGAAGAATTTATTTATTTGACAGAGAGTGAAAGAAGGAGAGAGAGCACAAGCAGGGGAAGCAAGGCTCCCCGCTCAGCAGGGAGCCCGATGCAGGACTCGATCCCAGGACCCCGAGACCTGAGCCGAAGGCAGAGGCTTAACCCACTGAGCTACCCAGGTGCCCCCGGAGGGTGATATTTTCTGACCTTAATCCCAATTCAAGTATTTGAGGGCCTTCGGTCCCCTCTACATGGATGACAAGAGATTTTAAGACCATTAGACATGAGCATAGAGGTACCACTTGTTATACTAAGACACCCACATCAGTTTTTTTAAAAAATGGAGTGAGCTTAAATACTTTTGCAGAAGAGCCAGGAAAGTCACTCAGGGAACAGCAATTTTTTTTTTTTTTTTAATATTCACAAATCTTAGTGTGTAGTCAAACTTACTGTATGTGACCTTATGGGAAAGGAATTACTTATAGTCAGTCCAGAGCTTGTGAATAGGAAAGGATACTTTCTGTCAAGTATCTTAGGAAATGAAAAAAAAAATTCTCTCTGTTCCTCCCCCTCATGATTATTATTGGCACTTGACCCAGACCCCTCTAGCACCCTATGGGAAACCATTCTCTCCTGAGGAAGGTTTTTCTTGTGGCTTCTGGCGCTGACCTTGATTCAGCTTGGTTAAGCAGGGCACCTGGAGGGCTATTTGGGAAGGAGGAAATAACTTAATTCAGAACAGAGCATGTTCCGAAATGTCGAAATATGCTCTTTTGTGATCAAGCTCCCACGATTCCATTGTCCTGGTAAGTTGCCCACATTTGCTTGCCGATACACATATCACAGCTTCAGAAGCTTGTCCTCATTCCCCGAAAGGGAGGCCCCAGCACAGAGGGTGCCAGAGTCTGACTTCGTAACATCTCTCGCACAGAACTTCATTGTTGTGGGATTTTGTGGTTACTTCCATTTTGTTTGAGAAAACAGAAGTGTTGCGTTTCCCTCCCTTGGCCGGAGTGTTCCTCTTTTGCCTCTGCTTTCTTCATCTTTATCCTCTTGTCTTTCTGAGCCTTCTGCCCCTCCTCCAGACACAGCATTCTTCAGTGTGATTTCATTGCCAGTGAGGAAGACTTTCTCCCCAACTCCTGCGGACAGAGATGGAGGGTTTCTTCCTGGGGAGGTGACTAGCATGTATCTTTTTTTGGTCTCTGGATTTTGGCCCAAGATAGCATCTTTATAGCTTCCTGCGGCCAACTTCCAGCATCACACGGCAACCTCCTTACCTAAATGTCAGTGAACAGACGTTCTGCAGAAACTCAGACGTGACAGAGTTGTCTTGGTGTCAGCAAACCTCAAATCTAGATAGCCTCCATAGAGAGGGAAAGAGCAGATATGTCGCCACAGGTGTTCTCGTATCTTGAGCACAGGCTAATGTCACGGTCCCTTCTCCAGTCCCATATAGAAATCATCCATGGCCATGCAGCATTCACTTCTGATCCGGAGCCCACAGTAGAGGTCAATGGGAACAAGTACACTGCTCCTCACATCCTGATTGCCACAGGTGGCGTGCCCTCACGTCCCCAGGAGAGCCAGATCCCCGGTGAGTCTTCTCAAGGCAAATACTTGTTAACCGTCAAGTGGAGTATACTGTTGTCTTCAGCCTTCCAAGCGATGCTAGGGAATCTGCCTGCCCCAGTTCGTTCTCTTGGACAAGGCCACACAGAGGAGAAGGCCTCCGCAGAACCTAAATGTAATTGGCTTAACTTGTGCCTGGTGATGGGGCAAAGATATTTCTTCTAGCTCCAAGCTCAGACAGCCTACAGGTAACACCGCAAGAAAAATCAGCAAAGAATCTCATCTTTTCAGCATGACAGAGACGGGCACCCACCTGGGTTTGTCCCCTGAGTGGTTATTTACAAGACATGTTCTTTGTTTGTTTATTTTAAAGATTTTATTTGTTTATTTGAGAGAGAGAGAGATAGAGAATGAGAGGAGAGAGGTCAGCGGGAGAAGTAGACTCCTGCTAAGCAGGGAGCCCGATGTGGGACTCGATCCCAGGACTCCAGAATCATGACCTGAGCTGAAGACAGTTGCTTAGCCAACTGATCTGCCCAGGTGCCCCTACAAGATGTGTTCTTTACTTGTGTTCTGTTTAAGGAAGTGAAATCTTGTACAGATATAACTTAATGACTTACTTGGTATGCATAGTTTTCTCTCTTACATAGAAAATTATAAAATTAGGGGCGCCTGGGTGGCTCAGTGGGGTAAGCCGCTGCCTTTGGCTCAGGTCATGATCTCAGGGTCCTGGGATCGAGTCCCGCATCGGACTCTCTGCTCGGCAGGGAGCCTGCTTCCCTCTCTCTCTCTCTCTCTGCCTGCCTCTCTATCTACTTGTGATCTCTCTCTGTCAAATAAATAAATAAAATCTTAAAAAGAAAAGAAAAAAAAGAAAATTATAAAATTAAAGCAGTAAGGAATTTCAGATAGGCCTATTTGCTCTTCTTGCATTTTGTGCACACAGGGATAAACTATGAACATACTGCCTTATTCTCACATAAGAAACATGGTTCATGTCTTTCTCCCCAGCTAAATTATAAGGTCTTTTTGGGCGGTGATCATAGCTTATCCATATTTTGTATTCTCCCTGGATTGGCCTTATAAGATCTGTGACCAACCTGAATTAAATGGGAAATTTGGGGTGCACATGCATTTATGTGTTTTGTTCTCTCTGGGGAGAGGATCCAAAACTTTCACCAGCTTTAAAAGGAGGTTCATGACCCCCAAAAGGTCAGGAGCAACTACCATAAAAGACGGTAAAGTACTATTCTCAAGTTCCTAAAAATTTAACTGAAAGTTTGGACATAAGCATCCTAATATGAAGCAGTCTTCAAGACTGCTTGTTAAGTGAAAAAAAGCAAGGTATGAAGCAGAGTGTATAGTATGCTACAATTTGTGTTTTTTTTCAAAAGGCAGGAAGACTGTCCACATGCACTGGAATATCTCTAGAAAAATACTCAAAGCCCTGTGATGCTGACTCCCTTAAAGGAGAGCACTAGAGGTCGGGGTGGGAAAGATTGCTTTTCACTAGATGCTCTATTGTGCTTTTCGAATTTTTAAAATGTATACATTTACTAATTTAAAACATATAATAAAAACACGTGCAAAGAATTAAATAAAAGGTCAGTGTTCCAAGGTTATTTCTAGGCTCAGGGTGCTCACAGGTGGGACATATTGCTATAGGATGGCATCAACCAAAAAGACTTTCCAGGAAAAAGGAGGCTAACAGATTGAGCGGTAAGTGCTGAGGAAGAGGAAGACCGAAAGAACCAGTGGGAAATAAAGATGTCTTCAAAAGATATTGAGCCAGTTCGACCAATTTTTCCAGTACGGAAGTTCTGGGGGCCCATTCATTAAGCTGAGACTAGAAAAGGGTGAGGACCAGATTGCAGAGACTTACAAAGTCAAATGAAGGAATCTCTAGAATTCACGACAACTGGGTCAAATAACTGTTAGCTTATAAATAGAGTTGTGACAAGATGTAAGCGATAATTTTAGACACCTGGCCTGACAGGGACTCACAGAGGAGGCAGATGAATGCAGAGAGCTGTCGCAGTAGCATGTGTGGGGGTGATGATATGGTGCGGAACCCCAGCGTTAGTGTCTGATCTGTAAAGGAGAAGCTCGGTTCTGCAGAGGCTTACTGAGCCGCTGCTGTGGGCCAGGCCGCAGAGAGGAGGACAGGCATAACGGACTCAGAAGGAAGAATCAGCTGCTGGATTTCATTGATTCCAGGACACATTAAAAAAAAAGTATATTCATCACATCTGAGATCAGGATTATTAAAGATTTATTTATTTTAGAGGGAGAAAGAGATCACAAGTGGGAGGGGAAGGGAGAGGGAGAGAGAGGATCTCAAGCAGACACTGCATTGAGAGTGGGGCCCGATGCGGGACTTGATCTCACGACCCTGAGACCATGACCTGGGCCGCAACCAAGAGTCGGACGCTTAACTGATTGCACTCCCAGGTGCCCCGGATGTGTCCTTTAATCATGGCACCTCGAATTTAGCGAAGTGTAGTATTTTTATTAACTCAGGGTTTCATTTGGGTTATTGGCGGAGATCGTTCAATTTAACTGTAGTGGTAAACTTGGGAGAGGGATACAGCTGGGACCTAAAGTTTAAGATTCAATTCTTTTTTTTTTTTTAAATTTTATTTATTTATTTGATAGAGATCACAAGTAGGCAGAGAGGCAGGCAGAGAGAGAGGAGGAAGCAGGCTCCTTGCTGAGCAGAGAGCCTGACGTGGGGCTCAATCCCAGGACTCTGGGATCATGACCTGAGCCAGAGGCAGAGGCTTTAACCCACTGAGCCACCCAGGCGCCCCTACGATTCAATTCTAAACATACTGAGTTTGAAGCAGAGTAGAATTATGTAGTGGGGCAGTTAGGAATCTGGGACTCCTTGGGGAAAACGTCAAAACTGGAATATTTGAAAGTCCTCCACTGTCAGGGGAGAGTTGGTTGAAACGTTTGAAGAAAAACACAGAAGAGAGCCAAGGCTGAGCTGAGGGGTTCACATCTACATTTGGGGGCAGGAGAATGAAACAGAGCCAGCAGAGTCTCTTCATGAGAGCCAAGACAATCTTAGTTCCTTAGAGAAATGTAATAGGCAGTCATTACTTCTCTTAATTCTACAGAGAAAATGAAAATGTGTACTCAGGAAAGACTGGGTTGGCAGCATCCCAAGTGGAGACTTTGACAAAACTTGTCAGAACAGTATGTGATGGCCGAGAAAGCATCTGGGTCCATATACAAAGTTTTGATACCCTTTTATAAGGGAAAGCTTGGTCTGTGTGATCTGTATTGCATTTTCCTCCCTAGGGGCCAGCCTAGGAATAACGAGTGATGGATTTTTCCAACTGGAAGAATTGCCTGGGTAAGCAGTTTGTTCTTCCTCAGTCTCTCTAGCTAACGCTTCTTCTGCCTCCTCCACCCAACCATTAAATGCAGGCTTCCCTTGAATTTTCTTTACCTGCTTCTCTTTTAATGACCTTGGGTATCTCATCCACTAATATCCCCAGTGAACAACTCAGAGCTGCCTTTTTCTTTCTTTCTTTCTTTAAGATTTATTTATTTATTTGAGAGAGAGTGGAGAGGTGCAGAAGGAGAGAAGCAGTCTCCCCGCTAAGTGCAGAGCCCAGCGTAGGGCTTGGTCTCAAAACCCCAGGATCATGACCTGAACCGAAATCAAGAGCCGGTCGCTTAGCCACCTGAGCCACCCAGGCGCCCCCTGACTCAGATCTTTCATTACAGTTTTTAGGGCGAGAATTAAACACACGGTGGTTTTGAAGAGTAAATAGTAAAGTCCTAAAACCATCTTCTTTCTTCACCTGAATACAGCATCATCTGCCCATGTGTCGCAATTAACTGATTCTGGTTTCCAGAGCCACTGGTGCAATGAAAGCCCTGTTGTTTGCACAAAAGAGAGGTTTTCTGGGTTTGTCCTCCATGTGGATTTGTCCAGACAACCTTTGTAAATGTCTGTCACGAAATTAGATGCATAGGAAAAAAATCTACTGAGGAAGACGGTTTCTCTAATTTGAAGAAGCTGCCCGTTGCAGGTTTTCTAGGCTGGAGGAACCGTTTTGGCTCAGGATGGACCTTTATCTCCCTGTAAGTAGCACCGAATCTGGAAATCAGCATTGCTCAATGCTGCTGCTCCCTTGCGGGGCTGCCAAGCCGGTTCCAAGTCCTAATCCTGTGTTTCTGTAAAGGCCTTCACGGAGTGTGACTAATAACCTATTGTCCGAAACTTTACCTTAATTCACCTGGAGCCGCAGACGGTGAAGAAGGGGCAAGAGGGCTTCTCTGAGTCTCTTAGCTACAGTGGAGACCTCCCATGAAGATATTCGGAGCATGCACTCTTCTGACTTTGAGGGAGGCACGGTCCATTTTATATTTGCTGTCTGCAGGGCACACAACTGTGTCAGAGAACCGCTCCTTTTCCCTCACGATCTGCCTGGTCCTGTTTGGTTTTAGGGTTGAATGAGGACACATGGGGGAATGTTTCCAGAAATGTGGTCATGACTTGTCATGTCTGGATGATACAAGTCAATCTAGACTCACCCTCGTAGAATCTACCTTACAGATACCTGTCCGTGAAGTCTTTTAAAATAAAGGATTTAAAGAACGAAATCATTTATTTTAATATATTTAAAATGCTAGCAAGACAAGTTTAATAAGTGAATTTATGTGTGTTAGGAACAAAGGACTCTGGGAACATACGAAATGAATGAACAATTTTTTTTCTTTTTCTTTTTTTAAGATTTTATTTATTTTAGAGAGAGAGTACATGAGTGTGTGTGTGTGTGCAGGGAGAGACAGGGAGGAAGGAAAGGGAGAAAGAATTTGAAGCCGATGCCTCGCTGAGCGGGGCTCGATCTCATGCTCTCGAGAAAGGAGCAGAGGTCAAACATAATAGGAAAGAGGGAGGTTGAGATGGAAGAACTATTTCATGATTTCCAGGCTATGGGGACATTTCCTTTTCAAACCCTGAGTTGTAAGGTAAGCCGACGTGCCGTTCTTTGGGTTCACACTTCGTCCTCTCTTTAGACCAGACAGACCCCTCTGATGGCACAGACTCACCCCACGGATACCTTACCTTTGGAAGGTCATAAAGAAAGCTTTCCTCTGGGGCACCTGGGTGGCTCAGTGGGTAAGCCTCTGCCTTCGGCTCAGGTCATGATCTCAGGATCCTGGGATTGAGCCCCGCATGGGGCTCTCCGATCAGTGGGGAGTCTACTTCCTTCTTTCTCTCTCTCTGCCTGCCCTGCCCCTCTGCCTACTTGTGATCTCTGTCTGTCAAATAAATAAATAAAATAGTAAAAAAAAAAAACAAACAAACAACTTTCCTCTGCTCTTCCCGGATTGCTTGGTTCTTTCCAAGTACTGTAAGTTCTTTGAAGCCTCAGCAAACCCAGCCCTGACTGGGGCAGTTCCAGCTCAGGGGTATTGACGCTCCAGGCTGCAGCATGTTGGGAATCCTCATTGCCCTAGGGCTGGGATCAGCTTCTCCACCCCTGATATAGACCTTCGTCAGCATTTATCTAGTGCTGAAGATGCCTTTTTAGACTGAAATTTAGGCAGGGGAGTCTACTCTCATTCAGATCTATCCTGTAAGTTACATGGTTTGCTTTAAGTAGCCTGTAACCTACTGCAAAGATTGATAGAATTGAAGAGTGATCAAGGAGGAGTTCTGAGGGGCGCCCAGGTGGCTCAGTGGATTGTGCGTCTGCCTTCGACCCAGGTCACGATCCCAGGCTCCTGGGATGGAGGCCCACATTGGGCTGGCTCCCTGCTCAGTGGGAAGCCTGCTTCTCCCTCTCCCGTTCCTCCTGCTTTTGTTCCCTCTCTCACTGACTCTCTCTCTGTCAAATAAATAAATAGAAATAGAAATCTTAAAAAAAAAAAAAAAGGCAGTTCTGAGCAGGGAAGAATCATGGTGAGTTAGTTGCCAGTTTTAGGTTTAGGTATGAAGGTCACTCATAAGGAGTCATCTTGGGGAGCACCTGGGAGGCTCAGTCGGTTCAGTGCCTGCTTTTGGTTCAGCTAGGTCATGATTTCCAGGTCCTGGGATTGAGCCCCACATCAAGCTTCCTGCTCAGCAGGGAGCCTGCTTCCTCCTCTCTCTGCCTGTTTCTCTGCCTACTTGTGATCTCCATCTGTCAAATAAATAAATAAAATCTTTAAAACAAAATAAAAAGTCGTCTCTAGTTTCAAAGGTTTTTTCCCTCTCTGAAGAAATGAGGCAAAAGAACTTTTTTATTTTTTAAAGATTTTATTTATTTATTTGATGGACAGATCACAAGCAGGCAGAGAGGCAGGCAGAGAGAGAAAGGGGGAAGCAGGCTCCCCGCTGAGCAGAGATCCCTGTGCAGCGGGGCTCTATCCCAGGACCCTGGGATCATGACCTGAGCAGAAGGCAGAGGCTTATTAACCCACTGAGCCACCCAGGTACCCCAAGAACTTTTTTTTTTTTTTTTAAAGATTTATTTATTTGAGAGATAGAGTGAGTGTGGGGAGAGGGGCAGAAGGGGAGAGAGATAAAATCTTTTAAGCAGACTCCATGCTGAGCATGAAGCGTGGCATAGGGCTCGATCTCACAACTGTGAGGTCACAACTGGAGCCCAAACCAAGACTCGTTGCTCAACCAACAGCACCACCCAGGCGCCCTGAGGCTAAAGAGCTTTTGATAACTAAAAATATACTTCCCTTCTACAAGGGGACATCTTCTACATAAAACTGCAATGTGGTATCCAGGATTGAATCTTGGAGCCACAAAAGGAAATGAATGGAAAAACTGGTGACGTCTGAATAAGTCTGGAGTTCAGTCAGTAGCAATGTACCAACCTCCATTTCTTGGTTTTGACAAGTGTACCATGATCCTGCAAGATGTTAACTTGGAGAACAGGGCAGAGTGTATACGGGACACCTCTGTACTATTTTTTCAACTTTTCTGTAAATCTTAAATTATTCCAAAATCCGTTTATTTTAAAAATACTAACCCTCTCTCTCATTTTAGCCGCAGTGTCATTGTCGGCGCGGGCTACATTGCTGTAGAGATAGCTGGCATTCTTTCCGCTCTGGGTTCAAAGACATCACTAATGATACGGCATGATAAGGTAAATTCTTTGCTTTTTTCCTTTTCCCTTTCCTTTGCTTGAATCTTTAAAAAAAATCTACCCTGAGAATATTAAAGACCAGGGTGTAAAGCATGTGGAAGTCAGTTGGTTTATTCTGCATGGAACTGCAGAGAAGCTCTTTGAATTGGGCTGTATGTCCTTATCAGCTACCAGCTGATAATGATTTTGATTGGATCAAACTGGCTGGTATTTTCATCCTGAAGTAGTAGGTGGTGTCAGGTGCCTTAAAAGGAAACCTGCAGGCTTAAATATAAATACTAGTTAAATTGAACAGACTGTCACGTTAATTTCTTATTCTGGAAATCAGTTTTGTATGATCAGAGGGTAGTGTTGGATTAATAACACTCGGTCAAAAAAATTCACTACAGGGGCGCCTGGGTGGCTCAGTGGGTTAAAGCCTCTGCCTTCGGCTCAGGTCATGATCTCAGGGTCCTGGGATTGAGCCCCGCATCCGGCCTCTCTGCTCAGCAGGGAACCTGCTTCCCTCTCTCTCTACCTGCCTCTCTGCCTACTTGTGATCTGTGTCTGTCAAATAAAATAAAATCTTAAAAAAAAAAAAAATTCACTACAGTGTTTGCATTAAAAGCAAATGTATCAAAGATACTTGCACACCTGTGTTCATGGCAGCATTATTCACAAGAGCCCAGGCATCGATGAAGCAGCCCAAGTGTCCGTTGACAGATGAATGAATCAAGAAAATGCGTATATCATAAGGTAGAATATTATTCAGCTTTAAAAGGAAGGGCATTCTGACTCGGACTACAACATGGATGAACTTGGAGAACATTACGCCAAATGAAGTAAACTAGTCACAAAAAGACAAATCTTATGATTTCCCTTATATGAGGTATCTAGTCAAACTCATAAAAACAGAAAGTAGAATGGTGGTTACCAGGATTGAGGGCTGTTTAATAGAGTGTAGAGTTTCAGTTTTGTAAGAAGTCAAGTTCTGGAGATGGCTGGCACAATAATGAGTAGACATAACACTCCAGGACTGTATCCTTAGAAATGGTTAAGTTGGTAAATTTAATGTTATGTATTTTTTATCACAAAATAATAATAAAGGAAGCTTACAGATCATCTTACTGAATGTCATTTTACAGATGAAGAAATTAAGGCCAAAGTTTTGCAACTGCAAATTAGCATCATAACTGAGGGTTAGCTGAGGGCTTAGAAAGCCAAGGACAGTACAGTTGACCCTTGAATGACTTGGAGGTTAGGTGTGCTGACCCCCTGTGCAGTGGAAAAATCCAAGTGCAACTTTCGACTCCCTACAACTACTAATAGCCTACTGTTGACCTTGACCTGGAGCCTCACCAGTAACATAAACAGTTAACATGTATTTCGTATATGTGTTATGTCAGATTCTTACAATAAAGTATGCTGGAGAAAAGAAAATGTTGCTAAGAAAATCAAAAGAGGGGCACCTTGGTGGCTCTGTTGTTTAAGCATCTGACTATTGAATTTAGCTTAGGCCATGATCTCAGGGTTATGAGATTGAGCCTGGCATCCAGCTCCATGCTGGGCGTGGAACCTGCTTAGGATTCTCTCTCTCCCTTTCCCTCTCTCTGGGGAAAAAAAAAAAAAAAAAAAGTCTTAAGAGAGGGGCGCCTGGCTGGCTCAATGGGGAGACCATGTGACTCTTGATTCCAGGGTCATGAGTTCAAGCCCCACACTGGGTGTAGAGCTTACTTAAAGAAAAAGAAAATCATAAGAGAAAACACATTTACAATATCATACTGTAAAAAAAAAACTGCATAGGTGGGCCCATGCAGTTCAGACATGTTCATGGATCAGCGGTTTCTGCCAGTGCAGCCTGTATGTCATTATCTGGTGAAGTGTTGCTTTATATGTTTGTTTTTTTTTTTAAAGATTGTATTTATTTATTTGATAGAGAGCATAAGCAGGGGGAGCGGCAGGCAGAGGCAAAGGGAGGCTCCCTACCAAGCAGGGAGCCCAATGCGGGGCTCGATCTCAGGACCCTAGGATTATGGCCTTAGCCAAACGCTTAACCTAATGAGCCACCCAGGCACCCCTATTTTTGTTTTTGTTTTTTTGTTTATTTTTTGTTTTTTGTTTCTTGTGTTTTTTTGATTAATCATGATAGTACCCACTGGGTTTTGGTACAGTTTTGAGCTTTCAGGGATATGGTTCCAGGCAATAACAAGAGTGTTGGCCTAAGAATCTGTTTGACCTTAACAAGCGTGTGATTTGAGCAAGTCATTTAATTCTTTAGGAATATTTATCAGATTCCTAACGATTCAAATGCTACGATTCTAATTCTTGATTATTTGAGTAAATAGAGGGAGACAAGGGAAATTAATAACCCCAGTCGACATGTACTTAAAGGAACTTTCTCTTTGGCCTTGAGACTGATCATATAATTTACCTGCAGGAGATTTATATCCTGAAGAATGTCTCCCCTAGGTAAATGTTATGTTATTTTGCATCGCAGGAATATATCCAGAAAGCTGGAAGGAAGGAGAGAGGCAGAGGGATTGACAGCCTTAATTTAATGTATAAGTAAGGAAATAAACGGCAGCACTGTATCAGTAGAGTAGATAATCCCTGCATTTGGAAAACCAGCTCATTCGCACATGCACTTGGGTTTCCTGCCCTTGCCAACCCCCATTCTCCAAACATCAGGCTGATTCTCCTCTTCCCTGTCCTGGTGTGAGTCCGTTCTAGAACTATCCTATGAATAACTCATGACCTCCCATCTTCACCCCACCTGGGGTTTGTTGCAGGTGGATTATCACAAAGACCTCTGCAGGGCCATGGTCTTGACTTTTTTGCATAAATAAGGAGATTTTGCTTCCTTAAATCATACAAGAGTAGAAGCTGCCTTGGAAATACAGAAAGGGGAAGGAGAATTTCTGTTCCCAAGACATAATTACGGGGAAATGCAGCAGGCTTGAGAGGGACATGGCAAAGAGAATAGAAGCCCGAAGGCTGCCTGTCTGTTTAACTCTAAAACGGGAGTGCGTGAAATCAGACATAATACAGACCTTGGTGGTGATGTAGGAAAACAGATCGAAACTCCTCTTACAATATGGCCATGAAGGAAAGAGGAGATAGGAGGCAGGATGCAGATATTTGGGTACCAAGTTTGTAATGTTATCTTCATTTAAATTTTATTCCTTTCCTACCACCCATCTCTCTGGTGCCTTTGTTTGTATACAGGTACTTAGAAATTTTGATTCCATTATCAGTTCAAACTGCACTGAAGAGCTGGAGAATTCTGGCATAGAGGTCCTGAAGTACTCACAGGTATGGCTGAGCCCCAGGCATGTTTATAGCCCTTATTCCTGTGTGTGTTGTGAATCACACTTTCTGCTATTGGTTCCACCCGAGTGTTTAATAAACGCAAACTCTGTGTCTCCCCCAGTCAAAGTATCCCTTTCTAGAGTACTACCAATTCTTTTCTTTATCCTAAGCAGCTGTATTTCTCAATATGTTAGTAAAGTCAAGGTATAAAAGATTAGAAATCTGGTAGTTAAATCTAGTTAAAACTACAACTCATTTGTGTGTGTGTGTGTGTGTGTGTGTGTGTACGCGCTCAAATGCCTTATCGAACATGCTTATTTTTGAGGATTGTATTTCTTTTTCAGAGAATAATATTATGGACTCTGTTTTTAAAGTGCACCCCTTTGAGTTCTGCAAATGGACAGACTTACAGAGTACTCTACTTCTTTGGAATCACTGAATTTCATTTTTCGTGCAGCATTAGGCTTGCAAAAGCAATTTTGTCTCTCGAGCTGCACCCTCTCAGTGATGGCCCCATCAAATACAGTAATAAATCTGAATGTAGAAGTGTTAACCTGGTAGTGGAGACAGAACCCCCTTGGGATCTTCACCAGACTGTGCACCTGGCTCTTCTGATCCAATTCTCACCCCCTCCCTGTGCTGATGAGGAACATCCAGGAGAAATACTGACCATGAGGTGTGAGTGAGGTTCTTAGCAATGCCACTGCGGCCTGTTTTCTCCCCACCTTCTAGTCGCCAGCACTGTGGTTATTAGATTTGTGACTTAAGATTTTATCATGTTTTTTGGGACGCCTGGGTGGCTCAGGTCATGATCCCAGAGTCCTGGGATCGAGTCCCACATCGGGCTCCTTGCTTGGCAGGGAACCTGCTTCTCCCTCTGTCTCTGCCTGCCATTCTGTCTGCCTGTGCTTGCTCTCTTTCCCTCTCTCTCTCTGACAAATAAATAAAATCTTTAAAAAAAAAAAAAAAGATTTTATCATGTTTTTTAAGAAGCACAGTTTAAAAAACCTTGTTTTTAAGCTGAAGCATTAGGGCATTAGGGTGTTGACAGAACGGACACTTCTGGCCTTCGCCTTATAATTCGGGCCAACCTAGGAAACAGTCTAGGCTCCTAGAAGTTGCGTTGTTGGCGTCCTTTGAGCAAAAGTGAATGTGTCAGCATCAAGGATCCACATGTAGGATCTGGTGGAGAATTTTTAAATGTTAAGGGTTCTAATTTCCTCTTCGTTTTCCGTCTTCTCTCCCTCTCCCCAAATTAACACGTTTTATTTGCCAATAGGTCAAGGAAGTGAAGAAGACTCCCTCTGGCTTGGAACTGTGCATGGTTACCTCAGTTCCTGGTAGGAAACCCACCTTGACCACGATTCCGGATGTTGACTGTCTGCTGTGGGCCATTGGGCGGGACCCAAACTCCAGTGGCCTGAATTTAAACAAAGTGGTAAGCTTAGTCTAACTAAAACACTTGAATATTTAGCACTTCTGTGTTCCCCACCCCCTTGACCCCTAAACTTTTGTTGGGTTAGATTTTTTTCTCTTTAATCTGTGCATCATTTGTCATCAAATCCCCTTCTTAAAACTGAAAAAAATACTGTTTTACCTTTTTAATGTGATCATCCTAGATCAGGTCTCTGCCCTGACTAGCCGCTTCCTTACAGATTTCCTTTTTACAATGATACTGGCTCTTTAAACCTTGAAATTATTCCTTATCATCTGTAACCTAATCTCGATTATTGGGTGTGTCAGTCAATCCTGGATATTTTGGGCACTTGGGGATGGAAGTAGGTGTGAAGCCGGCTTACCAGTGCTGTAATTAACATTCTGAGTTGTTCTTTTAAATTTTGAAGGCAAGTCTCCTGTAGTAGCTTGGGGTCTAGGTCTCAAGAGTTTGACCCAGTTTTGAGTCTTAGTTCTGTTACTTACCTGTTGTGTGGCCTTCAGCAAGCAGCTTCATTACTCTTTTAAGTTTCAATTGCTTCATGTAAGTATAGGGATAAAAACAGTACTTGTCTCACTGGGTTATAGATTATGCATGCAAAGTAATTAGTTTATTTCTTTATTTGGGAGAGAGAAAGTGAGAGAGAGCACTAATGGGGGAGGGAAGAGGTAGAGGGAGAGGTAGAAGCAGATTCCATGCCAAGCAGAGAGCCCAACGTGGGACGGGGTCCCAGGACCCTGAGGTCATGACCCGAGCCACATGGAGACGGGCTGCACCGACTGAGCCACCCAGGTGCTCCACAAAGGGATTAATTTAGATGCTGGCTGGTTGTATGAATTCAGTCCATGTTAACCAGCTGCTCTTTTTGATGATAGTAAGGATTTTCCTGATAGGCTATACTACTCTGCAAGTAATAACAGGATTATTTTATGTTTGTGGTTTATATATTTGATAGGCCTTCTTGAGCAGTGTGTAACATTTTAATTAATTTATTTATTTTTTAAAAGATTTTATTTATTTATTTGACAGACAGAAGTCACAAGTAGGCAGAGAGGCAGGCAGAGAGAGAGAGGAGGAAGCAGGCTCCCCGCTGAGCAGAGAGCCTGATGTGGGGCTCGATCCCAGGACCCTGGGATCATGACATGAGCCGAAGACAGAGGCTTTAACCCACTGAGCCACCCAGGTGCCCCTTAATTTATGTTCTAATAGTAATATCCTTTATCATTATTTTTTCATTTCATAAAAGGTGTTCTTCAGCATTTTAAAAAGTAAAAATATCCAGGGAGATGTTTCCTTGTTTTTAATTACTATTTGGTGAAATCTAGTTAAACTGGTTGTCTGTTTTATATTATCCAGGTTTTCACCTTTCAAGAGATATTTTGTCATTGTATAGATACAGGCTTTGGTAGGTTGAGTTTTCAACCTTTCAAATATTTTCCTGAATCTTTAAAAAATGAGATGAAAGTTTTCAGTCTTATTCAGTATTAATATATATTTGCATGATGCAAATAAACATTTTTACCATGTATAGGTCTTGTCAACCTATACTTTGTTACTAACCCACTTTAATCTTGCCCACAACTCTTTAAGGGCTAAGGACAAAGTAACCAGAAGCAGCACATTAATAATAAACAATCTACCAGGCTGTAATTCTGTGGGGGTAGGGAGGATATCTGTATTACTTACCACTATTTACAGTGACCAGGTTAATGCCTCATTTGTACTAGAAGCTCAAGTATTTGTAAATAAATAGGCAGTTATACAAGGTCCCATAGCTAGTAAGTGGCAGAGCTGGGATTTGAACCAGGTCTCTGTCTAAAAGTTGTACTCTTAACCACTGTGTTGTCTATTTCCACTCTTTTTCTTCTCACATGGGAGTTTATACAGGTGGGATCTGCAAAGCCACAAGATAAGCATGCCACATCTTTTTGGAGCTAAAATTTGACTCAGTATGCAGGAAAAATATTTGGTTAAGGAAACATCAGTATGTTTTAGAGAGAATACCGAATTTATTTGGATTTTTAAAAATTAAAATGGTGGGGCGCCTGGGTAGCTGAGTTGTTAAGCGTCTATCTTCAGCTCAGGTCATGATCCCAGAGTCCTGGGATTGAGCCCTATGTTGGGCTCCTCGCTTGGCGGGAACCCTGCTTCTCCCTCTCCCATTCTCCTGCTTGTGTTCCCTCTCTTGCTGTGTCTCTCTGTCAAATAAATAAAATCTTAAAAATTAAAACGGTAAGCTTCAAACAAGCCTGCTTTTGATGACTGCTTCATTCTAACCCCTCTAAGTTATGAATTAGTGCACTTCAAGAGGAGTGCTTCAGTGG
The DNA here is from genome assembly GCF_009829155.1 of Mustela erminea. Classification (NCBI taxonomy): domain Eukaryota; kingdom Metazoa; phylum Chordata; class Mammalia; order Carnivora; family Mustelidae; genus Mustela; species Mustela erminea. The sequence goes on from NC_045634.1 coordinate 13,010,102, forward strand.
AAAAAGGGTCCCCACCCAGATTTTATTTATTTATTTAATATGAAAAAGAGAGTGGGTGGGAAGGAGAGAATCCGAAGCCAACTCCACACTGAGCGCAGAGCGCAGCACAGGGTTTGATCCCACAACTGGTAGATCATGACCTGAGGCAAAACCGGGAGTCAGATGTGTAACTCACTGAGCCACCCAGGTGCCCCCATTCAGTGGGAAAAGTTTGAAAGTTTGAAAGCGCTGTCTTTGATGGACTCCACAGCAGTAGGAAGTAGCGCATCTGAGAGTTGAGTATTTCCTTTTCATGTTTTACCTGACCAGCTGAATTGTATTGCAATTGGATAAAATTGGATAAAATACTACCTTTTATTTATTTTTTATTTTTTTATTTTATTTTTTTTTTAAAGATTTTATTTATTTATTTGACAGAGAGAGATCACAAGTAGGCATAGAGGCAGGCAAGCAGGAAGCAGGCTCCCTGCTGAGTAGAGAGCCTGATGCTGGGCTTGATCCCAGGACCCTGAGATCATGACCTGGGCCGAAGGCAGAGGCTTAACCCACTGAGCCACCCAGGTGCCCCAAATATTACCTTTTAAATTAAGCAAGAGATATGAACTTTTCAGCTTTTTTTTTTTTTTTTAGATATTTTATTTATTTATTACAGAGAGAGAGAGAGAGAGATCATAGGTAGGCAGAATGGCAGGCAGAAAGGGGAAAGGAGGCTCCCCACTGAGCAGGGAACCAGATGCGGGATTCTATCCCGGGACACTGAAATTGTGACCTGAGCCGAAGGCAGACAGTTGCTTAACTGACTGAGCCACTCAGGTGCCCCTGAACTTCTCAACTTGTTGTCATCTTGGGTGCCTGGGTCATAGTCCCAGGGTCCCAGGATGGAGCCCTGAGTCGGGCTCCCTGCTCAGTGGGAAGCCTGCTCCTCTGTCTCCCTCTGCTGGCCTCCCCCCACCCTGGCTCATGCCTGCTCAAATAAATAAATAAAACTATTATAAAAAAAAATGTTTTTCATCTTGTGGTTGAGTGTTGCGGTTTTCAGATTCAGGCTGAGAAGGTGCTTGAACTGAAGATCCAGAGATTGGGTTTGCCTTTTTTGGTAGATAGGCCAAATAGTGACATGATAGCCTTTCACTTTTTTAGGGGATTCAAACTGATGACAAAGGTCATATCATAGTAGATGAGTTCCAGAATACCAGCGTCAAAGGCATCTATGCTGTTGGGGACGTGTGTGGAAAAGCTCTTCTTACTCCAGGTACTCTTTCTCTTTTCTCGGGTAAGGGAAGCTCTGCGGGTTGTAGAAACTGTTGAGCCATTCACAGTCTGTTCAACTTAAGCAAAGTTGAAAGGATGAGTGTCTTAATGTGGGCAAAATAATGATGTACGGAAATCGTTTGGTACCTGGTGTTTTCTCACTAATATTTAGTTTTCCTTAAAAGACTAAAAGTGCTTTAGTGAAGATTGAAATTGTTACTGAGATGACAGCTTCTTCCTTCTGAGGAGACTAAGTTAGAATCTCAGTTGTATGGGGTGACAGTGGAAGGAGGTGGCTTTGGGAAGAAGCAATGTAGAGTGGCATTCTTATATGATTATGTAGTCTTTTTTTTTTTTTAAGGTTTTCATTTTTATTTGTGTGTATGTATTTTTTAATTTATTTTTTAAAGTAGGCTCCATGCCCAACGTGAGGCTTGAGCTCATGATCCTGAGATTTGAAAGTCACATGCTTTACCCACTGAGCCAGCCAGGTGCCCTGATTATTTATTATAATGACGAAGATCAACCCAACTCCCTTCATCCCATACCTCAATCTACTCCTGAGTTAACTGGCACCATTCCAAGCTCTTTGCCCCACCTGTATTAGTAACATCGCTCCAGCTGCTTTCACTCTGTACCCCTGTGGTAACTCACCAGTCTTTCTAAAATGGTCCTGGGTCTTTTGTCAGACTGGAAAAGTTACTGCAGTCACTTGCCCAAAGCCTTATAGCTCCTTCAGGAAGTTCTTTTAGCCAAAGAAAAATAAACAAGCAAAGTTTCAAAAACTTAACAATAATATAATTGTTGAAAATTATATCAAAGAAAATTTCTTATGTATCCTACCAATACCTTATTTTGGGAAAAAAACGTGAAATCAACAAAATTAATAACTGATGCTTTTGCTAATGTAGGCATTTTTTTTCTAAATACGAGATTAAAAACAGGTTAAGGAGAATAAACTTTAAAAAAATAAGAAGTAAAAGTAATTTAAAAAATAAACATAAAAAAGTATTATGTGGGCTCCTGGGTGGCTCAGTTGATTAAGCGTCAAAAAAAAAAAGCCTCTGGGATGCCTGGGTGGCTCAGTTGGTTAAGCAGCTGCCTTCAGCTCAGGTCATGATCCCAGGGTCCTGGGATCGAGTCCCACATCGGTCGGGCTCCTTGCTCGACTGCTTCTCCCTCTGCCTCTGCCTGCCTCTTTATCTGCCTGTGCTCGCTCGCTCTCTCTCCCTCTGTCTCTGACAAATAAATAAATAAAATCTTAAAAAAAAAAAAAGCATCTGACTCTTGATCTCAGCTCAAGTCATGATCTCAGGGTGGTGAGTTCAAGCCCCACGTTGGGCTCCAACTTAAAAAAAAAAAAAAAACAACTTACTCTGTCAAGTCAGTAGCAGCATGACTAAGTGTGTAATTGGCGATTGAGATAATCATCAGAACCAAATGAGCCCAGAGTCCCTTTGGACAGCGAGGGAGAGTGTGGAATCATTCATTATCCAGGATCATGGTCTTTATCCTTGCTAAGCAGAGCCCTAATCCATCAGGACTAGCCAGGGAGGAGGAGCCATGATGTACGTGGTAGATAGGGGGAGGCTGGGGAGGCCTTCTCAGGAATTAAAGGAAAAAAAAAACAAAACACTGTGAAATGAGTAAGGTTATAGTGTACAACTGCAGTTGCTCAAAACTAATATAGTTTGCTTCATCCGTATTGTATCAAAAAGCCAATATTTTAATTCAGTAGGTAACTGTCTGCCAGATGATTGGGAACTAGTAAATATGTCCCACCTCTGCCCAACCCCCCAGTAGAAGGTACAGAATTCACATAAGCTGATAGTTTTGAATTGTTAACCAAGGCATTGGTATGTCTTCATTATGGTGATCTAGATATTATAATGAGCTTTGGTGTGACTCTTTGTCAGTATTAGTACTTTAAGCCAGAACAGGAAATGGTTAGTAGAACAATTCTGAGGTTTAAAGTGAGCAATAAACTGAAATGCTGATTTCTAAATATCTTTGTAGTTGCCATAGCTGCTGGCCGAAAACTTGCCCATAGACTTTTTGAATGCAAAGAAGATTCCAAATTAGACTATGACAACATCCCCACAGTCGTCTTCAGCCACCCCCCGATTGGGACAGTGGGACTCACGGAAGGTAGGTATTTAAAAACACAGGTAATTTGTAATTTCTGTCTTCCCTGGAACTTCAAGGGGAGGTTGTTGACTAAACCTATCTTCACTCCCTAAATTCCACTCCTTTCTGGCTTGGCCTCTTGTCATAATTCCAGTTTCCTCCTTAACTGCTAACACTTGGAGAGTAGAATTCCTTTTCCCCACACCACCCTTTTTGTCTCTTTGCCTTTTTTTTTAGCTTTCTTATTTGAACTAATTTAAAGAAAAGCTGCAAAAATATAGTATAGTCCCCTTATCTGCAGTTTCACTTTCCATGTTGGTTCCCCGTGACCAACCGTGGTCTGGAAGGAGATGATCCTCCTGACTTATCGTCAGAAGGTCAGGAGTAGCCTAACGCTGGGTCACAGCACCTACGTTACTCACCTCACTTCATCTCACCACACAGGCATTTGTCACCTCACATCATCACAAGAAGGGTGAGTGCAGTATGATAAGGCATTTTGGGAGAGACCACATTCATGTAACTTTTTTTACAGTGTATTATAGTTTTTAATATCAGTTACTGTTAATCCACTGTACCTAACTTACAAATTAAACATTATCATAGATATGTATGTATAGGAAGAACAGTATACAGAGGCTTTGGTATTATCCAGTTTCAGGCATCCACTGGGGACCTGGAATGTTTTCCCTGTGCATAGTAGGAGACTACTGTACTACAAAAGACTATGTGTACCCATAACATTTTTGCTTTACTATAGTTTTTCTCTACACACAAACACACACATGCTTCAATATCTGTTTCCTGGGAACGAGCAAAATACAGTTTTCAAAAGACAACATTTCAATTGTTACAATATGCAGGGATAGGGAAAATGGGTAAAGGGGATTAAGAGGTGTAGACCTCGAGTCATAAAATAAACAAGTCATGGGAATGAAAAACACAGCACAGGGAATATAGCTATTCATATTAAAATAACTTTGTATGCTGACAGATGGTGACTACACTTAATCATGGTGAGCATTTTGTCATGTTTATAATTGTTGAATCAGTATGTTGCATGCCTGAAACTAACAATATTATGTCATAATGCTCCAGTTTACAAAAAAGGTAATAAAAAAGAAATAAATTCATATAATATTATGCAGACTTTAGATCTTACTCATATATTGCTAATTTTTTGCATTGCATTTTTATAATTTTTGCATTTTGCATTTGCATTGCAAAAATGCATTTTTGCATTTTACATATTGCATTTTTTTCTTTCTTTTTTTATTCTTTAGGTTTTTTTTTTCTTTTTAAAGTAATCTCTGTAGCCAACATGAGGCTCAAACTCAAAACCTCCACATCAAGAGTCATATGTTCAACCAACTGAGCCAGCCAGCTGCCCCTTAAACAATGTCATTTTTAACACTTTTTCCCCGAATGTCAGTATTCAGTCCAGGATGTGATGCATTGTATTTGTTTTCTTACCCCTTTGGTCTCCTTTAATCAAGAGACAGAAATTCTGGGGCGCCTGGGTGGCTCAGTGGGTTAAAGCCTCTGCCTTCAGCTCAGGTCATGATCCCAGGGTCCTGGGATCAAGCCCCGCATCTGGCTCTCTGCTCAGCAGGGAGCCTGCTTCCCTTCCTCTCTCTGCCTACCTCTCTGCCTACTTGTGATCTCTCTCTCTCTGTCAAATAAATAAATAAAATATTTAAAAAAAAAAAAAGAGAGAAATTCCTTAGCTTTTCCTTTGTCTCTCATGACATTAGCATTTATGTTACAGAATGTCCCTTTTTGTAGTTTTCTTTGATATTTTCTCATGATTTTACTCAGATTATATATTTCTGGTCATCTCTCTCTTCAACAGCTCAGTGAAATTATTTAGGTTTTTGACAGATGCTTTTCCTCCCCTGTGCATTATAGATGAGGCCATCTATAAATATGGAAAAGAAAATGTGAAGACCTATTCAACCACCTTTACCCCAATGTATCATGCGGTTACCAAAAGGAAAACAAAATGTGTGATGAAAATGGTTTGTGCCACTGCAGAGGAAAAGGTATGGGAAAAATGTAGTAAGCTAAAGAATGTCTTCACACTTGGCAAGGATGGGGGTATTTGGCAGGATCGGGAGAGGGGAGACCAAGTAAAGAGTTAAGCCTCCTCTGTTTCAGCTGGTGCAGTCCTACTTTTATCTGCCTACATATACTGGGGTTCTTTGTAATATTTCTTTAAGAAAGAAGGTTCCAGGGGCACCTGGGTGGCTCATTCAGTTAAGCGTCTGCCTTTGGCTCAGGTCATGATCCTGGGGTCCTGGGATCGAGGCCCACTTCCGGCTCCCTGCTCAGTGGGGAGCCCGCTTCTCCCTCCCCTTCTGCCTCTCCCCCTGCTTGTGCTCTCTCTGTCTCTCTCAAATGAACAAATAAAAACTTTTAAAAATAAAAAAGAAGGTTCCATATATTTATGCTTTTAAAACATAGGAAGGAAAGTTTGAAAACCACAGAAAAGCTCACTGTCATGGACCTATAGATTAGAATAGATAGACCCCTTAGAAATACTGGTAAGTATAAGAACTTATCGGAAGATAAATTTAGATTTAACATAGCCAATCAGGGAAGAAGAGAGCGCTTATTCAATAAAATTTTCTGGGATACCACTTACCTAGTTTTGGTTTAATGTTTTGAGGAACTGTCTGACTGTTTTCCAGAGTGGCTTCAGCCCTGTGTGAGGGTTCTGGTGCCCCCAGCCCCTTGCGACTTGTTACTTGTCTTTAGTTGGAATCATCCCACTGGATACAAAGTGATATCTCATTGTAATTTAGATTTTGAACAGGTTTGAATTTGAACAGATTTTTTTAAAAAAATAATTTTTATAATAGGTTTGTTTGGGTATTAGTCAACCTTTGGGGCTTATAAAATTAATTAGTTAATTAATTAATCTGACAGAGAGAGACTGTGAGAGAGGGAACACAAGCAGGGGGAGTGGGTGAGGGAGAAGCAGGCTTCCTGCTGAGTAGGGAGCCTGACCCTGGCTGGATCCCAGGACCTTAGGATCATGACCTGAGCTGCCCAGGCGCCCCCCATGGGGCTTTTTTACAAATTGAATTAAATATTACAGCGGGACATGGCAGAATGCCCTGGGAACATGGCTCTGTGAAGGGACAGCGGCTTAGTTAAAGATTCAGGTGTCGTTTCCGGTTTCTTTTGTCAAAAAGAACGTAGTCTGTATGTGATTCAGTGACCCTGTAAACCAAAAGCCAGAAGACATAATCCTTGTATTATAGAAATCAGTGTCACTGAAGATTGACAGAAGCAGAGAATCAGAGCAAAGAAGATTAGTAAAGTGGGCAGCAAAACAGAAGTTGCTGTTTTCTGGCCCTGAATGTTTCTGAATAGTCTAAGATGTTCATATATTGGATCAGTGAGGTCTCTTCTTTTCTCTTAATCGGTTATTTCTTCATGCCTTTTATCATTCATTCATTTGATAAACATTACTTGACAGACTACCAAAGACTAAGAACTGGGATGTGGAGAGGAATCCTGTAAAGTCCGTGCCATCCCCAAAAGCTCTTTGTAAATTCAGTTTAGATCACAATATATAAGAAAAATCTGGCTGTGTTATGTATGTATGGTTTGGGACTTTTTTGATGTAAATTGAGATATGCTTTTTTTAATTGTAAAAAAACAGAACATAAAATTTACCATCCTAATCATGGTAAGTATAGAATTCAGTAGTATGTTTTTTTCTTTCTTTTTTAAAAGATTTATTTATTTGACAGAGAGACAGAGAACAGCCAAGGGAACAGTAGGCAGAGGGAAAGAGAGAAGCAGGCTCGCCCTAAGCAGGGAGCCTAATGGAGGGCTTGATCCTGGGGTCCTGGGATCATGACCTGAGCTGAAGGCAGATGCTTAATAACTGAGCCACCCAGGTGCGCCTCAGTAGTATATTATTTATTCATTTATTTTTAAAGATTTTATTTATTTATTTGACAGAGATTACAGAAGGCAGAGAGGCAGGAGAGAGAGAGAGAGGAGGAAGCCGGCTCCTTGCTGAGCAGAGAGCCTGATGCGGGGCTCGATCCCAGAACCCTGGGATCATGACCTGAGCCGAAGGCATAGGCTTCAACCCATTGAGCCACCCAGGCACCCCTATTCTTGATTTATTTTTAACCAAAGTATTTTTATAGCTAAATTTTATACTTTCTCACTTTGGTAAGAATATTTGCTGGAGGGGAACATTAACTATTAACACGGTTTTAAAATGATTGAGAAACAACTGGAAAATGCTATGTGAAACAGATACCTCTTAATGGTCCTCCGTGTGGTCATGCAGTGTGTATGGACGAAGGGCCTCGTGAGGGCGATCTTGTGCATGGTCCTGTGGAGAGAGTGGAAGCAAATGTAGGCAGGTCCCCTCTGTGTAGAGACTAAAATCTGCAGGGAAGATGGGCTGTAATTTTCTAGTCCCCAGAGAAATAGAACATTGTAGGGGGAGAGTCATGAAAGAGAGAGAGTGGTACTAGAGATCACATGATAGACAGTTTGACTTGGTTGGGAAGGCGACTGGAGCTATCAGAGGAATGAATGGGCTTAACTCAAAAGGGAAGGAAAAATTGTCCGGACAGAGGGAACAGCTTGTGCAAAGGAGAGCGCACAGTGAACACTCTGGACAGAAGGAAAGCCGGAGGGGCCTGAGCGGTAAGGGCTGTGGGGGGTTGCTGGGGAGGGACATGGGTGCAGGACTGCATAGTACCCTGTGTCCTTCCATGTCCAGATAGGAGACTCAGGTGTCTTAGAGGTTTTAAAATATCACGTATCTCGCATGACAAGTAAAAAATGTGGGTTAAAGCCTCTGCCTTCGGCTCAGGTCATGATCCCAGGGTCCTGGGATCGAGCCCCGCATCGGGCTCTCTGCTCCATGGGGAGCCTGCTTCCTCCTCCCTCTCTCTCTGCCTGCCTCTCTGCCTGCTTGTGATTTCTGTCTGTCAAATAAAATAAATAAAATCTTTTAAAAAAAATGTATTAATCTACCTAGTAAAAATTTTACTTAAAGCGTTTTTCTTTTTTGCTCCAGGTGGTTGGGATCCATATGCAAGGAATCGGGTGTGATGAAATGCTGCAAGGTTTTGCTGTTGCGGTTAAAATGGGGGCAACAAAAGCTGACTTTGACAACACGGTTGCTATTCACCCGACCTCTTCAGAAGAACTGGTCACACTTCGTTGAAAACCCGGACACTCAACGTGGCTGGCAGTTGGACCAGTAGACCTGAAAAGAACCAAATTACCATGTTTACTTACGTTCCCCTTTTACGTATTTCCTTACTGTAACCGGGAAATTCTGATAGTGGAAATTTTCAGCACATAATAGGACTTATTTATGTAATTAGAGATTTGTTTTGTCATCCAGGGTTAATTTTCATTTGATTCCACCTCATAGTAATCAATATTTTAAAGTTGTTTTATTTTTTGTTTACAGCTCTGTGCTAGCTGTTTTTGTTTTGTTTTGTTTTGTTCTGTTTTGTTTCTGTTTGGGCCTCCTTCCATCTATAAAACTATATGAAGTACCGTGAATTAAGGTACTTGAACGAATACAACTTGCCAGTTTTTAATAGATGAAGACGCAGCTCTGAGTATTACAAAGCTGCTTTAAAGATGTAACCATTCTCTAAAAATGTATAACACGAGAGACCCATCTTCCCTATTTTATTTCTTTCATTTTAAATGATAAAAAAAAAATCATGTTCCTTTTATGAGATGAAGTACATCGAACTTGGGAAAGATTTACATGAGCAAGGGACATTTTGGAAGTGATTTCTTCTTTCAGAAGGAGAGGAATTCAAAGTCTCTTCCTCTGCTGAGTTCATAGTTCAATGAGAGATTTCAAGTTTTTTTCTGTGTTCTATCATTTTTTTTCCCTGAAAACTATTTTCAAAAAACTGAAAATAAAATCATAGACTTTTCTTCTAACAAAATTTGTTACTAGGAATTTATACCTAAGAAATAATTTTCTAAGACTATTTCACATTGGGGATTACATGCTAACAGTGAGCTACCTTTAGTAGGCTTAAGGCCTTATGTGGGGCAGGGCGGAGATTTTTATAGATTAAGAGCAGAGGTATAGGGCGCCTGGGTGGCTCAGTGGGTTAAGCCGCTGCCTTCGGCTCGGGTCATGATCTCGGGGTCCTCGGATCGAGTCCCGCGTCGGGCTCTCAGCTCAGCAGGGAGCCTGCTTCCCTCTTCCCTCTCTCTCCCTCTCTGCCTGACTCTCCATCTGCTTGTGATACCTCTCTGTCAAATAAATAAATAAAATTTTTAAAAAAAATAAAAAAAGAGAGCAGAGGTATAAAAGAAACAGTTAGCAAAGTTAATGGTTGAGTTGGATGAACAATCTAGAAATCACTTAGGTTTTCAGCATTTTATTTCCATTAGCTTTCACCAACTAGGTAAACTAGTTCAAGTTTTCCATGGTTTTTATTAGTAACATAGTGCTACTGAGTTCTTTCTTGAAGCTTTAACTGAATGTCTTTCTGGTTAGCCATGTCCAGGTTGCTGACTTACTGAGTAGGTCCAAAATCATCAGAAGAAAAATACTATGTTAGTAACTAGGTTATGTAATTGTTGCAGCAAGAAATTGGGGTCTAAAAACCCAAACATGGACTGATAAAACTACTCCCCATCTCTTTGTCACCTAAAAGGTGGTAGACCACGGTTCTCTGCCAACCCGGTTTGTGTCTTACTCTGCATAGGGCCCAGACTTTAGGTGTAACTTTGTAAGGAACAGGGGAGATGCTACTAGTTAGAGCCACTCTAACATCATGTATTTTTTTCTTAGGTGTCCATTGCCCTGCTTTTTCTCTGTGTCCGCTGTAAACCAACATGCATGTAACCTTTTCCAGGTTGCAGTCTTCATTCTCATCAGTTCCCAAACGGGTCTAACCTGTGAAGCGATCTGGCAGCACAGTCTGTATTACACAAAGCACTGAGCAACGTAAAGATATACAAAGCAGCACCTTGTAAACTATCTGGCACATTGTAGGTCCGCTCATTAGAGTGGAAGTTGCAAGAAAGACACAGTATACAGTTGACCCTTGAACAACATGGGTTTTGATTGTGTGGGTCCTCTGAGAGGTAGATATTTTATGGTATTTTCTTTCTGACATTCCTCCTTTTTTTTTTTTTTAAAGATTTTTATTTATCTCTTTGAGAGAGAGCACAAACAGTGGGGAGTGGGAGAGAGAAGCAGACTTCCCACTGAGCAGGGAGCCTGATACGGAGCTTGATCCCAGGACCACAGCCTGAGCTAAAGGCAGATGCTTAACCAGCTGAACCACCTGGACACCCCCCGCCCCAACCTTCTGATTTTCTTAATGCCATTTTCTTTTCTCTAGTTTATTGTGTGTTTTTTTTTTTTTGTTTTTGTTTTTGTTTTTTTTCAGTGAGCTCTATGCCCATGTGGGGCTTGAATTCATGACCCCAAGATCAAGAGTCACAGGGTCTGCTCTATTGACTGAGCCAGTCAGGTGCCCCTCTAGCTTATTTTATTGTAATAATGCAGAATATATAATACATGTAACATAAAATAATGTGTTAACCGACTGTGTTATTGGTAAGGCTTCTGGCCAACCATAGACTATTAGCTGTTAAGTTTTTGGGGAGTCAGAAGTTATACCAGTGTTTTACGGTTGTGGAGGTTTTGGTGCTTTTAACCCCCACATTGTTGAGGATCAGCTATACTGGGTTTCAGGTAATCATGTACTGTAGAATAAGAGATAAAATTCTACACAAATAACTCATTCAAAGCATTGTGTTCATCACAAGGTGACCATATGATTTATTGCCTAGAATGGGACAGTTGGGAGTGAAAGGGGACACTATGAATTAATTGGAACAATGGGCACTAATTTATACTACGTGGAAACATGCAAGTTAAAAGACAGAAAGTGCCGTTTCACTGGGAAAACTGAAGGGCATGAGAAAAAGAGTTGTATACGGTGTGGAATTTGGGATTGTGGAGGAGGTTGGAACATGTGGAAGGTATAGTAAAGCAGAATTGGGCAAAGAACATATGAGAAATAATAGAGTTCAGTTTGGAGCATTAGAGAGAGTGTTGGTTTTGTGTAGAATGTTCTTCCCCCATTTGTTTACGTGATGGTCCGATTATATGTTGCTGCATTACAACCTTCCTGAAAACTTAGTGCCTTAAAATAGCAACTTTTTTTTTTTTAACCACAGTTTTGTGGATCAGGAATTGTGGCAAGACTCAGCTTGCGAGGATGACTCTTGTGTTGCTGTTGATAAGGATCATTTGTTGGTATTCAAATTGTAGATGGGCTGGTCTAGAGATTCTGAAACTGTCGTTCATATGTCTGGCAGTTAGACAAGGATGACTGACTGGAAGGCTCGCCTTAGCTGGGACTGTGAACCTGAGTGCCCACGGGTAGATTTTCCAACATAGCCATCGAAGAGTTGAGGTATCTCACACGGAATCTCAGGGCTTTCAGAAATTGTTCCAAGATTCCCAGACAGATGCTGCAAGCCTTATGATCTAACCTCGGAAGTTCTAGAACATTGCCTCTGCCACAGGCTATTGGTCAAGCAGATCACTAAGGCCAGCCCAGAGTTTTGAGGGAGTGAATTGGACTTCACCTCTCAGTGGGAGGAGTGGTAAAGAGTTTGTGTCCATCTTTAATTAGACACCTGTCAACCCGCTCAGTTTACAAGGCTTGCCTTAACCTGGCTTTGTGAAGACTTCTTTAGTATTTTTATGTATTATATGTTCCCATAACAACTTGTCTCATTTTAAGTCTGTGGTCACATAGCAGGTCTGCAGTCCGTGTTCACCTGGTCATTTTACATTTAACATCAATCGGTTTTATATTCTCAGTGTTGAGTTTTACAGTACTACTGTCCCTGGTATATCATGTAGCAACTTCTGCTGCAAGAAGGCAAAGTCAGTGTTACTGTGTGATTTTTGACACTAAATAGTAGAAAAGGCCAAGATTTCCATCTTTTTAGAAAAATTAGTAGGCAGGATGTTCAGGTCTTCAACAGATTTTTCACTTTTCATGAATCTGACCTTTTTGATGTAGATGAAGAGCTATTCAAGGTAGATATGGAAGGTGGTTTCCATTGTGCCTGACTCTAAGAAATACTCTTATTGCCATTGCCTTTGGTAAAATATTTCAGCATGTTGGTTCGTAAATGAAGATCAGAGTCAGTGTTTCAAAGGTAAGTGGCTGTATGCAGTCATTTCTGTATTCTGTGTAGTATGTTTTAAGGGCTATTTAATGTGTTGGGGCAAGTCAAAAGGTAAAATGTTGGATGCTAGGGCTGGATTCTATCTAGACTAAATTTTTATGAAATGTTCCTCTTTTAAGTTTTTTAAAAAATATTTTATTGAACTTGAGAGAGAATGCATACATCAGAAGGGGGTGGGGTGGAGGGAAAAGGAGAAGCAGACACCCCACTGAGCAGGGAGCCTGATGCAGGGCTTGATCCCAGCACATTGAGGTCATGACCTCAGTCAGGACCCAGGTACTTAGCCACCCGCCCTCCATTTTAAGTTCTTTATCTGTAAGTTGTAGCAGCAGACATTTGTTTTTATGGCTGTTCAGCATCTAGATTTCCTTAAGTTTGGGGACTCCCAACCTTAATAAATCTTAGAACAAAGCCCAGATATATCTCCATGTAAACCTGAAAAATGCCAGGTGCATGCTTCTCAGGCTCCCCTGCTGCTAGGGAGAAGGCACAGGACATAGATTTGACCCAGCAGATATACCTGCCCCTGACTACTCAGAAACCAGTGATGCAAAGAAATAGGGGTAGAGAATCCATTCTAGTAGCAGGTGATGGCAGCTGTGGCAACAACATCAAGGGGCAGCCTGGTGGTAGTACCAGTTCCTACCATGTCAGTTTCTAGCGATGGTGGCTAGAACCCAGTAGCATCAATGGTGAGCTTACTGGCCCATTTCCGAGTCATAATTCTGGCCATCATGGCTCTAGCTTCCCGGCCTCTGACCCTGGATCGCCAGCCCTCTAATTAAAGATTCTGTGAGCTACCCTACATAGGATACATTTCATTTCACTTAAACAGGCTACATGACTTTCCAGTGTTTAACTAAGGACTGTGACTAGTAGTTTTGTTTCCTTAAAACAATCTTGAACTATAAGAGAACTTATCTATGAACTCTTAGTACATTGCCATTAAATCTTTGTCCACGTATCTGTTCCTTTGCTCCTTTCAAAAACAAGGAGCAGGCTCTACGCATCTTTGGACCATGTATTTTCACTGTTTACTGCAATGCCCCATACTACTGAATGAATGAGAGTGGGGGAAGATGACAAAATTAGAATGTGTTGTTTGAAGAGGACCTTGATAAATGGATGAAAAGATTTGCAATGAGGAGTCATTAAAGATTGTGAAAGGAGGGGCACCTGGGTGGCTCAGTTGGATATGATCCAGGACATGATCCCTGGGTCCTAGGATGGAGTTTGGCTTTCAGCTCCCTGCTTAGCAGGGAGCCTACTTCTTCTCCCCTTGCCCATACCCCTATTCCTGCTCTCTCTCTCACTCTTGTGCATGTACTCTGTCTAATTAAATAAAAATATTTTTAAAAGATTGTGAAAGGAAATGCTATCAAAGTGGGTTTGGAAGATTAAAGTAGAAATAGGAAAAAAGTAGAAAGTAGGGTGGGAGATCACAATGAGGCTGAGACCGTCTGTGTGAGGTAACAAAGGGCCAGGATCGGGGTGGTGGCAGTGGGAATGGGAAAGGACACATTCAAGAAAATCTTCAACCGAAGAATCAACAGGATTCATGAACTGGTTGAATTTAGGGCTTGAAAAAGGGAGGAGTCAAAACTAGCCCTGAAGTTTACAGCATGAGGGGCTGGGAGAAATACGTCATTAACAGATCATTCATAAAATCCCAACAGGTGGAGAAAGTTGTTTAAAGGGGGCAGATGCTATGTACTGGACATTTTGAATTTGTGGTCCCAGTATTTATCTGGATATGAAAAAGATGGGAGTTTAGGAGAAAAGTCAGGACTAGCGAGACAGATTTAAATTGCATACGTGGATGTCATAGTTAAATGCACCAGTGTGTGTGTATGTATGTATGTACATAAAGATACATGTGCACGTAAATATATAAATATTAAGGCAAGAAAGTGTGTTAAGAAAGAGAGGAGACTGGAGTGTCAATAATGCCTAAACTGAAGGGGATAAGGAGCCAAAACCTCAAAGGAAAGAGATGGAACAGGAGTAAAGACACAAGGAAAGAGCTCAAAGAAGGGAATGATACACAAGAGGCCGCTGAGCCTAAAGACGGTAAGCTACAGGAATTCACAGAAGTGCCAATGTTCTCTAGCCAAAGACCAAAGGGACCCTCATTGAGCAAGCTGGGTTTGTTACTTGTTGCAGTAAAATATATGGGATATAGAGGGACATAGAGTTCTTAATTTTTTTTAATTTAAATTTTTTTTTTTTTAAGATTTATTTGAGAGAGAGCACACAAGTGAGTGAGCATGAGCAGGAGGTATGGCAGAGTCAGAGGGAGAAGCAGACTCCCCTCTGAGCAAGGAGCCAGATGCAGGGGTTTCATCCCATGACTCTGGGATCATGACTCAAGCTAAAGTCAGATGGTAAACTGACAGAGCCATCCAGGTGCCCCAGTAAGAGTTCTTTCTAACAAAGAACCCATTATAGAATATGGAGTTTCCTTGGGTAATTTGGGGGAAGGTATAAGGAAGCAGAAGTTGATTCTAGATTGGTGTTGTCAAAAAGCAGAGGGCAATCTTCAGATTTGATATTACAATAAATGTCTGGGGGGGCAACTCCCCCCCCCACTCCCCAATTACTAGTCATTGGCAAAGAATAGCAATAATTCATTCAGCAAGTGGGGGTTGTGTGGTATTCTGTGCTGCATGTTGATCTTGACTAAAATGAGTATTCTGTGAAACTCACTATGTCCAACAGGAGAAAGATATGATTTAGATTCATTCTCAGACATCACAGGCTGTTTGTTTCTTTCTTAGGAGGTTATTGGTGACTTTTGAGATTCCAAGTTAAGTAGAGATGTAGGATGAAAATAACAAATTAAAAATGGCTAAAAGGAGATTCTACAGTGAGAAAGAAGCAGCAGCAGAAACTTTAAACTATTCATTCACCTGTTCCAAAGAATTCATTGTCTGTCTGTTAAGGCTCCGCTCTGAAGATAAGGGGATTGCTGGGAAGGGCTGGATAAAGTCTGTGCATATTTTTACTTGAGGGGATGGAACATGTAAGTAAGGGAAATGGGAGATTGATGATACTGGCACAAGAGATAAATGAAGATATAAGTTCTTTCAGAGCAAACAATGAATGTTGCTTAATGCTTTTATTTATTTATTTATTTTAAAAGATTTTATTTATTTATTTGACAGAGAACACAAGTAGGCAGAGAGGCAGGCAGAGAGAGAGAGAGAGAGAGAAGCAGGCTCTGCACTGAGCAGAGAGCCCGATGCGGGGCCTGATCCCAGGACTCCGGGATCATGACCTGGGCCGAAGGCAGAGGCTTTAACCCGCTGAGCCACCCAGGTGCCCCTGCTTAATGCTTTTAAAAGTGTCTTTTTTCAGCTTCTTCAATAAATGGTGCTGGGGAAAAGGGCAGCTATGTGTAGAAGAATGAAACTACCATTCTTTTACACCATACACAAAGATAAACTCAAAATGGATAAAAGACCTCAACATTAGGCAGGAATTTTTCAGAATCCTAGAGGAGGACATAGGCAGTAACCTCTTCGACATTGGCCACAGCAACTTCAACTTCCTTCAAGATACATCTCCAAAGGCAAAGGAAACAAAAGTGTAAGTGAACTTTTGGGATTTCATCAAGATCAAAAGCTTCTGCACAGCAAAGGAAACAGTTAACAAAACAAAGAGGCAACCTACTGAATCCGAGAATGTCATAGTCACAAATGATACTACAGACAAAGGGCTGATATCTAAGATCTATAAAGAATTCCTCAAACTCAACACACACAAAACAGATAATTGCATCAAAAAATGGGCAGACGACATGAACAGATATTTCTCCAATCAAGACATACAAATGGCTATCAGACACATGAAAAAATGTTCATCACCATTAGCCATCAGGGATATTCAAATCAAAACCACATTGAGATGCGACCTTACACCAGTCAGAATGGCCAAAATCAACAAGACAGTAAATAACAAGTGTTAAAGAAGATGTGGAGAAAGGGGAAAGCTCTTACACTGTTGGTAGGAATGCAAGTTGGTTCAGCCACTTTGGAAAACAGTGTGGAGATTACTTAAGAAATTAAAAATAGGGGGCACCTGGGTGGCTCAATGGGTTGAAGGCTCTGCCTTTGGCTTGGGTCGTGGTCTCAGGGTCCTGGGATCGAGCCCTGCATCGGGCTCTCTTCTCAGTGGGGAGCCTGCTTTCCCCTCTTTCTCTGCCTGCCTCTCTGCCTACTTGTGATCTCTCTCTCTGTCAAAAAAATAAAATCTTAAAAAAAAAATTTAAAAGTAGAGCTACCCTATGACCCTGCAATTGCACTACTGGGTATTTACCCCGAAGATACAGATGTAGTGAAAAGAAGGGCCATCTGTACCCCAATGTTCATAGAAGCAATGGCCACAGTCTCCAAACTGTGGAAAGAACCAAGATGCCCTTCAACGGATGAATGGATATAGAAGATATGGTCCATATATACAATGGAGTATTATGCCTCCATCAGAAGGGATGAATACCCAACTTTTATATCAACATGGACGGGACTGGAGGAGAGATTATGCTGAGTGAAATAAGTCAAGCAGAGAGTCAATTATCATACGGTTTCACTTACTTGTGGAGCATAAGGAATAACATGGAAGACATTGGGAGATGGAGAGGAGAAGTGAGTTGGAAGAAATTGGAGGGGGAAACAAACCATGAGAGACTGTGAACTCTGAGAAAAAACCTGAGGGTTTTGGGGGTGGGGGGTGGGAGGTGGGTTGAGCCTGGTGGTGGATATTACGGAGGGCACGTATTGCATGGAGCACTAGGTGTGGTGCATAAACAATGAATTTTGAAACACTTGAAAAAAAATGAAATTAAAAAAAATAATGTCTGTTGTTTTTCATTTTGTGTGAGCATAAACATGTTTGCTTTAAGATTAGGGATAATGATATGTTTATCCCCATCAATGCCAAGCCAACCTGCAGAATAGGTCCATGATTCCTCAGATAAGCAACCCCAATCTTGAAAACTGACCCCAACCTACCTTTCCAACATTATTCTCTTCTCAGACTCCACATTCCAGCTAGACTGGAAGGACAACCCTGCTGTCCCAGCCAACACCCTCTGTCCAGCACCATCTCCTCTCACAGCCTTTTCTGGCCATCTACCTGTGTCATCCTGCACAGCCTATGAATTTGACCTTCCTTTCCTAGAGCCGAACTCCTCTCCCCCAGTCAAACCAAGTTCTCTGCCCTTGCCCCACAGCATTTGGTTGTATCTCCAAGAACACTTGGCAGAGTCTGACTTGCACTCTGGATTTTTGTTAAATTCTTCAAGATAGGAAGCAGGTATTATTCACTCTAGAATTTGTTTATTCTTCCTCACACTCAGCCATAATGATATATGTTTACTTGTTAAAGTACACTAGGGACAAGTAAGTCAAATTATCCAAACATTAAACTACTTCTTGTTTATAAAATTAACACTTTTTGACAGGTCAAGATGTCTATAACTATGGTATAATGGCATTCAGTTACATATATATATTGTATATAGAGAGATTGAGATATGTCTATATAGATAGAGATACAGGTAGACATCTCTTTAGATAGATCTTTTATATATATATATATATATATATATATATAAATTAATGAGAAACAATTCATTTAAAATTTGCAAAGGATGGGGTGCCTAGTTGGCTCAGTCAGTAGAATGTGTGACTCTTGGTCTTGGTGTAGTGAGTTAGAGCCCCGTGTTGGGAGTAGTACTTACTTTAAAAAAAAAAAACTTAAAAGGAAATGATAAGGATGCTTGGGTGGCTCAGTCGGTTGAGTGTCTGCCTTTGGCTGGGGTCACGATCCTGGGAGCCTGGGATTGAGTCCTATATCAGGCTCCCCACTCTGCGGGGAGCTTGCTTCTCACTCTCTGCCTGTTGCTTCCCCTACTTGTGCCTAGGACCGTGGGATTATGACCTGAGCCAAGGCAGGCACTTTACAACTGAGCCACCCAGGTCCCCGAAATAAAATCTCTAAACAAATAAAAATAAAAGGAAATGATCAGACCATTCACATAAATGAAAACTCAATGACCAGCATGAGAAAACATTCAACTTCACTAGCAATCAGGCAACTAAAGATGGATACAAAGAGATACCTACTAGATTTAAAATATATAGATATTTGGTATCTATTCTATTCAGTAGGGTAGACAACCGGTGATTTCGCTGAGTTCTCATGATACTTGAAATGAGTTCTCAAGAGATTCTGAGATTTGGGTAGAAATTTCGTGAGAATTGCCTGAACTCTTAGGATATTTGGAATGAGATCTCTTTTTTTTTTTTTTTTTAAGATTTTATTTAATTTGACAGAGATCACAAGTAGGCAGAGAGGCAGGCAGAGAGAGAGAGGAGGAAGCAGGCTCCCTGCCGAGCAGAGAGCCCGATGCGGGGCTCGATCCAAGGACCCTGGGATCATGACCTGAGCCGAAGGCAGAGGCTTTAACCTGCTGAGCCACCCAGGCGCCCCTGGAATGAGATCTCTTGAAATTTGGACTGAGATCTCTCAAGATTTGGAATAAATTCTCATGGGATTTACACCAAGATATTTTGAGATCTGGACTGAGATCATATGGGATGTGACTGAAATCTCAAAGATTTGGACATAGATCATGAGATATCCCTGAGATGTCACAATATATGAAAAGAGTTCTCACAAGATTTGGGTAGAAATTTGGTGGGATATGCCTGAATTCTCCTGAGATTTCAGCTGAGATATCATGAGCTATGGACTGTGATCTCATGAGATTTGATTGAGATCATGTGATTTCCCTGAGTTCTCATGATATTTGAAATGAGTTCTCATTCATGAGATTTCTATCTAAATTGTGAAATTTGGGTAGAAATCTTGTGAGAATTGCCTGAGTTCTCAGGAGATTTGGACTGAAATCTCCAGAGATTTGGACTGAGATCTCATGAGATTTCCCTGATATCTCAAAATATTTGGAATGAGTTCTCACAATATTTGGGTAAAAATCTCATGAGAAGTGCCTGAATTCTCATGAGATTTGGACTGAGATCCCACAAGATATGGATTGAGATCTCAGGAGGTTTGGAATAAGTTCTCATGAGATTTGAATAGAAATCTCATGAGAAGTGCTTGAGTTCTCACCACACTTGAACTGAGATCTCTGGAGATTTGGATTGAGATTTCTCAAGATTTGGAGTAAATTCTCATCTCATGATATTTGGAATGAGTTCTCACGATATTTGGGTAAAAATCCATGAGAACTGCCCGAGCTCTCATGAGATTTCTTTTTCTTTTCTTTTTTTTTTTTTTTTTTTTTTAAAGATTTTATTTATTTATTTGACAGACAGAAATCACCAATAGGCAGAGAGGCAAGCAAAGAGAGAGGGGGAAGCAGGCTCCCCGCTGAGCAGAGAGCCCAATGCGGGGCTCAATCCCATGACCCTGGGATCATGACCTGAGCTGAAGGCAGAGGCTTTAACCCACTGAGCCACCCAGGCGCCCCTCTCATGAGATTTCTATTGAGATCTCATACCTCCAGTGGTGGGAACGGACACTACCCCTCCTTCCAGCATCTTACACTGCAGCTCACCACTGCCTCTGGTGGTGACACTCTGCACAGCCATGCAATCCCTGGTCCCACACTGCATCTCAACACTGTCTTTAGTGGGAGTAAAGAGCAGTACAAAACCTTCCAGCTTCCCTCACACTGCTGCTGACCCCTGCTTCCAGTGGCAGGAACAGACACTGCCTTTCTTCCAGCATCTCATACAGACATTGCCATTTCTTCCAACATCTTGCACTGCAGCTCGCCGCTGCATCCAGTGGCCTGAAAGTGCATTGCAACTTCTTCAGCCTCTCGCATTAGAGCTCACCACTGCCTCCTGTGGCGGGAAATGGCACTGCAACAAGTTCTGGCATCCTTTGCACTACAGCTGACCACTCTCTCCAGTGTCAAGAATCCACACAGTTCTTCTTTACTGTCTCACTTTGCAGCTCACCACTGCCTCCACTGCTAGGTAACTAGACTGCCACTCTTGCAACTCTCAGATTGCACCTCTCCACTGTCTCCAGTGGTGGGATACATCCCTGGCGTTCCTTACAGCATCTTGCATGGCAGCTTAGCACTGCCTCCAGTGGCTCCAGGCAGCAGAGTCACACCGTACATGGTTATGCACTGCATCTCAATACTGTCTCTAGTGGCCATAAGCAGCACTGCAAAGCTTTCTGGCATCCCCTGCATGGCAGCGCGGGCAACGCACTGCATCCAGTGGCGAGATACTTCACTGACGCTCCTCCCAGCACCTTTAACGGCAGCTCAGCACTGCCTCCAGTAGGGACAAGCTGCACAGTCAGACAATCCATGGCCTCGCACTGCCTCTAGTGGCCGTAAGCAGCACTGCAAAGCCTTCAGACATCCCTCGCACTCTGTTGACCACCCTTCCATTGGCGGGACCGTCACTGCACGTCTTCCAGGATCTCACACTGCAGTTCCACACTGACTCCAGTGGCCACATTCTGCACCGGCATGCCATTGTCTCACACTGCAGATCATCACTGCCTGTAATAGCGTTAAAGAGCACTGCAAAACCTTCTGGCAACCCTTTCACTGCAGCTGACCACTGCCTCCACTGGCGGAAACCCACATTTCCATTTCTTCTAGGGTCTCACAATGCAGCTCACCATTGCCTCCAGTGGCTACAAGCTGCACTGGCACATCTCCCAGCAGCTCTCACAATGCAGCTCAGCACTGCCTCCAGTGACAGAATTCTGCACTGCCATGCCATCAAGCTGTTCTCCTAATTCAGCTTTCCACCACTGGAGGCAGTGCTGAGCTCCAGTGCAACAGATGCTGAAAGATGGGGCCGTTCAGCTTCTTGCCAAGGGAAGCAGTCCTTAGCTGCAGTGGGTGAGACACTGGAAGATGTGACACTGGTGCTTTTCAACAGTGGATGTAGTGAACAGATGTAGTGCAAGGCACAGGAAGGAGAGACAGTGTGGATTTCCACCACTGGAGGCAGTGCCGAGTTGCAGTTTGAATGATGGTAGAAGATGTGCCAGTGTGGCTTGAGACCAGTGGAGGCAGTTGTGAGCTGCAGTGAGAGACCCTGGAAGCCCCAGCTCATCACTGGAGGCAGTGGCGAGCTGGAGTGTGAAAGACGCTGGAAGAGGAGTCAGTGCAGCCTGTCAGCACTGAGGGCAGTGGTGAGGTGCTGGGTGAGAGACCCTGAGAGACGACACGCTGCGGCTTGTTTGTATAGAAGACAGTGGTGAACTGTATAGTCTGTTTCCCTAGGCTCAAGAGTGGTGGTAACAACCCTAGAGCCATCCACCAACTCACCATTGTGCCCTGTGTCCCTGCGTTTGGTGGTAATGGGCTGTCAGGATGGTGCAGGAGGGACCTCCTGGAGGTCTGGGGGGTCTGGAGCCTGGAGGAAACCAGACCCAGCTCATGTTGAATTTTGAACCAATGAGCATTTTTTGGAAGAGTAACTTCACTTCTCCAAAAGAAAATGACATTGGTCAACATTAGAATGAAGCTAATTACTACTTCAGAAACAAGCATGTGTCTCCTCTTCTTTCATGAACTGGAGCAGGTGTACAGGCCTTAGGTCAGAGGTCCCTTCTTATCCCCACCTTATCCTTCACTCTGGCTCCACAGGACCCAAAGTTTTGAACATCAGCGGGTGAGTCAGTCATGCAGCTTGTCACAGGACATCAGCATTCAGAGAAAGCAGCAGGTACATTGGGCGCAATGTCATATTTATGTCAGGATGGGAGGTAAAACTTCTCTTTAGCCCCAAACCTCTTGGGCTTTTCTCTGTCTCTAGTGGAGCTACAAAGTAAAACTGAAGCAGCTGTCGGCAATCTAGAGTGGGCGCAAGAGTTCCTGAGTTTCCTGCAGGGAGAACAATGCAGGG
The DNA here is from genome assembly GCF_009829155.1 of Mustela erminea. Lineage (NCBI taxonomy): Eukaryota > Metazoa > Chordata > Mammalia > Carnivora > Mustelidae > Mustela > Mustela erminea. The sequence goes on from NC_045634.1 coordinate 13,032,631, forward strand.
GATCCCACTTTCTCGGCTCATTCTGGCTTACAAAGGGATTGGGAGCATCTCTTTCCCAGCCAATCACTTTGATTAGAAAGAAAAGATGAGATTTACTCTGTGTGTGTTTTTAACATATAATTTGTTCCTTCATCTAACTGTTTATGTCATTGGGCCTAGGTTGTGGTGGAGTGACCATTCTCTAGAGTTACGTGACTTTTTGTGGTTGGGTAGAGACTTGGATGATGTCTTGTCAAAGGTGATGCTTCCTAATTGATTAGTCTTTTCTGTTTTTAAAAAAGATTATTTATTTATTTATTTATTTATCAGAAAGAGAGAGAGAGAGCACAAGCAGGCAGAGTGGCATGCAGAGGCAGAGAGAGAAGCAGGCTTCCCGCTGACCAAGGAAACTGATGCAGGACTCAATCACAGGACTCGAGCCAAAAGTAGTGGCTTAACCGACTGAGCCACCCAGGTGTCCCTGATTAGTCTTTTCATCCAAAGAGTTACAATGAGGGTGGAGGGAACATTCAAAATGATTCCAAGGAGGATTTTATGGTGAAGCTTGACTTTCTAGTTTCACTAAATGGATTATCTAGATATTTTGACATGGCATATTTTCTCTGTAGTTTCATTGGTGCTGAAGTCAGAAGAAGAGTCTTTGGGAATTCTCCTGAATAGAGGCACGCTGGTGGCTTCAAGGGACTTGGTGTCAGGAACCCTGAGGTGAATTTCTGGAATGCTTGCCTGATGCTAGATGAGTCTCAGGTTATCCCACTTTTTCTGTTTCCTCCTTAGAAAATTGCTGAGAGTCTGATGGTTCCTCTAAAAGTTAAGAACTGAACGATGCTAGGATCTAGCAGCTGCAGTCCTAAGTATTGACCCAAAGGACACAAAAATGCACATTCAATGGGGAACAAACACCGTGATGATTATAGCAGCATTATCAACAATAGCGAAACTGTGGAGGGAGTCCCAATGTCCATTCACTGATGAATGGAGCAAGGAGTTGTGGGAGATAAACATACAATGGAATAGGACCCAGCTTCACAAAGAATGAAATCTTACCATCTGCGAGAATGCGGATGGACCTAGAGTGGACTAAGCTAAGCAGAATCTGTCAGGAAAGACAAATACCCACTGACTTCACTCCTCTCAATTTCGGGAAGAACACGGTTGAACACAGTGGGGGGAAGAAGATAGACAAACGAGGAAACAGACTCTACCTCAGCACAAAGGGTTGCTGGAGGGCAGGTGCATGGGGGGAAGGGCTCAATTGGTGATGGCTATTGGGGGGGCACTTGTTGTGATGAGCCCCACCTGTTCTATGCAGGTGAGGAATCATGAAATCCTACCCCCGGAGCAAAAGAATGAACACTGCATGGATGCCAACTGGAATTTAAGTCAATGAAGAAAAGAAAAAGACTATGTTCTGCTTCATGAAGAGTGAAGTAAAAATGGTGTGATTTTTGCTCTCCTATTCTGTAGATGATAGCTTTCAAACACATTGTGGTAGGATACACTAGTTTCTTATTGTACAAGGTATCCTCAGACAGCTACCATGAAAGATTCAGATCTCAGAGAATGTTCATGTTCCATTGATCTGTTACTCACAGTTTGCCCAGGTAGAAAGGTAAGTGCAGAGAACTACAACAGAAGAGGAAAGGAAGTGGTAAGCATTCAGGAGGTAGCCTTCTGCCTTTCTCATGAAAGCCTTGGGTTGGTGTAATTTTGGAAGGGGGGGGGGTGTCCTGGAGCTTTGCAGCAGATGGGGGGCTCCAGGTCTGCCTAGAGCTGACAGGAGTTCTAGAGGAGAGTGGAGTGTGTTCTGCAGGAGGCTGTGGGCAAGGCCAGGTCCAGGGTGACTCTGTGTCCCCCGTGTGACAGTTGTGACAGGTCAGGGGTGTGAGCAGGTTCCTGGCTGAGGACAGTTGAGGCCCAGGTGGAGAGCGGGCAGAGCACCTGCTTCTGGGCCACCAGCCTCAGCCAACACACATGAGCTCTTTGTTTGTCCCTGTCACTCCAATTCAGACTTCTCTGCGTTGCCAAGCCGAGATACTGGTTTGGGCTTTGTCCCTTGCGTGTGGGTGAAGTTTCAAAAGTTAAATGGTGGAAATGATGGGTCATCAGAACATCTGCTCCTCTTTTATTTCCTGCTCTTCTTCCAGTCACTGACATGAATCAGACCTGCTAGTGGAAGGGATAGTCTGTGTTTTTCTTTCCTGTCCTAATTAAACAATGGAAAAACAGTCTTCTGAAGTAGTCAAAAAATCCTTTGCAGGGGTTCATGTTTTTCTCTTCTGTGAACCACTTTCTAATATTAGAAATTATTTTTGAGGGGCGCCCCAGTCATTCAGCATCTGCCTTCAGCTCAGGTCATTATCCCGGGGTCCTGGGATCGATCCCCACATTGGGCTCCCTGCTCGGTGGGAAGCCTGCTTCTCTCTCTCTCCCTCTGCTGCTCCCCTGCTTGTGTTCCCTTTCTCGCTGTCTCTCTCTCTCTGTCAAATAAATAAATGAAAAAAATTTTTAAATTATTTTTTAAAGTAAAGCACAGCCTCAGAGCTGTAACAGGGTGCAGTGCCCTTCATGAGGGGGAGAAATGGAGGAGGAATGTGGGTTGTTCAGGAGCCCAGAGAGCGGCTCATTGTGCTCCCAGTGGAACACAGGCCCCTGTTAGCCTTCTCTGGTGGCAGGGTGGGAGGTGTCCTGCTCACCTGGTGGCCCTTCCTGGGCTCTGAAACCTGACCAGGTGAATCACTTGTGATTTGAACTGGGGAATCCATGAAGAAAACAGAATGAACCCTGGAGGGTGCCTGCATCCTTTGCACTTGGACAACTCCATGGGGCAAAGGAACTCATCACCCATGAGGCCTGCCAGGATCCCTGAGGGTATGGACTTTGCTTCCTGGGAAGAGGTGGTGTCTTCATCCTTATCTGAAGAGGAGCCATGTTGTCTGATTATGGAGACCCTTTACGTGACCATGTCATTATTATTCTTATTTTAAGAAAGAAATCTAGACATTGACTTCAAGATATAAATATCTAAAGGAACAACAAAAGATCAACTATATATAGGATGACTGAACTTGTACCTCTCATTAGTATGGGCAGCGTAGGGCTGCCCGGATGAGAAAGAACAGGAAATTCTATTTGGGTGGAAGTGTGTTGTACACATGCAGTGCTTGGTTCTTCCTCTTCTTTCTCTGAAGGGAAAATAGAGCAGTGACTGGAGCTTGGTTTCTGATTTGAAGGAATGGGAGACAAGAGATTTGAAAGAGCAGTGTTCGTGCTGACCTGGTGCTCCGTGCCCCGTGAGTGAGGTTTGGAAACGTTGGTGTTCAGGAGGATGTTCGAGTTTCCTGCACACAGAGTTGGCTGGTCTGTCTAATCGGATCTGTTCCTGCCTTTTTTTTTTTTTAAAAGATTTTATTTATTTGACACCCACAAAGAAAGATATCACAAGTAGGCAGAGAGGCGGGGTTGGGGGGTGAAGCAGGCTCCCTGCTGAGCGGAGAGCCGGATGTGGGGCTCAATCCCAGGACCTGAGATCATGACCTAAGCCGAAGGCAGAGGCTTCACCCACTGAGGCACCCAGGCTTCCCCTGTCCCTGCCTTTTGAAGGGCAGCTTGAAGGTGGCTTGAAGCCCTAGGGTTCCTGAGGAATGATCTGGAAGGGACACCTGGATGGGCCAGTGTAGACAAACGCAGGGAATTCCAGAGCTAATGATGAACATGTTTCTGAGACTGGAGGTGGCTTCTCTGTGAGCAGCATTGAGCTGGGGAGGAAAGCAGTCTCTGGGGCTTAGGGGTCACCATGTCAGCCGGTGTGAGTCTGGCAGGGGAGTCAGATCAGATAGCTGGGAGGCTGTGAGCTATGGCGGTGGCCTTCACTCTTGATCCACAGGCCATCGTGCTCCAGGGTCAGGGTTCTGCTCCCCAGCCAGCCGTCTTGCTGCAGATATGATAGGAAACTTGCTTCCTATTTGGTTCTCCAGCCCTTGTGTCAGCAGGGGGCTTGGAGGGAAGCAGCCCACAGGCAGCATTAATGGATTCTTGGCCAGCGTGCCCCCTGCTTCCTCAGATGAGGCACTGCAGGTGTCCTCTGCCTGGTGTCTGTGAATTCAGCCAGCAGAAGCTCTTCTTCCAGAGCCACACACACCCCTGAGAAATCCTCCCCTTTCCTGTGTTGTATGGAAGAGCCTGGCTTTCATCTGGAACTGAAATCTCAGCTCCTGCCATTAGGCTCCAAGGCCACACAGCACACCAGTCTCCTAGATGCTCTAGTTCCACATGGGGCCTCACGTGTGAGACTGAGACCGAGCCTGGGCAGCCTGCTGCTTCTGCTGCTGCAGGTTCCTTCCTGAAAAGTGTGCAGCAAAGCCTGGCTTGTGATGATGTCCCAGGAAAGAGGGACAGGTGCACCATTCTCCCCCAGCACAGGAGGATGCCAGATGTCAATCATAGGTGGCTGGTGCAGGAAGGAGAGATGACTGTTTCCCAGGCATCCCTCCCTTGGCCAGAAGGATATTTGGACCCTGGGATGCTTCTCTGCTCAGGTTTCTCAGATGAGCACCTCAGGCAAGTGGAGGAAGTGTGTGTGCTCTTCTGTAATTGAGGAAGGTGTCTGGTTTCAGGTTTCATGTGCAGGTGGATTCCTCTTATGGCTCATTTTCCTGATGGTCTTCAGGGTGCCATAGGTGAACCCATTGTCCCGGGCATCCTGGCTGTGCAAGGGCTCTGTTCACCTTTTCCCCCAGGGCTCTGGACTAGGAAATCAGAGGGAGTCAGTGGTGAAACCTTCTGAATAGGCCTCCCTTTCTCCCTTGCTGAGATGGCCTGGTGACTGTGCTAACTGCTCCAGAACTGTGAGGTGGCGGTGGTGCTTGCTATTCACATAGGGATCAGGTGGGATTTCACTAGGGAGGTGATGCTTGAGTCAAGTTCTACAGAAGGTGAGTGATATCACAACAAGAGCCTTCCAAATGGAAGGGAAAGCATTTGCAAAGACCCTGGTGTAGGAGCATACCAGGTATGTCCAGGAGCAGCAAGAAGGCCCTGTGGTTACAGGAGACAACTTGGGACATGACCTCAGTGAGGTGACAGTAGGGTGACAAAAAGCCATCACAGGACTGTGTCCCCATGGAACCCTGTTTCACTGGGCCATCCTGGCTACAATCTTTTTTCTTATCTTTTTTAAGATTTTATTTATTTATCCGACAGAGATCACAGGTAGGCAGAGAGGCAGGCAGAGAAAAAGAGAGAGAGAGAGGAACGGAAGCAGACTCCCCGCAGAGCAGAGAGCCTGATGTGGGACTCCATCCCAGGACTCTGGGATCATGACCAGGCTGAGGCTTTAACTCACTGAGCCACCCAGGTGCCCCCTGGCTACAGTCTTGAGAACAGATGGCACAGGGTTGAGGATAGGCAAGGGAGGTCAATGATGGAGGTTTTCCAGGAACTCAGGCAAGAGATGGGCTCTAGTGTAGACCAGGCAGGTGGCCTTGGAAAGAGGTTAGTGCTATTCTGGATACCTGTTGAAGATGGAGATCACAGGATATGCCAATGGTTTCAATATTAGGAGTGGGAGAAAGGAGGAATTGGGGTAACTCCCAGCTCTTGTTGGTTGTCCTGAGGAAGGTGAAGGAGAAGGTTCCTGGGGGTAGGAGGTAGGCCATGTTCCACGTGCTGATGTTTGTGTCTGGGAGAACTTTGAACTTCTACCCCTCAGCAACTTTCAAGTACAAGTCTCCCTCATTTTTCTCAAAGTTCCTGGTAAGACACTTGGTTTTTTGGAAAGATCTACATTATTACCCAGCTCCAGTAGCAGGAAGAAACCCAAAGAGGGTTTCCCCCTTATGAAAAAATCAAAAAGTGGGCATCGTGTTCAGCATCTGTTTTGTGAGGAACCACTACAGAGGCAGCATGTACCCCAGCCAACTCCTTCCTGGGCATTGCACTCCGTGTCCAGCCACAGCACTTTGAATTGTGTCTGTATCTGCTGTGCTTATGTCCATGTATTTTAGGCATCCGTTAGGATGTTGTGTTCTGAGGCCTAATAAGGGCCATAGAGAAGGAACTTTTGATATCTGAGCATGCTTACTCATTTTTCTATAGAAATGAATGGTCATTCCTTTTTCATTTTACACCATTTCTGCTGTGAAAGGTTTCCTAGGAACACTGTACTTTCAAGTAGCGGGGGAGCCTGTACCCCATCTTGTAGGGTTAACTTTCATCTCCACGCTGCACAGAGCATTCTGTTACTTGTGGATTTTATTACTCAGACATGGCACCCTGGACCACCTTCATCTCTTTCCCCCTTCCCTGAATCTGGCGACCAGCCGTCTGTTCTCAGTATGCATGTTTTCAGTACTTTTTGGATTCCACGTGGAATGTCCATGAAACCCTCTGATGTTTATCTTTCTGTATCTGAGTTACTTAACATTTTGCTCCCAAGGTTGATATTTCCTTGTCTGATTATTGTGAATAATGGTGCCATGAACATGGGAGTGCATCTTTCTTTTTGACGGAGTGTTTTTGTGTTCTCCAATGAAATACTCAGTAGAGAAATTACTTGGTCATGTGGTAGGTGTATTCATTTTTTCCCAGACACTCCATAGCATTTGTCACTGTGGCTGCCCCAATTGGCATTCGCACCAACAGTGCACAGGGTCCCCTTGTGTACACACCCTTGACCATGCCTGGTGTCTGTCTCTGGGAAGACTACCGTTCCAACAGTTGTGTGGTGCGAGCTGATGGCGGTTTTGACTTATGTGTCTGTGACGACAGCTAGTGATGTTGAACAACTTTTTCTGTGTCTGTTGGCCACTGCATGCCATCTTTGGAAAGTATCTTTTGACATATTCTCCCCAATTTTTATTCAGTTTTTGTTTGGCTTTGAAGGAGTGTTTTGTGTATTTTGGATATTAGCCTCTTCTCATACACTGGATTTGCAGACATTTTTTCTCACTGAGGAGGTTACCTTTTAAGGGTTTGATGGTTTCTTTTGTCATGCAGAAATGTCAGTTTGATATTTTTCTACTTGTTTATTTTTGCTTTTGCCTTTGCTTTTGGTGTCTGATGTAGAAGACTCCTCAAAACCAATTTTGAGAAACTTACCAACTGGGTTTTCTTCCTGGAGGTTTATGGATTCAGTTCTTATGTTCAAGTCATTCATCCATTCATAATTTGTATGTGTGGTGCAAGAAAGTGATCCAGTCACATTCTTCTGCATTTACTGACCAGTTTTCCCAGTACTGTTCACTGAGGAGACAGTCCCTTCTCCCATTGTATATTTTCTGCTGCTGTGTCATAAGTTAAGACCATACACGTGTGGATTAGTTTCTGAGTTTCTCAGGTTCCTCTTTCCTTCTTTCTTTCCCTTTCTTTCTCCCTCCCTCCATGTCTTTCTTTCCTTCCTTCCTTCCTTCCGGTCTTACAGTTTATTTGCTGGGAACATATTTTTCCTGTTAGAATATATGCAGTGTGGACTTCATTGGTGACACTCTCTGTTAGGACTTTTCTCTGACATCTGTGTTTTTGTAAATGAGTAGTTGGCTCTATAGCTTTCAACAGGTTGAACATTTGGACAGAACTACTTAAGTGGTATTATATTCTTCCATCAGACACCAGATTATGTCTGATTGTCTTCCTTTGTGATGTTCTCAGTTGTGATGATGGATATCTATATTTCCTTTTCTGTAGTAGGTTTATTAAAGTGACTTTAATTTCTCTTAAAAAATGTGGATTCTAGCAGAAAACAAAAAAAAAATGTGGATTCTATTGGCCATCTGGATGTCTTCTTTGAAGAAATGTCTGTTCATGTCTTCTGCCCATTTCTTGATTGGATTATTTGTTTTTTGGGTGTTGAGTTTGGTAAGTTCTTTATAGATTTTGGACACTAACCCTTTATCTGATATGTCATTTGTGAATATCTTCTCCCATTCTGTCAGTTGTCTTTTGGTTTTGTTGACTCTTTCCTTTGCTGTGCAAAAGCTTTTGGCCCAGATGGCCAATAGACACATAAAAAATGCTCAGCATCACTCAACATCAGGGAAATAAAAATCAAAAGCACAATGAGATATCACCTCACACCGGTCAGAATGGCTAAAATTAACAAGTCAGGAAGCAACAGATGTTTGGCGAGGATGTGGAGAAAGGGGAACACTCCTACACTGTTGGTGACAATACAGGCAGGTGCAAGCCACTCTCAAAACCAGCATGAAGATTCCTCAAAAAGTTGAAAATAGAGCTACTGTACAACACAGCAATTACACTACTGGGTATTTATTTATTTATTTATTTATTTTTAAAGATTTTATTTATTTACTCGACAGAGAGAGATCACAAGTAGATGGAGAGGCAGGCAGAGAGAGGGAGAGAGAGAGGCTCCCCGCTGAGCAGAGAGCCCAATGCAAGACTCAATCCCAGGACCCCGAGATCATGACCTGAGCCGAAGGCAGTGGCTTAACCTACTGAGCCACCCAGGCGCCCCCCTACACTACTGGGTATTTACCCTAAAGATACAAATGTAGTGATCTTCTAGAAGGGACATGTGCACCTAAATATTTATAGCAGCGATGTGCACAATAGCCAAACTATGGAAAGAACCGTCAGCAGATGTCCGTCAGCAGATGAATGGATAAAGAAGAGAGCGAGAGCGAGAGCGAGAGAGAGAGAGAGAGAGTGTGTGTGTGTGTGTGTGTATACATACAATGGAATACTGTGCAGCCATTCACAAGAAATGAAATCTTGCCATTGCAATGACATGGATGGAACTAGAAAGTATGATGCTAAATGGAATAAGTCAATCAGAGAACGACAATTATCATATGATCTCTCTGATATGAGGACTTTGAGAGGAAGGGTGGGGGCGTTGTGGGGTAGGGAAGGTTAAAATGCAGTCAAATGCTCTACCACTGAGCTAAACCCTCAGGGAAGGTTAAAATGAAACAAGGTGGGATGGAGAGGGAGACAAACCATAAGAGACCCCTTAATCTCACAAAACAAACAGAGGGTTTGCTGTGGGGAGGGGAGACAGGGAGAGGGTGGTTGGGTTATGGACATTGGGGAGGGTATGTGCTATGGTGAGTGCTGTGAAGTGTGTAAACCTGACTATTCACAGACCTGTACCCCTGGGGCAAATAATACATTTTATGTTAGAAAAATAAATATAAAAGTAGATTTTAAGTTTATCCTTATTTCATAATATATATTTATAGAAAATAGCATGTTTAAAGAAATGCATTTATTGGAAACAATGGTTTGGAACAGGACATAAATATTATTAATTCCCGGGCGCCTGGGTGGCTCAGTGGGTTAAGCCGCTGCCTTCGGCTCAGGTCATGATCTCAGGGTCCTGGGATCGAGTCCCGCATCGGGCTCCCTGCTCAGCAGAGAGCCTGCCTTCCCTCTCTCTCTCTGCCTGCCTCTCCATCTACTTGTGTTTTCTCTCTGTCAAATAAATAAATAAAATCTTTAAAAAAATACTATTAATTCCCATTCAGAGTTAATAATTCTATCAGAGCTAAGTTTTTAAATATACCTTTAATATACTAATGAATAAACTTTGAATAAATAAGCTAAAAGTACTATGATTATCAGTTTCTGAGTTTTTCTATCATGTTTCCATTGACCTGTGTGTCTGTTTTTATGCTAGTATCATACTGTTTTTGATGACAACAGCTTTGTAATCTAGCTTGAAATTGGAATGAGATGATGCCAAGTTGTTTAATCGATTGTTTTCTTTTCTTGCTTGCTTTCTTATCAGTGAGATTATTTATTTATTTATTATTTATACTTAGTTTATATTTGTATATGTGCTGCCGAAGCGAGCACTATACTTAGTTTTATATTTGTATTCTAAATATTTTTTGTATTTTGTAGTATCATTATAATAGCTCATCTTTTTTTTTTTAAGTTTTTCCACATTTTTAAATTTAAATCAGTTATCTAAGGTATAGGTTTTGATGTAATTTCAACGATTCATTAGTTGCATATAATACTAAGGCTCATCACACATGTCCCCTCCTTAACACCCATCACCCAGTTACCCCACCCCCAGCCTACCTCTCCTCCAGTCTGTTCCTATGATTAAGAGTCTCTCATGGTTAAGAGCGAAACCATACGTTTTGTTTTTGTTTTTTGAAAATTTTATTCATTTATTTGACAGAGATCACAAGTAGGCAGAGAGAGAGAGGACACAGCAGGCTCTCTGCCGAGCAGAGAGCCTGATGTGGGGCTTGATCCCAGAACCCTGGGATCATGACCTAAGCTGAAAACAGAGGCTTTTAAACCACTGAGCCACCCCAGGCACCCCAAGAGTGAAACCCATATGATTATTGTCGTTCTCTGCTTGACTTATTTCACTTAGCATAACCTCCTCCAGTTCCAATCCATGTCGATCCAAATAGTGGGCATTCATCACTTTTGATGGCTGAGTACTATTCTAGAGTATGTATGTACCACATCTCTTTATCCATTCCTCTGTTGAAGGACATCTCTGCTCCTTCCACAGTTTGGCTCTTGTGGACATTGCTGCTATGAACCTTGGGAGCATATGCACCTTCTTTTCACTGCATCTGTATCTTTGTGGGTAAACACCCATTAGTGCAATTGCTGAGTTGTAGAGCAGCTCTATTTTTAACTTTTGGAGGAAACTCCATGCTGTTTTGCAGAGTGACTACACCAGCTTGCATTCTCACCAATAGTGTTAGAGGGTTCCCCTTACTCCACATCCTTGCCAACATTTGTTGTTTCCTGTCTTGTCAACTTTAGCCATTCTAACTGCTAGAAGTATCTCATTGTAGTTCTGAATTCCCTGAGACAAGTGATATGGAGCATTTTTTCATGGTCTGTTGGCCATTTGTGTGTCTTCCTTGGAGAAGCAACCCTTCCTGTCTTACGCCCATATTTTGAGTAGATTCTTTGTTTCTTGGGTGTTGAGTTTGAGAAGTTCTTTGTAGATCTTGGATACCAGACCTTTATCTGTAATGCCATTTGCAAATACCTTCTCCCATTCTGTAGGTTGTCTTTTAGTTTTGTTAATTGTTTCTTTTGCTGTGCAGAAGCTTTTTATTTTGATGAGGTCCCAATAGTTCATTTTTTGCTTTTGTTTCCCTGGGCTTTGGAGGCATGTCTTGCAAGAAGTTGCAGTGTCCAAGGTCCAAGAGGTTGTTGCCTGTGTTCTCCTCTAGGATTTTGATGTGAGACATGAATCAATTACCTTTCTTTCGGGATTGCATTTGAGCTCTCTCTCTTCTTGGTGAGTCTAGGTAAAAGTTTATCAGTTTCGTTTATTCTTTCAAAAAAAAAAGGCAGCTCCTATTTTTATTGATTTTTTGTCTTTTTTAGTCTCCATTGGATTAATTTCCACATTCCACTTTGTTATTTCCTAATATCTACTGATTTGGGGCTTTTGCTTCCCACCCCCCAATTCTTTCCCCTGTATATTAGGTTGGTTATTGGAGATCTTTCAGATGGATTAATGAGGATCTGAATTTCTATGAACTTCCCCCTTAGAGCTACTTTTGCTGCATCCCATAACTTTTCTTTTCTTTCTTCTCTTTTTTTTTTTTTTAAAGATTTTATTTATTTATTTATTTGACAGAGATCACAGAGAAGCAGGCAGAGAGAGAGAGAGAGGAAGGAAGCAGGCTCCCTGCTGAGCAGAGAGCCCCGTGCAGGGCTTGATCCCAGGACCCCTGAGACCATGACCTGAGCCGAAGGCAGAGGCTTAACCCACTGCCCAGGCGGCCCCCCCCCCCAACTTTTTCATATGTTCTCATTTTCATTTGTCTCAAGGTACTTTTAAAAATTTCTTTTGATTTCTTCTTTGACCGTTGGTGGTTTACTAGCATGTTGTTAAATTTCTGCATATTTGTGACTGTCCCATTTGTTCTTGCGACTGATTTCTACTTTCATACTGTTGTGGTTGGATAAGATTAGAACCAGTGCATGAAGGGAGCATTCGGTTTAAAGTTTAGTTTTCCTGGGGTATTTTCTGAGGGCAGACCATGACTTCCATGGTGACAGAGGAAGGTTTTTGTGGAGACTGGGGTAAGGGTGGTCAACCCTTGTTAGAAATACTGATGACTACCATGCAGGCTGTGTACCACAATTCACACTGTAGTCCTGATGGACTCATACTTCCTTAGAAACCTTTTGTAAGACGTGCAGGGGTGGCCTTCTCTAACAAGCTGCTTGTCGGTTCAAGTATTTCTACATCAGGGTAGATGATGCAAAGTATAGTTTTATAGTAAACATGACAAAAGACATTTAAATGACAGAATAGCATGTCATTAACTGTACTCTCTACTATGGCAGTGACAGGAAAAAGTGAACGATGGGGTCAGAAGGGGGAATGGGATTTCCAAGAAGGAGGCTGCTGAGTAGTCAGGGGGTCGGGGGGGTCACATGGAGGAAGGGACCAGGGACACTTGTCACGCGTTTACAACAGTGTAGCGTCAGGGTGTGCGCTCTGCCTGACCCACAACCCCCAGGGGCATTGAGGGCATTCTAGATTCAGAGGATCTACAGACTGCAAATTGGCCTGAGCAGAGGCCTCTGTGGTATGTCTTTCTTGGTTCCTGGGTGTGGCTCTTTCTCTGCTTCTGGAAGCTGTTGATTCTCTTTTTGTTTTCCTCTGGGCTGCACTATTTTGTGTGGGTTCAGTACTGTTAGTTGACACAAATTCTTCCTGAAAAGAAGTGGAATAGAAGTCATCCTTTTCCCCCCATGTAGACCTGAATATATTTAATTGTAATAGCCTTTTCCCAGGCCCCTGGGCCTTCAATCTGTTCGCCAACCTTGAGATTTTTGGAAACATCTTCTATTTTTAACACGTCGAAAGAATTGGTTTGGTTTTTTAAAAATTCAACAAGGTCACACTTATAATCTATAAAATGATCTGTAAACACTGAATGAACAAGGCTTGATAGGATGAGGGAAGAATTGGCTTTGTGGTGGGGCCAATGTTTACTCACTGTTGCCCCCGTGTGGCCACTCTCCAGATAGCATGTGGCCAAATGTGTTCCAACTTAGCAGATTCAAGGGAGAATAAGACAGAAGGTTGGCCCCTGAATTCCTTAACTCCTAAAAACCATCCTCTAATTTATGAGTGATATTCTAAATCAAGTTTATGTAACTAGATCTTTAGGGTTAGGGTCAGGGTCAAGTTTCATACATTAACTATGACAGCTTTTTATATGTCAATCTTACCTGCCTAAAGTGTTTTTTTTTTTGTTTTTTTTTGTTTTTTTTTTAATACAAGGGAGAGGATATTGTCACCAAAGCACTGAACACATTACCTGTCCAGGTAACTAAATATAATTATTGTTTCATCATAGCTGAGGACCAGGAGCTGGGCCTACAGGTACTTGACAGGTAGCATCTACGGCCAGCGGCCCATCTTCCCATGACAACCCACACCCAGCTCAGCACATCCTCTGCTCCGCTCAGGGCAGCAAACAGACAGACCAGGTGCAGGTGGGACTCCCTCCTGTCAGGCATGGCTTGCTTCCGACAGGTAGAGAAATGGGCCAGCTCACATACACATGACGTGTTCTTTTGGTTCCTTGATATCTGCCTCCCCTTTCTGTCATCCTGGTTCTGAACCTTTAGCTCCTGTGAGAACTTGGCTTTGCAGAATTTCTGTTGACATTATGAAGTGTAGATCTGTGTGGCCTTTGTTCCTTGTCCTTGGGTCAGAGATGAAGTCAGGAAAAGTCATCATACTCTGAAAGTAACACAAATAAATATCAGGTGTGCTTTGCCCCCAGCACCTCAGGCTTGAAAGCAATGGCAAACTATGTACTTCATGTTCTACACAATCAGCTTTAGGGACTCATAGATGCATGTGAAATGAAATTGTACCAAAAGAAATCTTGTTACTGAACTTTTGCCTTGCAGAAGACAGTTTACAGACACCACCCCTCACCCATCCTGTCATTTCTGGTCTGGCCAATGCCCAGTCACACTGACACGTGTAGCCACACAAGGGCACAACTGTGACATCCTCCTGGAGCACTCCCGATCCCGATGCCCCCCAGTTTGGCCAATCCTCCACACTCCAGTCCTCCTGAGTATCCCCTGTCATGGCATTTGTCATATAAGGCTGTCACTTATTGTCTCTCGGTCTCTCCTTTCTGCTTGGAGTAGATCTCTCTCACAGAAGCCTGGCTGGGTGGCAGGTGGATGAATGGTTTTGGGATTTTGCCCCTGGAACAGCAGGGGTCCTTCAAAACCCTGATGGGCAGGGGGAGTCTCTGTCCCTCTGTGTGCCCCCAGCCTCGGTGGAACATAGTGTCCAGGACAAGGGATTTGGGAGTCCTCCCAGATGAAGTTTGTTCCATGAAGGTGGCTTCCTTTCGAGATCATTATGGAACCACATTGCATGGCTCTTCCTGTGAGACAGAAAGCATGCTATTGTACTTTATTTTCCTTGCACACTGTGGCTATCAAAGAGGAAACACATGCTCACACTCACAAGTTCACACCTACACCTCCATTTCTGAGCATCACTACCATGTAAACTACAGTGAATTCCTATTGGGCTGCAGACATGTAGATGAGCCATTCAAGGTGTAATTGGAGGAGGATGGGAGAATGGTTATGGAGTTCTGGCTAAAAGGATGGAAGTCCTTGACTTTGGGGCTGAGGAAATTAGATTTTACCCAGAAGGCGCTAAATTATACTCAAAGAAGTGACATAATCTTAGGATCTTTAAGACCAGGGATCGGCACAGACTTTTCTGTAAAGTCTTCTGTAAAGACTTTCTGTTAGGTGTTATAGTCCATGTGGTCTCTCTGACATTGACTCCACTCTTGGGTTGTGGCTTGAAAACAGCCACAGACCATCCATAACTAATGTTCCAGACACACTTGATTGCGAGAATATAGAGGGATGTCCCATTTTCCCCATGGGTGGTAGCTTCCCACATCCCAGATCTGCAACATGATAGATGTTGGGAGAGAGGGCTCTTTTTTTCCAGTGGCAGTGGGAATACACTGAGATCTACCCTGCCTGACCCCGGCCCCTCCACTTGAAAGGAAAAAAAGATGATAGTGAGATTGGCCAACAATTAAGGCCTCAGCAATTCCTCCACATTTCTCTGTAGGCCTCGAGCTTCCCACAAGATGTTTGTCCATGGTTGAATTCCATGTAGGTATTGTTTGGAGGAGTATGTCCCCATTACCTGGAGGATATATTTTGTGGGTTATATATCACACAGATGGTCATCTTGTTCAGGCCAAGACCATGAGCACATGTAGGGTTCTCCTGAGTTAGCAGAGGATCTAGCATGTGTGGGCTTCAGGATGAGTCCAATTCAGCCCTCAGCAATGTTATGGAGCACCTGGCTTCCTGGGCCTCGGCCACTTCTGCAGTCGTGATGGAAAAGGCCCTGGCATGGGTGGTCCACCCCAGGCTTGGCTCTGCAGGCTGAGACCCAAGGTTCCTCCCATCTTATTGGTTGGGATCAGGTCCCATGCCCATGGATGAGCCAATCGCTGGAGCCAGGGAGTGGAGCTGTGGAGATTGGCACAGGTTGTCAGGACCTCTGTTGTAATGACTTTTCTAATGGCCATGGTCGCAAGATCTTCTGGGATGGATCTGTTAATAAAATGGATATTAATTTCTGATAGTAAGTGCATCCAAGGTGCTGGCTTAGCACCTAGCACCTCAGTCCTAGCACCTCTGTACAACTGTACCCCTCTGCAGAGACAGTAGCTGAGGATGAGCAAAGTGGATGGAAACTGGAGTGCACAAAGAAGGGTGTGTGGGGGAGGGGAGTGGGAATAGTAACTCTGGCCAAGCTGTATCTCCAATTTACCTAGGTTCAAGAAGGTGCAGGGAACCCATGGTGTTTCCAACATTTTGTAGATGGAGAATATGCCTTCTGCATGGAGTATGACAAGACTTGTTCCAAGTAGTCTCTCATTGGTATGGAAATTGGGGAGAGCAGCACCCTCCATCTGCTAGGATAGGTGTGGGGGCTCTGTGCTCTCAAGAAGGCTTTCACAGGGCTCACTTGTCTGGCTTTCACAGGGCTCACTGTGAGCCTGCACACAGGACTGAGGAGGACGGTTCATGTTTTTGTTCCTAGGATGGAGTCTTGGAAGAATACGGTGTCCTGGGTAATCCCAGGGAGGGTACAGACCTGGAGTCCACTGTAGAGTTACTTCGTGGAAGTGGCGGTGATCTGCTGCACCCGCTTCATCAGATGTCTGTCCTTTATTGAGTTCTGGGTGGGGTTTCTGTGACTTTGACCTACTGGCTGGGATTTCCAAGGAGTAGGATTTTTTGGCATCACTATAAGAGTTGGTCCACCAGGACTGGGCAAGTCCTGTTCTGCTACTGAGAAACGTGTCTGTAGAGGTTGGAGTGTTGTGACAAGCCTAGAGGTCAATGGCGAGGTGGTTACAGTGGTCAGCCAGACTATTGTTATTGATGATTTATATGGGTGACCTTCCATAGGATGAGATGTTAGTTCTTATGGTTAGGGATCCTCATTAAATGCCACCAAAATGAGATCATTTTTCTGAGTTTCATACTCGATATCTTTTTATTACCTCTAAATAGCCCTCCTTGTACTTGTTATTTTAATGAGCAGTGCATTACAACATTGCCTGCTTTTTAACCCGTGCGTTGATGAGGATTTGAGAAAGGAAAATGTTGTCAATGCTTCCACTAATTTTTACAGTGGAACAAACAATAAAATTTTATTTCTGACACAAAGGAGGATGTATCCTGCTGTGATTCTTAGTTTAAACCAGGGTGGGGGCCCTTTTTTGGTAATGGTAATGAGTACCATAGGCCTTCCTAGGGAACATTATCAGATTATATTGGAAACTTGGTCTTTGTTATTGTGGAAGAATCAGGAGTCAACCAATTATTTGTCTCCTGTTTCATTTTCCATGAACACTTCCCCAATATTTCATTTCACACCTCTACCATTGTGAAATCATCCCAACTTTGGCACCAGCTTGCCCTTCTCTGCCAAGAGTATGTTTGGGCCAAGAAAAAAGCTGCTTCTGGGTGACTGGGAGACTCTAGGACCAGAATGCTGTCAGTAGGGAGTTCTTGGGACTCTACATTCCAAACCATCTCCTGACACCCAGACGAAATACATTTCAGATTTAGAAACTTCAGATAGAAATTTTCTGTCCATGATGAGAACTGAAGAAAATGTATCATCCCTAAAACTAAGCTTAACCCCTAATTTTAATGCTGAAACCTAACCTGACCTTAAAGCCCAAACTGGAACCCTGAATCCCAAACTTGAAGGTGAATCCAAAGCCTGGACTCTAAAACCTGATCCCTGGAGCCAAACCCTGGACCATGAACCCAACATTAACTAGAAACTCTGAATCATGAACCTGAACCCAAATCCCTGCATGAACCTAAACCCCAAATTTGATCTTAAACTTTATTCCAGAAACCTTGAGCCTTAAACCCTGAGTCATAAACCTAAACCCCTAAATTCTAACTGTTCCCTTGCCCCTCACTATAAATCCTTACCTGACCCTAAACCCAAAGCCTGATCTAGAGCTCTGACTGAAACCTGAACCCAAATCCAAATTCAAACCCTTCACCACACTTTGTTTATGCATTCACCATTGATGGATATTTGCAGTTTCTACCTTTTGATACTTGTGAACATTGTTTGCATTAATGGCTAGAGTTAGGGTCTTGGAATGGGGTCAGAGCCAGTCTTAAGTTCAAATTGAGGTCAGAGTGCAGGTCTGCGTTAGGGCCAGGGTCATGTTCGGTGCCAAGGTTTGGGTCAGAGACTGTTGTCATTCCATATTGTTTCCAATTCATTGTTCCTTAGCTATTTGGAGAGGTTGTGGGATATCGGGCGACGTGCAGCTTGGAATTTCCAGAAGGAAATGGCTTCAGCTGGAGCCCGAGATAAAGCTGGTGCTGCCCCTGAAGGGTGAGCTCCCCTAGTCCTGCACTGCCTCCACCGCCTGCAGAGGGCGCAGGACCTCAGCTCCCGCACTGAGCCTGGTCTGCGCAGCCGCAGCTGGGACAGGAGCCGGCCCTCCTCAGGACCTGCTGTGGAGACTTCTGGGGGTTGTGGGGCTGCTCCCAGGCTGACAGGAGAAGCTGGGGGAGGAAGGGGGTCCACATCCACACTGAAAGGACCCGCTGTGGAGGACATGA
Organism: Mustela erminea; assembly: GCF_009829155.1. Lineage (NCBI taxonomy): Eukaryota > Metazoa > Chordata > Mammalia > Carnivora > Mustelidae > Mustela > Mustela erminea. Next base: position 13,050,775 of record NC_045634.1, read on the forward strand.
GGCTGCATCCACACTGACAGCAGTCTAGCCTCCTCATGACCCACACTGGAAGAGAAGGTGAGGAGAGGCCGCCTGAGTGGGGGCTGGGGTGGGGGTGCGTGGTCTCAGGATCCCACCGAGGATCCCACCCAGGAGGAAGGGTGCGCTGTGTAGACACTGGGGCTTCCGTGGTTTTGTGTGTGGTGACATGGGGTCCCCCGTGGTGCTGTGCATGGGACTGTGGGGTTTCCCCTTTCTGGGCTCAGATGCTCCCCCAGAATCCCACATCTGTGTTTGTGCACTCGCGGATTCGGTTCCTGGGGCTCCTCAGACAGTCTGCAGTCAGGGAGCAGCTGCGGGCTCCGTGCTTCTGTTCCCCCTGCCTCGTCCCTGCAGGGCCCTTCCCGTGTCTACATCCGCTTCAGGGTTGGTCTGGAGTCTAGAAGTTGGGAGCTATAGCTCGGACTGTGTAGACGGCTTTGGGGAGTAGGTATTTTCCCAGTGTCGGTTCTTCCTAAGCACAGAGTGCCTTCCCGTCTTCGTGTGTCTCCCTCCCCGTCTGTCAGCAGTGTCCCACGGCTGTCAGAGGACAGATCTGTCACCCGCTTGGTTCAGGGGACTCCTAGGTATCTTGTTCTTTTGGATGCAGTAGTAAATGAGATCATTCTCCATAGTCTGTCTCTGATGATTCCTTCGGAGCACGTAGAAATGCAATTGATTTGTGTACATTGATTTTGTTCCTTGTATGTTTCTTGAGTTTCTTAGTTCTGTTTGCCTTAAACTCAAACTGCGAGTTACTTGACCAGCAACGTGGGTTTATTTGGGAAGAACAAGAGAATGGCAATCTGGATGAGCAAGCTACGGTCCCACCACAGGCAAATGCAAGCAGCAAAGGAAAGGAGCTTTATTTCATGGAGAAGGAGGAAGAAGTTGGGAGGGTTGTTGGGAAGGAAAGTCCCCTGGAGAAAGGCAGGGGTTTGAGGTGTTGGAGGATTCTCACTGGCTGAGCTGCGGGGATGGTGGATTTCTTGCAGGAGATGAACCCCTGTGGGACCTGGAATGGATGAGTCTCTCCAGCGGGGGGTTGTAATGTGGGGTCTGTAATGGACACTGAGCAGCCGGTGCCCCCTTCCAGCCTTCCCTTCTGGTGTCTCCAGTCCACTTTTGAGGCTTCCCTTCATGCTTTTTCACAGTTCTAACGAGGTTGTGGTGGAATATTGTGGAAAATTGGAATTCCAAATCCCACTGCTTCTGCTGTACCCAAGACACAGGAGCCCCTGATTTAATCCTCCCAAGAGTCTCCTGCTAACATGTGGCCTCCTCCAAGGGTGAGTGGCATCTCCACGGTGGGTGACCTGGATCCTGGAGGGCTCAGTCTCCGTCCAGAAGTTTGATGTCCTCTATGCTTCTCTGATGTGGTGCCCATGTGGTTGTTTGGAAGAGTCGTTATCCTCTGCCATGATTTTGAAGTGCAGTCAGCTTGTTCCAGCAGCACAAATATGCTTTATCTCCACACTCAGACTCCCCAGCTGTCATTTCTTCACTATGTTGGCCACTTCCCATGGGATGCTTCAATGTTTTTGAACCCAAACAGGAACAGTGTCCCACAGAACCTCTATGTAACCCCAAGTGAGAAAATCATGAGAAAATCCTACATTTGAATCCAGACCACAGGCCCACTTCAGGTATCACCCCCTGCCTGACGGTCTGAAATGTCTTCTTCATTCAGATCCGGTTTTCTTCTTCCGGAACTTCTTCGAGGACTTTCCTTCTTTGGGTAACCCTTGATAGATTTAAGGAGCACAGACAGCTCCAATATGAGTGGTATTTCTACATGGCTAACTGCGGCTGTCTCCAGTGTCCATCCACATTGTGACATGCATCAGTCCTTCACTCACTTCTTCACAGTGACTAAACATAAGAACATTGACCCCTTAAAACATTTCAGGTACACAGTTCTCTGGCCTTAGCTGAATTTCCATGGTTGTACATCATTCTCCAGAACTTTCTCATTCTTCCTGAGGGAGACTGTGTGCATGAAACACCACCTTCCCATTCCCCTTTCCCCTTGGCCCCTACAGGTGCATACAATATTGTGTGTCTGGATACTTCGTATAAGTGGAATCATTCAGTATCTGTCCTTCTGTGACTGGCAGATTTCACTCAGCATAATGACTTCCGGGTTCAACCTGTGTTGTAGCCTGTGTCAGAACCTTCATTTTTAAGGCTGAATCGTGTTCTGTCGTGTATGTACCACATTTTGTTTGTCCATTCATCCATCAGTGGACGCTTGGGTGGCTCCACCTTTCGGCTGTTGTGAGAAATGCTGCTCTGAATATGGGTACTTGTACTTTCAATTTTGGGGAGGCTGCAGTGGAATTCTGTGTTTAATATTTTAAGCAACTACCCATATTTTTCCCCACAAATGAACCATTTTACTTTATTCCTTCATAGGGCAGAACAAGATTGTGACTTATGGATCTACCTCCTTTTGTTTATCCTTTTCCCCATGGGTGGACATTTGCATAGTTTCTGGATTTTGCCTATTGTAAACACTGCTGCTTTGAATAACCCTGTACATTTTTGTTTGTTTGAACCAGAGTTTTCAATTTTGGGAAATTAAAAATTTCAGTTTTCAATCTAAGAATACAATTGTTGAGCCAGATGGTAATTCTGCTTTGATCTATTTGAGTAAATGCCAAACTATTTTATACATAGACTGCACCATTTTTCACAAGCAAGGTTTAAGGGTTTCAGTTTCTCAACATCCTTTTGTTATTTTTAGTTTTCTTGATTATAGTGATTCTACTTATGTAAAAGGATATCTAACTGGTTTAAATCTTCATTTCCATGAAGACTAATGATGTTAACATCTATTCATATGCTTTTCACCTTGTGTATGATTTCCGTGGAGAAGGGTCTATCCAAATCCTTTGTCCATTTTAAAAATGGGGTTGTCTTTTTGTTGAGGATTTTTTTTTCAAAAATTCCAAAATTTTGTTCCACATTTCATTATTTATGCACCACACTCACTGCTCCATGCAGTACGTGCCCTCCATAATACCCACCACCAGGCTCACCCAACCTCCCACCCCCCACCCCTCCAAAATCCTTAGATTGTTTTTCAGAGTCCATAGTCTCTCATGGTTTGTCTCCCCCTCCAATTTCCCCCAACTCCCTTTTCCTCTCCATCTCCCTATGTCCTCCATGTTATTTCTTGTGCTCCACAATTAAGTGAAACCATATAATAATTGACTCTCTCTGCTTGACTTACTTCACTCAGCATAATCTCTTCCAGTCCCATCCATGTTGCTACAAAAGTTGGGTATTCGTCCTTTCTGATGGAGGCATAATACTCCACATCTTCCTTATCCATTCGTCCATTGAAGGGCACCTTTGTTATTTCCACAGTTTGGCGACTGTGGCCATTGCTTCTATGAACATTGGGGTACAGATGGCCCTTCTTTTCACTGCATCTGTATCTTTGGGGTAAATACCCAGTAGTGCAATTGTAGGGTCATAGGGTAGCTCTATTTTTAATTTCTTAAGGAATCTCTACACTGTTTTCCAAAGTGGCTGCACCAACTTGCATTCCTACCAACAGTGTAAGAGGGCTCCCCTTTCTCCACATCCTCTCCAACATATGTTGTTTCCTGTTTTGTTAATTTTGGCCATTCTAACTGGTATAAGGTGATATCTCAATGTGGTTTTAATTTGAATCTCCCTGAAGGCTAATGATGATGAACATTTTTTCATGTGTCTGATAGCCATTGGTATGTCTTGATTGGAGAAATGTCTGTTCATATCTTCTGCCCATTTTTTGATATGTTTGCCTGTTTCATGTGTGTTGAGTTTGAGGAGTTCATTATAGATCCTGGATATCAACCTTTTGTCTGTACTGTCATTTGCAAATATCTTCTCCCATTCTGTGGGTTGCCTCTTTGTTTTTTTGACTGTTTCCTTTGCTGTGCAGAAGCTTTTGATTTTGATGAAGTCCCAAAAGTTCATTTTCGCTTTTGTTTCCTTTGCATTTGGAGACATATCTTGAAAAAAGTTGCTGTGGCTGATATCGAAGAGATTACTGCCTATGTTCTCCTCTAGGATTCTGATGGATTCCTGTCTCATGTTGAGGTCTTTTATCCATTTTGAGTTTATCTTTGCATATGGTGTAAGAGAATGGTCGAATTTCATTCTTCTACATATAGCTGTCCAGTTTTCCCAGCACCATTTATTGAAGAGACTGTCTTTTTTCCACTGTATATTTTTTCCTGTTTTGTCAAAGATTAATTGACTGTAGAGTTGAGGGTCCATATCTGGGCTCTCTACTCTGTTCCACTGGTCTATGTGTCTGTTTTTATGCCAGTGCCATGCTGTCTTGGTGATCACAGCTTTGTAATAAAGCTTGAAATCAGGTAATGTGATGCCCCCAGCTTTATTTTTGTTTTTCAGCATTTCCTTAGCGATTCGGGGTCTCTTCTGATTCCATACAAATTTTAGGATTATTTGCTCCAGCTCTTTGAAGAATACCGGTGGAATTTTGATCGGAATGGCATTAAAAGTATATATTGCTCTAGGCAGTATAGACATTTTAACAATGTTTATTCTTCCAATCCAAGAGTGTTTCAAGCATTCTTAAGCAAGGTGGTCTTTAGCTTCCAGGTGTTTGAATTCCTTCCAAACTTTTCCTTGTGGTTGAGCTCCAGTTTCAAAGCATTGTGATCTGAAAATATGCAGGGAATAATCTCAATCTTTTGGTATCAGTTGAGCTCTGATTTGTGATCCAGTATGTGGTTTATCCTGGAGAAGTTTCCATGTGCACTCGAGAAGAATGAGTATGCTGTTGTTTTAGGGTGAAATGTTCTGTATATATCTATGAGGTCCATCTGGTCCAATATGTCATTCAGTGCTCTTGTTTCTTTATTGATTTTCTGCTTGGATGATCTGTCTATTACTGAGAGTGGTGTGTTAAGATCTCCTACTATTAGTGTATTCATATCAATATGACTCTTTATCTTGATTAACAATTTTCTTTTGCAATTGGCTGCTCCCATATTGGGGGCATCAATCTTTACAATTGTTAGATCTTCCTGGTGGATAGTCCCTTTAGGAATTATGTAGTGTCTTTCTGTATCTCTGACTACAGTCTTTAGTTTAAAATCTAATTTATCTGATATGAGAATTGCTACCCCAGCCTTCTTTTGAGGCCCATTGGCATGAAAGATGTTTATCCTTCCCTTCAATTTCAGTCTGGATGTATCCTTAGGTTCAACATGGGTCTCTTGTAGACAGCATATGTATGGGTCCTATCATTTTATCCAGTCTGCAACCCTGTGTCATTTTATGGGCGCATTTAGGCCATTCATGTTGAGAGGGATTATTGAGAGATACATTTTTATTGACATCATGTTGCCTATGATGTCTTTGTTTCTATAGATTGTCTCCATATATTTCTGGTCAATGATGTTCTTGGATTTTTTCCTTTTATAGAACCCCCCCTTAATATTTATTGCAGTGTTGGCTTGGTGGTCACATGCTCTTTTAAACCTTGCCAGTCTTGGAAGCTCTTAATCTCTCCATCCATTTTGAATATCAGTCTTGCTGGATAAAGTATTCTTGACTGCATGTACTTCTCATTTAGTGACCTGAATACATCTTGCCAGCCCTTCTGGCTTGCCAGGTTTCTGTGGACAGGTATGATGTTATTCTGATGGGCTTTCCTCTGTACATAAGGGATTTCTTCCTTCTAGGTGCTTTCAAGAGCTCCTGTCTAAAATTATGATTCATCATTTTCACAGTCAGGTGTCTTGAGATCTTTCTAGATTCTATGATCTTGGGGGGAGACCTTTCTGCTTCTATTACATGAACATTGGTTCCATTCGCCAGATTGGGAAAATTTTTATGGAGAATTTGTTCAACTATATCTTCTAGGCTTCTTTCTTTCTCCTCTCCCTCAGGGATTCCAATAATTCTGATGTTGAAACATTTCATGGCATCATTTATTTCCCTAATTCTGCTTTCATGGCTTCTAAGCTGTTTGTTCCAGGCTTCCTCCTGATCCTTTTTCTCTATTTGTTTGTCCTCCAGATCACTAATTTTGTCTTCTGCCTCTGTTACCCTAGCTTTTAGAGAATTTAGATTAGATTGGAACTCATTGAGAGCATTGTTAACATCATCCCTGGTCGCCCTAATCCATTCCATTTTGTCATCCAAGGCTTTCTCCAACCTAGCTATTGCCTGGATAATTGTTAGCCTGAATTCCCTTTCCGATATACTGTCTATGTCCATATCCAGTAGCTCTGATGGAGAGAGCCCAGTCTCTGAATTTTTCTGCTGTTGGGTACTCCTCCTCCTAGTCACTTTGGTGAGAGATGGCTGAATGGATGTGTAGCTGAATGTATCAACCATGGTGCAGGCAAGGTGCACCCTGAATGCTTCTGTCCACTGGTGTCTTCTGTCCTCATAGAGATCCAGAAGTGTAAAATTCTAATCTCAGGCTGATTTCACGGGTGATCAGAGTTCTTTGGGAGGTAATCAGCTCACTTTAGGGGACAGGTTGAAAGAGCGCCTCCTCCTACTTCTCCACCATCTTGTCTCCCTCCTCCAGTAGTATGTCTTTCATCACCTTGTGGTGACCTTGCCGGTCAATTCCGGATGATTTGTTTAGGTTTCCCTTACTTTCTTTCAGCAATGTTTTACAATTTTCAGTGTACAAGACTTATGCTTTGATTACATCTATTCCTAAGTATTTTGTCAATGTTGATGTTCCTTAAAATGGAATTGTTTTCTTAAATTCCTTTTTGAATGATTCATTGCTAGTGTGTACAAATAACAGAGATTTTTTGTGTATTGATATTTTGTCCTGTAATGTTGCAGAATTAGGGTGTATATTACAAAGGTCAGTGGGTCATGCAGGGGGTCAGTAAACTTCTGGTCAATCATTTTCTTGGGGTCCATCTCATGAGGTCTTGCTGGCATCTGGAAGTGGTTATTGCTTGAGGGGTCATTTTGGTGCCTGCCATTTCTTTGACTTGAGTTAATAGATGAGCTGGAAGGAGGGAGGTCATCAGTTAGGAAGTACAGATGAAGGTCAGAGTGGAGGTGGGTAAAGACCTCTTTCACTCCAAGGGTGGGGAAACTCTGAGCCTCTGCTACACACCTTGCCCTGCTGATGGCTTCATGCTGCCTAGTCCTAAAAGCTGTCCTTTTAATGCACTGGTCATCTAGGAAGTAACATGTTTCCCTAAGTTCCATGAGCCACTAGAGCAGACTATTCTAACCTGAGGAGGAGGTTGTGAGGACCTCCCATCTGTAGCCCATAGCTCAGAAACAGAGGTGACCTCTCTGTCTAGCCACTGGCTGACCACTAGGTTAACAGCACAGGGATCCAGTGACCACACACAACAAAGAACATAGACTTGACAAAGTTAGTTCAGAAAAGTCACTAAGCCAACAGTAGCAACCACAACAGGCAGCCATAATGAAGCATGAGGAAGGTCTGATTTCAGAATGCTTCCATTATAATCATCATCACACCCTGGACTTGTCAGTGGGGCCAAGTCCCCCGGCTGGGGGTCAGGTAGCTTCCTACCTCTCCCTGGCTCCCCAGCTGTGCACAGCCCTGTATTGCTTCCCAGCAGAGGCGGTTTTAACTAGGGTCAAAAAGACAGGATGGGTTTTCCTGACTCCACCTGCCACCCCTCCACCCTCTCCCCAGTGCTGCAAGATGGGAGAGTTTCCTTCAACTCCTCTTAAGGTCTCTGACTGGATCTGGAAATTGACAAAGACAGATGAACAGGAGAAAAGCAGCCAAAGTGTATTGATTTTGTGTGTGTGTGTGTGTGTGTGTGTGTGTGTGTGTGTGTGTAAGCCTCACATGAATATGGAGACCAGCACAGGTGACTGGAGCAGACAGCTCTTCTACTTTTTAGACAAAGAAGCAATCAATGTGTGAAGAATTGAGAGACACGGGACTTTGGACTAGGGCTGATAAATGATAAAAAGAAGTAACTGGGAAGATAAAGGTTAGCCTTTGTGGCCCTAAATTCCTTGACTCTGGTGATAAGCAAGTCCTCCCTGCAGTCTGGGCAGAGAAAGTGCCACATGGAAGTGTTATGACCTGCTTCAGGGAAGAAGGGCTGGTGGCTGGGAATCAGAGGGTCCTTCCTGCTTCTGCTCTATCCAAAATTCTTTCAGTTTCTATATTTAATTTGACAAGGTGCCATATTTGGGGCAGTATGCCCTGACCCTCACTGGCCTGGTGCTATACCCCATCTCCTCCTAGTATCCACGACATTGAATGTGCTGCTGTGGAGACCTCCCAGCACTGGGGCAGCCCATTGTCCAGGGAGGCACCTGCCTCCAGGCGAGGATTGCCTACGACTTTCCACATGGGTGCCCTGTTGCTAAGGGTGGCCCCCGCTCCTCGGGGAGATTGGGTGAGAGTGTACAGATCTGACTTCATTTCCTGCAAATGTCTACCCAGTGGTGGGATCATACAGGAGTTCTATTTTTAGTATTTGGGGGAAACTCCATACTTTTCCCACCATGGCTGTGCCGACCAAGGTCAATTCCGGATGATTTTACCTATGAACCAGAAATTTTTCAAGAACCTCTCCAGCAGATAACATGAGAACATTTTCAAGGCCTTCAAAGTATACTAACCATAGGAACAGCATGGTAACTCAGAAACTACTGAAATGAAAAACTAGTTCTCCTTCTTCTCTTTCTGGCCAATGTGCTAGTCTGTGGCTGGATCCAGCTCAGGCAGCTGGAAGGTTGACTTCCCAGGTCGGCTGCCACTGAGATGGCTACTATTTCCAGAAATTCTTCAGAGTATGGCCAAATTTCCCCATGAGGCAAAACCACCCAAGATTCCCACTGTCCCTACCTGACCTCCAGATGCTCCTCAGTTACTCCTGTGCCACTGGTGTCTTCTTGGTACCCTGACCTGGCTGTTTTCAGGCAGCTCATCTAGTAGTACCCTCACTTTCTGGGAGGGGGGGGAGATTAGCTGGAATCCGCAGTGTGTCCTGCTGCCCCACCTGGATCTCTTTTTGAAGGCACATCGTCTGGGCCATCTGAAGACCCAAGACCACGGGCCTGTGGCCTGGAGGGGTTCTGAGCAGAGCTGGTGGGATGGGAGGGCTGCAAGGCAAGAGGCAAGTTTCCAGTAAAGCTGTCTGGGGTCCCCGGCATCACACCATTTTTGAATCAAAGCCCTGAGGTCTTTAAAATGCCAGCAATGTTACAGCATGGTCCAGAAAATCACACGTCTCTGTGCGCCCAATACCACCTAAACTACTGATCGTTTCTTGTCACTTGAGCTGAGTACAAAGGGTTGGGAGTTGAAGCTTGAGGGGAGGTCCTGGGCCAGACTTTGTGTTTGGGGACACAGGCCATCCAGATAAGATTGCGCTGAGCCTGAGGAAGGGGCCTGGGTGGAGACCCCAGTAGCAGGCACTGGTGTCCGCTGATGTTCCCTCAGCCTGCCCCAGTGCCCCTGCTGCTGGGGGAGTGCCGGCCCCTTCCTCTCTGTGGAGGACTCTCTCCTGCACCAGCTGTGCCCCTCCCCTGCCAGTCACTCCAGCCTGCAGCCTGGGATATGCAAGGGACTCCAGCCCTGGGAACAGATCCAGGGCAGGGGGGACATGGTTTCCCAGCAGGCCTGAGTGCCAGGCCTCCGCTGTGCTCACTGTCTTCCTGCGGGCTCACTGTGGAATGTCGTCCTGCAGGCTCCCTGGGCCTAACTCTTCCTCTGCTCAGGGACTGTCCTTGGCCCAGGCTCCACATGGTGGACGTCTGGTCGTCTGGACCTTCTGGACTTGTGCCTCCATGGCTGTGACATGGGCACAGGCTGACCTCACAGACTTGTCAGAGGGGACTCAGTGCAGGAAGATGCCGGCCACTGCAAGGGAGATGCCAAGTGACCCCAGAGGGAGCACACAGGACTTGCAGAAAGCATGGGGCTCATGGAGCCCAGTGTGGGATGTGGGCACCCAGCAAAGGATCACGGGGAATCCTGGTGAGGGTGGCCCTGGTGGGGGGAGGGGAGACCACAGTAGGGTCACAGAAAAGGCAGGATACAAGAAAGAGGACAGGACAGAGCTTCCCAAGAGGTCGATGGAAGGATCAGAGGCTCGCAGAGACCCTTGGGAAACTCGGAGGCCCTGGAGATGTTGGCTGAAAATCTGTCCTTTGGTCAGAAAAGTTGTGTCACAAACCCTCAATCAACCCTGGATGATTGACTCTTTGTTCTCTTTGTTGCTTCTAAGAATCAGGGCGTACAAGCCATTAGCATTCACGTTGCATGACATCTAGAATATATTTCCTTTTCATCACTTTTCAGGGCTAGTTTTTTCTAGAGCATGTTCTAAGCGTGGGTCTCTCCATTCTTTGTGCAACCGGCCTCTGTTTTCAGGAGCAGATTCCTGGCGCTCATCACCACGGCTAGCCCTGACTAGGAGGGGCTGTGCCCCCTGTCACCTCCCACAATGGACAAGACCATGTGCTCCCTGATGAAACCCCAGTGCTCAGTACAGAGTGGGGACCCCAGATCTTCTGCTGAGTGAAGGAGGCACGAGAGAGGGACGGAGAGGAGGAAGCGTAAAGAGGGAGGGAGAGAAAGGAGGCGTGGAAGGGAAGGAGGGGGGTAATGAATGAGAGAGTGAAAAAATGAGGTAGGGAGGGAGGGAGTGAAACCACGAAGCTGGGTGCATGTATCAAGAGCCATTATTTGGGGTGAGGTCCGAGGGCATCGCAGCCCAGACTCTGGATGGTGGCATGGGGCACATCCATCTGTCCTCCCACTGCGGACCTTCCTTCTCCTTGTCCCTTGGTCATCCTGGGTCCTCTCCACCTCCTCAAACAATTCTGAATGTTCCCAGGAGCAGGGTGGCAGGAGGGGGTCTCAGGAAGGGCTTCCCAGGTCCTGTGCCCAGACAACACTGGGACAGTAGCTACAGGGCATTCTGCCATGGGAACTGGGACCAAGGATCCTATCCATCTCCTTGGGCATTAGCGTTGTTCCATTCCCTGCTCTCTCTGCCACCTCTGTGCTGAACACTCCAGACAATACATCTGTGAAAAACTGTGCCAGAGTTTCCAGGGCTGAGTCCCAGGCCGAGCACTGCTAGGGGATGGGTGCATCTGTGCCCTGGGAACAGTGCTGCTCACTGTTCTCCCAGAAAGGGGTGCCCGTCACCCTTCTCTCCAGGGGACCTGCATTGGACCTCCGGTTCTTCACCTTCTACCCAGGGCTGCTGGTCCCAGACCTGACACCTGCCGGCCTGAGGGTGACCACTGCTGCCTCCATAGGGTTTCCTTTGCCAGAGTCCTTCCCTGGGAGCTCCTGCATCTCTGACACATACTCCCCGCGTGCCTGTCCTCCCCCCTGGATTTGCATGCATTTTGGTCTCTGTCCCTGTGGAACCCCGTGACTTGGAGTCTGGTTTGGAGCAGAGTTAGGTGAAACCTTTCTCTGGCCTTGGGTTGTGAGCAGTGTGTTTGCCCCCTGTGGTGTCTCCCCCAGCTTTCTCCTTTTCCCTGGTTTCCGTGTGGGCCACAGGTTGAACCAGCCATGCCCTGTCTGGGGTCAGGCTGTGGTGTCTCAGCAGGAACAGGGTTCTCGGCCCCAAGATTGTGCCCATAATTCCTAAAGGGGCCTCTATGATTACATCTCATCTGTAATCCATCAGGGGTTTCAACAGCGAAGAAGGGAAATTCTATGTCACTCAAACACAGAAAAAAACGAGTTCCCTTTGTAAATCGGTGGGCAGACACAAATGCACCTATTGTGTGATTACACATACAGAAACATCCAGAACAGATAAAGGAACAGAGAGAGAAAGCAGCATAGGGGTTGTGAGAGGCCGTGCTGGAGGAGAAATGGGCAGGGAGGGCTTTGGGTTCAGGGTCTCCTTTGGGGAAGGAGACATCCTGCAGGGATGTTCTGTGGTGTGGTGGCACAGCCTTGGGAATGTACTTAATGCTCATGATGTGTTCAAGTGAAAACAAGTAATTTTATTTAAAATAAACAGTATACAGACCATGGAAAGATAAAATAACAGTTACTATGTACCAGAGAGAAAGAATAGACAGGTAGGGGACGAAACATTTCTGCAGGCCGTCAGGGTCTGGGGATAGAGCAAGGGATAATTGTGTGAGAAGCAGGGCTGCAGGCTCTGGATGTGGCTGTGGGAGCCCTGCAGGGGCAGGAGTAGGGGCAGGGACAGGAGACAGGACAGATGCAAGAGCAGGAGCCCAGGCTGGGGCAGGGAAGGGGGAGTGGCTCTGGCAGGGACAGGAACAGGTGTGGCAGCATGGATTGGGGCAGGGGAAGGGGCAGGGACAGGAGCAGGAACTGTAGCAGGAGAAGGGGCTGGGGCAGGGGTAGGTACCAGCTCTTCTGGGACAGCGTCAGGCTCTCCGTGGGCAGGTGCCTGGTCAATTGCTGGGTCCTGGTCTCCTGCTGAAGTCTCTCCAGGCACCATCCCCCCACCTCTAGAGCTGTGGAGAGTCGGGGCCAGCTCTAGCTCTTCAGAGCTAGACCCAGGACACCAGGCGCCCACATTCCAGAAACAGATCCACGCCCAGTTCATTTCATTGAAGATCCTTGAATTAAGAACATGTTTGCATGCCTTTGCAGAGACAGAGCTCAGCCCAGCGCCTCCCAGAGAAGCTATAGCCAGGAGGGAACCCTCACCAGACATCATCCTGACTACAGTCCACCTGCTGGGTGCTCTGAGCCCAGTCCTTGCTCGTGGCCCCACAGCAGCTTCTGGGGACTCTTGCCTGTGGGGCCTGGCACCAACCCATCCCCAGACACCCACGTACACCCAGCCCTAGCCTTCTCACCCACAGGCTTAGCTCTGTGGGCTCTGGGTGCTGGACCACAACCCAGTGCAGTACCACCAGGGACAGTATCCTGGGTAGTGTCAGAGGCCTTCTCAGGTAGTCCCCAGTCCCTGCTCCTGGAGAGCCCCCTACGGTCACTCCCTGTGTCTGGGAGATGGAGAAGGTGTCCGCCCGCCTCCCCCCTGTTTCATCATCCCTGGTGTCCTGCAAAGAGGGGACTGATACCCGGCCCGGACACATCAGAGCCCTGCCTGGCCGTCCTCACTGTCCTCCTGCCCAGTCCCCTGCCCCTCTCAGATCAGACACAGACCTGTTTGTGCACAGCCCACTCTGGGACAGGGGCCCGTGCCTGCAGGACACAAGATAAACCCTGGGGAGAAGCTCACAGCCCCCGCACCTTATCTCACCCAGCCAGCCTTGACCTGGGCTGTGAACATGATCTGCCCGCCGGGCATCTGACTCCTCATCAACTTGCTCTTGACTGGGATGGGTGCACCCCACATGAGCCTTCTTTACACACACACGCGCACACACACACACACACACACACACACACACACGCATAGGGAGGGGCCCGGGGTGCCCAGGTTGGATCAGAGCCTATAGAGCCGGGGGCTGGCTCTGGGCCTCATGGTGTCACCTTTCTGTCCTTTTGGCCAAATGGCCAGAGATCTCAGGGAGCTCCAACACAACATCCCCAGAGAGGGAAAGTGTTTGCGGAATACCTTTCTTGCCTGCAGCCTCCAGACTTCGGAATGCAACATGTAAACATGTTCTTCGTTCGAGGATCTCCAAAGAAATGAGCCGGGCAGGGGGCTGTGTCTGAAATATGGGTGCCTGGTTACCTGCGTTCCAAATTCTGTTGGGCTCTGTTGTCAGGGAAGTGAGGTCACCACTTCCTGGGGTCCACTTACCTGACTTCCTCCTCACGCAAGAGCCCCCTCATGGGCCCCCCACCACCAGGTGCTCCATGTTCACCCTCTACCCCATGCCCCGTCCATACAGTGACACCCACACAGCCCACCCACAGCCCACACGAGGCCTGGGTGCAGCTGGTGTCCCCGCTGTGAGGACACAGAGCTGGGTTCAGACCGGATTCTTGCTCATGCACAGGGGTGTGACCCTAGACAGACCCTGTGCCTCTCAGGGCCTTCCCAGGTTCCCGTATGCACAGTGGGATCTTCTGGCTTCTACTTCTAGGACACCATGAAGGGTAGGACCTCTGTGTTCCATACCTGCTATCACAGGAGGCTGGTACATGCACTTGGCAATGCAAGGATGATTTGAGGGGCTGGGCAGGACTTGGAACACAACTTAGAGGGGCCTGGATCTGCTCTGAGGTCCAGGCAAAGCCATCCTCCTCCTGCCTGTCTCCCAGCCCCAGGGGGAAGGTTGCAGTGGACTGATTCTCACCTTGTCTTCTTGCGACACAGACTTTCAGGGGTTTCCATTGGGTGTAAGCCCAGGTCCCAGGGCCCTGGTCTGTGCCCATGTGCTGGGCAGTCCCCACAGTAGTTCCTGGCATTCCAGAATCCTGGTCACACATGCCTGTGGAATTCTCTGCCTCACAGAGTAGATAGTCCGTGCGACTGCGCTCTAAGGAATAGAACGGAGCAACACGATGGGATGTGGTTTCCAACCTGATTGAAGGAAGTCTGTCACTTCTCCTGGTTCCCTCTCTTGTGTTCATTCTCTGTCTCTGCCTTCTCTGTGTGTCCCCCAGGAGCAGGACCTGGGGGATCTGGGGGGGGGGTGATGGGAGAAACCTCAGAAGCCTCTCTTCTCCCCATTTCTCTCTCCTGTCCTGGTGCTTGTTTCCTTCCTAAGGCCTCCTCACCCTGACCAGAGCACTGACTCTGTAACCTCTTCCAAATGGGGACCCTGAGGCCACAACAAGGAGAGTCCTGACCTTGGTCCCCAGACCAGTGGTCCAGTGCTGTGCCACGTTCTGCAAAACCAGGTCATCAGGCCCCCAAGCCCCTAGGCTGTCCTCTGCTCATAAGGACCTTGAGGGAGTACAAAGCATTTTCCCAGGGCTGGGAGCACAGTGGGTCAGGAATGGAGATCCAAGGCCAACAGACTTTTATACAAGCCTGTGGGACCCTAGGGACACTCCATCTCTACAGCCCAGTTGACAGAAGAGTAAGCTGAGGCCTTTTGTGCGGTAGCCCCATCTAAACTTGGGGGAGCATCTCTTCCTACTTCCAGTAGCCCAGGATGGTGATGGACACCAGACCCCAGACCCTGTCCTCTCCCAGTGCCCTGGCAACCCTCCGGGCCCCTTGGGTACCCCTGACCAGTAGTCTGGCCTGTCTCCCCTCCCCAAGCTATGGATCTGGGTTCTTGCCAGGGGTCCTGATGCCCCTGCCCCATGGCCCAGCTATCTTCAACCTCTTTCTTCTTTCCCCTTGTCACCCACCTTGCTCCCAGGGTGTCCGCCCCTTCTCACCCCCAGCTGGGCAATTAGAGTGGTGTGTGAGTGTGTGTGTGTGTGTGTGTGTGTGTGTGTGTGTGTGTGTAGAGGTGCATATGCCTCTACCTGTTTGGGAATGCCCAAGGTCATATCCCCACATGGGATATGGGGGTCCCCATTTGGAAGAGGTTACAGAGTCAGCTAGCTACAAGTAGCTATCCCTGAGGATCTGAGGGGTTCTCACCCCCAAAGCAAACCTCATGGGAGGGTTGGGGCTTGCCTAGGACTGGGGAGCAGCTCTGCTCCTTGGACTCTGTACCCCTCGTTTGTCCTGGGCCAGTCCCTGCCTCTCTTGACGTCAGGTTCCCAACTGTCCCTGAGGGTTGAACATGGAAATGCTTGAACATGGCCACTCCTCCGGGGGTAGATGGAGGACGGTGTACCAGGCCTCCCTCGAGAGAGCCAAGTATGCACAGGGAACTGCACATGGCACCTGTACCATGACCCAGACCCACGGAAGATGTGCACGAGACCCATGGCCCCGCACCTGGCCTGTCCCCTGTGTTCCCTCACCACCATCTAGTGCTCTGTAGCCCCGAAGTCCACTGAATCCCGGAACCATGCCCATCCCAGGCAGCAAGGCTCAGGGTACAAGGCAAGGTGGATTGGGCATCTGGGGATGCAAAGGTCACTGAATACCCCCCACCCCCAAGCTGGCCAGGAATGCAGACTCCCTCCCAGGGTCCAGCTGAGTGCAGGCTGGGCCAGAGGACCTGGAGGCAGCAATGGAGGCCACCTCAGGGCAGGGAGGAGCAGTCCACTCCTTTCCCTTCTCCTCTTTGCCTTTTGCTTTGTCTTCCTGGTAGTATCCTGGGACAGAGGTCCCCGCTGTCTGGGGTCTGCAGGCTGCAACCCTGGCTGGAGTCAGAGGTGTGGGGAGGAGGAGCTCACCACCAGGATGCCCGAGTATGGAGGATTTTGTTACTCTAATGAGGGACCCTGTGGGCATTCAGGGATTTCAGCCCTCTTCATGCATGAGCAGTGGCCCCAGGACTCAGCCCCTGCCCCATCCTTTACCCTCCAAGAGGCCTCGCATCTCTCCCAGCCCAGTCCTTGTCTGCAGCCAGTCCACCCTCCAGCCCCAGGAAATCGAGCTGCTCTGGGAGGCTGTAAACTCATTACAAGCTGGAGCTGAGCCAGCCCTATGGAGCCGGGTTCCAGGTCCTGGAGCCGCACAGTGAGGAGAGTGATGCGGCACAGGGGCTGGGAGAGGGCAGAGTGTTGTGTGCTGGCCCCTAGGTCACTCAGACTCCAGCTCCCAGGCAGACTCCAGGAGGGAGACCAGAGTGTGTCTCCTGCTAGCTCAGACGTGTCCCTCTGTCCTGTAGCTACAGCCTGTCCCACCAGGTGCCCTCCCCTTCCTACTTGGCCAGCAACACCCTCAGGGCCGAGAAGAATAGTCCATCATCCAGCTCAGGGACCCTAGTGCATGGCTGGGCAGGCAGGAGAGGGCTTGCTCTGGGCTCAGGGAGGCCCTGGCTGGGCTCACGGGGGCTCGGGAGGGCTGGCTTCCAGCCCCTCTGCGGACCAGCCCTGGACTGGAGCCATTTGCCTCCCCACTCTGTGCCTCACTGTCTGCCTCTGTGTGATGTGGTGATGCTGAGTGATCGCTCTCATGGCAGGATTGACCTAAGCTCGGCACAGAGCCTGGACTGCAGAGTGCAGTGGGGGATGGTGAGCAGTGTGACCAGTGAGCGTCCCTTGCCCCAGAATCCATCCAGCCTTTCCATGCAGCCATCAGGCCCCTGAGAGACTGCACTCCTGACACCAGGTCCCTGTGTGTGGCTCTTCCTCAGCGGTGGACAGGGTGGGGACCATGGGACACGGAGTCAGCTCCTCCCTCCTAGGGCACAAGAGCAAGGAAGACTTTCCCTGGGGTCCCCCAAGACCACATAAGTGGGGAGAGGGCTGCCCCCAAACAGGACATTGAAATTTTGCTTCTGTTAGAACCTGAGCATTGGCATTTGGTTCTTTCACTTGCTGGGCCAACGAGACACACACATTCTCCATGACTCCTCCTTGAGGTCTTGTAGGGTTCCAGGCATTCTGGACCTGTGCAGGGGAGAGGGGCCAGTCCCCTCCCTGGCTCCTGAAGGAGACCCATCCTCCCAAAGACATGGTAATTTCAGGTCACTATCCCGGGCCAGGATGGGAGACAGCCCCTCATGGCTCCCAACTCTGAGGCTGAGGGGGCCTTTCTCAGAAAGAGCAATGTCCACTGAATGCAGGGGCTTCAGAAATAACACATGCCTGGACCCGGTCCTGCCCCAGGATGGTGACTGCCTTCCCCAGCGCTGGAGGAAGAGGGACATCCTCTGCTTCTCCGGGTGGGGGTCATCTGACCCATGAGCAGGTCCTGGAAGGGTTCTAGCCCATCTCCGGAAGTGCACAAGCATTGAGTGGGCCAATCACTGTCTACACACGAACATGGACACTGTGCTAAGGAAGCACCAGAAGTGATCCTGTGCAATGGCCTGCAGCTGGTGGGGCTGGCAGCTTCAGTGCCCTCCAGTGGGCCCTCTTTCCCTGATGGGAATCCACCTGGAGTTTCTCTCCTCAGAGCTCCCTTCCTGCTGGTTTCAGGACCAAGGGAGAGACTGTGGCATGGCTTAGGAAGCTCCACTCCTGCCCCCCCCTCCTTTTGCACACACTACTGCTCCTCAAGAAGCAGGGGCTGCTGCTCCCAGATGCCCCATGCAAGGCTGCTTTAAGGCACTCATTCCCTCCAAGTCCCAGCCGCGCTGGCTCTGTCACATACATGGTGGCCACTGCTGCCTGGCTGGGCCAGGAGTCCTAGGAGAGGTCTCCTTTCCCAGGATCAGGGTTCATATTCCTGGCCAGAGAAAGAAGTCCCATCTGTCCCCTGCTAGAGAAGGTGAATTCCTGGGCTGGGTGGCCCTCAGGTGCCTGAGGACATGGGGGTCCCCTGGAGAGAAGGGTGACAGGCACCCCTGTCTGAGAAAACAGTGAGTAGCACCCATCCCAGGCCGCAGGTGCACCCATCACCTAGCAGTGTTCGTACTCAGACTCACCCCGGGATACTGGCACAATTTTTCATAGATGTGTTTTCAGGAGTGTTCAGAACAGTGGTGGTGGAGAGACCAGGGAAGGCACCAATACTAAAACCCAAAGAGATGGATGGTGGCTCAGTCAGTAAAGCCACTGACTCTTGATTTTGGCTTAGGATGTGATCTCATGGTGTGGGATCGAGCCCCACGCAGGGTCTGTGTTCAGTGCAGTGTGGGCTCACGATTCTCTCTCCTGCCTCCTGCCTCTTTCACCACGTTCATGCCACACACACTCTCTCTCTAAAGTAAATTAATAAAATCTTTATAAAAATGGAATCATACAGAAGGTACTTTTAAAAAACTATAGAACATCCTAATACTGATTTTGCCATTTTAAACATTTTCAGTATAAAGTTCGGTAGTGTTAAGTATATTTACACTGGGGGGGCCTGGGTGGCTCAGTGAGTTAAAGCCTCTGCCTTCAGCTCAGGTCATGATCCCAGAGTCTTGGGATCGAGCCCCACAACGGACTGTCTGCTCTGCAGGGAGCCTGCTTCCTCTTATCTCTCTCTGCCCGCCTCTTTGCCTACTTGTGATCTCTGTCTGTCAAATAAATAAATAAAATCTTTAAAAAAAAAGTATATTTACACTGCTGTGAAACATATGTTGAGAATATTTCTTCATGCAAATCTGAAGTTCTGTACCCATTATTATATGTTTTTCATGCACAAAGTATCTATTTATTTATTTTCAGTTAACCATCATACAGTACATTAGTTTTTGATTCATTAGTTCTGTGTAACACCCAGTGCTCATCACAACACGTGCCCTCCTTAATACCCATCACCCTGTTAGCCCCTGCCCCTCCCCGCTGTAACCCTCAGTTTGGTTCCCAGAGTCTCTCATGGCTTGTCTCCCTCTCTGATTTCTTCCCATTCAGTTTTCCCTCCCTTCCCCTGGGGTCCTCCACACTATCCCTTACATTCCGCATGAGTGAAACCGTATGGTAATTGTCCTTCTCTGCCTGACTTATTTCATCAGCATAATCCCCTGCAGTTCTATCCATGTCAGTGCAAATGGTGGGTATTCATCCTTTCTGATACTGAGTAATATTCCATTGTATATATGAACCACATCTTCTTTATCCATTCATGTGTTGATGGTCATCTTGGTTCCTTCCACAGTTTGATTATTGTGGACATTGCTGCTATGAATGTTGGGGTGCAGGTGCCCTTTCTTTTCACTATGTCTGTATTTTTGGGGTAAATACCTACTAGTGAAATTGCTGGGTGGTAGGGTAGTTTTTTTTTTTTTTTAAGATTTTATTTATTTGACAGACGGAAATCACAGGGAAGCAGGCAGAGAGAGAAGGAAGCAGGCTCCCCGTTGAACAGAGAGCCCAATGCAGGGCTCCATCCCAGGACCCTAGGATCATGACCTGAACCTAAGGCAGAGGCTTTAACCCACTGAGCCACCCAGGCCCCGAGAAATTCTTTATAGATCTTGGATACCAGCCCTTTATATGACATGTCATTTCCAAACATCTCCAATCCATGGGTTTCCTCTTTGTTTTGTTGGCTGTTTTCTTTGATGTGCGGAAGTGCTTTATTTTGATGAAGTCCCAATAGTTCATTTTTGCTTTTGTTTCCCTTGCCTTTGGTGGTGTGTCTAGGAAGAAGTTGCTGTAGCTGATGTCAGAGAGGTGACTGCCTATGTTTTCCTCTAGGATTTTGATGGATTCATGTCTCACATTGAGGTCTTACATCCACTTTGATTTATCCTTGTGTGTGATGTAAGAGAATGGTTGAGTTTTAATCTTCTGCATGTGGCTGTCCAGTTTTCCCAGCACAATTAATTGGAGAGACTTTCTTTTTTCCATTGGATATCCTTTCCTGCTTTGTCAAAGATGAGTTGACCATCGAGTTGAGGGTCCATTTATGGGGTCTCTATTCTGTTCCATTGATCTACGTGTCTGTTTTTGTGTGAATACCATACTGTCACACCTTTGTAATATAGCTTGAAGTCAGGCATTGTGATGCCGCCAGCTTTGGTTTTCTTTTTCAACATTTCCCTGGCTGTGTGGGGTCTTTTCTGATTCCATACAAATTTTAGGATTGTTTGTTCCAGCTCTATGAAAAACACCAAGGGTATTTTAATAGGGATGGCATTGAAAGTATAGGTTGCTCTGGGCAGCATAGACATTTTAGCCATGTTTATTCTTCTGATCCATGAGCATGGAATTGTTTCCCATCTTTTCGTGTCTTCCTCCATTTCTTTCATAAGTGTTCTGTAATTTCTAGAGTATAGATCCTTTACCTCTGTGGTTAGGTTTATTTCAAGGTATCTTACAGTTTTTGGTGCTACTGTAAATGGATTTGATCCCCTAATTTCTCTTTCTACAGTTCCATTGTTAGTAAATGGAAAAGCAACAGATTTCTGTGCATTGATTTTGTATCCTTCCACATTATTGAATTGCTGCGAACTGTAGTAATTTGGGAGTGAAGCCTTTTGGGTTTTCCACATAAAGTATCATGTCATCTGTGAAGAGAGAAAGTTTGACTTCTTTGCCAATCTGAATGCATTTTATTTCTTTTCGTAGTCTGATTGCTGAGGCTAGGACTTCTAGTACTATGCTGAACAATGGTGGTGAGCGTGGGCATTCCTGTTGTGTTCTTGATCTTAAGGAAAAAGCTCTCAGCTTTTCCCCGTTAAGAATGTTATTCACCGTGGGCTTTTCATAGATGGTTTTTGGAAACTCCGGAATGTCCCCCTCTATCCCTGCACTCTGAAAAGAGTTTTAATCCAGAAAGGGTGCTCTATTTTGTCAAATGCTTTTTCTGCATCAGTTGAGAGGATCCTATGGTTCTTGCTTATTCTTTTATTAATGTGCTCTATTATGTTGATTGATTAGTGAATGTACCACCCTTGCATCCCAGGGATAAATTCCAGCTGGGCGTGATGGATAATCCTTTTAATGTACTGTTGGATCCTATTGGCTAGGATCTTGTTGAGTATTTTTATCCATGTTCATCAGGGATATTGGTCTGTAATTCTCCTTTTGGATGGGTAATTCACCTGGTTTTGGGATCAAGGTGGTGCTGGCCTCATAGAATGAGTTTGGAAGTTTTCCTTCTGTTTCTATTTTTTGAAACAGCTTCAGAAGAATAGGTATTATTTCTTTGAATGACAGCCTTGCTGGATATGGTATCCTTGGCTGCATGTTCTTCTCATTTAATATCCTGAATATGACTTCCCAGCCCTTTCTGGCCTGCCAGGTCTCTGGGGACAGGTCTGACATTATTCTGATGTTCCTCCCTCGGTACATAAGAAATCTCTTCCCCCTGGCTGCTTTCTGGATTGCTTTCTTGGTTCTAAGATTTTTAAGTTTTCCATTTTGAATTCTAATATTGTATTTATAGTCTATTTTCTATTTTACATGTACACCCTTATGTTATCTGTGAATAGTCACAATTATCCCCTCAATTCTTATTCTTTTTATTTCTCTTTCCTTATAACACTTGGTAGATTCTCCAATGCAGTGTTTACTAGAGTAACATTATTTGACGATTTTAATATGCCTTTCTCAATATCTGATAGAAAAAGCAGATGAAACATTGGTAAAAAATGTGAACTAATTGACATATATGGAACATTCCACATTAAGTACAGAATGCATTATTTTCAGGTGGTCCTAGGCTATTTACCCAAGTAGATGAAATGTTGGGCCATGAAGCAAGTCTACCCATTTTAAAGCTTGAAATTAACTAAATTATATTCTTAGATCACAGGGGAATTGAGCCATGTTTATGAAACTTGCTTCCTGTTGGGTTCTTAAGCACTCGTCTCAGCAGGGGACATGGAGGGAAGCAGCCCACAGGCAGCATTATTGATTCTTGCCCAATGTGCCCCTTGCTTCTTTGAATGAGGCACCGCAGGTGTCTTCTGCCTGGCTCTGTGAATTCAGCCACCAGAAGCATTTCTTGAAAAATCCTCCCCTTTCCTGTGCTCTGTGGATGAGGCCAATTTTCATCTGGAACTGAAATCTCAGCTGCTGCCATTAGGCTCCAAGGCCACACAGCACACCAGTCTCCTTGACGCTCTAGTTCCACATGGGGCCTCACGTGTGAGACTGAGACCGGACCTGGGCAGCCTGCTGCTTCTGCTGCTGCAGGTTCCTTCCTGAAAAGTGTGCAGCAAAGCTTGGTTTGTGATGATGTCCTAGGAAAGAGGGACAGGTGCACCATTCTTCCCCAACACAGGAGTACGCCAGACGTCAATCATAGGTGGCTGGTGCAGGAAGGAGAGATGTCTGTTTCCCAGGATCTTGGCCAGAGAAGCTTGCTTCTATGCTCAGGTTTCTCAGATGAGCACCTCAGGCAAGTGGAGGAAGTGTGTGTGCTCTTCTGTAATCGAGGAAGGTGTCTGGTTTCAAGTCTCATGTGCAAGTGGATTCCTCTTATGGCTCATTTTCCTGATGGTCTTCAGGGTGCCATAGGTGGACCCATTATCCCGGGCATCCTGTCTGTGCAAGGGCTCTGGTCATCTTTCCCGGCAGGGCTCTGGACTAGGAAATCAGAGGGAGTCAGTGGTGAAACCATCCGAGTAGGCCTCCCTTTCTCCCTTGCTGAGATGGCCTGGTGATTGTGATAACTGCTCTGAAACTGTGAAGCAGGAGACAGGGCTGGGGTGCTGAAGGGGAGGTGGCGGTGGTACTTGCTATTCACCTAAGGGCCAAGTGGGATTTCACTAGGGAGGTGATGCTTGAGTCAAGTTTTACAGAAGGTGAGTGATATCACATCAAGAGCCTTCTAAATGGAAGGGAAAGCATATGCAAAGGCCCTGGGGCAGGAGCATATCAGGTATGTCCCGGAGCAGCGAGAAGGCCCTGTGGCCACAGGAGACAACTTAGGACATGACCTCATGGAGGTGACAGTAATGTGACAGAAAGCCATCACAGGGTTGTGACCCCATGGGACCCTGTTTCACTGGGCCATCCTGGCTATAATGTTGAGAACAGATGACATAGGGTTGAGGAGGGGCAATGGAGGTCAATGATGAAGGTTTTCCAGAAACTCAAGCAAGAGATGGGTTCTAGTGTGGACCAGACAGGTGGCCTTGGGAAGAAAGGTTGCTATTCTGGATACCTGTTGAAGATGGAGCTCACAGGATTTGCCGATGGGCTTGATATTGGGAGTGGGAGAAAGGAGGAATTAGGGTAACTCCCAGCTCTTGTTGGTTGTCCCAAGGAAGGTGAAGGAGGAAGGTTTCTAGGGGAAGAAGTTGCTGAGGAAGGTGCCTTTCACAGTGGATCTGCTGATGTTTGTGTCTGGGAGAACTTTGAACTTCTACCCCTCAGCAACTTTCAAGTACAAGTCTCCCCCACTTTTCTCAAAGTTCCTGGTAAGACACTTGGCTTTTTGGAAAGATCTACATTATTACCCAGCTCCAGTAGCAGGAAGAAACCAGAGGAGGATTTCCCTCTTATGAAAAAAGTCAAAGGAGTGGGCATCGTGTTCAGCATCTGTTTTGTGAGGAACCACTACAGAGGCGGCATGTACCCCAACCAACTCCTTCCTGGGCATTGCACTCCGTGTCCAGCCACAGTAATTTGAATTGTGTCTGTGAGCCTCTGCTGTGCTTATCTCCATGTATTTTGGGCATCCGTTAGGATGTTGTGTTCTGAGGCCTAATAAGGGTCACAGAGAAGGAACTTCTGGTGTCTGAGCATGCTCACTCATTTTTCTATAGAAATGAATGGTCGTTCCTTTTTCATTTTACACCATTTCTGCTGTGAAAGGTTTCCTAGGAACACTGTACTTTCAAGTAGTGGGGGAGCCTGTACCCCATCTTGTAAGGTTAACTCTCGTCTCCACGCTGCACAGAACATTCCGTTACTTGTGGATTTTATTACTCAGACATGGCACCCTGGACCACCTTCCTCCCTTTCCCCCTTCCCTGAATCTGGCGACCAGCAGTCTGTTCTCAGTATGCATGTTTTCAGTACTTTTTGGATTCTACGTGGAATATCCATGAGAGCCTCTGATGTTTGTCTTTCTGTGTCTGAGTTACTTAACATATTGCTTCCAAGGTCGGTATTTCCTTGTCTGGTTATTGTGAGTAATGGTGCCATGAACATGGGAGTGCATCTTTTTTTTTGAGGGAGTGTTTTTGTGTTCTCCAAAGAAATACTCAGTAGAGCAATTACTGGGGCATGTGGTAAATGTATTCATTTTATCCCGGACACTCCATAGCATTTGTCACTGTGGCTGCCCCAATTGGCATTTGCACCAACAGTGCACAGGGTCCCCTTGTGTACACACCCTTGGCCACGCCTGGTGTCTGTCTCTGGGAAGACTACCATTCCAACAGTTGTGTGGTGCGAGCTGATGGCGGTTTTGACTTATGTGTCTGTGACGACAGTTAGTGATGTTGAACAACTTTTTCTGTGTCTGTTGGCCACTGCATGCCATCTTTGGAAAGTATCTATTGACATATTCTCCCCAGTTTTTATTCAGTTTTTGTTTGGCTTTGAAGGAGTGTTTTGTGTATTTTGGATATTAGCCTCTTCTCATACACTGGATTTGCAGACATTTTTTCTCATTGGGGAGGTTGCCTTTTAGGGGTTTGATGGTTCCTTTTGCCATGCAAAAATTTCAGTTTGATGTTTTTCCCCATTTGTTTGTTTTTGCTTTTGTTGCCTTTGCTTTTGGTGTCTGATGTAGAAGACTCTTCCCCAAAACCAATATTGAGAAACTTATTACTAGTGTTTTCTTCTTGGAGGTTTATGGATTCAGTTCTTATGTTCAAGTCATTCACCAATTCATAATTTGTATGTGTGGTGCAAGAACACGATCCAGTCATGTTCTTCTGCATTTACTGCCCAGTGTTCCCAGTACTGTTCACTGAGGAGACAGTCCCTTCCCCCATTGTATATTTTCTGCTGCTGTGTCATAAGTTAAGACCATACACGTGTGGATTAGTTTCTGAGTCCAGGTTGCTTAATCTCTTTCTTTCTTTCTGTGAGATTATTATTTATTTTTACTTAGTTTACATTTGTATTCTAAATGTTTTTCTTTCACTTTTTTATTATGATCATATAATGTGTTATTTATTTTAGGGGTACAGGTTTGAGATCCTTCAGTTTTACACAACACACAGAGCTCACCACAGCACATACCCTCACCAGTGCCCATCACCCAGCCACCCCATTCTACCACTCTCATCCCCTTCAGAAACCCTGTTTGTTTCCTGAGTTTAAGTGTCTCTTATATTTTGTCTCCTTCTTTGGTTTTATCTTGCTTCCTTTTTTTCCTCTCTTCCCTTATGATCCTCTGTCTTATTCTTAAATTACACATATCAGTGAGATCATATGATAATTATCCTTCTCTGATTGACTTATTTTGCTTAGCATAATACCCTCTAGTTCCATCCATGTCATTGCAAATGGCAAGATTTCATTTTTTGATGGCTGCATAATATTCAATGGTATATATATCTGTATATATCCATTCATCTGTTGATGGACGTCTGGGTTCTTTGCATACTTTGGCTATTGTGGGCATTGGTACTGTAGACAATAGAGTGAAGGTGCCCCTTCAGATCACTACATATGTATCTTTGGGGTAAATTCTCAGTAGTGCAATTGTAGGGTTGTAGGGTAGTTCTATTTTCAATTTCTTGAGGAACCTGCACACTGTTTTCCAGGGTGGCATCACCAGCTTGCATTCCCACCAACAGTACAAAAGGGTTCCCCTTGCTCCACATCCTCACCATCACCTATCATTTCCTGACTTGTTCATTTTAGCCATTCTGACTGGTTTAAGGTGGTATCTCATTATGGATTTGATTTGTATTTCCCTAATATTGAGGGATGGTGAATACTTTTTTATTTTGTCTATTGGCCATTGGTTGTCTTCTTTGAGGAAATGTCTGTTCATGTCTTTGGCCTGTTTCTAGACTGGATTATCTGTTCTGTGGGTGTTGAGTTTGGTAAGTTCTTTCTAAATTTTGGATGATAGCCCTTTATCTGATATGGTTCTGTTTGTTGTCTTTTGGTTTTGTTGATGGTTTCCTTTGGTGTGCAAAAGCTTTCTATCTTGATGAAATCCCAACAGTTCATTTTTGTTTTTGTTTCCTTCACCATTAGAGATGTGTCTAGCAAGAAGTTGCTCTGGCTGATGTCAAAGAGGTTGCTACCTCTATTATCCTCAAGGATTTGGATGAATTCCTGTCTTGCATTGAGGTCTTTCATCCATTTGGAGTCTATTTTTTGTGTATGGTATAAGGAAATGGTCCAGTTTCATTCTTCAGCATGTAGTTGTCCCATGTTCCCAGCACCATTTATTGAAGACACTCCCCTCCCCCCACCCCACTGGATAGTCTTTCCTGCTATGAAGAAGATTAGTTGACCCTAGAGTTGAGGGTTAATTTCCGGTTTCTCTGTTCTGTTCTGTTGATCTATGTGTCTGTTTTTGTGCCAGTACCATATTGTCTTGATGATTACAGCTTTGTAATAGAGCTTGAAGTCTGCAATTGGGCTGCCACCAGCTTTGATTTTCTTCTTCAACATCCATTTGGCTATTCGGGGTCTTTTCTGCTTCCATACAAATTTGGGGGTTATTTATTCCAGTTCTGTGAAAAATGTAGGTGGTATTTAGAGAGGGATTGCACTGAATCTGTGGATTGTACTAGGTAGCATAGACATTTTCACAGTATTTGTTTTTTCAGTCCATGAGCAGGGATGTTTTTCCATTTCTTTGTGTCTTTCCATTTCTATTATGACTATTGTATAGTTTTCTGAGTAGAGATTCTTTGCCTCTTTGGTTAGATGAATTACTAAGTAGCTTATGGTTTTGGGTGCAATTATACATGAGATGGACTCCTTAATTTCTCTTTCTTCTGTTGTGTTGTTGCTGTAGACAAATGCAAGTGATTTCTGTGCATTGATTTTATATCCTGCCACTTTAAAGAATTCCTGGATGAGTTCTAGCAATTTTGGGGTTTTCCACAGGAAGTATCCTATTGTCTGCAAAGGGTGAGAGTTTGACTTATTGTTTGCCTATTTGGATGCTTTTTTTTCTCTTTTTGTTGTCTGATTGCTGAGGCTAGGAATTCTAGTACTGTGTTGAACAGCAATGATGAGAATGGGTATCCCTGTCCTGTTCCTGACCTGAAGGGAAAAGCTCACAGTTTTCCCCATTGGGAATAATATTTGCTGTGGGTTTCCCATAGATAGCTTTTATGATGTGGAGGTATATACCCTCTACCCCTCCACGGTGAAGAGTTTTGATCAAGAAAGGATGCTTTCCTTTGTCAAATGCTTTTTCTGCCTCTATTGAGAGGATTCTATGGATCTTGTTCTTTCTTCTATTAAGGTAGTGTATCACATTGATTGATTTGTGGTGGTTGAAGAACCCTTGCAGCCCATGAATAAATTTGATTTGGTGGTGATGAATCATCCTTTTAATGGACTGTTGGATCCTATTGGCTAGTATGTTGATGAGAATTTTTGCATCCATATTCATCAGGGATAGTGGTCCATAATTCTCCTTTTGGGAGAGGTCTTTGTCTGGTTTGTGGGGGGACAAGATAATGCTGGCCCCATCAAAAGGGTTTGGAAGTTTTCCTTCCAGTTCTATTGGAAAAGTTGCAGAAAAGGAGGTATTAAATCTTCCTTAAATGTTTGGTAGAATTCCCCTGGGAAGCCATCAGATGTTGGGCTCTTGTCTCCTGGGGGATTTTTGATGACTGCTTCCATTCCCTTGCTGATTATGGGTCTCTTCAGGTTTCCTTTTCTTCCGGGTTCAGTTTTGTTCATTTCTCTATTTCTGGGAATTCATCCATTTCTTTGAGACTGCCTGATTTGTTGACATAGAGTTGCCATCCAATGTTCTTATAATTGTTTGTATTTCTTTGGTGTTGGGTGTGATCTCTTTTTCTTGATTTATGATTTTATTGATCTGGGTCATTTCTCTTTTCTTTTGGAGAAGTCTTGACGGGTGTGTCTCAATCTTATTAATTCTTTCAAAGAACAAGCTCCTAGTTTTGTTGATCTGTTCTACTGTTCTTTTGGTTTCTACTTCATTGATTTCTGCTCTCATCTTTATTATTTCTCTTCTCCATCTGGATTTAGGTTTTCTATGCTGCTCTTTCTCTAGCTCCTTTAGGTATAGGGTTAGGTTGTGTATTTGAGACCTTTCTTGGTTCTTGAGAAAGGCTTATAGTGCTATATACTTCCCTCTTAGGACTGTCCTTGCTGCATCCCAAAGATATGGAACAGACATGTTTTCATTCTCTTGCATTTCCATGAATTTTTAAAATTCATCTTGAATTGATTGGTTGACTCATTCATTCTTCAGTAGGATGCTCTCTAGCCTCCATGTATTTGAGTTCTTTCCACCTTTCCTCTTGTGATTGAGGTCCATTTTCAAAGTATTGTGGTCTGAAAATATTCAGGGAACTATCCCAATATTTTTGGATGAGAATGAACATGGTGGATTCCTAATCTTGGCCCCAGAGCTGAGAGCTCAGGGTCCCACTCTTCAGTGCACCCCCAATCCTTTGTGTCTTCCTGGTCTCTGTCTGTGCTCCATGCTCACCAAACCTCTGATCAAGCATTTCTATCTCTGGCACATGACCCCATTTGGAGTCATGAAATCTGGCAGATTCTTGTAGCATGCTCAGGCAGCACTCATCCTGGGGGAGGAAGGGGCTCTCCCCAGTTGTGCTGCTTCTTGGACCCCTTCTCAAAGAGCAGTTGTCAGACTGTGCTGTGGATCACAGTTTATGGCAACCTCCAGCTTAGAATCCACTCCTGGGCTCCCTCTTTGTAGCCAGCTTCCCTGCTCTGATACCTGGGAGCTCTGCTGCCCTGAAGTGCCTCTGCTCTTCCTGGGACCCCGAGGATCCTGAGACCACACTGTCCCATCGAGGGTTCCACTCCCTGCTTAGCTGCCAGAGTGACATCCCTCACCAGAACAGATTTTGTGCTCCACTGCCCTTAGCACTTGGTGGTTGACTGAGGATCCCACTCCCCACAGTTTATCTTCCCACCTATTGGCTTAGACTTACTTTTCTGTACCTCCTACCTTGTGGAAATTGGTCACTTTTCTGTTTGTAGAGTTGCAAGCTATTCTTTTCTTGGATCTCTGCTTGAATTTGCAGGTGATCAGAATGGTTTGATAGTTATCTAGCTAAATTTCTTGGACCAGATGAAATTAAGGTCTCCTACTTCTCCACCATCTTGGACTCTCTCTCTCTTTTCTCCAGATTGCTTTGGGTATTTGGGGTCTTTTGTGATTCCATTCACATTTTAGGACTGTCTTCTATTTCTTTGAATAATGCCATTGGAATTCAGATAGGGATTTCATTACATATGTAGATTGCTTTGGGTATGTTGGATATGCTAACATTATTAACTCTTCCAGTTAATGAGCATGGAGTATGCCTCTGTTTATTTGTGTTATCTTCCAAATCTTTGGCCCATACATTCACCCGCCAACACACACACATGCTTTTTCTTCCTTTTCTGCCATGTCTTCAGTATACCAGGTCTTCCTTATTTGGTTACTTTTACTCCTAATTTTTTTTTCTTGATGCAATTGTCAGTGGCATTGCTTTCTTAATTTCTTTTTGTGAAAGTTGGTCATCAGTATATAGAAATACAAATTGGGACACTTGGGTGAATCAGTCAATTAAGTGTCTGCCTTCAGGTCAGGTCATGATCCTGGGGTTCTGGGAATGAGCCTGGCATTGAGCTCCCTGCTCAGCAGGGAGTCTGCTTTTCCCTGACCCTCTGCTGCTCTCCCTGCTTGTATTCTCTCTCTCCCTCTCTGTGTCAAATAAAAACATTCTTCTATAAAAGAGATGCAACAGGTCTCTGTATATTGACTTTGTGTCCTGTAGCTTTACTGAATTTGTTTATTCTAACAGGTGTTTTGTTTTGTTTTGTTTTGTGGACTCTTTAGGGATTTCTACATATAGTATCATGTCATCTACAAATAGTGACCATTTTATTTTCCTATTTAGGTTTCATATCTTTTCTTTGTTTTATTTTTTGTCTAAATGGCTTGGCTAGGGTTTTCAATATGATGATGAATGAAAGTGATAAGAGTGGGCATGTTAATCTTGTTATTGCTGGTAGTGGAGAAGTTTTCAGCTTTTCACCTTTGAGTATCATGTCAGCTGTGGGCTTTTCATATAGGGCTTTTGTTTGGTTGACATATGTTTCCTCAGTACCCAGATGATTTAGAATATTTATCATAAATGCATATTGAGTCTTGTCAAGTGTTCTTTCTGCATCTATTGTAACAATCCTAGGATTTTTACAAAAGATTTTATTTATTTATTTGACAGAGAGAGAGAGAGCACAAAGCAGGCAGAGAGAGGGAAGGAAGCAGGCTCCTTGCTGAGCAGAGAGCCCGACTGGGGCTTGATCCCAGGAGCCTGTGATCATAACCTGAACGGAAGGTAGAGGCTTAACCTGCTGAGCCACAAAGGTGCCCCCAATCCTAGGATTTTTAT
This sequence comes from Mustela erminea, assembly GCF_009829155.1. Taxonomy (NCBI): domain Eukaryota; kingdom Metazoa; phylum Chordata; class Mammalia; order Carnivora; family Mustelidae; genus Mustela; species Mustela erminea. The sequence continues at coordinate 13,081,609 of NC_045634.1, forward strand.
CTTTTATTTTGTTAAGGTGGTGTATCCCATTTGTGGATATGCAGATGTGGAATCATCCTTGCATCGCTGGAATAAATCCCACTGAATTGTGTTGTGTGATTCTCCTGATGTATTGTTGAATTAATGTTGGTAATTTGTGGACAATTTTTGCATCTCTGTTCATGAGGGATATTGGCCTTTCCTTTTCTTGTAGCATCCTTGTCTTGTTCTGGTAGCAGGATAATGCTGCCTTTATAAAACGAGTTTGGACATATGCTCTTCTCTGCTTTAAAAAAATTTTTTTTTGAGAAGGGTTGGTATTAATTCTTCTTCTACTCTCTGGTTGAATCCTTCAGTAAAACTATCTGGTATTGAACATTTGTTTGTTGGGAGGATTTGATTATCGAATTAATCTTTTTACTAGTGATCAGTCTGTTCAGATTTTTTTTTTTCCCTTCATGGATCATTCTAGGTTGTTGTTAGGAACTTATGCATTTCTTCTAGGTTGTCCAAGAGGTTGGCCTCTACTTGCTCATAGTAGTTTCTTATAATCCTTTGTATTTTTATGGTGTTCATTGTAGTAGTTCATCTTTCTTTCTTTTTTTTTTTTAATTTTCACATTTTTTAATTTAAATTCAGTTAGCTAAGGTACAGTTTTTGATGTAATGGTCAATGATTCATTAGTTGCATATAACACCAGGGCTCATCACCACATGTCCCCTCCTTAATACACATCACTCAGTTACCCTGCCCCCAACCTGCCTCTCCTGCAGTTTGTTGCCTATGATTAAGAGTCTCCCATGGTTTGTCTCCCTCTCTGATTTAATCCCATTCAGTTTTCCCTCCCTTCCCCTGTGGTCCTCCACACTATTCCTTGTGTTCCATGTAAGAGTGAAACCATATGATTATTGTCCTTCTCTGCTTGACTTGTTTCATTTAGCATAATCTCCTCCAGTCCCATCCATGTCGATCCAAATGGTAGGCATTCATCCCTTCTAGTGGTTGAGTACTATTCTAGAGCATGTATGTGCCACATCTTCTTTATCCATTCCTCTGTTGAAGGAGCTTCTTCCACAGTTTGGCTGTTGTGGATATTGCTGCTGTGGACCTTGGGAGCATATGCCCCTTCTTTTCACTGCATCTGTATCTTTGGGGGTAAACACCTGTTAGTGCAATTGCTGGTTATAGGGCAGCTCTATTTTTAACTTTTGGAGGAAACTCCATGTGTTTTCCAGAGTGACTACACCAGCTTGCATTCTCACCAATAGTGTTAGAGGGTTCCCCTTACTCCACCTCCTCGCCAATGCTTGTTGTTTCCTGTCTTGTCAATGTTAGCCATTCTAACTGCTGAAGGTGGTATCTCACTGTAGTTCTGAATTCCCTGAGACAAGTGATATGGAGCATTTTTTCATGGTCTGTTGCCCATTTGTGTGTCTTCCTTGAAGAAGTGTCTCTTCCTGTCTTCTGCCCATTTCTTGAGTGGATTCTTTGTTTCTTGGGTGTTGAGTTTGAGAAGTTCTTTGTAGATCTTGGATACCAGACCTTTATCTGTAATGCCATTTGTAAATACCTTTTCCGATTCTGTAGGTTGCCTTTTAGTTTTGTTAATTGTTTCTTTTGCTGTGTGGAAGCTTTTTATCTTGATGAAGTCCCAATAGTTCATTTTTGCTTTTGTTTCCCTAGACTTTAGAGACATGTCTTGTAAGAAGTTGCAGTGTCCAAGGTCCAAGAGGTTGCTGCTGTGTTGTCCTCTAGGATCTTGATGTGAGACGGAATCAATTATCTTTCTTTCCTGATGTATTTGAGTCCTCTCTCTTTCTTGGAAAGTCTAGATAAAAGTTTGTCAGTTTTGTTTATCTTTCCAAAAAAGGCAGCTTATATTTCCATTGCTCCTTTGTCTTTTTTGTCTCCATTGGATTTATTTCTATATTCCTTTTTGTTATTACCTTATTTCTACTGTATGGGGCTTTGCTTTTTTTTTTTTTTTTTTTCTTTTTTCCTTCTTTGCCATGTAAAATTAAGTTGGTTATACTGGAGAACTTTCAACTGGGTTGAAATTTCTGAACTAAATTTCTATGAAATTCCCCCTTATGGGGCGCCTGGGTGGCTCAGTGGGTTAAAGCCTCTGCCTTCAGCTCAGGTCATGATCTCAGGGTCCTGGGATCGAGCCCCGCATCGGGCTCTCCGCTCAGCAGGGAGCCTGCTTCCTCCCCTCTCTCTCTGCCTGCGTCTCTGCCTATTTGTGATATCTCTCTCTCTCTCTCTCTCTCTGTCAAATAAATAAATAAATAAATAATTTAAAAAAAAAAAAAAAAAGAAATTCCCCCTTAGAATTACTTTTGCTGCATCTCCTAAGTTTTCGTAGTTTCTCTTTCATTAGTCCCAAGATACTTAAAAATTTTTTAAATTTCTTCTTTGACCATTGGATGTTTAGTGGCATGTGGTTAAATCCCCACATAATTCTGACTTCCATTTTCTTCTTGTGACTGATTTCTACTTTCCTACCATTGCAGTTGGACAAGATTTGAAACAGAGGGTGAAGGGAGTGTTCAGTTTAATGGTTAGTTTCCTGATCCCCCCCCCACCCCAAGGAAAGACCACACATTCTATGGAGACAGAGGGACGTTTTGTGAGACTGGAGTGGGAGGGGGGTGTGGGTCAACCCTTGTTAGAATTACTGACTACTACCATGCAGGCTATGTACCACTGTTCATACTGTAGCCCTGATGGATTTGTACTTCCTTAGAAATATTTTGTAGGAGGTGCGGGTGGCCTTCTCTAATGGAAAGGTGTCATATGGGTTTAAGACATGGTCCCAGGTCAGCAACCAGGATGTATGATAAGTTGGGGGATCAGAACCCAAGTTTCTGTTGGAAGTGAAAGAAATGGGGCATGGTATGCTTCATGACAATAGCTGAGGTCCCGAGTTGTCGTGGCTGGCACAACAAATGGACCAGGAAACGTGAGGGTAAGAGGATGGTGAAAAGAAATTAAGAGACAAAGAAATGGGGGCAGGAGGAGCACTGAGGAGGATGTCCAACAGTGCCGATTTGATTCCACATCTTACAAGCATTTATAAGGCAGACCACAATAGAAGGAGCAATACATCGGTACCTAGTCAGATGACTGCAAGTTCCTATAACAAGTTTACATTAACTATAAGCAAATCATGTGATGCCAGGTACTCTCGGCTAATGCCATTAGCAAGACAGTCAACCAGGGAGTGGGTTATGGGAGGTACAGGAACAACAAGGACCAACTAAGAATTCATGACCCTGACCACATTGTTCCCTTCTGTAGGGAGAGTGTGTGGGAAGTCACGTAGGCGAGCGTGCGACACATAGCACAGATCCTTTCTCAGTGCTATTCAACTTTCCTGTCCTCACCCCCTTATCAAGGCATCCGGACTTTAAAGGAGACACAAGTCAGGGCCTGGTTTGATCCACGACTCCAACCGTGCCATGGCCTCCAACACCGAGTGACCCACTGATTGTTGTTGGTGGGTAAGGTAGCAGGGCCTGTGGATCTGTCTCATCATATCCTGTGGAATTCAGGGACACCCTCCTGTCTTTTGAGTTGTATAGAAACAGGTAGACAGCAGTCTCTGGTCAGGCACAAGGGTTTCACTGGATCGCCACCAGAGGGGCAGTGTGCGGGGGGAATGACTCCTTTATTTCCATACAAACTGACCAGGGTCTGTGACTATGATTCTTAGCAGCAGCAGGGGGAAAGGAGGGCAGAGGTGGTTCACACTTCCTAGGGTTGTGGTCAGGACTCCCGAGGTCAGCCATTCCTGGCTCAGTAGGCACCCAGTCCCTGTAGCTGTGGACACGGTGCCCATGGTACTTTCCAGCTGGCACCCATGCTGCAGCCTCCTACTTTTTATCATCTTCATGGTTATGAGCCTCTGCTCTTCCCCATGGCCTCCCCAGGGTATTGCCCTCCATCCCTCTGGCCCTCCTCCCTGGACTCTGTGAAACAGTCTTCTTGAGAGGCTGCTCTGTCAGTCCCCTGGGGGAACTCTTCCGTGGATCCCCTGTGAGGTGAAGATGATGCCCTGCCCTGAAGGGGGATGCACGTCCCCAATCAGGAGAGCCATGTCTTCCTTTTCAGCCTGGCCTGCCTTGCCCTGCGTCCTCCTCAGGGAAGCTGTCCCCACTTCCTGAGCTGACATCTCTGACCTTAAAAACCAACATTGTTTTCTATTTCTCCATGCCTTCATTCATCCATGGCATGTTGGTGGGTTTTCAGCAGTCCTGCAGGGCTGTCTGCTCAAAGAGGAGATGACCTGGGAGAGGTAACACCTCTCCCTATCACCTCCCTCAGCATGTCCCTGAGCCCTGGGGCCAGCTGCCCCACTGAGGGTTGAGGGACCTGAGCCAGCCCATCCTGAGCCCAGGCTCTGTGTCAGCTCTGTAGACAGATGTGTGCCAGGAGCAGTAAGCAGCTAGCATGGGCCAGGGCAGGAAGTTTGTCTTTCTCATTCCTCTCCCACCCCTGACCCCAGAGATAGCTCAGAGCTCCAAGCCCTGCATCTCAAGATTCTGCGACCTGTGCCTCCTGCCTTCATTTGGTGACCTTGGTGGTCTCCTGTTCCCTATACCTCCCATACCCGCTCCCATGGCAGTTCCTGGATCAGGAGAGGGATTTTACCCTTGTCTGTACTTTGATCTCTTCCTGTCCTGCACCAAGCCCACCCACCTTTGCATCTTCCATAGATGAGCTTGGAAGGAAGCCCATTTACAGAGAACTTATTGGCCACATGCATCCAGGGAAGAACCATTAGAGGTCCAGGATAGAGAACAAACCTGCTCTGAAACCTATCCCACACTCTGTGACTATCTCACATTAAAACAGAAATAATAGCTTTCTGGGCTGTGATGTGGGCATCTCTCTCTATTTACACTATTGAATGCCTAAGTGCTGAAAGAGACCATGGCTCCTGTGGGCTAGGATTAACAGTTTAAGAACAGTTTAATAAGTTTAATAATTAACAGTTTAATAAGAACTCAGTGAAATTTGAATTTGAGGCATTGAGTGAATAAATACTGTTGAGGAAATACTCCCAAGTAAGGCTTATGAACATGGCTTTTTCGAATAGGTTACTGAAAGAAAAGTATTTTTTATGTTTTGTTTTAATTCCAAATTTAATTTAATTTGTGTTCATGGATTTAACATACAGTAGTATATTAGTTTCAGATGTACAATAGAGTGATTCAGTAACTTGATATAATACTCTGTGCTCATCATGAAGATCATACTCTTAATCCTCTTCACCTAGTTCACTCATCCCTTCATCCACCTCTTCTTTGGTAACCATCAATTTGTTCTCTATTGTTAGGAGTCTGTGGGGTACCTGTGTGACTCAGTGAGTGACGCGCCTTTGGCTCAGGTCATGATTCCAAGGTCCTGGGATCCAGCCCCACATGGAGCTCCTTGCTCAGCAGGGAGCCTGCTGCTCCCTCTCCCTCTGCCTGCCATTCTGTCTACTTGTGCTCTTTCTCTAGCGCTCTGTCAAACAAATAAATAAAATCTTTTTTAAAAAACTTTATATTTTGGTTTGTCTCATTTTTCTCCTTTATTTTTTTCTTTCTTAAATTCCACATAAGAGTATTATCCTATAGTATTGTCTTTCTCTGACTGACTGATTTCACTTAGGATCACCTCTCTAGTTCCATCCATGAATCTGTACATGGCAAAGTTTCATTCCTTTTTATGGCTGAGTAACTTTCCATTGTGTGTAAATGTGTGTGTACATATCTATCATTTATAAATAGATATATAAATTATAAATATAAATATATAAATTTATAAATGACACTTGGGTTTATTCCCTATTCTTATATTGTAAATAATCTTTCAAGAAATGGGGCTACATATATCTTTTTTAGATATTGTTCTCCTATTCTTTGGGTAAACACCAGTCGTGTGACTGCTGGGTAGTTCTCAATTGAATTTTTTGAGGAACATCCATACTGTTTTCCATGGTGGTTGCAACGGGTTGCATTCCCACCAAGAGTGCACAAGGGTGTCCCTTTCTCCATATCCTCCAGACACCTGTTGTTTCTTGTGCTGTTGATGTGAACCATTCTGAGACATGTGAGGTAATATCACATTGTACTTTGGATTTGTATTCTCCTGACGATGGGTGATGGTGAACATCTTTTCATGGACACTTGGCCATCTGTATTTCTTCTTTGGAGAAATGTTCATAGCTTCTGCCTATTTTTTTTTTTTTTTTTTACTAGATTCTGTTTTTCAGGTGTTGAGTTTTATCAGTTCTATATATTTTGGACACTATCCCTTTATTCCGTAGGATATTTGCAAATATCATCTCCCTTTCAGTAGGTTGTCTTATGATGATTATTTTTCATTGTTTTGCTGTGTGGAAACTTTTGATTTTGATGTAGTCCTGGTAGTTTATTTATTTTTTTTTTTAAAGATTTTATTTATTTATTTGGCAGAGAAAGATCACAAGTAGGCAGAGAGGCAGGCAGAGAGAGTGAGAGAGAGGAGGAAGCAGGCTCCCTGCTGAGCAGAGAGCCCGACGCGGGGCTGGATCTCAGGCCCCTGGGATCATGACCCGAGCCGAAGGCAGTGGCTCAACCCACTGAGCCACCCAGGCGCCCCCCTGGTAGTTTATTTTTGCTTTTGTTCCCTTTGCCTCAGGGTTGGTATGGTCTATGTCAGAGAAGTCTGTGGTCCACCACAGAGAAGAGGACACTGTCTGTGCCCTCTTGTAGGATTTTTACGGTTTCAGGTCTCCCACTGAGGTCTTGAAACTGTTTTCAGGGGCGCCTGGGTGGCTCAGTCATTGGGTTTCTGCCTTCAGCTCAAGTCATGATCCTAGCGTTCTGGGATCAAGCCCCACATTGGGCTCCCTGCTCGGCGGGAAGCCTGTTTCCCCTTCTCCTGCTTCCCCTGCTTGTATTCCCTCTCTCACTGTCTCTCTCTCTCTCTTTATTTAAAGATTTAAATAAAATCTTTTAAAAAAAGGAAACTGTTTTGATATTTTTTAGTCTGTATGGTGTAAGAAAGCAGTCTAATTTCGTTCTTCTGTGTGTAGCTGTCCAGTTTTCCCAGCACCGTTTTTTTTTTTGTTTGTTTGTTTTTTTGGTAAAGACTCTCCTTTTCCATCTTGATACTCTTGCCTGCTTTGTGGAAGATTAATTGGTCACATAATTGTGGGTTTATGGCTGAGCGATTGCATTGGCTATTCAGTATCTTTGGTGGTTGCATACAAATTTTCAGGAGTGTTTGAGTTCTTTGTTTTTTAAATTTAAATTCAGTGAGCCAGGGGTTCCTGGGTTGCTCAGTGGGTTAAAACCTCTGCCTTCGGCTCAGGTCATGATCACAGGGTCCTGGGATCGAGTCCCGCATTGGGCTCTCTGCTCAGCAGGGAGCCTGCTCGCCCCCCCACCCCGTCTACATGTAATCTCTGTCTGTCAAATAAATAAATAAAATCTTTAAAAAAAAATTCAGTGAGCCAACTTAGAGCACATCATTAGTTTCAGTTGTAGTGTTCATTAGTAGATCAGGTGTGTATAACACCCAGTGCTCATTGCGTCACATGCCCTCCTCAATGCCCGTCATGCAGTTGTCCCATCCCCCATCCACCTCCCTTCCCGCAAACCTCAGTTTGTCTCTGTAGTTAAGTCTTTCATGGTTTGTCTCCCTCTCTGATGACTTCCCATTCTGTTTTCCCTCCCTTCCCCTGTGATTCTCTGTGCTGTTTTTTCTGTTTCATGTGTGAGTGAAACCCTATGGCAGTTTTCTATCCGATAGACTCATTTTGCTCAGCATTATACCCTCCAGTTCCATTCAGGTTGATGTGATGGTAGGTATACATACTTTCTGATGACTGAGTAATATTCCATTGTATTTATACATTCATCTGTCCGTACACATCTGGGCTCTTTCCATAGTTTGTATATAGTGGATATTTCTGCAATGAACATTGGGCACAGGTTCCACTACTTTTCACTCAATCTGTATCTTTGGGGTAAATACCCAGTAGTGCAGTTTCTAGGTTGTAGGATAGCTCTATTTCTACCTTCTTAAAGAAACCCAATACCATTTTACAGACTGGCTGTATGAGCTTGCATTCTCACTAACAGTGGAAGAGGGTTCCCCTTTCTTTCCATCCTCAACCACATTTGTTATTCCATGACTTGTTAATTTTAGCCATTCTAACTGGTGTCAAGTGGTATTTCATGGTTTTGATTTGCATTTCCCTGATGGCTGGTGATGTTGAGCACTCTTTGCTGTGTCTGTTAGTCACTTGTATATGGTCTTCAGGGAATGCTTGTTCAGATTTTCATCCATGTCTTGTGCGAGGGTTAGGGTTAAGGCTTGGGAGCATAGAAGGAGTGATCTGCTGATGTGAGGAGAATGTCGTAGAGGACTTCTTTGAGGTCTACAGATAGGGAGAGTAATAGGCTCAGGGTTTGTGTTCAGTATGGTAACAAACATATACATAAACAGGGATTTGCTGATTATTTCGATCAGAATTCTCCCGCTCTGAATCCTTTCTGGAGTTCCAAATGGCACAGTTTCTTCCTGGGTGGCAGGCTGAATCTTCTGGTGTGACTCAGGTGTCCCTGGTCTGGAGGGCTTGGATGCCAGGCCTCTGGGAACAGAAGCCTGAAAACCCAAACTAGGGTAAGGGTTAGAGCATAGGGGCATGGCAGGCCCAATCTGTAGGAACTGAGGCAAACTCCCACAGGGGTGGGGGATGCTGAGTTGAGGACATGTGACAGGCTGAGTGTTAGGCTCTGGGATTTTGTCCAGGGGGGTGTCTAAAGTGGGGGTGGCCTCAGGTGGGCATGCAAATTTCTCCTGCTCTAAAACCATTGTGGAGTTCCAAAAAGCACGGTTTCCTTCTGGGTGGCATTCAGAGTCCTGCGGTATGGCTCAGGTGTCCCAATCTGGAGGCTTTGGGTGCCAGACCTTGAGGCACCAAAGCCAGAAATCTCAGGTGAGGGTTAGGGCCTAAGGTCATGGCAGGCCCCATCTGCTGGTGCTTATGTGAGCGCTCTGTGATGCTGAGTTGAGGGAGTGGGACAGGCTCCCCACTGCCTCTGGCGGTGGCAACCTGCCCAGCTACGCTATACATGGCCTCACACTGCATCTCAACACTACCTCTAGTGGCAGTAAGCAGCATTGCAATGCCTTCAGGCATCCCTCATACTGCAGGTGACCCCAGTTCCAGTGGATGGAGCTGACACTGCCATGCCTTCCAGCATCTCCCACTGAGTTCACCACTGCTTCCAGTGTCAGGATACTTCACTCACACTGCTTTCAGCATCTTGTATCATAGTTATTGTAGTTCATCACTGTCTCCAGTGGTGACAAGCTGCAAAGCCATGCTATCCATGGTCTCCTGCTGTGTGTCAACACTGCCTCTAGTGGTGGTAAGTAGCACTGACCACTGACTCGCCTTCCAGCATCTCGCCCTGCAGCTCACCCCTGCCTCCAGTAATAGGAAACTGCCCTGCTACTCCTTGCAGCATCTTTTTTTTTTTTAAAGATTTTTATTTATTTATTTGTCAGAGAGAGAGAGAGTGAGCACAGGCAGACAGAGTGGCAGAGGGAGAAGCAGGCTCCCTGCAAAGCAAGGAGCCGGATGCAGGACTTGATCCCAGGTCGCTGGGATCATGACCTGAGCCGAAGGCAGCCGCTTAAACAACTGAGCTACCCAAGCGTCCCTCCTGCAGCCTCTTAAACTGCAGCTCAACACTGCCTCCAGTGGCGGGATACTTCACTGTCACTCTTTCCAGTGTCTCTCATGGAGGTTCAGCACTGCTTCCAGTGGCGAAAAGCTGCACAGTCACACCGTCCATGGTCTCTCACTGCATCTCAGCACTACCTCTAGTGGCTATATGCAGCACTGCAAGGCCTTCAGGCATCACTCACACTCCAACTGACCATAACCTCCAGTGGTGGGGACCTGCACTGCTATGCCTTCCAGGGTTTCCCACTGCAACTCTCCAACAGGTGTAGTGGTGTGAAAGTGCACTGCAACTTCTTCCAGCCTCTCGCACTGGAGCATATCCCGGCCTTCAGTGGCAGCAAGCTGTGGTGTCCCATCTTCTAGCACCTCTCACTGTGCAGCTCACCATGGCCTCCAGTGGTGGGAACTGGCAATGCCATTTCTTCCAGCATCTCTCACTGAAGCTCATCACTCCCTCCAGTGGCAGTAGTCAGCACTCCAAATTGAGTTATAAGGAGATTTGGACAGAGATGTCATGAGATTTGGACTGAGGTCATGTGATTTCCTTGAGTTCTCACAGTACTTGAAATGAGTTATCAAAAGATGTGGGTAGCAATCTTATGAGAAATGCCCGAGTTCTTGGGAAACTTGGACTGAGATCCCACGAGATTTGGGTTGAGATATCATGGAATTTGGACTAAGACCTCATGAGATTCCCCCCGACATCTCATGATATGTGGAATGAGTTCTCATGAGATTTGGGTAGAAATCTCATGACAAATGCCTGCATTCTCATGAGATTTGGACTGAGATATCATGAGATTTGGATTGAGATCTCTAGGGATCTGAGTTCTCATGAGATTTCAACTAAGATCTCATGACATTTGGACAGAGATCATGAGATTTAGACTGAGATCTCATGAAATTTGAACTAGGATCTCGTGAGATCTGAACTAAGGTCTCATGAGATTTCCCTGACATCTCATGATATTTGGAATGGGTTCTCACGATATTTGGGAAGAAACTCATAAGTAACTGAATTCTCATGAGACTTGGACAGAGATATCATGAGATTTGGACAGAGATCTCACAAGATTTGGGAAGAAATCTCATTAGGTGTGCCTGACATTTCAGGAATTTTTGGACTGCGATATCAGGAGATTTAGACAGAGATCTCATGGGATTTGACTGAAATCTCATGATATTTTGAAAGATTTCTCATGATATTTGTGTAGAAATCTCATGGGAAATGCTCGAGTTCTCATGAGGTTTGGTCTGAGATCTCATGAGACTTGCACCAAGATCTTTTGAGATCTGGACGGAGATCTCATGGGATTTGATTGAGATCTGATGGGATTTGATTGAAATCTCACGAGATGTGGATTGAGATCTCATGAGATTTGGACATAGGTCACGAGATTTCCCTGAGTTCTCAGAATATTTGAAATGAATTATCACGAGATTTCTACCCATATCATGCTTGCCTGCCCTGTGCACTGCTGAGTAGTTCACTCTACCCTGGAGCCTGACAGCCAGGCTATTGCCATTTTGCTTAGGTTGATGGTCTTTCATTTCTAACCAGAGGCAACTTAGTATTTGTTAGCTCAGCTGTGGGATGAAGAAAGTTGCTCTGTTCTTCGGACATGATCTTAGATCTTCATCCTCTTTCCTTTCTGCTGTTCAATACTTCCCTAGGCTGGATAACATCAGCCAATAACATATGTCTGCTAATCATTTAGATGCAATCGAATTTTTAAAAATTAAGATTTAGCTGACATTATATTAGTTTCAGGTATATAACAGCCATGATTTGATGCTCATATGTATGTGAAATGATAAATGCAATAGCATTTGAGGAAATGCAGGTTTTCCATCTTTTCTACATAGTAGCAGAATTAAAAGTCCAATACTTTCTTTTACAATACAGCAGGAATTAGCCCAACAGAAGAGTTGAGTTTCTCAGCTAGATTCTGATGTATTCCCCAGACTAGTTCACCATTTTTTCTTGCTTTAATTAAGCCAGATTCACCTCACTTTTCCTTCTGGCTAGCTGTATTGCAAATACCAGAGACAATTACAGGGACAAATCTCTCATCTGTAATTACTACAAATGGATGGTGTATTCTCTCCTCTGCTTCTTTTGTAGGAATTCACAAAATGGGAGTATTTCTTTGGGCCTTTTACACTGAATTCAATTTCTGAATTTACTCCCAGACTGTAGCTGTTCCTCCTGCTCTCTTGATCCCATGAGTTATCTTGTGGCACCTTCTCTTTCCATCCCATTACTTCCTGCCTCCTCCTCCCCAGCATTTTTCTTTTGGTTGCAGTTTACATGAATTCTTTCCTGCCTTTCCTGGTATTAACATATGTCTCCTGGAAATAAAGGCTGTACTCAAACTCCTATTTCTGTATAAAAACTTATGATAGGCTTTTCCTCAAAATAAAAATTGTTACTATATTTAGGCATGATTTTCTTATTTTTAGAATGTTTTAAACTTATTTTTGAATGCTACACACATATATACAGGGTATCTTGCTCCTTTCTTCCTCAAGTTGGTTGCCAGTTTGATGTATGCTTCTGGAAATAGAGTAAATTAAGACTTTTAATCCACTCAAGCACAATTAATGTTTTCCATAGGCCACAGCTTCATAGGCATGTGATTGTCCTTCAGGCTTTTGGCCTCCTGTGCCTTCCTCATTAATTGTTTTCCATCAGTAATGCTTGATGTTGGACCCAATGCTGATTCCTTATCGCTGGAAACAATATTGTTTATGAAAGCCAAGGACTGCAGTGTTTCCTACTGAGCAACTGGATGGAACCTCAAGAGGACATCTGCTCCCCACAGAGCGTATTCATGGGATTAAGGCCAGTCTGGCTATTTGTCTAATAATTGTTGTCAGGGTTATCTACAACAGCTCATCCTCATTTACCAGAGTGACAGTGGCTTTCATACTTGACTTAGATGGTCCACAGCTGTGGGTAAAGGCCCTCCTGTCCTCAATCTCTACCTCTCTTCCTTTTCCTTCTTTCCTTCTTTCTCCCTTCTCCCATCCCTCCCTCCTTCCTTTCTTTTTTTCTTTTCTTTTCTTTCTCTCTTCTCCCTTCCTTCCTCCCTGCCTCCCTCTCTTTCTTTTCTTTTCTTCTCCTCTTCTCCCCTCTCTCCTCACCTTCTCTTCTCTCCCTTTCTTTCTTTCTTTCTTTCTCTCTTTCTTCTCTCTCTCTCCCTCCCTCCCTTCTTTTCTTTTTTCCTTTATTCCCTTCCTTCTTTCTTCCTCACTCCTCTCTTCCTTCCTTTCTTCTTTCCTCTCTCTTCCTTCCTCTCTCTTCCTTCCTTCTTTTAAGAACATTTGATTTCTTATTTATTTAAATATTTATTCATCATTTCACTCTTTCCTTTAATGTCTGCCAAGTACTACTCGGGGCTCTGGGAATAGAGATCCAAGCCTATCAGCAAGATGTGAGGTCTAGCTAGCATGCCACAGAAAAACAATATAAAAAGGAGCAAATAGGGCACATGACATCAGATAGTGGTCGGTGCTATGGAGAAAAATAAAGCATAGTAGAGACTTGAGGGATGGAAGATGCCTTTTTAAATGAGATGCTTGATGATGCCATCTTGTGTTTCCTACTGCCCTCTTTCCTCTTTTTGGTCCTTTACAAATAGCATCTCTTCTACCCTCCCCTCCCAGCTGTTGCCCTACCTCACCTGTTCTGCTAAGATATTTACTTCGTACTTTATTCTGTTAATATGTATTTTATTTATGTGTACATTTATAATAGCAGTGTTATATATATAAGTTACCTTACTTCTCACTGAGGTGCACTGGGAAGAGCAGAGCCTAAACTGTGACCCTTCACAGGGACATTTAATGCCATAGAAATGAGGAGAGCAGAAATCTTTCAAGAGTCAAAGGTCACCACCAAAGACCTTCCTCAGTGAACTGAGATTCTTTTCTTAATGAGCAGCATAGTGTAGGTTTGTTCATTGATCTCCTTCCTGATCACCCCATCTCCTGGCCACACAGCAGCTTCAATAAAGACTCAGGGCTTTATCTTAAAAATAAAACAAAACAGAACACTCCAGAGGTTCTCTGAAAGCTCCCATGGCAGATCAGCACCCTGCAGCCAGCCCACCTTCCCACCCACAGGCCTGGGCTCCACTAGGGACTCCTCCATTCCCTCCCTCCAGAAGTGTCCAGCTCCAAACCCCCCTCTCTCCAGGCCACTGTCACTTTTGATATTAACTCTTCCGTATTAGTGTTCTTTTGCGGTAATAACTGACTTCAATCTTAGCAGTTTAAAACAACCCTAATTTACCTTTTAGCATTTTGTGCATCAGTAGGTGGGCTTAGCTGAGTTCCCGCCCTTTTTGATATCTCACAAGCCCCAAATCAAGTGGGTGTCATGGGAAGAATCCTCATCTAAGCTCATTCAGTTTGTTGGAAACATTAGAGGTGACTGTGGGGGCTTTGCCACAGGCCCCTTCCATGTCAAAGCCAACTACCTCCCTCTCACGCCTGGGTTCTGCCTTCTCCTTAGGCTAGCAGCAAAAGAAAACCGTGATTTCAAAGAGCAGCACCCCCAGGATGGGATTAAGCTCCCACATCATCTCCATTTTAATTATCTCAAAATCAACTCTTTAACAATCCTAGTTTCACTTGCAGAATTGCTTCTGTCATATAACCCAGCACAATCATGGACAGACAGGGCATCTCATCCTACATTCAGTCCCTGGGATTAGACTGGGAAATCTCGGGGAACATTTTACAATTCTGCCTACCATTGCCTCTTTTCAACTTATTTCTGATTTCGTTCTTCTAAAATGGAAATTTTTAGTTTTATTGTATTACTAAAACATAACATGTTTTGCTGTAAGAAATGTTCAAATGGAACACAGAGGGATATAAAAAGGTTAAAATCTGTAATCTCACCTTTTAAGGAAACAACCTCTAGGGTTTCTGCTGTGCTTTGGAGGCAAGGTAGCTCTGTTCCTCTCATCTTTTGTTGTTGTTGTTGATGCTGGTAACAGATGAGAGCCCAAGCTTAAATTCTTTTATATTTTATATTTATATTATATTCTTTTATATTTATATCTTTTATATTAAATTCTTTTATATTAGGGAGTTTGGGTGGCTCAGTGGGTTAAAGCCTCTGCCTTGGGTTCAGGTCATGATCCCAGGGTCCTGGGATCAAGCCCTGCATTGGGCTCTCTGCTCAGCGGGGAGCCTGCTTCTCCCCTTCCCCTCTCTCTGCCTGCCTCTCTGCCTACTTGTGATCTGTCTGTCAAATAAATAAATAAAATCTTAAAAAAATTCTTTTATATTGCACAAGGCAGAGGGGTTTTTTGTTGATTGTTGGTGTACTAGTTGATACCCTGAATCTACGAGGTGGTACAGCAGGCATATTTGGAATATGCTACTTCATTACAGCCAGAAAATATTTTACCAGCAACATTATGCTACATTTTTAATAAACACATTTCTGCATTGCAGTAATAAGCATAAAATATTTATATAAGAATCAACTCCCTACAAATCTGATTTACTAGTCAGAATAATGTCTATAATTTTGAGGGTTAGGAAACAAAGGAGATTTAGTGGGCAAGTGATTATGGTCTTCAAATAGTTTAAGAAGTACACACAATGGGGGGCATCACGTTACCTGATTTCAAGCTTTACTACAAAGCTGTGATCACCAAGACAGCATGGTACTGGCATAAAAACAGACACATAGACCAGTGAACAGAGTAGAGACCCCAGATATGGACCCTCAACTCTATGGTCAATTAATCTTCGACAAACAGGAAAAAATATACAGTGGAAAAAAGACAGTCTCTTCAATAAATGGTGCTGGGAAAACTGGGCAGCTATATGTAGAAGAATGAAACTCGACCATTCTCTTACACCGTACACAGAGATTTACTCAAAATGGATGAAAGACCTCAATGTGAGACAGGAATCCATCAGAATCCCAGAGGAGAACATAGGCAGTAATCTCTTCAATATCCGCCACAGCAACTTCTTTCAAGATATGTCTCCAAAGGCAAAGGAAACAAAAGCGAAAATGAACTTTTGGGACTTCATCAAAATCAAAAGCTTCTGCACAGCAAAGGAAACAGTCAAGAAAACAAAGAGGCAACCCACGGAATGGGAGAAGATATTTGCAAATGACAGTACAGACAAAAGGTTGATATCCAGGATTTATAAAGAACTCCTCAAACTCAACACACACAAAATAGACAATGATATCAAAAAATGGGCAGAAGATATGAACAGACACTTCTCTAATGAAGACATACAAATGGCTATCAGACACATGAAAAAATGTCATCATCACTAGCCATCAGGGAGATTCAAATTAAAACCACATTGAGATATCACCTTATACCAGTTAGAATGGCCACAGTTAGCAAGACAGGAAACAACATGTGTTGGAGGGGATGTGGAGAAAGGGGAACCGTCTTCCACTGTTGGTGGGAATGCAAGTTGGTGCAGCCTCTTTGGAGAACAGTGTGGAGATTCCTCAAGAAATTAAAAATAGAGCTTCCCTATGATCCTGCCATTGCACTACTGGATATTTACCCCAAAGATACAGATGTAGTGAAAAGAAGGGCCATCTTTGCCCCAATGTTTATAGCAGCAATGGCCACGGTCGCCAAACTGTGGAAAGAACCAAGATGCCCTTCAACGGACGAATGGATAAGGAAGATGTGGTCCATATACACTATAAAATATTATGCCTCCATCAGAGAGGATGAATACCCAACTTTTGTAGCAACATGGACAGGACTGGAAGAGATTATGCTGAGTGAAATAAGTCAAGCAGAGAGAGTCAATTATCATATGGCTTCACTTATTTGTGGAGCATAACAAATAGCATGGAGGACACGGGGAGATAGAGAGGAGAAGGGAGTTGGGGGAAATTGGAAGGAGAGGTGAACCATGAGAGACTATGGACTCTGAAAAACATTCTGAGGGTTTTGAAGGGGCAGGGGGTGGGAGGTCGGGCTACCAGGTGGTGGGTATTATAGAGGGCACGGATTGCATGGAGCACTGGGTGTGGTACAAAAACAATGAATACTGTTATGCTGAAAATAAATTAAAAAAATAAAAAAATACAAAAAAAAAAGAAGTACACACAAAAAAGAGAATAAATTATTTTGTATGGATCTAGTAAGTAAATCTAGGACTGAAGGATAGAAGTTGCAAGAAGAGGGTACCTGGGTGGCTCAGTTGATTCAGTGTCTGACTCTTGATTTTGGCTCAGGTCATGATCTTAGGGTCATGAGATTGAGTCCTGCATTGGGCTCTGTGCTGAGCGTGGAGCCTGCTTAAGGATTCTTTCTCCTTCTCCCTCTGCCCCTCCACTCACCTGGCTAAATAAATATAAGTAAATTTAAAAATATTAAAGTAGTTGCAAGAAGGTGCGTTTCAGTATATAATGAGACTTTTTATTAAAAATAAAATAGAGGGGCGCCTGGGTGGCTCAGTGGGTTAAAGCCTCTGCCTTCAGCTCAGGTCATGATCTTAGAGTCCTGGGATTGAGCCCCACATCGGGCTCTCTGCTCAGCAGGGAGCCTGCCCCCCCCCCCCGCCTGCTTGTCATCTCTGTCTGTCAAATAAACAAATAAAATCTTTAAAAAAAAATAGAAAAGGAACAGATTTCTAGGAAAACGTTGTTTTTTTTTTTTTTTTTTTTTTCCAGATGAGGCATCCTGACAAAGAAGTCTAAATTCTACTAGGAGTGCTATATATAGCAGGTTTCTGCTTACTTCATCTGAAAAGGACCAGATAATAAACTTTTTCTGCTTTGTAGGCCATACTGTCACAACTACTTAACTCTGTAGTTATAGAATGAAAGCAAGTATAGATAATTGTGGCTGTGTTCTAATAAAACTTTATATATAAAAATAGTCACCAGGCCAGTTTTGGTCTGTGAACTGTGGTTTGTCAACTCCTGCTATATATCATTTCCTAAACTGGGTGTGAGAAGGACCTAATCATCCTCCAGTTCCCTTCCACTCTCAAAACTTTGGTGTTACATGCTTCTTTGATGGGGGTATGAAAAAACATAGATATCATTCATCAAAAGATCCTGCCAAAAGAGCTACCCATATCCATCCCTTCCTTATTCAGTTGTCATCCAGGTAATTACAATGGGAAAAGTTAAATAAGATTTAAGCTGCATGACTCCAAATAATGGGAAAAGTTATGAACATTTAGAAAAATAGAAATCTAAGGTGCCTGGGTGGCTCAGTTAGTTAAGCAACTCCCTTTGGCTCAGGTCATGATCCTGGAGTCCCCAGATAGAGTCCCACATTGGGCTCCCAGCTCCATGGGGAATATACTTCTCCCTCTTACCCTCTCCCTTCTCATGCTCTCTCACTCTTTCTCCCTCTTAAATAAATAAATAAATAAATAAATAAAATCAATTAAAGAAGGAATAAAAAAAAATAGAAATCAAGGCATGCATTGTGGGGCCCTAACATGAAATAGTTAATATATTAAATAGCTGAACACAGGAATGGGACATTCACAGAATATGTTGACAGGACAAAAAGTTGAAACTGTTGGCAGAAAATCAAAGTCAATATCAGAGCCAAGCAAATAACGGCCTGCAGTGCCCCGTTAGGAAAGCTTGAGGACTGTCCATTTTTAAGTGGCGAGAGACACCCTCACCTCCAGAGCCATAGAAGAATTGTGCTCTCAGGTAGAGAATTTCTTTTATTCTGATTGCTTCCAAATAGTATTTTTTTTTTAATTAAGCATCATTCTACTTTGAGAAGAAGCTATCAGTATGTATTCTAATTTCTGGTGTATTTAAGAATATAGGAGAAACTGACATTCTTACATATGAAATCTTTTAGTGTAAGATATTTTAACATTAAAGAGGATATCGACTGCTTTAACATTTTTCAATGAGCTTTAGTATTTTGAGAGATTTTCTTAGGGATTCTGGACCTATATGCTGGCCATTATTTACAATCATTTTCTTTTTGCTCAAATCAAGAGGTTTCACAACGGTTTAATTTCCCTCTACCAATTCCCTTTCCATAATTATCAATATCGGCGACAAGTGAGCTATGAACGCAGTAGTAGTCTAGAGATCTCAGTTTGTATCTTGTGCCAAGTACCTCGCATAAAATATACAGAAAGCGCTTGCTCCCTGTATTGGTAATTATGTGCTTAGACTTGCAATGTGGACATTTATAAGAAGATCTCTATTACCTTAAATGAAGGTTCATGTTAAATATGATCTGTCACCAGCAGGGTCATGCATGTGTTGCTTTCTCTTTTAGGATGATTTCACCCATGCAAGCAGCTTATCTCACTTGCTTCTTTGCTACTGTTTCCTGTGGTGAGTGAATTGTCTCTAAAATCTGAAATTGTGTGTGGGAGAGGAATAGTTAACCAGACATGCCAGGCCTGGAGAAAACTATTGAACAGACAGCTTTGGGAAGGAGGCGGACCCAAGAGGTCAGGACACATATCCTTTTAATATCCAGGGGCAACTGCCACTTCTCAGATGTATTGCCCTGGATGTACGGGAGTGGGAACCCGGAAGTGAGAATGTCTTTGTGCCTGTGTTAGCAGAAACTGCTGTTGGCAAATGACTCTCTATAAAGCAGATCTTAAACACTCAGCCCTCTATTTTTAGTATCAATATATTTTAAAAATCAACTTTATCTTAATATTTACTGTGTAGGCATTTTGTAATATCTGGATCCAAAACCCAAGTGTTGTAAGGGGTACAGGGTTCATATCTTTACTCTTTTGGCCACAGGGGAATTGCTTCAGAAACAAAAGTATTTGGTTTAAATTTAAATTAGTAAATCATCCCTTTGACTAATTCTGGTTTGAACACCAAGTTTTGAACATATTTCTCTCTCTAGCCATTCTGTTAAATTTTCAGGGAATAAAGACGACTTTGGACCCAGTTCTTTATTAATCATTATAGAATGGCATTTTCTCTGTGCCATCGTTATGGATAGATTTTGAGTCTGTGTTGACTTAAGATGGACACTGCAGTGATTATTTACCTACCTCTCAGATGTATGGCGAAGATAAACACCTCCTGTGTAAAGGTTACATTTATAAAGAGATATAATTTTTTTCAGGAGGAAGCTCTTTTTCCCCTCCTAAACCAACACCTCTCCATGTCTAATTGTTTTTTTAAGCCATGATCATTAAATCCATTGAATGCTGAAGGGTAAAAACCAGAGATGCTATGGACCAGGGCCATTTCAGTTTTATCTTTTTGGCAAAAAAAAAAAAATTATGTTCATGCTAGGAAAATTAGAGGTTCAGGTAAGCAGAAAATGAGAAATTGCCTATTATCTGTAGTCCTATAATACATAAATGACTACTGTTAAAATATTTTTTTAGTCTTTCAGATATTTTTCTCTATGTCTATTTACACATCTAACAAAGATGTTATTAATTATAGATACTTTGTTTATAATTTATGTTACCCATTTATAACTATCTTTTTATATATGTTATATTTTTTGGAACTTAGTAATCTTCCCTAGTGATTTTTTTTTTTTAAGATTTTTATTTATTTATTTGACAGACAAAGATCACAAGTAAGCAGAGAGGCAGGCAGAGAGAGGAGGAAGCAGGCTCCCCGAGGAGCAGAGAGCCCAATGCGGGGCTCGATCCCAGGACCCTGGGATCATGACCTGAGCCGAAGGCAGAGGCTTTAACTCACTGAGCCACCCAGGCGCCCCAAGTGATGGTATTTTTGTGTGCGCATTCTTTTTTTTTTTTTTTTTTAAAGGTTTTTATTTATTTATTTGACAGAAAGAGATCACAAGTGGGCAGAGAGGCAGGCAGAGAGAGAGGGGGAAGCAGGCTCCCTGCTGAGCAGAGAGCCCAATGCGGGGCTCGATCGCAGAACCCCGAGATCATGACCTAAGCCAAAGGCAGAGGCTTAACCCATTTAGCCACCCAGGCGCCCCTGTACGTACATTCTTATACACATATTCAGTTATTTCTGTAGAATAAAATTTTGGAAATAAAAATGTTAGATAGAAAGGTGTAAATAGTTTGGAAGGTTCTGTGATGTACATCATGAAATTATCTTTCAGAAAGGTGATTCTCCAATTAACTCTCTCCACCAGCCGCCAAGAGTGATCATAATGCCACTTGGGCCAACTCTAGTAGTTTTCTCTACGGCTTGACATATATTCACCTTTCTGGAAACTGTATCCTAATCTGTTTCTGGGAAACTGCCGCCTCCAAGTTTGGGTCTATGTGGCTGTGACCTAAGCTGACCTGAATTAGTAAACAGGGGCACACATCCTGCTGGCTACAGTGACCCGATCAGAGCCAAAGGGTTGCAATAAGACCTTTGCTTACACTTCTGGAAATAAGACTCTCCTTCTTACTATTATTTCCAATTGACTTGAACTGTTGGAGAGTGCAAAGCCCCGAGCTTCTGGCATCTTGCCTCTATGTGGAACTTGAGAGCAACAGCAACACCGTGAACAGAGCAAAGGGATGAAGACAAATTGAATCTTGATGGGATCAGCCAAGTACTCTGTCCAGTGATTCCTGAAGCCCAACCTGCCATGGCCTCTGGCTTCCGAACCAATACATTTCATTTATACTAAGTCACGTTGAACTAGGTTTTGTTTTTGGTTGTTTTTGTTTTTGTTTAAATCATTTGCAGCCAATCTACACTGGTAACTTAGATAATTAAAAATTGTTGCTACTCTGGTGAGTAAAATGGCATCAACTGTTTTGACTTGCCTGCATTTATGATACTTTCTATTTTTGTATACTTACTATTTGCTTGTGTTTCTTTTGTAAATTACCTTTTCATATCCTTTGCCCAATTAAAAAAAAATGTAGTGTTTTTCTTCTTATTATTGATCATGTAGAATTTTTTTTTTTTAAACAAGAACAAATAACCTGCCCAAAGTCCATGGACAGAGGAGGCAGTGTGATATTATTTTATGTTGTGGATAACTTTTATAACAGTGCTTTAAAACACTCTAAAATACAATACCAACAAGCCTATCTTTGATATCGTCATCACCATTATCATCCTCATTACCAGCTTATGAGGATAAGCAAGAACACCTATTAGAGCTCTCCTCCCAGCCTGCTCCAAAGTTGGTGTGTTTCTGGTTGCCCCTTTCCACCCATCAAGTTGCATGGCTGTTCACAAGCCTTGGCTGCAGAAAGGGAACTCCCAGGCTAGCATAGGGTATTGTTTGTACTCATGTTTGTGGGGATGGGGGAAAGATGGCTGCTTGGTAACTAGGAATCAGACAAATACACCAACTGTTTAAAACACAGGTCACTTTGCAGCTAGTGTTGTCACTGGACCAGCTACTCAGTGTTTTGTGTGTATATGAAATCCAGGCATATACACCCGGCAACTTCTAGGGAATCTCTGCTTTTTTCAAAATATGAAACTTACCCAAGGGTTAGTCATCTTAGCCACACCTATAAGAGGGAGAAAAGCAATCTTCCTGGGTTAGGTCATCCTAGCAGAGCTCAGGGTTAGACTCCCCAGAGGGGTAAGATAGTGCAAAGGAAATTTTAGTCTTCAGTGCTTAATGAAACACATGTGTCTAAGCTGTCCATTCCCTGAAGGGCAATACAAAAATAGATGTTCTAGGGAATGGACAGAGTTGCCATTGGGATATCCTGTGGTTAACAGACAGTTGACAGAAAAATGTACTGCCTGAGTTGGAAAAGCTTATTAAGCTAACTTTAAAGTGGGTCTTTCAAGGTAAACTCAAATTCATGTATTAAAATTTACTTTTAATATATGAAACAGTAGAACAGTAAAGATAGCACTTAATATTCTAATAATATGTGGGATGCAGGGTACTTTAGAACTGTGAACAATTCTAAACAGCAAATAGTCTGGAATGGGTTTTTGATTTAGCATATGCACACATTTGTGTTTGCTTATAGAAACCGAGCAAATAAATGTACTGATCCCAGTAAGTACCCAATAACTCTTGGTTTATTTAAATTAAACTGAGATGAGGAACAACATTTAACATTGCACACTAGAAAAGGGAACAGGACTGGGAGTGAAAAGAGCTAGGTTTCTCTCCTAGGACATTCATTAGCCATGTGGGTCTTGCACAAGTCTGTACTGCCCTAAGGCTCAGTTACTCAACTTCTTTCTGTAAAAACACAACACAACAAGCACAACAGTCAGAGGCTTATAATGAGTCTGTCTCTAACTCCCCTTACAGAGATATTTATTATGGAAGGTTTGGAGAAATAGATTCTACATTAAAAAAAAATTTTTTTTGTGACTATAGTTGACACATAATGTTAAAGTAGTTGCAGGTATACAACATAGTGATTCAGCCTCTCTGTACATTCTGCTATTCTCACCACAAGTGTAGCTACTATCTGTTGTCATACAACACTGTTGTTAGTATCATTGACTATATTCCCTATGCTGTGCCTTTTATGCCCATGACTTATTTATTCCATAACTAGAAGCCTGTTATATTTTATTTTATTATTTTATTTTTTTAGTAGGCTTCACATTCTAACAGGGAGCCCAGTGGGGGACTTGAACTCGTAACCCTGAGCTGAGATCAAGAGTTGGATGCTTAACCAACTAAGCTATCCAGGGACCCTGCCTGTTTTTTTTTTTTAAGTAACAACATTCTCATAGCACATTAGGCTATAGGGAGAAACCAAGCTAGAATTGTATTTTCTTATGGATAATTTATATGCAAATTATCCTCTGATTTCATACAAATCAACCAAGTTTTTTATGTAGAAGTACCCATAGACTGACTTTAAATAACATTATACCTTGTTCAAATAGTCACCTTAATATGTTTCATACTTCCTCTGTAATTAAAGTCCTGTTGTAAAGCTCTTTTGGTATTTAGTGGAGGCAGTAAGAAGGCTCAGAACACAGACATATTTCTATCAAAATAATTATTTGCATTCATTGAAAATTAATGCCTTTTTTCCAATGATTGTATCATAGGATGCCTGACTCAACTATATACAAACACCTTCTTCAGAGGTGGGGACCTCACGGCCATGTACACCCCAAACGCTCAACACTGTCGGATGATGTGCACATTCCATCCTAGGTGTTTGTTCTTTAGCTTTCTTCCTGAAGATTCCACTAATGACACAGACAAAAGGTAAACACTGTTATGTCATTACTGGAGAAGCCAGACATTTTTCAAAATAGAACCAGTTGTGTGCAAAAAGATATAGATATTGTAGGGTTATGTTTTTCCAATGGGGTCCAAGGGCCAGTTTCACTGGAATCATCTGGAGTGGTTCTTATATTAGCATATTCTTAGGCCATAGCCTCAGACCCAAATGTTCAGCCCACTGAACCCAAGTGTCTTGGGCCTGGCAATGTGCATATCAAACAGTTGCTGCAATGACCTAGAGTCATAGACACTAGTTAGGGTTTATCCAAGGCCTCAGGGAGAATGCTTGAAAATCATTGGGTTAAGTGATTGTCTCCAGAAAGGGTCTAAAAATAGGTGAATATTTCTCCTGAGCAAGGAAACTGTGTAAGTCAGGATTATATTTGTGGATAGCACAGGCCTAAGAAAATATAATAGAAGGCAAATATTTTATTGAGAATATTACTGAGTAAGATCCAGAGCTTGTGACCTCAGGAAAAGTCTGTTCAGAAAGGGCCTGTGGGGGCATCTGTGATGTAGAGTGTGTGTGTGTCTATGTACATGAGTGTGCACATACAAATATATTATTAACTGGCATTTTGGAAAAGTAAGAGCCCTGAAAAAATAGTCATTAAAGATCTTATTTGGTCATAAAGTTGACTGAGTGTGGCCATGGTTTCATCATAATTTTCTTTCGCTTTGATCAATATCCAGAATGAGCATTTCTTCATTGTTCCTATTTCTGTATCCATAAGTCTATTCTTTTATCTTAATTCCATTTGAATTTAAAGACTAGGAATTAGAGCATCACCCCCAGATTCTACATGTTAAACTTGTACAGAAAACCCAGACTGTGGGTGAGGCATCAACTTTGTTGAGTTAGGTTCTAGAATCCTAATGAAAGAATATCGTTAGGATTAACAGCAGAGATAGAATGAAGTCTACCATTAGTGGAAACCAGAAGGAGTTAATAAAAAAGCTGAACACTGCAGATAGATCCAACTCTCATGACTGATTTAATTTCTTAAATAAAAACAATGACCAGGTGAGAACATAATTCCCCAAATTGTAGGTACACAGGAAAAATCATTACCTCTTTAATATGATCAACTTTCTGTACTTAAAAGTGTTTTTTAAAAAAGAAAAAGAATGCTGAAGTTAGGTATTACAAAGACTGTTAGATTTTGTGGACTTTCCTCTAAGAGTGTTCTTTCCAGCAAGCGTCAGGGAAGCTCTATTATTTTCCTTATTCCTGGACATATTTATTAGTTTCCAAAAAACCTCAGACATCTCCTCAATGTGTGTTTATTATTCTACTTTTAACTGAAAGTACTTTTAAAAACAGATTTGGTTGCTTCTTGAAAGACAGTGCTACAGGAACCCTGCCAAGAGTGTCACGGAGAAATGCAATTTCTGGACATTCCTTAAAGCAATGTGGTCATCAAATAAGTGGTAAGCTGTTGATTTCTAGCTAAATCTGAGTGAATAATGGGTTTACCTTAAAATGTCTTCTGCCCAAACTCTGTACTACCTTGGACTTTTGAAGGGAGCGCTCAGAAAGATAACGGCGGGGGGGGGGGGGGCGCGATTAACTCGTTGTATCCTCCCTCTCCCGTTATCAGTTCCATGCTCAAGGGCCCTATTACTTATGAGGTCAGCACTACAGGGTATGGTTTGCCGAAAGTGAATACACATTCAAATGGTAGCTGCCCCCTTCCCCTGTCCCTGACTTTAAGAATCTTAAAGAGAACACCGAGGGTGGTCTCTCTCCCTGTTTTACTTGAGATAATTTGCACACCTTAGCCGGGTGTGATTTTGTCCTTCATCAAGGGCACATTTGGGAATGACTGAAGACATTTTTGGTTGTCACAGCTTAGGGGCTTGCGACTGACATCTGGTGGATAGAAGTCAGAGATGCTGCTAATCATTCCACAAGGCCCAGGGACATTCCCCTGATAAAGATTTTCTGGTCCCAAATGTCAATAATGCAGAAGTTAAGTCCCAAATGTCAATAATGCAGAAATTAAGAAACCTCATTAAGTCCCCAAACTGAAGGTCTGGTCTCTGTAAATCTTGCTAATGAGAATCATACTTCTTAGAAGAAAATATGAGGACTAAGAGGCCAGGAAGTTTAAATTCTGATACTTATTGCTACTAATGTCTTGGGAAACTGTTTTTAATCCTATCCTAATTTAAAGGAGATGAGCAATTTCTCTGACATAACTGGTCTATCTGAAAGCGAAAAGTACTAAAAAGATTCAACTGACGAGCTGGCAGAAACTTGAAAGAACCATGTTGTGACTGTCCATCATTGCTATTTTACCTTTACTATTTACAGTTAATTTTGTACTTTCAAATTTCAGATGTTTTAAGGTTTTCTATCCTCCCTTCCTCTGTTAATACCACTCCCTCAACACACATGTGTGCTTTGTGTCTGCTGTTTGTATGGAAACCTGTCCTTAGTTAGGGACACAGGGATATGTGCCTTAGTCAATATGTAGTTTACCTGAGGATGAGTATATGTCCTATGTTATAAGGTCAAATTTGTATCTTAATACAATTTAGGGCAAATCATTCATTTAAGAATTATTTTTAATTATGCTATCATAGCACAAGTTAAAGAACAGTATTTTGCTTTCCTCAATACTCCTAGTTATTGTTACTTTTTTCTCAAACTTCGTCCTTCAGAACTTGATTTAATATTCCCTCCTAACTCTCCCCGAGTATCTCAAATTAAAGTGAGTAATTACTCTCAAGGACATAAAGTCCCTAAACTCGGGACCAGTTTTGGTTTAAAACATTTATAGGTAGGTTTATAGCTTTGCACTGATCATAAAGATATGTTTTTACTTTGTAAGTGTCCTATCCCAGCTCAGCTGGTTTCTTTTCTCGTGTGCAGCAGAATTGGAAAGACACTTCATTTCTAGAATCTACAAAGTCCTATGTGCATGAATCACTGTGAATTATCCACTGCCTTGCCCACCTCAATATATTGTTTTCCTACTAGTTTGTCGAGGACACATGAGTTTGTTTCGATTGTGCTAGATCCCTAGCACAATCATCAGGGCCCTCACTATCATTGCCTTGTTTCTCTCTTCCATTGCTCATTGATAATTTCAGGGTGAAATATTACTTATACAGTTTCATATACTATACAGTTTTGGAAACAAACCCTTTCCCCCTGCTTCTCAGGGCTAGTGCTCTGAAACATTCTGGAATGTGTTTATTTCAAGAAGAGTTTGATAATGTCGTGATGTAACAAAAAACCTAAACCTTGTAGTTAAAAGTGCAGTTGTGAAAAACAGGATGGAATCCTTTGAAACTACCCTGACTCAATGATCATGTACTTCTGGAAGGAAACTTACTAAGTTTTCTCTGTGCATTTTATTTGTACAGCTTGTTACCGAGACATTCATAAAGGAATTGATATGAGAGGAGTTAATTTTAATGTCTCTAAGGTAAAAAGTGTTGAAGAATGCCAAAGAAAGTGCACCAATAGCATTCACTGCCAATTTTTCACATACGCCACTGAGAGATTTTATAGTGCAGAGCACCGGTAAGTAACATGCATAGTGTTTGATCTTTCGGGGTTCTTTTAAGATTTAATTGTACTTTCTGTAACTTTTTTTCCCCCCAGTGGAAGACCAGACAGGGCCTTCAGACCTAATCATTTTTGCTTTTTTATTTACTCAGTTTTGGTGTCATTTTGCTAAGGAGAGTAATTTCCATTGGTTGGAGAGTGAGGGTTTGGTTGAAAAATGTCGCCCATCCCATTCTCACCATAACCTTCCTAGTGCAGAGCAGAAAAATGTCTCTTTGACATGGGCCAATCAGCGTCAAACTCATTATTATGATGGTTTTATTTCCCACTGACCAACGATTATTTCAATGCAAAAAAGGATTGCTACACATGTCTTTGCAATTTAGGAAGAGAAGTTAACTTCCTTTCTTCACATTTAGAAACAGCTGCCTTTTAAAGCACGGTCCAGGAGGAACGCCCACCAGTATAAAGGTGCTGACTCATGTGGCATCTGGATTCTCTCTGAAGCCCTGTGCACTCTCAGAAACTGGTAATTCTATGGCTACTTTTTCCTGTGTGATTGTAGTAGGCAGAATTGGAGTCCCCCAAAGACATCTGTATCCTAATACCTGGAACACTTGTCTATGTTACATTACATGGCAAATGGGGCTTTGTAGATATAATCAAGCTAAGGATTTCGAGATGGGAGATTATTCCAGATTCTGTGAATGGGCCCGATCTCATCCCAAGAGTCCTTATAAGAGAAAGAGGAAGACAGAAAGGTCATAGTGAGAGAGAGAGAGAGAGTTTTAAAGAGGTTACATTGCTGGCTTTCAAGATAAAGAAAGGAGCCACAAGCCAAGAAACACAGGTAGCCTAGAAGCCGGGAAAAGCAAGGAAGTACGTCCTCCCGAATGGTTTGCCAAAGGAACAAAGCCCTGCCGATATCTTGATTGTAGCCGGGTGAGACACATTTCAGACTTCTGACCTTCAGAATGGTGGGATACTAAATTTATATTATTTGCAGGCACTGCACTGGTGATAATTTATTACACCAGCTCTAGGGAACTACAGCAGTGACATTGCGGAGAAAACCGTAAGATCGTTTCTTGGTGGTGTCCATTGCGTAGTGAAATGACTCAACACAATGATCAAGAAACTGCTATAGTTTCAGACATTTAGGTAATTTCAATTCAGTTATCCAGAAAATTGTCATAACTTTACACCTCACTTAATTGCCAGCATGTCCACAATAAGATGTTACTGAAACTGAATCACCAATACTCAATGCTACACAGTATCCAGCATCAACTCCTGCCGAATTCTGCAGCAGATTCTGGGGAGGACTCACCCCCACCCCCACTCCGAGGGAGATCGGGAAGTTAGCAACAGGGTATCTCTTTTCCGATTTGTTTCCATTCTCCTCTGGTCCTTACCTGCCCGGAATCAGTGTTTTCCAGCCTTTGACAATGGTTTTTGGGGAGTGCTGGGCATGGCTTCAATGTGCAGACAGGCATATCGCAACTTTGCCTTGGCCTTTGCTTTTTGCTGACCCCAGGTGCAATGTCAGCTAGCCTGAGAGTTTAGAACTTTCTCAGCTCTTTCATGGACATGTGCACAGTTCTGGTCATGCACATAGCCCTGTACTTACATATGGTCTTCTAGATTCCCAGGAATGTGGTAAATAAATACTTTCACCACCATCCTCTTGCCCTTCACTTTCCTTTTAAGACTTTTGTCAGCTTATTGTTGGCTCCAGCAATTCCTGTTGCCCTAGGAAGCTGCAGTGCTACATACTTGGCACTTTTTGTTTGTTTGTTTGTTTGTTTGTTTGTTTTTGACAAACACGTACAAGGAAAAAGCTGTTAATACTGAAGGAAGTTCTGAGTCATGTCAAATAAACTCGATCCCTGTGAGTGGAATTCTCCTGAGAATTTCCAGACAGGTCAAATAATGGTTTTAACTGGGGATGGGAATGGGGCCTTGGAGTAGCCCCAAACCCAGTCTGGCCCCTCTAGGGGTGCTAGACTACTGGCTGGTTTCCAGCATGATGGTGGGGCTGTTTTCAAGGCTTCCATGGTGCTGGGAAGAAGAGAATGGGAACAAGGCAAATGAAAACCCCACAAAACTCACTGTTCTTAGAGAGATTCAGTCATTTTTCTTGAACAAGTGCTCCCTGGACTGTTATAATTTGATTAATTTTGATTAATTTCTAGAGCTCTGAAAACATTGATTTTGACAATTTTGCCCGTGCTCCCATTTCTTCTATGGAGGTGAGGATTTTCAGAGGACCTTCCTCTGCCATTTCCACTCACATCCTGTAGTGCTTTTGATAAAACAAAACAAAACACATGAAACCAAAAAACTAGCTTTAAAAAAGAGAATGGTTCTTAACAAGATAGCTCCTGTGTTTTTGTCATCTGGCTGGGCCAAGGAGTGACCAAAACATTGTATACAGCTCATGTTGCATATGTGGTATGTAGCAACGGTCAACCCTGAGCATTTTGAAAGGAGGTAGCCAGGAGAGTAAGATACCTAGAAGTAATGGAAAACACAAAATCGCTAGAGGGACCGGTTAAAGGCATTTAAGCTGAAAAAGATAAGAATGACTGTCTTAATTTTTGTTTATAGAGGCTTTCATTAGAGAAAGGATTAGATTAATCTGTGTGGTTCCATTAGACAGATTAAGGTAGATTCTCCTATGAAGAAAATAGGAAAAACATACCTAACACCTAGAATGGTCCAGCAAAGAATTGGGCCTTGCCATGAGGTAGTGAGCACCTCATCACTGTGAATATCTTTTTTTTTTTTTTTAAAGATTGTATTTATTTGTCAGAGAGAGAGAGAGCGAACACAGGCAGACAGAATGGCAGGCAGAGGCAGAGGGAGAAGCAGACTCCCTGCTGAGCAAGGAGCCTGATGTGGGACTCGATCCCAGGATGCTGGGATCATGACCTGAGCCGAAGGCAGCTGCTTAACCAACTGAGCCACCCAGGCATCCCTCATCACTGTGAATATCTTAGTAAACGGTAAACAACTTGTTGGGGACATCCTTCAGGGGATATAGTTGTAGGTTGGCATGGTGATCTATAAATTCTCTTCCAGCTTCTAGAGTCTGTGTGTGTTGTTGTTGCTGTTGTTTTGGAAAGATTTAACTAACTGAGGCCTAATTTCCTAGACTGCCCCTATGTAGGTATTATGTCATGGAGGTACATTATCTTGATACAACTATGTTCATTTAAATTAGTACTCTTTTTGTCCTTCCTATAATTGCTATCATTATTCCATAATTTAAATAAAATTTGGGTAATCAAATTGAGTAAAGTGAGTAAATAATAAGAACACAAATTAAAGTGTAATTAAGACATAAGATCAGAGGTAGAGGTGGCTTAGTTGGTTAAGCATTCAACTCTTGGTCTCACCTCAGGTCATGATCTCAGGGTGCTGAGATCGAGCCCCATGTCAGACTTGGTGCTCACCATGGAGTCTTCTTGTCCCTTTCTCTCTCTCTTTCATCAATAAATAAAATCTTAAAAAAAATAAGATTAGGGGTGCCTGGGTGGCTCAGTCATTAAGCATTTGCCCTCAGCTCAAGTCATGATCCTGGGGTCCTGGGATTGAGCCCTGCATCAGGCTCTCTGCTCAGTGGGGAGCCTGCTTCTCCCTCTCCCACTGCCCCTGCTTGTGTTCCCTCTCTCACTGTCTCTCTCTAATGAATAAAAATAAAAAATAAATAAATAAATAAAAAATAAGATTATATGTGGAAAATGAAAGTGGGCTTTCTCCTGTTCTAATTTCAATGGGCCCATGGCATTTTTCTTAGCTACCTGATGTTTTTGTTAATCTGTTTTTATCAAAATCTTTTTCATAATATTCAGGAAAATGGAACACAAAACCTTATCTCCTAAAATCTGGAATTCAGGGTCAGGGTAATAGAAAGAAAAGCTGAGCGTATGCTAAGTAGCCTAAATATTTTACATGAGTTGGGATGGAGTTGAGAGCCTAGGTCGAGGTGTTTCATTTCTCTGATATAAGAATATATCTCTTATCAGATTTAGACCAATTTTTCCTTCTTCCAAATGGCAAACAAGTCTGAGGATATTTTATTTATTTATTTATTTACTTATTTTTAAGATTTTATCTACTTGACAGAGAGAGACACAGTGAGAGAGGGAACAAAGCAGGGGGAGTGGGAGTCCTGCTGAGCCGGACTGCCCGATACAGGGCTCGATCCCAGGACCCTGGGATCATGACCCAAGCTGAAGGCAGATGCTTTAACGACTGAGCCACCCAGGCACCCCACAAGTCTGAGGATATTTTAACTGACACTTTTTCCACTTAGGATATCTGGTACTGTAAATAACAGTCATAATCTCCTTAGCCGTGATGACAAAGGACAAGTCCCTTGAGCGTCGCGTCACCTGCTGAGGGCTGTCTTCCGTCTGTGAGTTCACAGGTTGCCGCATGGACATTTTCCAGCACCTCGCATTTTCAGATGTGGATGTCGGCAGAGCTGTCACCCCTGATGCTTTTGTGTGTCAAACTATTTGCACCTACCATCCCAGCTGCCTCTTCTTTACATTCTACACAAAGGCGTGGCATCTGGAACCACAAAGGTGAGTGAGACTGTGTAACACTTGCTCCTGCCTGTCATCACTGTAATTTTATAGTTCTGTTCCTTTCCCTCCGAGCACTTGAAGCCACGGGTGAAGGAGGTACTTTCCGGCCAGGTGTAGATGAGTTAAGAGCTGAGCCGTTTTCCCACCTACATTCTCTTCCTGAAACATAGCATTGGATTCATGGAAGAAAGGATCAGATACACTTCTAACTGATCTTAATATTTCGTCTTATTAAACTGAAGTAAAAACCACTCACTGGCAGCATAGCCATTCATGTCGTCTCTGATTCCTGTGTTTCAGAAACTAGAGCCCTAATTATCCTGATTGACCTCTTTACCCTCTGATAACTTGCCCTGTTCCTTCTACACAAAGACAGACCTAAGAGAGGGATGCATAGTTATACAGTAGCCCCCAGAATTTGGTCTTGGCTCTTTTTCCCTTTTCTTTTTTCTTTTTCCTCTCAATGAGAAGGTGGAACTTTAACATTCTCCCTTTCCAGGTTATCTGTGCCTATCAGTTTTCTTCAGAGGGAGATGTGGTTTGGTTTACATTTAATCTCTGTGATTTATTACAGTCCTGTGGGGCGCTTCACTTTGAAAAGAGTTTCTCAGAGAAATGAAATTTGCAGAGGTGCTTTCCAAAATACGATGCACTTTTGTATTTGCCTTTAATGCAGTTTTGTTACTTTCTCTTTTACTTTTTTTTTTTTTTTTTAAAATAGAAATGTTTGTGTTCTTAAGACTTCCAGAAGCGGGACACCAAGTTCCCCTACTCCTCAGGAAAACACCATGTCTGGATATAGCCTTTTAACCTGCAAAACCTTGCCTGGTAATGTGATTCATTAATAATAGTACATAAAATGTGATACACTTTACGATCTTCTAACAAGTAATAGCAATGAAAACAGTCTTCAGTACCAAAAACCTGGATAAGTGTGGGTTTATTGCTGATTTCATTTTATAACTTTTTACATCTCTAATTCACACAGAACCCTGTCATCCGAAAATTTACTCAGGAGTTGATTTTGAAGGGGAAGAACTGAACGTGACCTTTGTTGAAGGAGTGAATGTTTGCCAAGAGACTTGTACAAAGATGATTCGCTGTCAGTTTTTTACTTATTCTTTACGCCCAGAAGACTGTAGAGGAAAGAAGTTAGTGAACATTTATTTTTCAAAGACAGTCAGCAAGACAATTTCATGAATTATCCCCCTCTGTCAAGGTGTAATCTTTATATCGATCATTTTATCTAGGTGCAACTGTTCCTTACGATTATCTTTGGACGGTTCGCCAACTAGGATTACGTACGGGACACGAGCGAGCTCTGGTTATTCTTTGAGGTTGTGTAAAAGTGGGGGTAGTTCTGGTAAGTAAGTCTCACTTTTTCATGGAACTGTCAAGGGATGTCTGTGTTGTCTCAATAGCTTGCTTGGTCTTAGATAATTGAATTATGTATTCTGTTTTCCTTGGCTGAGGTGAACTCTGACTCACCTTGAATTCCAACCGTTAAGGTCAAGACTCTCTTTTTAGTTTGCACAACAAAAACAAACACACGCATTGTTGGAGGAACCAACTCTTCTTGGGGAGAGTGGCCCTGGCAAGTCAGCCTGCAAGTGAAGCTGAGAGATCAGAGCCACCTGTGTGGAGGGTCAATCATTGGACACCAGTGGGTGCTAACTGCTGCCCATTGCTTTGATGGGTAAGTTTTGATGCATTTTATCCAGGTACCCTTAACTTGCAAATTTGTTTGGAAGAATCTGATTGGTGTCTCGATCAGCCCATCAGTGTACTAATTTTACTTCCAGCTCTTCGACATGTTAAAGCAAGGCTGGTATTCAAATTGTTGAACAACTCATAGGGTCTGAGCACTGAATGAACTGACCCAGCAGAACACAGTGTGGTCTGTTCACAGGACTGACACTCCCAGGAGAGGATGTCACTCCTGCTTTAAAGAATAAGGAAAAAATGCCCACTTCCTGCCACCTGCATCTGCCACTCCCCAAGTATATTCTTCAAAGACTTAATTTCCAGGGTGATAGAGATTTTACTTCCAGCTCTTCGATTCACAAATGCACTAAAGAATAGTAATAGTGAAAACAAAAAAAACACCAAATTTATTACCCTATATATTTCAGTGGATAAAATCCGATATGATATTTCTAAAACACTTCAACTTTGTAGTTAAAACAGGACTTGAGTCCCAGCTCTGTCACTTATTAGAGGTCTGAGTGACCTTGGGCGATTTGTAAATCTCTCTAAGCTTTATTTCCCTATCTGTGAAATATGAAAGGAATGATATCTAATTCATAAGGTTATGAGAAGGGTTAAGTGACACACTTAAAGACCTATACTGGAACATAAAAATTACAAAAAAAATAAGCTATGATTAAATAAGAAATGTTAACATGGACAACGCATAGGAATAGCAAGAAATACTAATAGCCATAAAAATAAAAGATACTCAGTTTTTCTCAGAAAGTTGTTCCCCACTGCCCCATAAAATTCTCCCTCTTCCCCTGACTAAATAAAGGGCAGGGCTCTGGTTGCCATAGGTCAGGGTTGGGCATCCGGCCACTGAAGTATATCAGAGTCTGGGACATGGCGGCAGATGAGCCTCCTTCCTGGTTTCCGCATTTCTTCATGGGAGCTCCAGTCAGTGGCCCTGCTCCACAAGGGGAAAGCTATTGACTTGGTAGGAAAGACTCTGGGAAGGAGAATAGCGGGTCCTCTTTTTACTGAATGTACCCCAGTTTGGGACCAAGACTTTTCATTCTTTTCCTCCAGCTTTAGCAAGTATAAATTTAAGGTTTATGATGTAAAGCTGTCATATAGGCATACACTGCAAAATGATTACTGTAGTAAGGTTAGTTAAGATATCCACAGACCCAGCTCCACAGATGAATCACATTTTGTGAATGTGGTGAGAACTTTCAAGATTCACACTCCTAGCCACGTTCAGATATTTCAGGTATGGCTAACTGTGGTTGCGGTGCTGCACATGAGGTCTCCAGAACTTATTCACGTTATAACTGGAAGTTTGTACCCTTCACTCATTCCTGCTATGACACTCCCCTGACAACCACCAGTCTGTTCTTTGCATCTGTGAGTTCAGTTTTTTAGGTTCCTCATACAGGTGAAAACATGTAACATTTGTCTTTCTCGGTCTAATTATTTCATTTAGCATAATACCCTCAAGTCTCATCCATGTTGCTGCAAACTGCAGGATTTGCTTCTTTTTTATGGCTGAATAATATTCCATCACACACACACATAGAGGCTTAAATACACATATGTGTGTATATAATACATATATGTATATATTGTGTGTGTGTATGTAGGCACTGTACATATTATATCACATTTTCTTTATTCATTCACCCATTGATGAACACTTAGGTTGTTTCTGTGTCCTGGCTATTATAACGAATTCTGCCATGAACACAGGGGTACCGATATCCCTCAAGGAAGTATCTTCATTCTCTTTGAATATACACCCAGAAATGGAATTGCTGGATCTTAGGGTAGTTCTATTTTTAAATTTTTGAGGAACCTCCATATTGATTTCTATAGTGGCTTCTCCAATTTATATTAAGAATTTTCATTCTCGAAGGCTCAGTGTTGTTGAGTTTATAAGAGATAATATACATGGAAACACTGATTTAATTGAAAGAAAACCACCTTGCCCCTAGCTGCATGATTTTCTCTAGAATTTTATGCAAATGTATTTTGCATCTCTCAGTGATGATAAAAATATTCAAATCTTTACCACAAGATAAGACTTCGCTATAGACATAATTTTAGATTTACTTTGTATGTATTCATATTTTAAAAAATTAATTTAGAAGCACTTGGGTGGCTCAATGGTTAAGCGTCTGACTTTGGTTCAGGTCATGATCTCAGGGTCCTGGGACTGAGCTGGGCATTGGGCTCCACACTCAGCAGGGAGTTGGCTTGTCCCCCTGCCCCTCCCGCTGCTTGAACATTCTCTCTCTTCTCTCAGAAAAAGAAATAAAAATTTTTAAAGAATAATTAAGTAAAAAAGAATTAAAATAAGTTTTCACACTCCTCAAAATATATTTTATTATTTTTTATATTTGTTTTTATGTTTTATTATATTATGATTTTGTTTTTTGGCCATGCCATGAGATGTGTTTTGTTTTCATTAAATATATAAATAATTTTCCCTAACAGTCTAAGGCAAACTGGAGGATTGGCAGTTTGAATGAGGGGTCCTCTGAGAAACCCACAGGCTGGTGGCTTCTGCTCAGGGTGTTAGGTTCATGGCGAAGCTTGTCACTCGTCCATTTTGCAGGTGGCTTTTCTGCATGTCAGGACTGGGCTGTCTCCAAGATGACAGGGGTGGAGAATCCTCTAGGTTCTCAGGAAATTTCACTCTGCTTCTCCTGCCCAGTGGTCTTTGGAGGGAGACTCTGTATTCCTCAGCTTGGCCTGACAGAAGCTTGTGATTCTCTGCTTGACTGCTACTGTCTGAAATCACCATGGAGCTCCTCTCAGAGCCCCATGCCTGGTGCTCCCACTCACCTTGCTGCAGCCAGAGGCCTAGACAGAGAATATTTATTTATTTATTTATTTATGTTTAAATTAGCATATAATGTATTATTTGCTTCAGGGGTATAGCTCTGGGAATCTTCAGTCTTACACAATTCACAGCACTCACCATATCACATACTCTCCCCAATGTCTATAACCTAGCCGCCCTTTTCCTACACCCCCACCCCCCTACAACCCTTTGTTTGTTTCCTGAGATTAAGAGTCTGTTATGGTTTGCCTGCCTTCCCAGTCCCATTTTACTTAATTTTTTCCCTTCCTTCCCCCCATGACCCCCCACCCTACCTCTCAAATTCCTCATATCAGAGAGATCATATGATAATTGTCCTTCTCTGATTGACTTATTTCGCTTAGCATAATACCCTCTAGATCCATCCATGCCATTGCAAATGGCAAGATATCGGGGTTTTAATGACTGCATAGTATTCCACTGTGTATATATAGACCACATCTTCTTTATCCATTCATCTGTTGATGGACATCTAGGTTCTTTCCATAGTTTGGCTATTGTGGACACTACTGCTGTAGACATTGGGGTGCACGTGCCCCTTTGGCAACTTCTTCCTAAAACATTGCCAAAGGCAAGGGAAGCAAGAGCAAAAATGAACTATTGGGACTTCATCAAGATCAAAAGCTTTTGCACAGCAAAGGAAACAGACAGAATGGGAGAAGACATTTGCAAATGACAAAGCAGATAAAGGGCTAGTATCCAAAATCTGTAAAGAATTTATCAAACTCAACACCCAAAGAACAATCCAGTCATGAAATGAGCAGAGGACATGAACAGACATTTTTGTAAAGAAGACATCCAAATGGCCAACAGACACATGAAAAAGTGCTTAACATGACTCGGCATCAGGGAAATAGAAATCAAATTCCAGTCAAAATGGCTAAAATTAGGGGCACCTGGGTGGTTCAGTGTGTTAAAGCCTCTGCCTTAGGCTCATGTCATGATCTCAGGGTTCTGGGATCGAGCCCCATATCGGGCTCTCTGCTCAGCAGGGAGCCTGCTTCCCCCTCTCTCTCTGCCTGCCTCTCTGCCTACTTGTGATCTCTGTCTGTCAAATAAATAAATAAAATCTTTAAAAAAATGGCTAAAATTAACAAGTCAGGAAGGAGGATGGCGAGGATGTGGAGAAAGGGGAACCCTCCTACACTGTTGGTGGGAATGCAAGCTGGTGCAGGCATTCTGGAAAACAGCATGGAGGTTCCTTATTTATTTATTTATTTTTAAGATTTTATTTATTTCAGAGAGAGTGAAAGAGAAAGAGAGAACACAGAGGGGTTAGTAACATTAAATAGCTACATAAATGTACATTTCAGTGTTTTTAACTAAATCTTCAGAGATTCAGTACTGCAGCTGGTGGTGATGACAAACTGCAAGGAAGCAAAATTAGTTAAGTAAAAATATGCCGTGGTAGGATTTTCTTCCCAGAAAAGTACTATTTTCAAAAGGTAAAGTTGAAAGGAAAATGGGCCAATATCAAAGGCTGGTCTTTCTGGTTTCACATAGGTCTTTATTTTTCCCTCCTAGGCTTCCCTTGTCGAATGTTTGGCGCATTTATAGTGGCATTTTAAAACTGTCAGAGATAACAAAAGAAACACCTTTCTCAGAAATAAAAGAGCTTATTATTCACCCAAATTACAAAATCTCAGATGGCGGTGGTCATGATATTGCCTTAATAAAACTCAAGACTCCTTTGAATTATACGGGTATGTATAATTCAAGCTATACAGCCGAGTTCAGTGGTTTTAATTTCACATCAACTTGAACAAGAGGGCAGAATCTGGAGAGATTGTCTTTATTTTCTGCTTGGTGGAGTTGGAGGCAAGGCGAGGAGTTGCCAAGGGGGACAACACCTGTGACTTGGATAAATCTCTTCTGTTTATGGGGGAAGAAATAGTAATTGGTTTCTTCAGGTAGGAATAGAAAGGCATATACATTATTGAAATAATGCACATGGCCATTTGGGAAGAATGGCTCCCTTTGACAAGAACAGTAGGACTACCATTGCTTTGGGCATATTAAGAATGCATGAAGGCAAGTAGGCCTCTAACTTGAGTTGAGACACCGATGCAGCAGGAACTCTAGGAAGCAGGTAGTGTGGTGGTGGAAGACAAGGCCTCTGGTACAAGGCACTACAGTTGGCTAATGCCCACTGTGTCAGGTATCATTTCCACGACCTCAGGCAAGTTGTTTTTACCTCTTTGCTCCTCAGATTTCCTCATCTGTAAAATGAGCATGATAGTCACCTGTTTGTTTTAAAAATTGTCAGTTAATAATTTAAGTACTTAAGCAGCACTTAAAATAGTGCCTCTGACAATGGAGACACTTTGTTATTACTTTTAAAAGTATCACACACAGGGTAAAACACACAAACTTCTAAATGCTTTTGACAGAAATGTGTGTTCTGAGTTTTAAGATTTAATCCAGAACATTTGACACGCAAAATGTCATGTGAAAATGAGTCTGGTAAAGAGAAATTTTCTTGAATCATTGACCTTAGCAACTGAGCAGAAAGTGAAAGGGTGATTTTTCTTGGTGCTACTCTATAGAAAGAGAATATGGGAAAAAGAAAATGTGTATTTTGGGTCAATATCTGTAACTTTATTTAACCAAACTCTAATCTCAAAATTAACTTTCAGAATTCCAAAAACCAATATGCCTACCTTCCAAAGCTGATACAAATACAATTTATACTAATTGTTGGGTAACTGGATGGGGCTTCACAAAAGAAAAAGGTACAGTATGGCATTTTAAATGTTGTTCCTAAGACAAGTTTTTTATGTTAAAGTACATGGAGGGATTTAAATCAGTTTGTGTGAAATTTTCTCCAAACTCATGACCCTTCCAGTCTATCCATTCCCAAATATTTCCTCAGTGATTTCTGAGATGTATTTTGGTTTGGGTCTGGAAAACTTTAGAGGAAACCTTTTAAGCATCTTACTTAATAATAAAGATCACTTGTTTGACTTCATATAAAGGACTGGTCCCATATGGGGCTAACAAGATCACTCAAGATTGTCCTGTCCTCACTATTCATAATGTTCCCATCTCTCAGTGCTGTTTCTCTGCCTTGCTACTGAGCGCCAGGAATATAGGCAGGCACACCGTCTCTCTTTCTGGAAGGTTCTAAATCTTTTGTTGTTTCATGCATCCTTCCTGCAGTCCGATGAAGCTGATGAGCCCCTTCTGTAATGGTGCTTTTAAACACTTAAAGATTTAATACCCAGAAATAGGAAGGAAACCAGTGAAATTGCAAATAGGGTTATCAAAATACTTTTAAGAGATGTGACATGGTAATAAATGAGTTTCTTTACTAATATGTTAAATAGCAAGTGTTTCAAGTAACTACCACAATTTTGAAATTAACTGATATTTTCCGTTATTGGCCACATCTGTCATGTGAGAATATCATGACTGTGATGCAAAAATATCTGTGCTCTCGGCTGATGGCAAAGTCACCAAAGTCACTGCTGATTCTGCCTTTTTTATTGCCTGCATTCATAACTGAAGGTAGCGTTAGGCTTCAGTTGGAGACGGTAAAAATCAAGATGCATTTTCCTCTCCAAGTTTATAGAGCAAGTGAATTCTTTCTGTGGACCCCAGTTTAAGAACCCCTGACCCACGGGTAGTTGATATATCTCAATTGCCCTTAAATTTCCCAGGAAACAGACTTTTCTCCCTTTCCAAAATTTTGTTCCTGATAGAGACTATAAGGGACAGTATAGGCATCATTCTTTACATATTTAGGCTTGTCAAGCTCTTTCCTTCTTTCCTAATGTAGTCCTTTATTCAAAGAATTCAAAATTTTCAAGTTTTTGACTAGAACCTTAAGACAGGAAGACATTTTAAGAGTAACCTTAACTAAACAAGGAAAGCTCCCAACGTATGTTCAAGGGGAACCCAGACACCAGTAGAAATTCAATTATTTGTAAATAAATTGTTCTTCTTGAAAAATACTTGCGTTTACTCAAAGAACAAAATGCTCCTCTGTTGCCAGAGGTTCGGTGGGTGTTTTTCCCCCAAAATCATGTATTTTTAAATGATCATGTTGAATATATAAAACAAAAACTTAAAGGTAAGGACTTCCAGGTTTGGGGTTGGAGGTGATAAGAGGGAATTTCTGAGAGACTTCTTTTGAGCTAGGAGGATAGCAGAGAATCTGGAAGCAAAGTCTTTGGTCAGCCCGAGGTGCTGGGGTGGTCCTAACATTGCACAGCACAGGCCAATACATGGCATGAGCTTTCTCCCTCTCCCTCTCTCTGCTTCTCAGTTTCTTTCTCTTTTACTCTCTCTCTCTGTTGGTGTGATTAACTCTACTTTTTCACCCTTACTATATATTTTTTTAAAGATTTTTATTAT
This sequence comes from Mustela erminea, assembly GCF_009829155.1. NCBI lineage: Eukaryota > Metazoa > Chordata > Mammalia > Carnivora > Mustelidae > Mustela > Mustela erminea. The sequence continues at coordinate 13,122,512 of NC_045634.1, forward strand.
TTATTCAACAGAGAGATAAAGAGCACAAGTAGGCAGAGCGGCAGGCAGAGGGAGAGGGAGAAGCAGGCTCTGTGCTCAGCGGAGAGCCTGATGCAGGGCTCGATCTCAGGACCCTGAGACTATGACCTGAGCTGAAGGCAAAGGCTTAACCCACTGAGCCACCCAGGCATCCCCACCCTTACTATTTTTATCTAAAAAATGACCTTAATGAAAGGTTCATTATTCTGACTTGTTTTAAGACTTTAGTATTTTCATACTCATTGTATTTCCTCTTTCTGAAGTTTCATATTGGCTACTTCCTAGGGGAAATCCAAAATACTCTGCAAAAGGCAAATATTCCTTTGGTACCAAATGAAGAATGCCAGAAAAAATACAGAGATTATGAAGTAACCAAACAGATGATCTGTGCTGGCTATAAAGAAGGAGGGAAAGATGCCTGTAAGGTAATATATTCAATTATGAAAAAACACACAGTGGTCTGCTTGAGAAAAATCAACCGCAAAATATATTCTCCATAGTATATTTCATTATATTTTTCTTTAAAAATTCAGAGCCAAATAATCTGACAATTTTCTATGTAACCTTTAATGAACTGAATATACATGTATATAATTTATGTTATATTATATTATATTATATTATATTATATTATATTATATTATATATGTATCTCACAATCTGTGCAGAAGCATACTATGTTTAAGGAAGCACCATTGTACATATAATAGTACTAAAATATTAGAGCATTAGATATATTTGACATTGAGATCATGATGTCAACATGTCCTTGTTGGACTAAACAAAAAATACAACCACACATTACTGAATTAAATTATTTTCATCACGTCCAATAGCTACTGAGGAATGGAAGACACCTGAAGAACTATAAGGACCTGGATGTGTGTGTTGTGTGCAGTGTGACTAAAGAAGTTGAAAGGCACATCTCTCAAACTTTCTATTTTATTTTTCCACCCACTGTGACACAGGGAGACTCTGGCGGTCCATTAGTTTGTAAACACAACGGAATCTGGCATTTGGTGGGCATCACCAGCTGGGGTGAAGGCTGTGCCCGCAGAGAACAGCCAGGTGTCTACACCAAAGTTGCGGAGTATGTGGACTGGATTTTAGAGAAAACACAGGTCAGTGACGGGCACACCAGTCTTTGATGAAGACACCAGCATGAAGAAGATTTCTAGCAGTGGGAAAGAGCCAGTCTGTAGCGTAAGTTTTGCAGGCTGGGTCCAAGCCAAATAGTGAGCCTTGGGGCACTTGTCTGCAAAAACGCGGAGAGTGGTATCTCCTTCCTGTCCTTGTCATAAGGGCAAAAAGAGACAATGCACTCAGCGCTGCTGAGAGGAAAATGTTGTGTAGAGGCAGGCTTTAGACATTCAGTAACGATGCTAATAACAGGCGACAACAACTGAACATTTCCAGGATTATTTGTTGTGAAATAAAATGGCAAAAGAATGTGATTTACCAGTGTTTTCTTCTGATTGTGAGACAGAATGGAAGTAAGGTACTCCTGATTCTAGCACAGTGCTTGGACGGGGATCACTCTTGTCTGACTGCCTGCTCTGGGGCTCAGTCTCTCTTAGAGGTGGTAATTTCTTCTTTCTTCCTCACCTGCATGGTCATGAAAACCTACTACTGCCTGCTTCACTTGGGAGTGAAGAGCCAGTAAGCTTGGGTTTTGTTTTGCCAAGTATAGAAGATTCAGTTTTCCAAGAAAGAGATGGGTTTTCTGAACGTGGGAGAGTAACAGTGTACCTTTACATCTGGGCCTTCCTACCTCGTTAGCTGGTGTTGGCACAAGGCCCCTGGGCTGGGTGCACAGGAGAGGCCTGGGAAGGGGCGGTGTCACACAGCCTTCATGGAGGACAAGGAATCTGCTCTGTGCGGTGAGGGTGGGGATGTCCATGGCTTTGGGTTCTGCAGTAGTAATTCAAGAAGCATTGGGTATAAAGTATATCATAAATTCAGTCTTGTCAACTTGTGGTAGCCCTGGAGAAAAGAGTTAATGTAAATCTGCCTGGATCACAAATTCCCTGCTTGTCCAGGATTACTGCAACCAACACTAGCCTGTTATATTCAGTTCCATTAAACTGAGTTCACATTTACAAAGTTGACCGTTGACAAAATATTGTGCAAAATAAGTAGAAAAAATAGAAAGGTGAAATTTCTAAATTTTTTTTTTTTCCCCTTCCACACTCAAAGACACAGTAAGAGATAGAAAGGGCTAAAGATGGGGGGGAAGAGGGTACACCTGGGTGGCTCAGTGGATAGGGCCGCTGCCTTCAGCTCAGGTCATGATCTCAGTGTCTTGGGATCGAGCCCCGCATGGGGCTCTTAGCTCAGCGGGGAGCCTGCTTATCTCTCTCTCTCTGCCTGCCTCTCTGCCTACTTGTGATCTCTGTCTCTGTCAAAGAAATAAATAAAATCTTTTTTTTTTTTTTAAGATTTTATTTATTTATTTATTTGACAGAGAAAAATCACAAGCAGGCAGAGAGGCAGGCAGAGAGAGAGAGAGGAGGAAGCAGGCTCCCTGCTGAGCAGAGAGCCCGATGCGGGACTCGATCCCAGGACCCTGAGATCATGATCTGAGCCGAAGGCAGCGGCTTAACCCACTGAGCCACCCAGGTGCCCAGAAATAAATAAAATCTTAAAAAAAAAAAAAGATGGGGGGAGGGGCCTGAAGGAAAACCATAAGGTCTGAGTTAGTCACACCCCACACACTAGGAATCTGAAGACCCAAGAGTTTACTCCAAAAATGCTCTAGGTTTTATAAAACGTGGCTGGGTTCTACAATATAAAAACAAGTACATCTTCACCTTGTACTTTGGCATGCAATAGATACAGTGGCCCTTGTTCTGTGTGGGTGTCATTTTATCTTTAAAAGGAAAAAAAAAAGTGGTTTGCTATGAGAATCGCCTATCTCTGGCTTTTAGTACTAATTCAAATGGGTGTTTGAACAGGACTTTGGAATGCTTGCTGGACGAAACACTGGTCAGGCAATGACCTCATCTGGGCGATACCAGAGTTTTGAAATGTGGACTTCCCCTAGGGTATGAACGATTATTTTAAAGGTGCTGATCGGGGCCCGCGGTCCGGGCCTGGTCTCTGTCACTCAGGGTGTTGTCATGTATGGGGGCGAACAGAGGAGCCCGTCATGCAGGAAGAACCAAGTGGGACTGAGAAATGTGAGAGGCTAAGAAGGCAAGGGGTTGGGATGACTTCACCTTCACGAGGAAGAGTGAGGAGGAGCTGTGGGTCCTCAGCTGTGCCACCCAGGAGAGGGTAGTGGCAGTACCAGGCCTGGAAGCTTGCACTGCTCTTCTTGGCGTCTCCCCCATGTGCCCATGTATCCCATAGGTGCACATCTAATCCGAGGTTAGCCCAGGGCTCCAACATCCGTCTGGTTCCTCACCAAGGTGTGCGAAACCTCTGATTTAAATTAAAAACGTTTAATTATTGTTTACCTCTATCTCCTCACTAAATTGTGAGCAACGTTGAAGGAGGCTCTCTTTCATTCATATTGCATATAAATGGGCATTCAGTGAATATCTTATGAAAGAATGCATCTTTATTCTAGATATGAGGCCGTGGGAGACTTGATGAGCTCAAGGTCACTGTCAAGGTACAAAGATGAGCTCAAGGTCACTGTCAAGGACAGATTCAGACTGAACATGGCATTCATATAGCCGAGATTGTGTCTCTAGTCCTGATTATGTTGTCTCATTCTATGAAAAGGATAAAAGGTGATGGGAGCATTGAAAGCCATTATTTGTTATTTTCATTAGCATCTAAAACAGTGGCTCTCAACTGCAAACAATCCCCACTCAGAGGACATCTGGCAAAGCCTAGAGACATTTTCCGTTTTCACACCTGGGCAAGGGGGTACATCCAGCGGATAGAAGCCAGAGATGTTGTTAACCATCCTATGGGGCCCAGGACAGTCCCTCACCACAAGGTATGATCTGGTCCAAACATCAAAAATGGCAGTGTAGAGATACCCCAATTGAAGGTCAGCATTAACACCTTATAATGAAAAGGGAATGGCAGAATGGGATTGTAGGATTTGGGAGTCTGTGCCCCTTTTCAAAGCAAATCTTGATGAGAGCAAGAAGAGCTCCAAGAGCAAATTGACTGTGGCCGTGACCTAAAACGGGGTATCTACCTGCAATGTGTCTGTCTGTGTGGTTTCCTTTGTCCCAGATGGGGATTTGAGGTCACCAATGCTTATAAGCTCTGACTTGGACTTGCGTCTCTGTAGACTAAGTTCTAGATTCTTCCTAAGATTTTGTCTAGTAATTCCCTATTTCCATTAGCCTTCAAAAGCTTTTTAATTCACTGGGTGGTGGTGGTGGGGAAACTTACCTTTAAGATAAAAGCAGTTGACGTTGGAATTCTAAACTGCAGTGGCATTAATTGAAAAAAGTCTTTAGAGTACTTACTGTCACTTTGAAAGGAAAGTCTACTTAATCTCAAAGAGCTTCCATGCAAGCAGAACTCCTATTATGCTTTTATTTGAATGGACAAAAATATTTTGAAATTTTTATATTATTTCAAAGGCTTTAGAGGTTTCACTAATTAGCTAAACCAAACTTAGTACGATATTATCTGGTTTCCCAATGAAGTATTGCTATCACTAGAGTCTTTCTGTTTCTCCGAAAAGTATTGGAAGGTTATCATTATAGTCTTTTTTATTGGATCTTTAGGATAGAGATGTGGTTTCATGAAGTAAATAATCAAGGATGTAAGGACCTTATATCACTTCATATATCAGTTTTCCTTATAAACCTGTCTTGGCATAAATTTGCCATTCTGTGTTTGAGCTTCTTAAAAAGCATCGCATCATAAATATGGGCTCTTTGTTTGGCTGGAATGTACTTAATTTCAAATGGGAAACTCAAGAAAGCAGCTAATGACTCTGTGTCCAGATTGGTCACACAATCTTGGCAATGGAGGAATTAAAACTGTCTGAAGAACTGCCTTCCAGATAGAATGTCACACAGTCCCCAGCACTTTGCATAAAGCCTTCTTCTGAGTCCAAACCCCCCTTATCATTTTCTGCCCTCTGCAACATAACACTGGCCTCTCTCTCTTCTTTTCAGAAAGTCTCCAATGAATTCATATGGGGCTAAGCTTCAAATCTACTTCACTTCACTAATGATAGTCTCACTGTCTCCTTCAGTAAGTTCTCTTCTACTGCAGTTCCATTTCTGCAAATTTTGAAAGTGGTGTCCAGTGTTCCTAATCTTTGCTTGTCTTTCTACACAGGCAGTTGGCCAATGGAGACTAGGTATTCCACACTTTCATTATTGAGAGCACATGTGAGTGGTGGTGGGCAGGGAAGACAGAGGGAGAGGGAGAATCTGAACACTGGGTGTTATATACAACTGATGAATTGTTAACACTGCATCTGAAACTAATGTACTATATGTTGGCTAATTGAGTTTAAATAAAGAATATTTTTGAAAAATAGTCTGTCACTTAATTGAGCCACCCAGGCACCCCAAAACACTGTCAGAAACTGTTCAGATAATGTTGACCTTGTTATAATGGACATAAAATGAGATTGTCTCTATCTCCAAATATCGAGAGGCTCAAAGTAACTGTGGCATTTTCTAAGATTGGAAGATCACACTCATATCAGTACAGTGTCCCTGAACAAAGTATCTTTCCTCTGACACCAGTAACTTCAGCAAGATCTCAAATGGGGGCAAACCTATAATTTTATTTCTTCTTTCCTCTTCAGAACTGTTTTTAAATTGTGACTTCATTTGTGAATGTAAAATCTTATTTTGCTTCTCTCTGGAAAATAGAAGTCTTCTTTGAGCCATAAAATTATCTTTCTCTTAAATTTATTTATTTATTTATCTACATTATTTTTGTGAGGGAACTAAAATATATGTAAATCAGCTACATTGAAAAGGTTTTTAAAAATAGATTTTATTTACTTATTTGACACAGAGATAGAGAGCACAAGCAAGGGTAGTGCCAGGCAGAGGAGAGGGAGAAGCAGACTCCACACTATTTACAGAGCCATGTGAGGGACTCAATCCCAGGATGGTGAGACAATGACCTGAGCCAAAGACTTCTTAATGGACTGAGCCACCCAGGTATCCCTAAAAAAGGCTTAAAAAAAAATTTTTTTTAAATTTCTTTAGGCTTCCAGGAAATCACATAGAAATCCTTCGGGCTAGTTATTGTCTAATATTATAAATGAGGAACCTGAAGCTCAGAGAGATAAGGCAACTTGGCCAAGGACCTACAGGTAGCTGGTTTATAGTGCAGCAAGATGGTTTCTGCTGCAGTTCCATGAATAGTAAACTAATGACTAGTAACAGAGGACATGCCTCATCCTCGGCTTCTGTAGAGATTTTAGCCCTTCTTTCAAGATCAATGGGAAGGCTCTTAACAAATACAACCAGGCGAAACCCAAGAAAGTGTTTCGCAAGCTTTCCTCTTTATGAGCTGCACCAGGTCCTATCACTAGGGGGCACCCTCCAAGGCAGAGAGAATCGACCTGTTCTGTTTCCATTGCTTTTCCTGCAAAGGCTAGACACGTGACTTCCCAGCTCTCCATTTGTCTCAGGGCGCCAACATCCAAAGAAAGATACAAAAGCCCCATATTTTTCCGTTTAAAAAAAAAAAAAAAAAGTAAGTTAGACTTTCAGTGTTTGTGAGTGGAATAAAAAAGAGCTTGGCTTCTTAGAACTATCAGCATAGACCCCGGCAGAAGCCTCCCCGCCTCCAACAGGTGAGGTTCCGTCCAGCTGCTCTACTGAGCATCAGTAGGTCCCTCAGGTCTTCCCTGTTTTCTTTGTGGAGTGCGAGGCTCAGGTTCGGCGGGGTTTAATGATTAACAGCTGGTATTTGAACATGTGGTTCTGCGAGCCTTTGGCAAGCAGGCATACACTAATGGAAGTTTGCCCAACTGCTAAGAGAAATGCAGACAAATCCGAGTTCTCTAGCAATCCCTCTGGGCATCATTTTTTTTTTTTTTTTTTTTTTTTTGGGAAGACAGTAAAATAAGACAAAAAGAGCAAGCAACTCGACCGACGAACATTTTTGATATGCCGAGATTTTAAGGGCCTTGCGGAAGTGCTCCACAAAGAGACAAGGTTGCATAACATTGGGAACCAGTTAAAGTAAATATTAGTGAGCGTTACCTGCATAAGTTCATGTAGAGGAGGATGAAGACTATTTCGGAAGAAGAGAAACACTCTTGCTGAGAATGCTGCAAACAAGCAAACAAAATGTTCTCAGGTATGATTCTGAAAATTCTTATTTAAGATTCCTCCCAAGCAATTATCCTTTTTCTACCACTGGGGCTTAAAATTATTATTATTATTATTATTATTATTATTTTTTTTTTTTTACAATGGAGAGTGATTGGTTTATTAAAATTTGTCTGACCTGACATTTTAGAAGCTTATATCTCTAATCAGTTTGGGAGAAGATGCAGAATGAGAGAAGACTAACCATTTGTAATCAATGACAAGTATTTTGCAAATTAAAAAGGTTTTCAAGATCAATATTAAAAAATAAGTCTTGGGGCACCTGGGTGGCTCGGTGGGTTAGGGTCTTTTGCCTTAGGCTCTGGTCATGATCTCAGGGTCCTGGAATTGAGACCTGCATCAGGCTCCCTGCTCAGTGGGGAGTCTGCCCCCCCCCCCTGCTCCGGCCTGCCTCTCTGTCAAATAAAAAAAAGAAAAGTCTTGATTTTTCTCACTGATGGTCGGTTTTTGTTTTTTTTTTTTTTTTGATGGTCAGTTTTTTATAGAGGAGTTAAATCAGTACTTTGTGGGGATGAGTACATTTATGGATGACCAAGACAGTCTATGAATATATTTGCAGCAGAATTTTTAAAATGGGAAACTTCATAAGTAGAAAATCATTTGGAGTCAACAGCTATAGAGACTTCAGTGATGGAAAGTAAGGAAGCAATTTGTAAGGGAAAATAAAAGTGGAAAAATTGGAGTTGGGGAAGGGTCAGATGATGGCAGTGAGAAATCTCTGGTTAATGGTGAGGGGCAGGTGGGGTGGGGGTGGGGGCGGGGAGAAAGCAAAGATGTGGGGTGTAATCTGCCCTGTCAGTTCTGGGTTCTTCAGAACTAGGAAAGTGTTGAACTCTACACACAACCATGATGAAGAATGTCTTGGGATGTGGGGAAAGTAAAATTCAGCATTATGGTAAGAACCCTGGGAACACTATGGAATTAACCACTCCCTCCCTCCCTATGTCTTGTAAACACTGATGGCAGTAAGCGAATTATAAATTCACGTTTTATGTTTTAAACACATGAACATTTTTCTCTTTGTAGGATGATTTTATTATATCAAGTGGTACATTTCATTTTATTTGCCTCCGTTTCTGGTGGTAAGTAGAGCTTAATCTTAGGTATGAATTGGAAAGAGCTTGTTTCCCTGACTTGAAAACTAGGAAACAAAAGGGATTGATCCCAGGGATGGAAATCACACCGAGGTCCCATGCCATCTATTCCAGGGAAGGACATCATAGTTTTATTTTTCACTTAAGGCTCTGGGGGTTTTCAAAACAGGGAATGTACAGGAACTCTTCGTAATAGCAGTAATCTATATGTATGTCTATATACACATCTGTACCTATATTTATATCCAAATCCATATCACTCTTACTAGTTTGGTGGTGATTAGTACTTGCTTTGCACCAAGAGGTGGGATGTGTGGGCAGTGGGAGTATTTTGAGCTGTCAATAGACTTCATTAAGGCAGGGGAGGGGGGAACTGCTGTACAGTTCTGTTGGAAGCAACACAGAACTTGAGCCAGGGCAGGTTTCTGTTAACCTCCAGGTCATTCTTGGCTAGCTGCCAATTTCGGAGAAAATTATGCTATCTGCAGAGGTTGTAGTTGGGTAATTTAGAAGGTGTATATGGTGGATTTTGAGCAGAGTCTGTAGCAGGGATCCTTACTCCTTTTTCCCCATAAATCCATGGAGACTATATTCTCAAAATAATGTCTTTAAAAGCATAAAGTAAAAATACACAGGATTACCAAGAAAATCAAGTATATTGCAATATAGTTAATTAATGTATTAAAAAAAAACCCCTGAACTCTGATATAAAAATAGATGTGCTTCGTATCTTAGTGGTCTAAAATTTTAGTGGTCTAAAAATGCAGAGTAATAATTACTACCAAACTAGTCATGAGGATAATGGTATTTTAAGGTATCTGCAGGTAGTATTTTCTTTTAAAATCTTATAATTGTACTATGACAAAGTTGCAGATACCGTGAACACTATGTGCTTTGTTACTTACGTTAACAAGAGAAGTCTATGCCACATTTTAGTTAGAGGTTAGAGAAAATGAAGTTGGAATTTCCCCCATCCAATGCCATGGGCTACCTAAATCCTGTAAGCCTCTAGTGATAGTTTTTACTGCTCCCTACTTAAATTTTTTCCTATATATTTGGTATGTTGGTTATTGCTACAATAAGTATTTGAGTTATATTTTATCCTCCCTAAGTATTTCATTTTTACCAAATCTGTATGTATACATTTACATATGTAGTATGCATATAGTAAATGTATATGAAAGATATTAAGAAGACCATGGGCGGTGTAGTAGTACTTCTTAATAGGAATATACCAAGATTAAAAACTACAACCTTTTATTCAGTGACTAAATAATAATGACCCAAAGAGTCATAATCTGGAATATTAGCTATATCTTCCTAGAAACAGGAAAAAAATTAATCTTATGCACTTTAGCTTTAAAAGAAAAAAACCAAACCTGTGTATGGTTTCAGTTAGAATCGGATTCAGTTATTTTTCTGAGCATCTAAAGTTCCTGTTACTAAACTGGCCCATTTAAAATAGTAATATGAGGGGTGCCTGAGTGGCTCAGTGGGTTAAAGCCTCTGCCTTCGGCTCAGGTCATGATCCCAGGGTCCTGGGATCAAGCCCGGCATCGCGCTCTCTGCTCAGCGGGGAGTTTGCTTCCTCCTCTCTCTCTCTGCCTGCCTCTCTGTCTACTTGTGATCTCTGAGTATCAAGTAAATAAATAAAATCTTTGAAAAAAAAATAGTAATATGATACCAAATATCACATCCAGGGCCACTGAGCACTATTGAAAAATGATCAGTCTGGATCCTTTGTTTCATATAATCGTGGAGTTCCAACAAGCAATCAGCAGGGAAAGGAAAAAGCAGGTGGCCCCGTCCAGACTTGGATGCAATGCTAAAGAACATCTTGGGCCAGTAAAGCTCTGTGCAATTATTCAGTCACCCACAAAGCTCCCATGTCTCCCAGACAACCCTCATCTGCACCATTCCATTAAGGCAAACGTGCCATTTTGTGATTTCTTTTTCTGTCTGAGGCTTCTCACCCAATAAACTACCATAAAAGTATTGATTGCTCTGATTTCCAAGGTCAGGCATATTTTCTGTTATGTAGACCTGCTCTGCTGGCCTTTGTGAGATTATTTTCTAATCAGTTACATGCAACTAAAATCCAAAATAAGGCATGCAATGTATTACATCACAGACTGTGTGACTGAGCTGTTCACAGACACCTGCTTCGAAGGAGGAGACATCACTACCGTCTTCACACCAAGTGCCAGGCATTGCCAGCTCGTCTGCACCCACCACCCACGCTGTTTGCTTTTCACCTTCATGGCTGAATCGTCTTCTCAAGATCCTGCCAAATGGTAAATGTTTGCATTTCTACGTAGCAGAAATAGTTTTTACGTGAGGATTACTTACCAATGAGTATTCATCTACCATTTTATAAAATGTATGGTCAATAGTTGGAAAACATACTGTCCTTCAATTAAAATACAAAATATTACAGAAAAAAAGGATGGTGTTTTGGCAGATAAGTGAGGAGCAGACGTGCCCCTCAGTGTGGACTTTCCAACTTCTCTGTGGTCTAGATTTTAATGGTGCACTTTCTCTCTTATTTCTCTCCACTTTGATGCCTCTTAATCATTTTGTTCTTTGCTTTTTGATTGTTATTGATGTTGGATGTTATTTAAACTGGTGCTTTTCCCTCAATTATTTTATTAGAAGATAAATTTTTTTTAATTTTTTATTTTTTATAAACATATATTTTTATCCCCAGGGGTACAGGTCCGTGAATCGCCAGGTCCACACACCCCACAGCACTCACCAAAACACACCCCCCACAATGTCCATAACCCCACCCTCCTTCTCCCAACCCCTCTGCCCCCAGAAACCCTCAGTTTGTTTTGTGAGATTAAGAGTCACTTAGGGTTTGTCTCCCTCCCAATCCCAGGAGATAAATATTTGTAATGGTAGTTTCAAAGAACAGTACAGTAGTCCCCTGACACCACCAAGACTTTTGCCATTTCTTCCCTATCTACCTCTCTTTCTATTATCTATCTAATCTATCTGTTTAACCACTTTAATTAATTTGAAGACATTGTAACATTTCACCCCTAAATATTTCAGCATACATTTTCCTACATGAAAAACATATAATTTTAACAAGAATCCCTTCATATCATCTCAGTTGTCCCCCAAATATAAATTATAGCTATTAACCAGAATCTTCTCCAGAAGATTGCATTAGCATTTGATCACAAATTGCATTTAGTGGTTTTATGTTTATAATTATGGTTTTATTTTTATTTTTTATTTTATTTAAAAAAAATTTATTTTTTATAAACATATATTTTTATTCCCAGGGGTACAGGTCTGTGAATTGCCAGGTTTACACACTTCACAGCACTCACCATAGCACATACCCTCCCCAATGTCCATAACCCCATTTATTTTTATTTTTTTAAAGATTTTATTTATTTGAGAGTGTGAGTGGGAGAGAGCATGAGAGGGAGAGGGTCAGAGGGAGAAGCAGACTCCCCACTGAGCTGGGAGCCCGATAAGGGACTCGATTCTAGGACTTGGGTTTCATGACCCCAGCTGAAGGCAGTCATTTAACCCACTGAGCCACCCAGGTGCCCTAGAGTTACATTTTTAAAATTTTAGGACATTCCATCCACAACTTTTGTTTCCATGTTGAACCTGAAAATTCAGTAACAAAGCTTTACTACAGAATTAAGTTATCAGCATCTTTGTGTCTTGTTGCCACATTCATAGATACTTACATAGTACCCAGAACTTATGAAATTACTATTCTAGAATCTAGAGCAGAGCTTGGCAAACTTTTTCTTGACAAGGCAGGGAATAGTTTGGGCTTTACAGGTCAAAAAGCAAAATCAAGAATATTACTTAAGTACTTTTATAACCATTTAAAATGTAACCATTTAAAAATATAGAAACCATTCTCAGCTCATGGGCCAGGCAAAATAGGTAGAGGATTGTTTCACCAACAGGCCAGAGTTCACCCACTCCCGTTTCTAGGTAGTAGGGGATACAATATGTGATCTTTTAAGTGTAGGGATGTTGGAATGAGGAACAAATTTGCAGTTTTGCCAAGAAAATATTTGTTTTGGCAGGAGATAGAGGAGTTTGTTTCTTTTTCTTTGACTTTCTGTGTGCTGGCTTTTAAGATCCATTCTTTTATTTTTATTTTTAAAGACTATTTATTTATTTGACAGACAGAGCTCACAAGTAGGCAGAGAGGCAGGCAGTGAGAGAGGAGGAAGCAGGCTCCCTGTTGAGCAGAGACAGCCATGCGGGGCTTGATCCCAGGACCCTGAGATCATGACCTAAGCAGAAGGCAGAGGCTTAATCTACTGAGCCACCCAGGTGCCCCAAGATCCATTCTTTTAAAATGTAAATTCTCATGCAATAATTTTTTTTTTTTTTAATAGGTTTACTTGTATCCTGAAAGACAGTGTAACAGAAACACTGCCAAGGGTGAATATGACAGGAGCCATATCTGGATATTCTTTCAAGCAATGCTCACACCAAATAAGTGGTAAGTTGTCTTAGAATTTGTAAATACTAGTTACTGTGATGTATATGTATAGTCATATCACATATGGTTTTATAATTATCCAGCAAAACCCTGCTGTATGGTCATAAAGTCTCCAAATGAAGTTATTTCCTTCAGTGTAGAATAAAAACTAAGCATGCATATCCCCCCATTCATTAAAATTTACACAATAAAAGGACATGATCTTACTACATTAGTCCTCACCATTCATTTGTTCTCTTTCTCTTTCCCAGCTTAAAGTTTTATATAAAAGTCCTTATTAAACATATGACTTCAAATCAGAAGAGCAGCTGTAAAGGTTGAGATGACACTTGTCTTAATAGTCAAAAGATTCCTGGATAGTTTAGTCAATCAGTCAGAGGGTTAAAGGAGATCAGGGAGGCCAGGGGGAAAACTGAAACAGTGATTTACAAGTTTACATTGTTGCAATATAAGAAGGACATTGGTATTGTTTTGCGGCTTCCACCTGAGGGTAGAAATTAAGCAGATTAAGATGAAAACAAAGGACTTCTGAGGAACAGTGGCAGTAAGTGTGGAAAGAGTAAGTCAGGAGGGACAGTTGCTAAGATAGCATTATTCCGGTTGCCCCTGGAGTCTGGAAGATTGCCATTTTCTGCTTTTGTTTCCAGCTTGCAACAAAAAGGTGTATGTGGGCTTGGACATGAAAGGCATGAACTATAATGGCTCAATCGCTAGGAATGTTCAGGAATGCCAAGAGAGGTGTACAAATGATGTGCACTGTCACTTTTTCACATATGCAACAAGCCAGTTTCCCAGCGCAGAGCATCGGTGAGTGAGCAATTGGCTGAACCCAAGGACAGTAAGTAGATCATTACATTATCCGATGAAAAACATGAATTTCATGGAGCACTGCGTGTGGTGCAGAAATAGTGAATCTTGGAACACTGAGAAGATAAAATTTTTTCAAAAAGGAGAAAAAAAAAGAAAAACAAAATTTCTCTTTAGCTGAATGCCAGAATTTACTTTTAGCTCCTAAATGACATTACTACAGTAAGTACAGTGCTGATAGTCTTCTTCACAGAAAGTGCGTTTCAAGCCCAACTCGGATGCATTTCCTTATAGTAAGGAGTCTGTCTTTTACTGACATTGTTACATTAAAAAAAAAAAAAAAAGATTAACCCATCTCCTAACTAATTTAAAAATGACACATTTCTTCATTGACAGTTTTGAGAGTTATAATTGGTCTGACTATGCCATTTCTGGCCTAAAGGATTATAGAACCAAAAGGAAAAACCCACTCAGGTCTCTCTAAATGAAAGTTTCTTACCTAAGACTAAATAACTGAAACCCATGTGAAGTGTTTTAAAATCTTTCCCATATTGGATTTTGAAATATTCCAGAGATAAATGGGTAGGATATAAAAAGGATTTGATCTCTAATGATGAATCTGTGTTCTCTTTTTAAAAATAGTTTAGGGAAAAAAAATGTCTCTGACTTTTACATTTACAAATATTTGCGATGTTTTTGAGTTCTGTGGTAAATTATACTTATCTAGAATCCAAAAGAGAGAAAGAGAAATAAGTTCAAATGACTAGTATTTGGATTTACCTTTGGGTTTTAACATTGCCACTCTCCATATTCACAACAAGGACATCAGTGCAAAGCAAATAAAGCAATAGAGATTTATTTCAAAAACAATGACAAAACCCTCAAGTTAATAAGCAAGCTTTCATGGTTTATATTTAGCTTAGTTCATGTATCTTTTTACATATTTTATTTATATCTAAGACTTAACACAATGGGCACAGCAAGCCAGGAGCTTGGGAGTTGCTGGGCATTATAAAAAAGTTAAACTGCTAAAATTGAGAAGGGCTTGAGAATTCATTACTTCCTACCCGATACTCTTTAGACCATCCTTCCTCCAAAGCTGCCATTTTTGTGATGAAAAACAAAGTTGACAAAATTCACAGGCCCACCAGGTCTTGGCAGAGCAAGGACTGAAGTCCAGCTGTCCAGTTCTCTGATTCATGCTTTTCAGAGTGATCCCTTAGCTGTAACGCCCAAGTAATGTCTACATTGGAATTTCTTATCACCTTACGTTTTTTCCTACTTGTATTTAGAGGAGTAAAACATTTTTCCATTTTTGTTTTTATTTAGTAACATTTGTCTACTGAAGTACACCCAAATGGGGCTACCAACCAGAATAATGAAGCTCGGTTCAGTGGTGTCTGGATTTTCACTGAAATCCTGTGCGCTTTCTAACCTGGGTAACTATTATTACTTTGTGAGATGGTTTGGCCATTAAATAGTAAGTGCGTGCTGATGGTATGTACGATGGGTGCTCACTGATGAGATGGACCAAATGATCTTTTACCTTCTTCCTGTGAAAAAATTCATTATGTTCTGTATAATTAGAGCCACATTGGAATTTAAAATAATCACTTTATGTTTCCTCATTTAAAAGAAAAATTTGAAGATCCTGAGATTACAAAAAACTTTAAAAAAATTGTTATGGAGACTTTATTACTTTAGAGCAATTTTAGATTTGCTGCAGAGTTGAGGGTAAAGTAGAGATGCCCCATACACGCCTGTGCCCCACCCATGCCCAGACTCCCTCGCAATCAATATTCCCCTCTAGAGGTATGTTCGTTACAGTTGATTAACGTACGCGAACCCACCCTAATCCCCTCAAGTCCATGGTTCACTTTCTCATGCACTCTTGGTGGTGTGTATTCTATGGGTTTGGACAATGTCATTACAGTATCATACAGAGAATTTCCACTGCCCTCAAATTCCTCTGTGCTTAGCCTATTCATACCTCCCTCGCCCCCTAATTTTCATATGGCATTTACAAATATGATAACTGGGATTTTACCGATTGTATGGGAGAACTGATTCCTTAAGCATAGTGTCTTCTGTTGTGCAGCTTGCATTAGGGACATTTTCCCTGGTACGGCGTTTGCAGACAGTAACATTGACAGTGTCGTGGCTCCAGATGCCTTTGTCTGTCGCCGCATTTGTACTCACCATCCCAGCTGTTTGTTTTTTACCTTCTTTTCTCAAGAATGGCCAAAGGAATCTGAAAGGTAAGGAGTTCAGATTAAGATTAATGTGGTATCTTTTAAAACAACTGCTCAAAATCCATTGTTAACAATTCTGAGCTGCTACACATTTGATCTAAATGCCTGCATAGAGTAGATCAAATTTGCAAAGAAGAATCCCTTGCTTCTCTCTCTTTCTGTTCCCAGCCTAATGGCCACAAATCCCATGTTAGCAAGGACTCTTGTTTTCTTTAGCTGGGGGAGGTCCCTGCCTTCAGCAAAGAGAGAGTTGCCTAGCTCTTAATGGAATGAAGAAAGCATGGATGACCATTAAGAGGCAACTTCGTCCAATGCCCAGTTTGAGATCATTGAGCAGAAAAAGCTAGGAATACCAGTGAAATGCCCAATCACCGTGAAGAGAAGGGGAAGTGAAGGCCTATATTAATGAAATTGGGGATAACCGCGGAGGGAGTTTTGAGACTTGAGATGGTGTTTCCCTACTGATGGGTATTGATACAGGAAACCATAGTAAAGGATAGGAATTTTCTTTGATCATTAAAGGGTTATCTTTTGGGGTTGCTGCCCCCTCATTAATAGGAGTTACTAAAAAAAAAACAAAAACCCTTAAGTTTGCTTCAAAATCTAGGTTCTCTATATTATCTGAATCAGAATTCTCAGAATCCTTGGTATTCACTTGATTTGGTTGCCTTCATGGGGATTGTGTCCCCAAGAGCAATCCAGCCAGGGTAGCCCTCAAGTTCCTTGTCCATCAAGCAAGCCTGGTTTTCCATTGAGCAACTTTCAGAATTATTAAGTCTGTCACATGAAAATATATCTGTTGCTTTCATTTACTCAACAGCATAATGTAATTTATTCGGTGCCTACTGTATACCAGTCACTGTTCTAAACACCAGGGATTCTATTAATGAACTAAACAGATAAAAACCCTGCCCTATTTGGACCAGAGTGAAAGTGATAGAGAAGTCATCAGATTGGGATATATTGTCCACATAGGGCCAATAAGATTTGCTGATGAGTTTGACGTCGGCTCTGGAGGAAAGAAAGTCAGTGATAGTGCTACGACTTTTGGCCCAGGGAGCTGAGAGGATGAAAACCCCATCACGGGGATGTAGATTTCAAGAGGGAAGAGATGCCTAGTAGACATCCAGAAGTGCTGAATTGGCAATTGGAAAGAGAAATCTGGAACGAAGAAGAGAGGTTTATGTTCTAGATCTGTGTTCAAGTGTTACCAGCGGACATGGTCATCCAAGTGACTGAAACTGGGTGAAGAACATTAAAGGACTGAAAACAGGCAGAGAAGAAAGGAGGTTCAAAGATTGAGCCTTGGGACATGATAAATGCCACAAATTAGAAAGATGGCTTTGATACCGTTGGGTTCATCGCTGTCCTTTTTCTTTGTATTCCTTTTATAAAATTCTCAATGTCTGTAAGAGGAGTAACACATTGGATCCTCAGTACAGGGTGAGAGAGGGGGATGAACACTAGAGGCCAAGACTTGGCTTTTTAAATTTAAATTAATTAAAATTAAATAGAAGTATATATTCATTTCTACAGTTGTATTAGCCACATCCAAGTGCTCACTAGCCCCATGTAGCTAATGGCCATTGCCTTGGATGGCACAGGCATGGACTATTTCCATCACTGCGGAAAATTCTGTTGGGACAGTTCTGCTTTACACTGTGATTTGGGGCTAATTAGGAAAAGTTCCTTCCTTCTAGGAAGATGCTCCCTGTGCGGAGTCTGTGTTGGAATGCATTTATCCCTGTCTAAGCCAGGAATAAATCTGCCATCCAGAGTCACCCAGCAACTCCGGATGCCAGATTTCTCCATTAACATAAAAGTGATGGAATCTTTGAGTTGGGCTAGGAGATTTGAAAGAAAGTGGGTAAAGAAGGAAAGTACTTGGAATACTGACAATAGAACCAGCTCAGAAAATTTTTATGGAGGCAGGTGGTTTCGTTTTGAAGATCTGTCTGCCACCTGTGGATCATGGGGTTTCACTCAATGATATATGAAGAGTACTTACAAAATGAAAAAATTTTCACTGTCCGAGATCAACATGAATTAATTGCCTTCTGTATGTGCCATAAAAAATGGTTCTTCTCTTTGATATGTCTTACATGATATATTTACATTCCCCCCCCCCCCACTTTTTTTATGGTCAGAAATCTTTGTCTCCTGAAAACATCTGAAAGTGGATTACCGAGCACGCGCATTAAAAAGAGCAAAGCTCTTTCTGGGTTCAGTCTGCAAAGCTGCAGGCACAGTGTCCCAGGTAAGCTGTGAAAGCACTTTCTCCTGCTCGAGCTCAGCACAGCCAAGCCTGACCAGTGCTGAGGTTTTGTGTCTCATATCTGATCTGTGGTTTGCTGCCTAGTGTTTTGTCACTCCTCATTTTACCACGACACTGATTTCTTGGGAGAAGAACTGGATATTGTTGATGCAAAAGGGCATGAAGCTTGCCAGAAAATGTGTACTGACACCATACGTTGCCAGTTTTTTACCTATTCCCCATCTCCAGAATCTTGCAACGGAGGGAAGTAAGACCTATGAAGACTTATGTAGACACTCTTGTCCCATCTTCTAGAGGGGTGCGTTATGTTTATACTCTTTTGTTTCCAACTTGCAGGGGTAAATGTTACTTAAAACTTTCTTCAAATGGATCTCCAACTAAAATACTTCATGGGAGAGGAGGCATCTCTGGATATACATTAAGGTTATGTAAAATGGATAATGGTGAGTTTAATGTTACCTGAGGAAAAATACATCTGTAGGAGTTACTCTGTACCAAATATATCACGACAGAGAGAGTCACTAATAGCCGCAAAGGGGAGAAAATTAGTACGATAACAAACTTAGATGCAATTTTCTCTTATTTTTGCTCCCGTCACTCAGGCTGACCATTTTTTATGGGTAATTATTGGGCCTTACCTAAACTCTGCATTGCCTAGTACTAAATGAATATGTGTTTTTTTTTTTTTTTAAGATTTTATTTATTTGACAGAGATCACAAGTAGGCAGAGAGGCAGGCAGAGAGAGATGAGGAAGCAGGCTCCCTGCTGAGCAGAGAGCCCAGAACTCTAGGATCATGACCTGAGCCGGAAGGCAGAGGCTTTAACCCACTGAGCCACCCAGGCGCCCCATGAATATGTGTTTTAATTTGACACATTTATATAGCTGGTATTTCATGGTGAGACTCGGGGTTAGCCAACACTTTGATGTTTGATTCTTATTATGAAGGCCAGTGATCTTTCTTATCATCCTTTAGAAATGAATATCAGCCAGCATTTTGGTTTATCATTCATTTTCTGTCCATTGGCCATGACTTGACTTTTAACTGAAAGATAAATAATTATCATATGTTATCATATGTTTGAAAAATTATGTATTTATTCAAAAAATAAAGTAGTTTCTTCTCAGGGGCCTTCATTCTTTCTGATTGCCTACAAGTGTTCTGCATATCTATTACTATTGGCAAAAATTTACAGTAAAACCTTTTTAATTTATAACAATGAGTGTGGTAGGGTAGAAAGGAAATAAAAAGATTGTATACATTAAAGAAGAGCTATACTAACATAAAAATTTTAATTGCAATCAGATCAGCCATGGCCAATTCCAGGGGCTAATTTCTAAGCATAGTACCAAGTACTGGTTTTTTTAGGCAAACAGATGATCTAAGGGACAGAATGCCCAAGAGGAAAGAATATACCACACTCCTCCCTAAATTACCCATTATGACTTCAGTATTTACTGATTTAAATAAAACTACATTTTAGACTTTTGTTGCTTTTGTGTCCAGTATTATAAAGTACTACAAATTTAAGATTCAACGAGATTTAGTGAATAAAAAGGAGTGGTGATTATACTTTGTAATGGTTTTCAGAGTATGAAAATTTTTTTGTGTCAGAATTCTCTACTGAGAAGATGAGTAAATCCTTACCTTCTGAGAACTTGTCACATAGCATATACCATATTGTGTCCAGTGCTTAACATCCTAACTAGGAAACCGTGCCTTCCTGGGGTGTTGAGGGGTCTGATGGGAATCTTTGGATGGCCCGAGCTCCTTTAAAAAGCCAGCCAATGAAGTTGTATCTCAGATATTCTGTTTTCCTCACAATACATTTACCTGAGACGGAAGGAGTGTTTATGAACATTCTGTCATCTGCTAAGTACTAGAAGGGATGCTTGACATTTGGCAGATTTTGTTGTTAGTGATATTGATATAGTTTCTAAAACGGGAATCACACTTACACCTTAAATTGCAGAATCCATGGGGCACCTGGATGGCTCAGTGGGTTAAGCTGCTGCCTTCGGCTCAGGTCATGATCTCAGGGTCCTGGGATCGAGTCCCGCATCAGGCTCTCTGCTCAGCAGGGAGCCTGCTTCCTCCTCTCTCTCTGCCTGTCTCTCTGCCTACTTGTGATCTCTGTCTGTCAAATAAATAAATAAAATCTTAAAAAAAAAATTGCAGAATCCATTCCCCACCCACCTTCCTTCTTAGCTTTTTCTCTAACGAATGTATGGATTCTGGTCCGTGAAGGCTACGGTATATATCATGTAGAAATTGATAGCTGAAGCAGAAAATACAAGATAAGGGGAAATAAAATCTTACAAATTTTTAGGGCACCTTCTGAAACTAGGTAATTAGATTTTCCTGCAGTATACGAGATGAAGGGGGGGGATACCTACTGGAGATAGTTATCATGTCTTACACTGGCATTGGTCTTTATAACTTCTTGAAGATACATAGCAATTGCCATAAAAAAAAATGTTTCCTGACACAAAATCTAATGCTAAACATATATCTTCAGCATTTTGTTTAAACTGAGAGATGAAAGGGAATGAACAAGACCTATTACTTATCCCTAAGAAAGACTTTCTTGTTTGTAACATATTTTAGTTATGGCTTACCTATTAATTTTCCTAAACTTTGCCGTTCCTTTCTTGTAAATCATAATGGCTTCCCTGAAATTCCAGAATCTAGTCAAAATCTTCAAAATATTACTCTGAAGCTAATCGCACTCCATCTACTCTCAGGTGAGAACTCTTCTCTCTGCATCCCAGCCTGTTTAGGCTTTCTCAAGCACTTCAGGCTTATTCCTGCCTCCACATGCACCAACTGCTGTTTTCTCCAAGACTCCTTTTCCTGACTTCTCCTTTGATTTGAAGTCTGCCCCAGGATTATATATCCATTTCCCTATTGAGGAAAGAAAGGCCTGGATAGACTGTTTTACTGACTTGGTGTTTACCCATACTTTGTGTTTACCCACAAAACCAGGAAGCGGACCATCTAGGACTTGGCTTCTGACCAGTGACTCTCTTGCTGATTTCACACTCCTCCTTTAGCTAAGGCCACGAACCTTCCCTGATCCCCTGGGCCTTGCTATTCTAAGTGTGGTCTGGGTGTAGCATGTTGAGGTTACCGGTAAACCTGCTAGAAAGAATTTCAGGTTTCACCCTAGACTGAATCAGAATCAGTACTTTAAAAAACAATCAGGTGAAAAAATAAAGTAAAAATAAAATAAAAGATAACCCGGTGATCCATATGCACATTAAAATATGAGAAGAATTGCTCTAGAAAACTGTTGTCTATTAGCACCTCATTTCCATTCTACCTGGGTTGCTGGGCCAGATTTGGCCAAGGCTCCCATCAGGAAGGTGGGTGCTCATGTTTGACATCTCAGGAAGTAGAAGCGGAATGGACTGTCCTACCCAGGGCAGCTAAGACAGGAGGAAACAGAGGGGTAAATCAGAATCAAAGTCCTTGAGAGAACGTCCAACTGTCAACAAGACCCAAAGGCAGAAGCAGTTCAAAAACAGAAGAGCAGCTTGGGTTTGGATGGAATGCAGCTGGAGCAGGAGAGACTGGGATCAAAGGTCAGCCTAAAGGGAAGAAGATGGGAGGAATTGGACAGATGCTGTAAACTGAGTGGAAGGATATTCTCAAGCTTCAGGGCTGATTGAAATTCAGATTCCTAGGTTCTGCTGTCCAAGTTTCTGATCTATCAGTTCTGAGGGAAGCTCAAGAGGTTGCATCTCTAACAAATTCCCAGCTAATGTGATAGGTCCAAGGGCCACCCTTGACAATGACTTCTTTGAAAGAACCATTAGGGTTTATCATGTGAGGGAGGATAAGACTGCATGCAATACCGGATGAGACTTTCTTTGGGGACGTGTAATTACCAGGTGCCTCAGTCATTCAGTTTTCCTGTGTATGCTTCGCTTGCCAACTTGATTACAAAATTTCAAGTCAGCATCATGATAAAATATGGAATCGATGGTGAAAAAATAATGAATATTGTTTTTCTGAAAATAAATAAATTGAAAAAATTTTTAAAAAAGGAAAAAAACAAAACAAACAAACAAAAAGATGGAATCGAGGGAGGGTTTTCTCCTCTTTGAACCTGAAGGGATATAACTACTGATGGAAAAGGAAGATTTAGGAAGCTCCTCATTGCCACCCCTCTGTTGCAGTGTGTACAACCAAAATCAAACCCAGAATTGTTGGAGGAACGGCATCTGTTCATGGCGAGTGGCCATGGCAGATAACTTTGCAGATCACGTCACCTAGCCAGAGACACCTGTGTGGAGGCTCCATCATTGGAAACCGGTGGATACTAACAGCTGCGCACTGTTTCGATGAGTTGGTACCATTCCTGTTTTTATTAGTTCCCCAGGCTCACACATATATTAAATCCTGTCATTAGCATTTTAGTAAATACTTTAAAAATTCAAATTATTCTATTTGCTAAATTAAATTTCTAGAGTGAAAAAAAGAAATGCAGAAGGGGAAAACCACTTATGGTCTGCCAGCATCAGATGAGGTGCGGAAACATGATGGCATGCTATTTCACGTGCCCATTTAAATGCATCCAAATGTCCAGGAGTGTTCTTGGTAGTTCCATCAGGACATATCTTCTGTGCATTGTCTTGGGCCTCGGGTCCAGAACTAAACACAAGGAGAATTTCCCCTTCTCTAAATCTTATACCATTCTCTCTCTCCCTTGCTGCTTCCTCCCCGTCTCTCTTTTCCTTCCCCCTCCTCCTCTCTCTCTCTCTTCTCTTCCTATGTTTCCAAATACAGAAGGAAGAATTCGTTATAAATCCTCAAATTGGATTCTCTACCTAGGTCAGTTTCAATATTGACCAGATCTAAAAGCTCCATCGGGAGGTTATGTGTATCCCAGGGAATTTTAGTTGGACAAACTTGCTCTTTGTACTTCAGAATTCTCTGAGTTTCCAGACATGGTATTGTGTGTTTTTTTTTTTTGTTTTTCGCCAATATGTAGCATACTCACATTATAACTCACATATATATTTTTTTTTTTACCTTTTTCCTATGGGAAAATGGAGTACCAGAAAATCCAAATGAATTTCTCAGGATCACAGCTAATAATGCTAAGGTTGAGACTAGAACCTGGAACCCTTCATGAGAGGGAGGTTGAGAGAGAAAAAGAGAGAGAACACGTGTGTGTGTGAGTGCGTGTGTGTGTGTGTGTGTGTGTGTGTGTATGTGTGTGTTGGGTGAAAAGAGCCTCATTCATTTTATGTGTTTTTTTATATACTAACCCAGAGCTTTCTATGGGAGGAATATGTAAGTGAAAAAGCTTACTATGCAATCACTCTTTTCCATCAAAAAGCCCACCACCTGTAGAAAATGTTAGTAATAGGTAAATAGCAACTTGGTAATGGGAATTTCTTATCCTCTTACTGTTTTTTCCTTAGGATAGAGTCACCTAAAATCTTGCGTGTCTATAGTGGCATTCTAAACCAATCAGAAATTAAAAAGGACACATCTTTCTTTGGGGTTCAAGAAATAATAATTCATGATCAATATGAAGTGGCAGAAAGTGGGTATGATATTGCCTTGTTGAAACTGGAAACCGCAATAAATTACACAGGTATGTTGGAATTTTAAATGCGAAGTTATCAAGAATGATTTCCTAGATGTAATGTTTAACACCTCCAGATTCATGACCTGACCTCAGCAATCTCAAGGTGGTGTGATCGTGAAAGAGAGAGAGTCTGCAAAGCTAGTCTTTTAGTCTGTTAAGACTGGCACTCTTTCCTGATTATTAAAAAAATAAAAAATAAATTTTATTGTGGGATGTGGGTGAAGAGCTAAGTTTTCTGCAGGTTTTCTCAGATGCACCAAATGATGTAACTCTATAACATATTGGAATATTAAAGATGATTTATATCTCTCTTTTAGAGACAAAAGAATTGCAGGTCAGAACAAGTAAGCAATTTCTACAGGGTCACAGACCTAGTTAGAGAGATGGAGCTCATGGGGAGGGCTGTGCCTTGTCTCCCCCTCATTCCCTCACCCATCTAGTATGTGACGGATAATGCTGAACATGAGTGAAAATGAATGGAAATGAGGTAAACCCAAATATAATAAATAGAGAACACATGACCTGATATAAAGCTAAAGAAGAGAGTCTCTCCTGGGAGAGAAGATATATTTTGATTCTGATGACTAAACTATGATTTTTAAAATTTAGATGCTCAGAGGCCCATATGTCTACCTTCCAAAGGAGATAGAAATGTAATATATACTGATTGCTGGGTGACTGGATGGGGGTACAGAAAGTTAAGAGGTAAGAAATGATGTTTCTCAGTGTGCTCTATCCTAAAGGTAAAGAACATAACTCAGGTTTGCCCTTATCTGCTGTATCATGGCATACAGCTAAAATGTGAGTAAAATAATCATGTCCTTCAACTACAGAAAGCATGTTAATAAAAATGAAAGGCAGGGCACCTAGGTGGCTCGGTCAGTTAGGTGTCTGCCTTCGGCTCAGGTCATGATCTCAGGGTCCTGGGATCAATCCCCACATCGGGCTCCCTGCTCAGCTGAGAGTCTGTTTCTCCCTCTTTATTTATTTTAAATAAATAAATAAAACCTTTAAAAAAATGAAAAGGTAAAGTTGCCCAAGTGAGGAGGATCCTACTTCTGTTTGATGGGAAATTTTAAACATGACAATCTCATTTAAAGACATTATTTTTAATGACGTTTTATGTGAAACCTAGCACTTTTCATGAAATGTCCTGGCCTATTCAGATATTTTCTCTGGGCTGTAATTCCAGTTAGAGGCATACTTAGTTTTGAACTTAATGTTCACAAATAATCTCTATATTTTGCAATTATAAAAGGTTTATGAGGTAAACCTAATATTTTTTCTAGATTTTTATATAAGTATGATTTTGATTTTTTTTTCAGGCAAAATACAAAATACTCTCCAGAAAGCTAGCATACCCTTGGTGACGACTGAAGAATGCCAGATAAGATACAGAAGGCATAAAATAACGAATAAGATGATCTGTGCAGGCTATAAAGAGGGAGGGAAGGATGCTTGTAAGGTAAGAGTGTTTTCAACCAGTTGAATACATTCACATTAGAATGTTTAATGCATTTTTTAAGGAGAGAGCGAGAGCGAGCGCGTGCACACAAGCGGGGGAAGGGCAGCAGGAGAAGAGGAGAATCCCAAGCATGTTCCACACAAGGAGCCTGATGCAGGGATTGATCTCATGACCCTGAGGTCAAGACCTGAGCCAAAATCAAGAGTTGGGCACTTAACTGACTGAGCCACCCAAGCACCCCAGAAAGTTTAATGCATTTAAAAAGCAGTCTTCTGGAAACCATGATATATTATTTTATTTACATTGAAGTTTATTGAAGAGCCAAGAATAGAATTTTAAGCAAAATCACTCTGAGGGAAATGTATTTTGATGAGAAGCATCTGAACTCATATGTGCATCTTTTCTTCCCCCTTCTTCACCCCATCACAGGGAGACTCAGGGGGCCCCCTGTCCTGTAAACACAACGAGGTCTGGCATTTGGTGGGCATCACCAGCTGGGGAGAAGGCTGTGGTCAAAGGGAACGGCCAGGGGTTTACACCAACGTGGTTAAGTATGTGGACTGGATTTTGGAGAAAACCCAAGCAGTGTGAAAGAGTCCCCACATGCCATTTGACACCTGAAAGGCAAACCAGATTATTTCTGGGAGGAGAGTTTTGATTGCACTGAAGACAGAGGCTGGGCCGCCATTTTCCTGCACAGGTTATGGTACTGAGATAGTAACGCATTGAAGGCGGTGGGTATTTGTGAGAACGTGCCAAGAGAAACAAATGATCATCTTCAAAAATTCCATTCTATGATAATTGTTGTTTTCAGCATCCAGTCTCTTGGTTTTTGATCACATGTTACTGGGCCAAAGAAATACTCTATGGTGATTTTTTAACAATTCAAGTATTGATATTTTTTAACAATTCAAGTATTGATATTTTTTAAGATTCAAGAATCAAGTTGTGGCATCAGAGGCTCCGGTAGAGCTGCCAGAAGCAACCACCATGAAAAGATTCGTGAAGTGAGAACTGGGAGCTGGAGAAAATGGGGACAAGGACAGTCACCCTCATTTTTCAAGAATGTGTACTCTGCCTACATGAACATCTTTCTTTTGTGAAAGAAGAACTTGACTGGATTCAATGGCTGGTTTTCAGAATAATCAGGAATTTTTGTCATTTCAAAATATTTTTTTTTTAAGAGGGAGAGAAGAGTGGGTGGAGGGTAGGGCAGAGGGGAGGGAGAGAGAGAGAGAATCTGAAGCAGGCTCCATGCTCAGCACAGAGCCTGATGCAGGATTTGATCCCATGCCCCTGAGATCATAACCTGAGCCAAAATTGAGAGTTGGTTGCTCAACCAACTAAGCCCCCCAGGCACCCCTGTCATTTCGGTTTCTAATATGTTTTTAAAGTAGTTTGGGTGGACATGAACCATGAGTGCATGTGAATGTGGACTCTAGGATTTCTATATGGGAAAGGATTGAAGGCTGTAATTCACCTGGACATGGTATCTTAAGGGAAGACTTTTAAAGTTGTACTTGCCTAGAAAACTACTGGTGCGTAGATTGTATATTTATTCGGTGTGATTCTGGGTGAGGGAAGCTGATGGAGGTGAGGGGAGCAAGCTAGAGCTTTCCGAAGAGAAGCTGCCATGGTGAGTGTGAGTTTACAAATCTGCATTCATGGTAATAAAGGATTTGGACAGAATTCAATACAAAGTACCTCCAGACTTCAGGGAAAAAACAATTTGGGAACAATGGATGGCTCTTGTAGCGTCTTCTTTATATTCAAAACAGCTCCCTGTATGCTAAGTGTTGGGGTTCTCCCTCTAGTGCGAGTATTTGGTTACTGTTTCTGATGACTAGACTGTGCACTGTTTCCACTGCCGCTTTCAACCTGTGTCAACAACATTACATATTATCCAGTATGAAAAATACTTAGGGAGCACACTGAACTATGAGGACATAGTGGTAAGCAAAGTGCTATGTCTTTACCTTCATGGAACCCCAGTCTAGTTAGCATGAACAACAAAAATCAAAGAATGACACAAGTGTAAAACTTCAGCGGGAGGGACATACAGGGTTCTGTGACAATGGACAGGAAGAAGAGCATTTGGGGCAGGTTCAAAGACTGGGATAAAAATGAGCTTGTGCTGAGGAGGACAAATTAAAAACAAAAGCAAACAGAACCCCAAATCAAAAAGGCTGGGATGGTCTAACGGGGCCAGATCCAAAATGCTTACAGAGTCAAACAAGACTGAGACTGAGACTTGAGCACCGTTAAAATTACCAAACAGTAGTAATAATTTTCTTATTATCTGCTTATTACCTTAGTAGTCTTTTTTTTTTTAAAGATTTTATTTATTTATTTGACAGAGATTACAAGTAGGCAGAGCAGCAGGCAGAGAAAGAGGGGAAGCAGGCTTCCTGCTGAGCAGAGAGCCAGATACGGGGCTCGATCCCAGAACCCTGGGATCATGACCTGAGCCAAAGGCAGAGGCTTAACCCACTGAGCCACCCAGGTGCCCCGTTACCTTAGTAGTCTTGATGTAACACTTCACATTTAAAAAAAATTGGGATATAATTCTTCATAGGAAGAGATCTTCCCTCTACATTCCCCATTTGTGTCTTTTTTGTAGTTCAAAACGAGAGGAAGAGGCATGAAAGGGAGAGGAGACCGTGTGTTACTAATCCATTTCTGAATAAATGTTTGCTCTTTAAAAGAGGCAGAGAGAGAAAGATCTTTCTGAAAAGTCTTCCCTGACAAATATTTGAGAAAAGCACACACCTTAGTTTTGTTATACTTAACATTGAATATTATCTTAATTTTTGAACAGTAAGCATATGCCCATGATTCAGAAATGAAAATACTGGGAGAACATATTAAATATACCTTATACCTATAATGAGAAGGTTCCCTGCCCCACACCAAAAGATTGCACACCCTAACTGTTCAGCACTGTTCTCTTTTTTATACTCTGCTTTGGAAATATTTCTGATTGGTACCCAATGGGCTTCCTCAGTTTGTATTTTTTACAAAAGTATGGTATTCCAGTGTGGGGATTCCAAACACCCAAACACCTACTGATAGACACTTAAGTGGTTTTCAGTTTTTTCACTCACTCATATGTGGTAAATTTGTAGCATATATTCCAGAAGTAGAATTGCTGAGAACAAAACCAAACCAAAAGAATAAATGCATTTGTAATTTCAATGTTATCCCGTTTCTCTCCAAAAACCTGTGGCAATTTTCTCTCCCATTAGCAATATAGCAGGGCCACCCTTTGGCTAACTTGATGACATTAAACTTGGGAATTTTTGACAGCCTGATAGTTGGAAAAAGGTGTCTCAATATAGTTTTGTTTTTGTGATTTCCTTAATACAAATGACATTAAACATCACATGTATAAGGTCATCAACTTATTAACAGTTTAATTTTTATTTAAATATTTAGTAGTTACCATGTAGACAAAAAATAGAGTATGATCCTTGCAGCCTTACAACATGGTAAGAATTCTTGCAAGGAAAAACAAAACAAAACAAAACTTCCAGAGCTTATCTTATTAAAACTGGACAGTAGCTCAGTGTTGTGGAAATATTGGTCGGCTGTCCTTCTTGCAGGTTACAGGCATAGATTTGGTGTGGAAGTAGTGCCATCTCTGGTTCCAGGGACGGATCCATCCGTCTGTGGCTGAGCAGGTCTAGGTAGCTGGCACATGGCCTCCCCCAGCTCCTGGGATTGGCTCAGAGATGTCAGTCTGAGCAACATGTAAGACTTTTTAATTGTCGAGGGAATGGCTTTCTCCTCCTCCTCCATGTGAATGAGGAAGCACTCATGGCAGCAAATTTGAGAAGCCAGCCCAGGCCCCACTGAGACATGGAGACAGAATGCCGGAAGGCTGAACCAACTCTGCGCTTCCTTATTTCATAGCAGTAAATCAATCCTCTTTTGTGTTTAAGGCACAGTTAAGGCAGTTCAAATTGGGTTTTCTATTACTTGCAGCTGAAACATTGGGAGGCACTGGGACTTAGTGACCTCAAGTATTATTACTACCCTGATTCAATTAACTTTAGCCTATATATATTAGGCACTTAGAACTGTACTATTTGACAGCACATCCTTTATTTTTTCTTCTAATTTTAGAAGTTCTATTTTCTTGAATAATTTTGGTTAGGACTCTTTATAGAGCCATGTGTCTCTCTGAGATGAGTGGTGCTTGGGAAAGCAAGTAACGAGGCCACACATGGACCACACCTAGAGTGATTCTCACAGGCCAGCACCCTGGGCACCTGTAGGCTGCCATTATCACAGATTCTAGGAAGTGAACCCAAACTTTGGAATGAGAATCATATACAATATTAAGATATTTATTTAAGAAAGACTTTGTAAACAACACATTTTGTATTATATATGTTACTCTTAGGGCACTACCTGTTGCCCAACCTCTTTAAAAACTCGGGGTACCTGATCCATTTTGATGAAGAAACATCTTTCCCTCGGGCCCTTTCAGTCCCTCTTTTCTGTTCATCCTTGGGGCTCTACATTGTGTTAACTTCCTTTTTGTGTGCTTTTCCACACCTTACACCATCCTGGGTTAGAATGGCTTTTCCCTTTCCTTGCGTGAGAGGTTTTTCCACATCCCTGGTTGACAGTGACTAGAAGGTCACCTTCAGAGATTTCACCAACCACATGGTTGTCCCAGCAGCAGTTACTGGTCATGGTGTGTTGTCACAGTAGGTTTTGTCAATGGGCCTTTCTACGTGATGTCTGTGGGTGAGCTTGTTGCCCTTGCGAGGGTTTCTCACCATGTCAGAAAGAGGTGGAGGCCAGCTGTGGTCTATGGGCCTTACCCAACTCCAACTCACATTGTGTGCATGTGGTGTCCATTAATCAGAGCAGTGTGAGCTTCTCTTCCTTCTTGGGAGAACATTTTTGCCATTTCCAAGGTCATCCCATAGGAATGTACCTGTGTGTGTGTGTGTGTGTGTGTGTGTGTGTGTGTGTGTGTGTGTGAGAGAGAGAGAGAGAGAGAGAGACAGAGAGAGAGAGACAGAGAATGAAATGAATATTTAACAGTCACCTCCGCTTCACCTCCTCTCTGGGTCTCGAAGCTTCTTCATCTTCACATGTGGTTTTTGTCTTATGGCTTTTGTAACAAATTACAACAAACTGAGTGTTTTAAAACAACAGAAATTTATTCTCTCACAATTCTGAAGACTAGATGTCCAAAACTGAGGTGTCAGCAGGGCCTCACTCCCTCTGAGGCCTCCAGGGGAGTGTCCTTCCTTGCCTCTTCCAGATGCTGGTGGCCCCAGCTGTTCCCTGGCTTCTGCCTGCCTCCCTCTGATCTCTGCCTCTGTCCCCACATGGCCTCCTCCCCTTTGTCTCTTCCCCTGTTCTTATAAGGATGCCAGTCATGTTGGATTAAGAGCCCCAACCTTCCGTGTAAAATAGTACATCATTTACTGTCATTGTCCATTTAACCCAAATGTTTAGAGAAGAGACTATTCAGATGATTCAGATGACTCATGTGGTAACTGGCACGAAGCAGATCCAATAAATGACTTCCCTCCCTTTTGTCCTTGGGGTATCAGGTAATTTTGTGACAAATGTAATAATAAATGGCGGGATTTCCAGATGGAGATTATAATTGTGTATTTACGTGTTTGTTTTACCTAAAAAGATGTCAACTTTTATCTACTGAGGCAGCTTTCCCACTTCATTCAATACCCCCCAGTGAAGAGATACATACTTTGTAACCACAAGATACTTTGAAAGGACACTGCTGTGCACAGGCAGGAATTTCTAAATTTGGTGAGGATTTATAGGTAATATCAATGCTTGGATACTCTCAAAAGAACAGCCAGGGCAGCACTCATGATCTTGGCCGGAAAGGCACCTTAACAAAGTATACAAAAATATGAAACCTTGGTTCTTACATGGAAAACAGTATCAACCACAAAGTAGGGTTTATGTCGTTTTTTTTTTTTAAAGTCTCTGCTACCACAATTAAAATAATTAGCCCCATTATAAAAATGGTAAAGCAGTGAAGAGGAATCAGGGCCAAAAGTTCCCTTCTCAGGAGTGTCTACATAATCACACGATTAATTTGGATTTGGCTTGGAGGATCTGGATATATTTTTCAAGTCATTCACTTAGTTGAGGGAAGGATTAATATAGCTATTTTAGAGTGATATTTCTGCATCATCTGAATTTCAACGTGTAGAGTGGTAGCAATCAAGGTAAGACTATTTTCCCAGACTTGAAAGTTAATTTTCCTTTATGCAGAGTCTACTTTGTAAATGAGAAACAGAATGAAAATCTCAGGTGGGACTGGCAGCTTTAACGTTCTGACATCAGTACGTGAGTTTAACAACATACTGATGACTTGTTATGAAAACGGGCTGCAGCTCCACTAGAGCTCAGGCACTCCATTTGCTCATCAGTCCAATTTATCTGAATTCTGGGCATTTTACATTGATATCTATGTTTCCAGTCTCTCCCCCCTACCTCCCTGCCCTGTGGTACTCAGGGTATTAAATCCCATGTGAAGAGAGTCCTCTCTGCTGCCCTGTGGGATGCATCAGAAACAGGTTTCTAGATGCCACATGTTACCCACAGACATTTTACATTTAACTGCTCTTCTGTGTGCTCCCATGGCATCGACACTGAAGATATTTCACTGGATGTGTGTTTTACTCTTTCCTTCCTCCAAACTCCAGCAGCTTCTAGTTCAGTGTTGGGGAATACTGTATGTGGAAACAAACTTCTTGAGCAGCCTTTTAAGCAATCCCATGGAAGGGGTGACCATAAGGCTCTCCCATCATTATCATTTCATTCTATCCCCAAGGAGTTAAAATGGAGGTTCTAGAGTTAAGCAGAGAGCTTGTTAAATGGATATCCTAAACCTGAGATTCAGTAGGCCCAACAATCAATATTGTTAATAATATCATTTGATTAGCAGAAATGAGAAAAAACACAAATAAGGAATTCCAATCTCTACCTTTTCCGGAGTGCTTGCTACGTGCTGCACGCTGTTCCGTGTACTTTACCCCTCCTGCCGCCTCATACCCCTTATTACCACCATGTATGACACGGTATTATAATTTCCATTACAACATAATATAATGTTACTTGTTTTTACAGGGAAAAAACCCCCATCAGCTGGTACATATTTTCAGCTTAATTCTCCATCGTCCCACTAGATGGCACTTTGATACCTCTTTTTGTTACATTTTAAACCACAAGCGTCCAGACAGAATGCTCTTAATTTATCTAAACAATTCTATGTAGCTACAATATCTGGAAACATTGAATCAACTTCACCATTCAGATATGCTTGACTTTTCAAATATAATTGTTGTAAATATCTAGTCTCTGGATAGTAGTTTCTCCTTTGAACAATATGCTCCAGAGTCCTCAGCTTTGGGGGAACCTCACTTCCTTTTAGTGAGTGACTACTGTGAGCCCCCAGCACTGGGTGCACAGGGGTTGAGGTCCACAGCTGGGCCCCTCAGACACCTGGAGGGCGGTAGGCGGACAGCTCTCCTTTGTTCCCCCAAACCATCCCTGTTGCCATTTGCCGTGTAGGTGAGTCCCGTGGCTCAGGATTACGTCTTGCCACCTCTTTGTGAATTCCTTTAAGCCTTTACTGCCCTCCCCACGCCTTTCTACCGCCCCCCTCCACCCTCTGGTCACTCCCTGCCTCTCCACCACAGCTGCTTTGCTGAACATGGGAACGGAAGGCCCTACCTTGATTACTCAGAATATTAACATCAAGTTGCAATATTTAAGATGAACACAGTCTTTGAATACTAGAGGTTTTTTTTTTTTTTTAAAGATTTTATTTATTTATCAGAGAGAGAGAGGGGGAGAGAGCGAGCACAGGCAGACAGAATGGCAGGCAGAGGCAGAGGGAGAAGCAGGCTCCCTGCCGAGCAAGAAGCCTGATGTGGGACTCGATCCCAGGACGCTGGGATCATGACCTGAGCCGAAGGCAGCTGCTTAACCCACTGAGCCACCCAGGCGTCCCTGAATACTAGAGGTTTGATAACAGAAAAAGAAAAAAACCAACATAACGCTCCCACAAACATATACACGTACAGGCAAACAGACACGCACATGCACACGCTCAGAAGTAGACATGGACACAGGGACTCCAAAACTCCAGGGGTGAAAGTCCTTCCGGGACTGGGTGAAAGTCTTTCCCTGCTGGCTGAGTGTGGCAAGGCCCGGCTTCAGCCCACTCCAGCCACAGGGTCCACAGGGCAGACGCCCATCCTGATCTGTGACCCCAGGAGTCCCGACCACCTGGTTTCGGTTACCCGGGATCCGGAAGCAGCTGTTCCTCCTTCTGACGCAGCGTCATAACGTCAGCGGCAGCCTCCCCTGACGTCACAAAGTGGCGGCGGGATATCTACCTCACTTCCTCCCCAGCCACCGCACTGCATCGTCTCACAGCACCTCGGGAAGAAGGGTGAGTACCTTGGGTGAATACGTTTAGAGGGAGAGCGAGACCACATCCACGTAACTTTTATTTCGGCATGTTGATATCGTTCTTTTTTTTTTTTTTTTAAGATTTTATTTACTTATTTGACACAGGGAGAGAGATCCCAAGTAGGCAGAGAGGGAGGCAGAGAGAAAGGGGGAAGCCGACTCCCCGCTGAGCAGAGAGCCTGATGCGGGGCTTGATCCCAGGACCCTGGGATCATGACCTGAGCCGAAGGCAGAGGCTTTAACCCACTGAGCCACCCAGGTGCCCCTGTTGTTACGGTTCTGATTAATTACTGTTGATCTCTTACTGTGCCTCATTTATAAATTAAACTTCATCAAAATTGTGTCCATATAGGAAAAAAAACATAGTATAGAGAGGGTTGGGTACTATCTGCGGTTTCAGGCATCCGCTGGAGATCTGGGAACGTGCCCCCAGGCATGGTGGTGGTGGTGGTGGGGAACTACTATTGACCCTAGTAAAGCCTCTTAGGGCCAGAAGGTTCATCTGGTTTTGATTTGTCCAATTCACGTGAACAGAGCAAAGGCTTCACGTGTGGATATTCCCTGACTCGTGGACAGTGTGCGGTCTGTTGGCTAGCTGGTTTAGGAGCTTCTAAAAAGAAAATAAAAAACTGGTGGAAAGAGTGCAGTGAACAAATATTAAGGATGCAGTTCTTTGAAGGGCTTAGTGTGAAATCTTCATAGCTTCCAAAGGTGCCCACCAGAGGGTGCAGGTATCCTAAGAACTGGCATGCCAAAGCCAGGCAGCAGAATTTCCAGAAGCTGAGAAATTGCTTGCAGCCTTAAAATGGCATCCTCCCTCAGCCCCACCTTATCCTACCTCCAATCTGTAGCTGTGGTGTTTTCCAAAAGCGCCTCGCTGGAACAGCCTGTACCAAAATGATCACTCAGCGCTACCAACTACAGATACTCAAGTGTTGTGGAAGGTCCTGTGGTGCAGAGCTGCTGGGAATTTGCAGATACTGTCCATTTTCATCTGGTTCCCATGAAGTCTGGCTGGAGATCTCTGCCATGCCTGGGCATTGCAGGAATACACTTGAAGTGTCTCCCCAGCTCCGCCATTACAGCACTAAGTTAAAATCACCTGCGGAAATTTTTTTCTTAAAAACTCCCTTCAGAAAGTGAGTTCAGGTGATGACCCCCTTGGCAAGAGGTGCCTGGTGTGCAGATATTTGAGAACCACATAATTTGGTGGTGGGGGGGTGGTGGTGAAGCCTTAGAAGTCATGCTTTATTCAGATGTAACCCATTGAATTGTTTACCTAAAAAAGAGAGCATAGTCTCTATTAGAATACAGAGCAAACTTCTACACAAAAGTATTATGAATGAATTTCACTTTAAATGTTTCTTTTTAAACTTAAATAATGATTGCTACAAAGCAGAGGACGCAAAGATGCAGATACCAAAATATTCAAAACTTTCAGAGAAAAACTAACAAAAGGAACTGTCTCACCCATAACCCACTTCATCCAAGAATAATTATTAAGATCGATTTTAAGACTGTACCTGTCATTTTTTATAATGGAGGGTGAGAGGGAAGAAACTTTTAAAACACAATTGGTAACAATATAAATGAGAAATGTTAAATGTTCTATGAGAACTTATTGAAAATATTTTCATTATATTTCACATATTGAATTTTTTTCTCAAAACAATGGGTGGATTTAAAATATAACTAATGCATAAATACTAATATAAATATGATTCCTTAAAGATTATTGTGTATGTTGTACATCTTAAAAAGTAGTTATATAAAATCATAAAGTTTCTGTTAAATATTATCTAAAAAACTGTTTTCTTAACTAATGGAAGCTTTTGGCCCAAGTTCACTTTCAAAATACCAAAAATAATGACTGAATGCCCTTTAAAATGTTTAAGAATTTTCCATGGAATTTTAGGACTGTAAGTATGTTTCTTGAAACTTTAAAATACATCACAGTACAGAGATGTGAATAAAAATTACCCATAATCCCAATGCACTGCTCATGCTCTGACTGAATTTTGTCCATTTTTATATTTCTAGAACCTAGTAAAGATAGCTTGAAAGGGAAACTTCAGAGCAATATTATACTTGAACATAGAAACATCCAACATGAAACATAGGTGCATAGAATCCAGATTTGGATTAAAATAAAGAGCTAAATCATTTTATTAGATGTGAATGGGTCTAAACTGATTTGACCTCTCCAAAAATGTCAGGTTCTTTTGGTGAATAGCTTCTCATCGGCTACAGAAAGGTTGGCTGCCTTACTCTCCCTTCCCCCACTAACTGCCTGTAAGATAGTATGTGACAGAGAAAGCAAGTCTTGGACCAAATTCTGCCGAACATATAAATATTTGTTAGCAAGCCTGTACAAAAGGTTATACAACCTATCTGTGTAGTTTTGAGGTGTCATCAGGTTTTCTTTTAGGGGGACACAGAATTCTGATAAAAGGATCAGCCCACCTCAAGGTGGGATTCAGTAGACAAATCGAGAATCAGTGGGGCAGCAGCGCCAGACCTTGAAGGCAGACTAAAGCCACAAGCGTGGGCTTGCAGGTTCTCATACTCCACTCAGGCAAGGGTAGTAGGGCCTGTGCAGATATTTCCAATTGGCCTTCAACTATTCTAAACAACACAGTTGTGCTTCTTTGTTAATTTTGCTAACTACCAAACCCTGTGGTGGATTCTTTTTTTTTTTAAAAGATTTTTATTTATTTGTTAGAGAGAGAGAGATACAGAGCGCAAGCACAGGCAGACAGAGTGGCAGGCTAGAGGCAGAGGGAGAAGCAGGCTCCCTGCCGAGCAAGGAGCCCGATGTGGGACTCGATCCTAGGACGCTGGGATCATGACCTGAGCTGAAGGCAGCCGCTCAACCAACTGAGCCACCCAGGCGTCCCCTTGTGGTGGATTCTGATAGTATCCCTTGAAATACTAAGGAACCGTCTCTAGGTTACTGATTCTTGATTCGAGTACATTAGATCCTAAGTAAGCATTCCTGTTACTGTTGAGAGTGACCTGTCAAACACGGACATCACACTGTTCACACCAGTCTCCTCCATTTAGTCCTTCCTTCCCTTTATCCGGTGTCAACCTAGGAGTCAAAGTGACCCCTTTAGAACCTGCCTCATGTAATGGCCTATCGGATCCTCAACAAGACGCACCTGACCTATGGAGGGGAAAGGCTCAAATATTTTTGTACAAATAACCAAACAAAAGAACCAATGGATATGGAAGTATTTAAAAAATAAGCTACCATACAGGCAACATAATAGAGTTTCTGTTTTAGTTCCAGTGAGTTTTTTAAAACCCCCTTCCTCTAATAGTCTTAATTCTCCAGCTGCAGTGTATTAGCAGAATGAAAAGCTGCTCAACTGCCCTAAAGGGACTCCTGAATTAATCTGGAGATAATTTAAATACGGGAAGAACCTTGTTTATTATGAATTTCATTTTTAGCACCAGTGCACCCACAGACCAAAACATCATACCATCAAATAGTTAGTTGTGTATATTTCATTGGCATTCATCTCTGGTACTCTGTTTATTATGAATCACAGATAATCACGGTCTGAGGCTTTACAGTCTTCCATTTCCCCCCCACGTTTTAAAGTCCTACTTGTCCACAAATACTTTTAAGAAGCAAAAAGACCATGATAAATCGTAGGACAGTCAAGGCCGCTAAAATTAAGTTGATGCCTTGAATGAGATTTTACTAATTCGATGGCATTTTTTCAAATGTCTTATTTGTTTTTCTTATTTTCACTTCTAGTAAGTTATTTTTTAAAGTCAGGAGTTACCAGTTGTATTCTCCCTCCCTCATTGCACACTGCAGAGACCAGGATGTGAAATTTGACTACAGAGGGTATGGTAGGCTGGGTTATTCTAACTGCCCCCCCCCCCCATGTCCATGTCCTAATCCTCAGAACCCATGACTTTGTTAACTTACACAGCAAAAGGGACATTGCTGAGGTGATGAAGCATCTTGTGATGGGGGAGGTTATCCTGTATTATCCCAGGGAGCCGCATACAATCACTGGGTCCTTATGAGAAGGAGACAGGAGGACCAGAGCTAGTAGTATGACCATGGAAGCAAGAGGTTGGTGAGATGCAAGGAAGGGCCACCGGCCGAGGAGTGCAGGTCCTTCTAGAAGCTGGAAAGGGCAAGGAAAGGGATATTCCCCTCAGAGCCTCCAGAAACACTGCAGCCCTGCCAGCAGCTTGACTTTCTTCCAGTGAGACTGAATTGAGACTTCTGACCTCTGGAACTATTCGATGATACATTTGTGTTGTTTTAAGCTTCCTGAGTCTGTGGTAATTTGTCAGAGCAGCAATAGGAAATGAATGCCCACACCTTTAAAAACCTCCCTGTGGGTGGAGTTGGCTTTTTTATAGAAGACCATTAAAAGTGCGAATGCATACATTAAAAACATTTGCTTTACCGGGGCGTATTTCTGTTGCTGCTGAAATTCTGTCCTGAATGCAAACTCCTATTATTCAAAGACACCATCTGTATTAGCAGATTTTTTTCTTAAGTGTCCTAAAGAATAATGATCTTGTCAGAACTGTGTGAGGCTCCACTGTGGGAAGGATAAGCAAAGGGAGACAGTGAGGAGGCTGAAGGAGCTGCCCCCACACTGAACTGTTCTATGGTGAACCAACAGAAGAAAGGTCAGCCATGTTGGCGGTCCATTGCTCTGTTCCACATGCACTTAGTAGCATTATTAATGCACCCAGGGGAGTGCAGAACTGAGAAGACCGGGTTGGGAACACCATGCCGGCCCAGAAAGATTTGCTTTGATCTCCCTGTTTCCCACATTCATGAATGTACAGCTTCTGAAGAAAATTAACCACTTTCAAATAAAGCCTCTTACTTCCCTTAAAGTAAGAAAAATATGGTGGACATTTAGTAAAAACTGTAAATTTCTCTGAGGTAGCTAGGAAATCTAGGCTAAGATACTCTACCTCACCCACGGTTTGTGTGACCACCCCCCCTTCTGATATTTTCTGTATTATTGGTTGAATAAATTATAATCTTATAAGGTGCAAGTCTCTTCCCTGAATTCAGGAACCCTGGCCTTCTTTACACATCTCATTGATCAGCAGGGTGTTTGCTTTCAATTTCAGTACCTCTTCTTTGCTGCCAGGCAACACCCACCAACCACCACCACTTTCCTGCCTGAACTAACTCGAGTCTCCAAATGGGTATCCTTACCATCTCTTGTTTTCTTACAATGCATTCTCTTTAAGTAAGCAGAATTTTTCAACATAGGAGGCAGATTTTTGGACTTCTAGATCATATCTTTCGAAGGTCTTTGATTTTTACTTAATTCAGACTCATTGCCTGAGACTTCTCCTCCCTGAGCTTTCTGGCTCCTGCATCTCTGACCGACCTCCTTCCCTGTCACTCCCCATCCTTGTTCCCATTCTCTGCCAGTGCACTTCGCTGAGGCCCTCGGGACTGGCTTCTCTGGAAGGTACCATTCTCAGCTTTTACTTGACTGACCTTATTATTTTAATATATAAAAATATTTAAATATTAATTTAATATAGTTTAACATTACAAATTTAATAAAAATGCCACATCTGTGAGGAAGTCTTGCTCATCCAGACAAACTAAACCCTGACATGAGTCCTCACTGACACGATAACTTTATGACTGTATCACAATAAAATATATCTTACTTTTTTCCCCTATTTTCTATCCTACTCATTCTACTTCTAAAATATAGTTGATCTTCAGTAACTATTTGTTGAGTGAGTGAATACACAAATGAGTTAATAAATATGCAGAAACCCAGTTGCTTCTTGGGGGTTTATCCTAAACATACAATTATAAAACCAGAGCAACATAATGCTTTCAATTCATAATGCTTTTCTGTTTTCCCATGTTTGTTACTGGAAATTCAAATTTCTGTGTAATTTTCCCTAATAGAATGTAATTGCCCCCAAAGATCTGTCCCCTGGAATAGACATCTGTCATAATGAAAGCATTACTGTTAACGTGGCAAACAAACAACTGAATAGATTCTTCTCTTCTCTAAAAGGGACTCTATCAGAGGTCAACAAAATGTTGAGATTTACTTAGATTCTTTAAGAAGTTGCCATTTAAAGCTTGGAGTGGGTCTGAAATGTGCTTTGGAACAGAACAGAGCAAGAAATGTGCTTTGGAACAGAAGAGAGCAATAAATTATCTGCAGCCCAGGCTGTGCTCTTCACCCAAGACAACCTCTATAGCTCTAGAAAGAGGTTGCATTCCTTTCAGAAGTCTCATTAGCATGTCTAGATTGTTTAATGCTAAGTCATCTCCTATCAGGTAGTGGGGGTGGGGGGCAGGTAGCAGGTGTTGTTTGAAAACCATAGGATTCTTTACCTGGGTGCTGGGTGCCTCTATCATTAAACCTGAGCCTTTGGATCCCAGGATCCTGGGATTGAGTCCTGCATAGGGCTCCCCACTCAGCGGGAAGCCTACTTCTCCTTCTCCCACTCTGCCTGGTTGTGTTCCGTCTCTGGCTGTCTCTCTCTGTCAAATAAATTAAATCTTAAAGAAAAAAGATTCTTTGCCTGGATAGTAACAAAATGTCTCTGAAAACACTGGACAATTGCATTTGGGGGTTTCGATAATTTCTCTCTGCATGGTAGGCTTTGTTTTTGAGTTAACATTTGAGCTGAAGCTCTTAAATCGACTTTCAAATTCATTGCCAGCCCTCCCCAGAACTCCTGTAGGACACCCTGGCAGATTCCACCATCCATGAAATGCTCGCGGCTTGAAGGCTACTTTGCAGTGCACACGTGAGCTTCTGTTCACTGACGGCCGGCTTCTGAACTGCCTGTTTGTTTGCATGTCCAGAGCACAGCTACTGTTACTGTAAAGTAGTAATTTACTTACAATTACATAAGCCTCGACCTGAAAGAGTTTCCATGACCAAAACTGGAACAATTTAAGTAGTGAAATGAATAATGTAGTGTTGGATTATATTCCAGAGCAAAAAATACAAATACCCATGAGTTTAGGCCGATAAAAAAAACTACTGGAAAAAACATAAAAATGAGTGAGAACGGAGAAATAAAACTCCTACACAGAAGAATTCCAAATAACTTTGACAGGAGGTATTCCTCCTGTCACGGAAAAGGGGGTTAACCCTCTCCCCATTTCTTCCCATTCCTAGAGGACGGAGAAGGATGGAACGGTAGTCTTATAATGTGAAACCAGCGAGGTGAATGAGGTTCATGCCATCCGTGGTAAGTCGCGTTAATAAGTCAGCTGTAATAGTTGTATGTATTCTTTTAAAGAACAGATTTATTGAGCTATAATTCACGAATGCCAAAATACACCCATTTGAAGTGTACAGTTCAGTGATGATTAAAATACCCACAGAGTAGTGCAACTGTGAGTCTAATTTCAGAACAACTTCACTCTCACAAAGAAACCTCATACCCATTAGCAGCCATTTACCATCCCATCTCTGCTCTCCCTCCCCCATACCCTAGCCATCGGCTTTCCGTACCTATAGGCTTGCCTATTCTGGACATCCCATGTAAATGGAATCCTACAGGATGCCATTATCTTGTGTCTGGCTTCCTTCCCTTACCAAAGCATTTTCAAGGTTCATCAACGCTGTAACATGTATCAATACTTCATTCTTTTTTATGGCCATATAGCCCATATGATAGATGTACATGGTGCTTATCTACTCATCAGTACATGAATATTTGGATTGCTTCCTCATTTTCACTATCATGAATTATGTTGCTCTTAATATTCAGACACGAGATTTTATGTTGACATACATTTCCCTTGCTCTTGGGTATATACCTTAGAAGCAGAATTGCTCGGTTATATGGTAACAGTATATTTAACGTTTTGAAGGACTTTTAAAAATTAGAATATAATTGACATGTAACATTCTATTAGTTTCGGGTATACAATGTAACAATTTGATATTTGTATACCTTGTGAAATGATCACAATAGATCTAGTTAACATCCATCACTGCATATAGCTGCAATCGTTTTTTCTTGTGAGAAGAACTCTAAAGATCTCTCAGCAACTTACAAATAAATAATATGGTGTTAATTAACTATAGTCACCATGCTGTACATTGAATCTCCATGACAATTCTTTTATAATGGGAAGTTTGTACCTTTTGACCTCTTCACCCATTTTGCCTACCTCCCATCCCTAACCACCAGCTTGTTCTCTGGTAATCACCAATCTGTTCTCTGAATCTATGAGTGTAGTTTTTTGTTTTGGGGGATTTTCTTTTTGGACTCCATGTGGAAGTCAGTTCATATGTACTTGTCTTTATCTTATTTCGTTTAGTATAATGCCTTCAAGGTCCACCTATGTTGTTGTAACTGGCAAGAGTTCTTTTTTATGGCTGACCTATATTCCATTGTGTATATACACCACATTTTCTTTACCCATTCATCTATCAGTGGACACCTAGCTTGCTTCCATACTTGGCTATTATAAATAAATAATGCAATAAATGTGCAATAAACATGGGAGTGCAGATACCTTTTTGAATTGGTGTCTTTGTTTCCTTTGAATATCCAGAAGTGGAATTGTTGGATCATATGGTAATTCTACTTTTAATTTTTTTTAGAAATCTCAATACTGTTTCCACCAATCTACATTCCTACCAACAGTGCACAAGTTCCTTTTTCTCCATATTTCCACCAACAGTCATTCTTGTCTTTTGTTTTTCTCTAGAGAGAGAGGGAGAGAGCGAGTGAGCATGCACAGGCCAGGAGGAGTGGCAGTTAGAGGGAGAGGGAGAAGTGGACTCCCCACTTCACAGGTAGCCCATCTAGGGCTTGACCCCAGCACCCTGGGATCATGACCTGAGCTGAAGGCAGATGCTCAACTGACTGAGCCACCCAGGCACCCCTTTGTCTTTTTGATAATACCCATTCTAATAGATGGGAGGTAGTATCTCATGGTTTTGATTTGCATTTCCCTGATGATAAGTATTGAGCATCTTTTCACGTACCTGTTGGCCAGCTGTCTCCTCTGGAAAAATACCAAATTGGATCCTCTGCCCTTTTTTTTTTTTTTTTAAAAGATTTTATTTATTTATTTGACAGAGATCACACATAGGCAGAGAGGAAGGGAAGCAGGCTTCCTGCTGAGCAGAGAGCCTGATGTGGGGCTCATGACCTGAGCCAAAGGCAGAGGCTTTAACCCACTGAGGCATCCAGGCGCTCCAATCCTCTGCCCATTTTAAAATCAGTTTTTTTTTCTATTGAATTTTGTGAGTTCTTTTTATATTTTGAATATTAACCCCCTCATCAGATACATGATTTGCAAATATTTTCTCCCATTGGATAGGTTGCCTTTTCATTTTATTGATGGCTTATTTTGCTGTGCCAGAACTTTTTAGTTTGATGTAGTCCCACTTATTTTAACTTCTGTTGCCTTTGCTTTGGGTGTCAAATCCAAAAAATCACCACCAAGACTGATATCAAGGCACTTACCGCCTATGTTTTCTTCTAGGAGTTTTAGGGATTCAGGTCTTGCATTTAAGTCTTTAATCTATTTTGAGTTCATTTTTGTGTATGGTGTAAGATAGGGGTCCAGTTTCATTCTTTTGCATGTGGCTGTCCAGTTTTTACAACATCATTTATTGAAGCGACTATTTTCCCTATCACGTGTTCTTGGCTCCTTTGTTTTAAATTAATCGACTATATATGTGGGTTTATTTAGGGGCTTTTTGTTCTTTTCCCTTCATTTATCTGTTTTTGTGCCAATACCATACTGTTTTGATTACTACAGGTATGTAATATAGTTTGAAATTAAGAAGCACGATGCCTCTTTGTCCTTTTTCAAGATTATTTCAAGATTATTTCAAGAACTTTGTCCTTTTTCAAGATTATCTTGGCCATTTGGGATGCCTTGTGGCTCCATACAGAATTTTAGGATTGTTTTGTTTTTGTGAAAAATGCCATTGGGATTTTGATAGAGATTGCACTGAATCTGCAGCTTGCTTCGGGTTTTCTCAAATTTTTAAAATTACTGATTTAATGTCTTGATTTCTGTTAGGTCTGTTCAGGTTATTATGTTCTTCTTGAGTCAGTTTCAGTACTTTATATCTTTCTAGGAATTTGTCCCTATCT
Source organism: Mustela erminea (assembly GCF_009829155.1). NCBI lineage: Eukaryota > Metazoa > Chordata > Mammalia > Carnivora > Mustelidae > Mustela > Mustela erminea. The sequence continues at coordinate 13,166,388 of NC_045634.1, forward strand.
TCTATGTTAGTTGCATAGAGTTGTTCATAGTATTCCATTATAATCCTTTTTTTTTTTTTTTGAATCTGTAGGATTAGTAGTGAATTAGTAGTGATGTTTCCTCTCGGTCCTGATTTTAGTCATTTGAGTTTCTCTGTTTTTTTTTTTTTTTTTTTCTTGTCTCACTAATGGCTTGTTGGTTTTATTGATATTTTCAAATGAATGACATGTGTTCATTAAGTTATTATTTTGTTTTTCTCTTTCTTTTATTTCTACTCTATTTCGATTATTTCCTTCCTGTTGCTTGCTTTTGCTCGGCTTACTTTCTAAAGTGCAGTGGGCATACAAGTCATATTTTATTTGGTTTCCCTTTTAATAGGCCTTTTGACTATCCAACTACCAGTTCCAATGGCATATAAAGCAGGACTCCTGAAACATTACCATTTATGGTTTTAAAATGGTTTGTTTGCTTTTCTCTCAATGTACTTGAATATCATTTGGGGAGATTTTGTTCTATGTGATAATTAAGATTCCGGAGCAACATTTTAAAGAGATTTCACAGGACACCTGGGTGGCTCAGTGGTTAAGCATCTGGCTTAGGCTCAGGTCATGATCCCAGGGTCCTGGTATTGATGGAGCCCCATGTCTGGCTCTCTGCTCAGCAGGAAGACTGCTTCTCTCTCTCCCACTACCTCTGCTTGAGTTCCCTCTCTCCCTCTCTCTGACAAATAAATAAAATCTTAAAAAAAAAAAAAAGATTTCACTAGGTATGCATTAACATCTCTGAATCCCAATCCCATCTTTGTATGGACCACTTTTAATTGAAAATTGAATTTAATTGGAAATAGAAAAATCGGATTTAATTGGAAATCAAATATCAAGTACTTAAATAGTACTAACAATGTAGTAGAGACTTACTGTATGAGATACTATTATTGTTATAATTTTGCAGATAAGAAAACTGAGGCAAAGATAGATGAAGTATCAGAACTAGTAAGAGGTAGACTAGAAAATCAAATCCAGAGAATCTGTGCTTTTCTCTACTACACAATGCATTCCTGGTTTTATAAGTGAAGTTGTATTGGAACACAAAACCATTCATTTACAAATTATCTATTTTTGCACTATAATGTCAGAGTTGAGAAGTTGCAACAGAGACCCTATAGCTCATAAAACCTAAAATATTTAGTATCTTGTCCTTTACACTTTGGCTGGTCCCCACACTATGCTATACTGACTCTGATCATCATAATACCTACATTGTGGTTATTATGAGAAATAAGTAATGTGACTAAAAGTCACTAGAGACTATCCAGCATACACATAGACACTCGACAAGTGGTTACAATTATTGTTTTGCCGGGTTACATTGTAAACTTAAAATAAGTTCCTTTTCTTAGCAGTCTCCCTGTCATTAATTGTATCCTAAATTACTTATTTTGATCTTAGAGATCAGGTTACACCTATTAGTCTGCTTTCCTTTCTCCTTTTGGGCTTCCCTGAGCACTACTTACCTCTTTCCATTACTCTAATATGCAAGGAATGTCGTGGTATTTATCATGGAAAAGTGACTGTGTTCTTTTACTTGCAAAGGATGATGTAGTGATCCACACAGAGAGAAGAAAGGCTGATTTCCAGAGAACAAGATTCTGGTTTTTTACATTGTCCATGACTTGATCAGGGTAGATGACACTGTGCATTCCTGTCCCAACAGAGGAGAGAAAAAAAAAATCCAACTTAAAACCAGCTCTAACTAAATTTTGCTGCAAAATAGAAGATGATATTGAACTAAATAATTCAAGCTTTTATTCAGAAGTAGAGGGAATGTATGGGACACTCACTTTGTGCTGGCAAGAGCCTGGTGATAGAATTTCAGCTGCTTTGCTTCCAGCTTCCCACCTGGCCACCCTAGAAAACCATCCCAAACTGCACCCCCCCCACCCCCGCCCCGTCCCAGCTCACCTGCTGGAGCAGAGGGGCTAATTTGTGAAAGCAAAGATCCCCTTTCCATTTCCTCCCTTTAGGTCCTTTAAAAACAGATTATTCTCGGGCGCCTGGGTGGCTCAGTGGGTTAAGCCGCTGCCTTTGGCTCAGGTCATGATCTCAGGGTCCTGGGATCGAGTCCCGCATCGGGCTCTCTGCTCAGCAGGGAGCCTGCTTCCTTCTCTCTCTCTCTGCCTGCCTCTCAGTGTACTTGTGATTTCTCTCTGTCAAATAAATAAATAAAATCTTTAAAAAAAAAATAAAAAAAAAATAAAAACAGATTGTTCTCAATATTGCTTGTGACGGAATAAAACCACTTTCCCTCCCACTGGAAAAAATGGTTATCCAACTTCGGTGAGTTGGGTCAGAGGAGCACAGGAGGAACATTCTTTGCAGAGGTAGTAACCTTTCTATTTGTTTTCCTGCATGGAGTTCTCTCCAGTCTCTCCCATTCTGCTCTTCCCTGTCCCGTACCAGGCAGTGCCTTTCCCCCTCCAGCGTTGCCAGTGGGTCCTGTTGGGCCTGCAGTCACAGAGGTCTCTCTCCATATGGCCTGGGAGTCCATGTAGGCTGTCAGCCACATCCTGCTCCCAGTAATTGGTTTAATGCCAAAGTAAAAATAAAGTATTCCAATATTTAATAACCTTATGAGCCAGCTCTTTCAAAGTATTTTTACACCTATTTGATACCTATTTGATATGGGCAGAGTACGTAGCTAAATACCCAAAGGACAATAATGAAGAACAGCTCCCTCTAAGCCATAACCAATCAAATAACTTCTTTGCTTTGCTTCCACATCTCCTCTGTAAAAACCTTTCCTGTAGTTTCTATTGGTAGAGTGCTCCTAACCAGTTTCAGTGAGGCGCTGCCCAGTTAATGTTTGTGCAAATAAACTCACAAATTTTAGCATGCCTCAGTCCATCTGCTAACAGTTTGAAGGTTTATTCTTTGTGATGTTCAGTTCTGTAGTATTTGACAAAGTTAGTGTCAAGCATCTGCCGTTGCAGGATCACACAGAATAATTTCACCAGCAAAATAACCTACACGTCTTGTATTTAATACCGCGCTCCTGTCCTCCCCTCCCCCATCTTTCCATGAATCCCTGGCAACCACTGGTCTGGTTACTGTCTCCGTAATTTTGACTTTTCCAGAAAGTCACATAGTTGGAATCATGTGGTATGTAGCATTCACAGACTGATTTCTTTAACTTAGCAATAAGATTTATCTATGTCTTTATACGGCTTGTTTGTTCTTTCTGATGACTAAGTGATATTCCATGACAGATGTATCAATATGTTTATCCATTCACCTATTGAAGGACATCTTGGTTACTTCCAATATTTTGGTGAGTTTGAGTTACTGTAAACATCTGCATGCAAGTTTTTCTGTAGACTGTCTTCAAATCATTTGGGTAAACACCTAAGAGCAAGATTGCTGGGTCATATATTATGACTGTGGTCCGCTTTGTGAAAAACTGCCAGCTTATATTTCTAAAGGGCCATACAACTTGTTTTCTTTGTCAGTCATGGCTGGGAGTTCCTGTTGCTTCACATTCTCACCAGCAATTGGTATTATCGGTTTTTTAAATTTTTAGCTATTCTAATAGGTAATTTAATTTAATTTATTTTTTAAAATTTTTTTAGTATATAAAGAATAAAAATTCTTTTAATGCAAAATATATTTAATCTATTAAATCATCTTTATAATCATTAATAGGAAATTTATTTGATGTTTTGATGCTCTATTCTTAGTTCATGTTTTTTTTGTTTAATTTTTTTTGTTTAATTTAAAAATTTTTTAATAAACATATAATGTATGTTTATTAGCCCCAGGGGTACAGGTCTGTGAATTGCCAGGTTTACACACTTCACAGCACTCACCATAGCACATACCCTCCCCAATGTCCATAACCCCACCACCCTCTCCCGACCTCCCAACCCCCAGCAACCCTCTGTTTGTTTTGTGAGATTAAGAGTCTCTGATGGTTTGTCTCCCTCCTGATCCCATCTTGTTGGATTTACTCTTTTCCTATCCCCCAATCCCCCCAGGTTGCATCTCCACTTCCTCATATCAGGGAGATCGTATGATAGTTGTCTTTTTCCTATTGGCTTATTTCACTAAGCATAAAACCCTCTAGTTCCATCCACGTTGTTGCAAATGTCAAGATTTTATTTCTTTTGATGGCTGCATAGTATTCCAGTGTGTGTGTGTTGTGTGTTGTGTGTGTGTGTGTGTGTGTATGCCACTTCTTCTTTATCCTTCATCTGTTGATGGACATGTAGGTTCTTTCCATAGTTTGGCTGTTGTGGACATTGCTGCTATAAACATTCGGCTACATGTGACCCTTTGGATCACTACGTTTGTATGTTTAGAGTAAATACCCACTACTGCAATTGCTGGGTCATAGGGTAGCTCTATTTTCAGCTTTTTGAGGAACCTCTATGCTGTTTTCAAGAGTGGTTGCACCAGCTTGCATTCCTACCAAAATTGTAGGAGGGTTCCCTTTTCTCCGCATCCTCACCAGCATCTGTCATTTCCTGACCTGTTAATTTTAGCCATTCTGACTAATGTGAGGTGGTATCTCATTGTGGTTTTGATTTGTATTTCCTTGATGCCAAGTGATATGGAGCATTTTTTCATGTGTCTGTTGGCCATCTGGATGTCTTCTTTACAGAAATGCCTGTTCATGTCCTCTGCCCATTTCTTTTTTCTTTTTTTTTTTAAAAGATTTTATTTATTTATTTGACAGAGATCACAAGCAGGCAGAGAGGCAGGCAGAGAGAGAGGAGGAAGCAGGCTCCCTGCTGAGCAGAAAGCCTGATGTAGGGCTCGATCCCAGGACCCTGGGATCATGACCTGAGACGAAGGCAGAGGTTTTAACCCACTGAGCCACCCAGACACCCCCTCTGCCCATTTCTTGATTGGATTATTTGTTCTTTGGGTGTTGAGTTTGCTAAGTTCTTTATAGATTTTGGACACTAGCCCTTTCTCTGATATGTCGTTTGCAAATATCTTCTCCCATTCTGTCAGTTGTCTTTTGGTTTTGTTTACTGTTTCCTTTGCTGTGCAAAAGCTTTTGATCTTGATGAAATCCCAATAGTTCATTTTTGCCCTTGCTTCCCTTGCCTTTGGTGATGTTCCTAGGAAGAAGTTGCTGCGGCTGAGGTCGAAGAGGTTGCTGCCTGTGTTCTCCTCAAGGATTTTGATGGATTCCTTTCTCACATTGAGGTCCTTCATCCATTTTTGAGTCTATTTTCATGTGTGGTTTAAGGAAATGTTCCAATTTCATTTTTCTGCATGTGGCTGTCCAATTTTCCCAACACCATTTATTGAAGAGGCTGTCTTTTTTCCATTGGACATTCTTTCCTGCTTTGTTGAAGATTAGTTGACCATAGAGTTGAGGGTCTATTTCTGGGCTCTTATTCTGTTCCATTGATCTATGTGTCTGTTTTTGTGCCAGTACCATACTGTCTTGATGATGACAGTTTTGTAACAGAGCTTGAAGTCCAGAATTGTGATGCCATCAACTTTGGCTTTCTTTTTCAATATTCCTTTGGCTATTTGAGGTCTTTTCTGGTTCCATATAAATTTTAGGATTATTTGTTCCATTTCTTTGAAAAAAATGGATGGTATTTTGATAGGAATTTCATTAAATGTGTAGATTGCTTTAGGTAGCATAGACATTTTCACAATATTTGTTCTTCCAATCCAGGAGCATGGAACATTTTTCCATTTCTTTGTGTCTTCCTCACTTTCTTTCATGAGTACTTTGTAGTTTTCTGAGCATAGATTCTTTGCTTCTTTGGTTAGGTTTATTCCTAGGTATCTTATGGTTTTGGGTGCAACTGTAAATGGGATTGACTCCTTAATTTCTCTTTCTTCTGTCATGTTGGTGTAAAGAAATACAACTGATTTCTGTGGATTGATTTTATATCCTGACACTTTACTGAATTCCTGTGCAAGTTCTAGCAGTTTTGGAGTGGAGTCTTTTGGGTTTTCCACATATAGTATCATATCATCTGCAAAGAGTGATATTTGACTACTTTTTTTCCGATTTGGATGCCTTTAATTTCCTTTTGTTGTCTGATTGCTGAGGCTAGGACTTCTAGTACTATGTTGAATAGCAGTGGTGATAATGGACATCCCTGCCATGTTCCTGACCTTAACGGAAAAGCTTTCAGTTTTTCTCTATTGAGAATGATATTTGTGGTGGGTTTTTCATAGATGGCTTTGATAATACTGAGGTATGTGCCCTCTATCCCTACACTTTGAAGAGTTTTGATCAGGAAGGGATGCTGTACTTTTCCAAATGCTTTTTCAGCATCTATTGAGAGTATCATATGGTTCTTATTCTTTCTTTTATTAATGTATTGTATCACATTGATTTGCAGATGTTGAAACAACTTTGCAGCCCTGGAAAAAATCCCATTGGTCGTGGTGAATAATCCTTTTAATGTACTGTTGGATCCTATTGACTAGTATTTTGGTGAGAATTTTCACATCTGTGTTTATCAAGGATATTGGTCTGTAATTCTCTTTTTTGATGGGATCCTTGTCTGGTTTTGGGATCAAGGTGATGCTGGCCTCATAAAATGAGTTTGGAAGTTTTCCTTCCATTTCTATTTTTTGGAACAGTTTCAGGAGAATAGGACTTAGTTCTTCTTTAAATGTTTGGTAGAATTCCCCTGGGAGGCTGTCTGGCCCTGGACTTTTGTTTGCCTGGAGAGTTTTAATGACTGCTTCAATCTCCTTACTGGTTATGGGTCTGTTCAGGTTTTCCATTTCTTCCTGGTTCAGTTGTGGTAGTTTATATGTCTCTAGGAATGCATCCATTTCTTCCAGATTGTCAAATTTGTTGGCGTAGAGTTGCTCATAGTATGTTCTTATAATTGTATTTCTTTGGTGTTGGTTGTGATCTCTCCTCTTTCATTCATGATTTTATTTATTTGGGTCCTTTCTCTTTTCTTTTTGATAAGTCTGGCCAGGGGTTTATCAATCTTATTAATTCTTTCAAAGAACCAGCTCCTAGTTTCGTTGATTTGTTCTATTTTTTTTGTTGTTGTTTGTTTGTTTCTATTTTATTGATTTCTGCTCTGGTCTTTATGATTTCTCTTCTCCTGCTAGGTTTAGGCTTTCTTTGTTGTTCTTTCTCCAGCTCCTTTAGGTGTAGGGTTAGGTTGTGTATTTGAGACTTTTCTTGTTTCTTGAGAAAGGCTTGTTATTGCTATATATTTTCCTCTCAGGACTGTTTTTGCTGTGTCCCACAGATTTTGAACTCTTGTGTTTTCATTATCATTTGTTTCCACGAACTTTTTCAATTCTTCTTTAACTTCCTGGTTGACCCATTCATTCTTTAGAAGGATGCCGTTTAGTCTCCATGTATTTGTGTTCTTTCCAAATTTCCTCTTGTGATTGAGTTCTAGCTTCAGAGCATTGTGGTCTGAAAATATACAGGGAATGATCCCAATCTTTTGATACCAGTTGAAACCTGATTTATGACTCAGGATGTGATCTGTTCTGGAGAATGTTCCATGTGCACTAGAAAAGAA